>NC_092710.1:72194937-72794937 GCF_047496885.1 Scyliorhinus torazame
ACAGTGTTTTGGTGGTGCGTAAATGTTTTGGGGGTGGGTCAGTGTTTTGAGGGTGGGTCAGCGATTTGGGGTTGGGTCAGTGATTTGGGGTGGGTCAGTGTTTCGGGGATGGGTCAGTGTTTCGGGGATGGGTCAGTGTTTCGGGGATGGGTCAGTGTTTTGGGGATGGGTCAATGTTTTGGGCGTGGGGCAGTGTTTTGGGGATGGGTCAATGTATTGGGGGTAGGTCAGTGTTTTGGGGGGTGGGTAGTGTTTTGGCCGTGGGGTAGTATTTTGGTGGTGCGTAAATGTTTTGGGAGTGGGGCAGTGTTTTGGGGGTGTGTCAGTGTTTTGGGGGGGTGTCAGTGTTTTGGGGGTGTGTCAGTGTTTTGGGGGTGGGTCAGTGTTTTGTGGGGTGGGTCAGTGTTTTGGCCGTAGGGCAGTGTTTTGGTGGTGCGTAAATGTTTTGGGGGTGGGTCAGTGTTTTGAGGGTGGGTCAGCGATTTGGGGTTGGGTCAGTGATTTGGGGTGGGTCAGTGTTTTGGAGGGTGTCAGTGATTTGGGGTTGGGTCAGTGTTTTGGGGGTGGGTCAGTGATTTGGGGTTAGGTCGGTGTTTTGGGGTGTGTCAGTGATTTGGGGTCACTGTTTTGGGTTCAATGATTTTGGGGTCGTTGATTTGGGGTCTGTTTTTCGGGTAAGTCAGTGTTTTTCTGGTGGGTCAGTGTATTTTGGGTGGGTCAGTGTTTTGTGGGGTGTCTGTGTTTTGGGGTTGGGTCAGTGTTTTGGGGTTGGGTCAGTGATTTGGGGTTGGGTCAGTGATTTGGGGTTGGGTCAGTGTTTTGGGGGTGGGTCAGTGTTTTGGGGTTGGTCAGTGGTTTCGGGGTGGGTCAGTGTTTTGGGGGTGGGTCAGTGTTTTGGGGGTGGGTCAGTGTTTTGGGGGTGGGTCAGTGTTTTGGGGGTGGGTCAGTGTTTTGGGGGTTGGTCAGTGTTTTGTTGGTGTGTCAGTGTTTCGGGGATGGGTCACCTTTTCAGGGAAGGGTCAGCGTTTTGGATGTGGGGCAGTGTTTTGGGGGTGGGCCAGTGTTTTGGGGTTGGGTCAGTGTTTCGGATTCAATGTTTTGGGGGTGGGTAAGTGATTTGGGGTCAATGTTTTTTAAGTGACAGGATTTGGGGGCTGGGTCAGTGTTTTGGAGGTGGGTCAGTGTTTTGGAGGTGGGTCAGTGTTTTGGAGGTGGGTCAGTGTTTTGGGGGTGGGTCAGTGTTTTGGGGGTGGGTCAGTGTTTTGGGGGTTCGTCAGTGTTTTGGGGGTCAATGTTTGGGGGGTCAGTGTTTTCGGGGTGGGTCAGTGTTTTAGGCGTGGGGCAGTGTTTTGGGTGTGGGGCAGTGTTTTGGGTGTGGGGCAGTGTTTTGGGGGTGGGTCAGTGATTTGGGGGTGGGTCAGTGTTTTGGGGTGGGGCAGTGTTTTGGGGGTGGGTCAGTGTTTTGGGGGTGGGTCAGTGTTTTGGAGGTGGGTCAGTGTTTTGGGGTGGGTCAGTGTTTTGGGCTTGGGGCAGTTTTGGTTGTGGGTCAGTGTTTTGGTGGTGGGTCAATGTTTTGGGGGTGGGTCAGTGTTTTGGGGGTGGGTCAGTGTTTTGGGGGTGGGTCAGTGTTTTGGGGGTCGGTCAGTGTTTTGGGGGTGGGTCAGTGTTTTAGGGGTGGGTCAATGTTTTGGGGGTGGGTCAGTGTTTTGGGGGTGGGTCAGTGTTTTGGTGGTGGGTCAGTGTTTCGGGGATGGGTCAGTTGTTCAGGGAATGTCAGCGTTTTGGACGTGGGGCAGTGTTTTGGGGATGGGCCAGTGTTTTACGGTCAGTGTTTTGGGGGTGAGTCAGTGTTTCGCGGGGTCAGGGCTTTGAGGGTTGGTTAGTGTTTTGGGGGACAGTGTTTTGGGGGACAGTGTTTTGGGGGTCAGTGTTTTAGGGGTCAGTATCTTGCGGGTCAGTGTTTTGGGGGTGGGTCAGTGTTTTGGGGTGGGGCAGTGTTTTGGGGTTGGGTCAGTGTTTCGGATTCAATGTTTTGGGGGTGGGTAAGTGAATTGGGGGTCAATGTTTTTATAAGGGACAGGATTTGGGGGCTGGGTCTGTTTTGGAGGTGGGTCAGTGTTTTGGGGGTGGGGCAGTGTTTTGGGGATGGGTCATGGTTTTGGGGGTCAGTGTTTTGGGAATGGGTCAGGGTTTTGGGGGTCAGCGTCTTGGGGTGGGTCAGTGTTTTGGGGGTGGGGCAGTGTTTTGGGGTTGGGTCAGTGTTTCGGATTCAATGTTTTGGGGGTGCGGAAGTGATTTGGGGTCAATGTTTTTCTAAGTGACAAGATTTGGGGGCTGGGTCAGTGTTTTGGAGGTGGGTCAGTGTTTTGGAGGTGGGTCAGTGTTTTGGAGGTGGGTCAGTGTTTTGGGGGTGGGTCAGTGTTTTGGAGGTGGGTCAGTGTTTTGGGAGTGGGTCAGTGTTTTGGAGGTCAATGTTTTGGGGGTCAGTGTTTTCGGGGTGGGTCAGTGTTTTGGGCGTGGGGCAGTGTTTTGGGCGTGGGGCAGTGTTTTGGGCGTGGGGCAGTGTTTTGGGTGTGCGGCAGTGTTTTGGGAGTGGGGCAGTGTTTTGGGGGTGGGTCAGTGATTTGGGGGTGGGAAGTGTTTTGGGGGTGGGGCAGTGTTTTGGGGGTGGGTCAGTGTTTTGGAGGTGGGTCAGTGTTTTGGGGTGGGTCAGTGTTTTAGGCTTGGGGCAGTTTTGGCGGTGGGTCAGTGTTTTGGTGGTGGGTCAGTGTTTTGGAGGTTGGTCAATGTTTTGGGGGTGGATCACTGTTTTGGGGGTGGGTCAGTCTTTTGGGGGTGGGTCAGTGTTTTGGGGGTGGGTCAGTGCTTTGGAGGTGGGTCAGTGTTTTGGAGGTGGGTCAGTGTTTTGGAGGTGGGTCAGTGTTTTGGAGGTGGGTCAGTGTTTTGGAGATGGGTCAGTGTTTTGGAGGTGGGTCAGTGTTTTGGAGGTGGGTCAGTGTTTTGGAGGTGGGTCAGTGTTTTGGAGGTGGGTCAGTGTTTTTTGGGTGGGTCAGTGTTTTGGGGTGGGTCAGTGTTTTGGGGGTGGGTCAGTGTTTTGGGGGTGGGTCAGTGTTTTGGAAGTGGGTCAGTGTTTTGGGCGTGCGGCAGTGTTTTGGGGGTTTGTCAGTGTTTTGGAGGTGGGTCAGTGTTTTGGAGGTGGGTCAGTGTTTTGGTCAGTGTTTGAGGGTGGGTCAGGATTTGGTGGGAGAGTGTTTTGGGGATGGGTCATGGTTTTGGGGGTCAGTGTTTTCGGTGTCGGCATTTTGGCGATGGGTCAGTGTTTTGGTGTGGGTCAGTGTTTTGGGGTGTGTCAGTGTTTTGGGGTGGGTCAGTGTTTCGGGGATGGGTCAGTGTTTTGGCATGGGTCAGTGTTTTGGTGGTGGGTCAGTGTTTTGGGGATGGGTCAATGTTTTGGGCGTGGGGCAGTGTTTTGGGGATGGGTCAATGTATTGGGGGTGGGTCAGTGTTTTGGGGGGTGGGTCAGTGTTTTGGCCGTGGGGTAGTATTTTGGTGGTGCGTAAATGTTTTGGGGGGGTGTCAGTGTTTTGGGGGTGTGTCAGTGCTTTGGGGGTTTGTCAGTGTTTTGGGGGGGTGTCAGTGTTTTGGGGGTGGGTCAGTGTTTTGTGGGGTGGGTCAGTGTTTTGGCCGTGGGACAGTGTTTTGGTGGTGCGTAAATGTTTTGGGGGTGGGTCAGTGTTTTGAGGGTGGGTCAGCGATTTGGGGTTGGGTCAGTGATTTGGGGTGGGTCAGTGTTTCGGGGATGGGTCAGTGTTTCGGGGATGGGTCAGTGTTTCGGGGATGGGTCAGTGTTTTGGGGATGGGTCAATGTTTTGGGCGTGGGGCAGTGTTTTGGGGATGGGTCAATGTATTGGGGGTAGGTCAGTGTTTTGGGGGGTGGGTAGTGTTTTGGCCGTGGGGTAGTATTTTGGTGGTGCGTAAATGTTTTGGGAGTGGGGCAGTGTTTTGGGGGTGTGTCAGTGTTTTGGGGGGGTGTCAGTGTTTTGGGGGTGTGTCAGTGTTTTGGGGGTGGGTCAGTGTTTTGTGGGGTGGGTCAGTGTTTTGGCCGTAGGGCAGTGTTTTGGTGGTGCGTAAATGTTTTGGGGGTGGGTCAGTGTTTTGAGGGTGGGTCAGCGATTTGGGGTTGGGTCAGTGATTTGGGGTGGGTCAGTGTTTTGGAGGGTGTCAGTGATTTGGGGTTGGGTCAGTGTTTTGGGGGTGGGTCAGTGATTTGGGGTTAGGTCGGTGTTTTGGGGTGTGTCAGTGATTTGGGGTCACTGTTTTGGGTTCAATGATTTTGGGGTCGTTGATTTGGGGTCTGTTTTTCGGGTAAGTCAGTGTTTTTCTGGTGGGTCAGTGTATTTTGGGTGGGTCAGTGTTTTGTGGGGTGTCTGTGTTTTGGGGTTGGGTCAGTGTTTTGGGGTTGGGTCAGTGATTTGGGGTTGGGTCAGTGATTTGGGGTTGGGTCAGTGTTTTGGGGGTGGGTCAGTGTTTTGGGGTTGGTCAGTGGTTTCGGGGTGGGTCAGTGTTTTGGGGGTGGGTCAGTGTTTTGGGGGTGGGTCAGTGTTTTGGGGGTGGGTCAGTGTTTTGGGGGTGGGTCAGTGTTTTGGGGGTTGGTCAGTGTTTTGTTGGTGTGTCAGTGTTTCGGGGATGGGTCACCTTTTCAGGGAAGGGTCAGCGTTTTGGATGTGGGGCAGTGTTTTGGGGGTGGGCCAGTGTTTTGGGGTTGGGTCAGTGTTTCGGATTCAATGTTTTGGGGGTGGGTAAGTGATTTGGGGTCAATGTTTTTTAAGTGACAGGATTTGGGGGCTGGGTCAGTGTTTTGGAGGTGGGTCAGTGTTTTGGAGGTGGGTCAGTGTTTTGGAGGTGGGTCAGTGTTTTGGGGGTGGGTCAGTGTTTTGGGGGTGGGTCAGTGTTTTGGGGGTTCGTCAGTGTTTTGGGGGTCAATGTTTGGGGGGTCAGTGTTTTCGGGGTGGGTCAGTGTTTTAGGCGTGGGGCAGTGTTTTGGGTGTGGGGCAGTGTTTTGGGTGTGGGGCAGTGTTTTGGGGGTGGGTCAGTGATTTGGGGGTGGGTCAGTGTTTTGGGGTGGGGCAGTGTTTTGGGGGTGGGTCAGTGTTTTGGGGGTGGGTCAGTGTTTTGGAGGTGGGTCAGTGTTTTGGGGTGGGTCAGTGTTTTGGGCTTGGGGCAGTTTTGGTTGTGGGTCAGTGTTTTGGTGGTGGGTCAATGTTTTGGGGGTGGGTCAGTGTTTTGGGGGTGGGTCAGTGTTTTGGGGGTGGGTCAGTGTTTTGGGGGTCGGTCAGTGTTTTGGGGGTGGGTCAGTGTTTTAGGGGTGGGTCAATGTTTTGGGGGTGGGTCAGTGTTTTGGGGGTGGGTCAGTGTTTTGGTGGTGGGTCAGTGTTTCGGGGATGGGTCAGTTGTTCAGGGAATGTCAGCGTTTTGGACGTGGGGCAGTGTTTTGGGGATGGGCCAGTGTTTTACGGTCAGTGTTTTGGGGGTGAGTCAGTGTTTCGCGGGGTCAGGGCTTTGAGGGTTGGTTAGTGTTTTGGGGGACAGTGTTTTGGGGGACAGTGTTTTGGGGGTCAGTGTTTTAGGGGTCAGTATCTTGCGGGTCAGTGTTTTGGGGGTGGGTCAGTGTTTTGGGGTGGGGCAGTGTTTTGGGGTTGGGTCAGTGTTTCGGATTCAATGTTTTGGGGGTGGGTAAGTGAATTGGGGTCAATGTTTTTATAAGGGACAGGATTTGGGGGCTGGGTCTGTTTTGGAGGTGGGTCAGTGTTTTGGGGGTGGGGCAGTGTTTTGGGGATGGGTCATGGTTTTGGGGGTCAGTGTTTTGGGAATGGGTCAGGGTTTTGGGGGTCAGCGTCTTGGGGTGGGTCAGTGTTTTGGGGGTGGGGCAGTGTTTTGGGGTTGGGTCAGTGTTTCGGATTCAATGTTTTGGGGGTGGGGAAGTGATTTGGGGTCAATGTTTTTATAAGTGACAGGATTTGGGGGCTGGGTCAGTGTTTTGGAGGTGGGTCAGTGTTTTGGAGGTGGGTCAGTGTTTTGGAGGTGGGTCAGTGTTTTGGAGGTGGGTCAGTGTTTTGGGGGTGGGTCAGTGTTTTGGAGGTGGGTCAGTGTTTTGGGAGTGGGTCAGTGTTTTGGAGGTGGGTCAGTGTTTTGGGGGTTCGTCAGTGTTTTGGGGGTCAATGTTTTGGGGGTCAGTGTTTTCGGGGTGGGTCAGTGTTTTGGGCGTGGGGCAGTGTTTTGGGCGTGGGGCAGTGTTTTGGGCGTGGGGCAGTGTTTTGGGCGTGGGGCAGTGTTTTGGGTGTGGGGCAGTGTTTTGGGTGTGGGGCAGTGTTTTGGGTGTGGGGCAGTGTTTTGGGTGTGGGGCAGTGTTTTGGGTGTGGGGCAGTGTTTTGGGTGTGGGGCAGTGTTTTGGGTGTGGGGCAGTGTTTTGGGTGTGGGGCAGTGTTTTGGGTGTGTGTCAGTTTTTTGGGTGTCGGGGCAGTGTTTTGGGGGTGGGTCAGTGTTTTGGAGGTGGGTCAGTGTTTTGTGCTTGGGCCAGTTTTGGGGGGGTGTCAGTGTTTTGGTGGTGGGTCAGTGTTTTGGAGGTTGGTCAATGTTTTGGGGGTGGGTCAGTGTTTTGGGGGTGGGTCAGTGTTTTGGGGGTGGGTCAGTGTTTTGGGGGTGGGTCAGTATTTTGGGGGTGGGTCAGTGCTTTGGAGGTGGGTCAGTGTTTTGGAGGTGGGTCAGTGTTTTGGAGGTGGGTCACTGTTTTGGGGGTGGGTCAGTGTTTTGGGGGCGAGTCAGTGTTTTGGGGGCGAGTCAGTGTTTTGGGGGTGGGTCACTGTTTTGGGGGTGGGTCAGTGTTTTGTGGGTGGGTCAGTGTTTTGGGCGTGGGTCAGTGTTTTGGGCGTGGGTCAGTGTTTTGGGGGTTGGTCAGTGTTTTGGAGGTGGGCAGTGTTTTGGAGGTGGGCAGTGTTTTGGAGGTGGGTCAGTGTTTTCGAGGTGGGTCAGTGTTTTGGAGGTGGGTCAGTGTTTTGGAGGTGGGTCAGTGTTTTGGAGGTGGGTCAGTGTTTTGGAGGTGGGTCAGTGTTTTGGGGATGCGTCAGTGTTTTGGAGGTGGGTCAGTGTTTTGGAGATGGGTCAGTGTTTTGGAGGTGGGTCAGTGTTTTGGAGGTGGGTCAGTGTTTTGGAGGTGGGTCAGTGTTTTGGAGGTGGGTCAGTGTTTTGGAGGTGGGTCAGTGTTTTTTGGGTGGGTCAGTGTTTTGGGGTGGGTCAGTGTTTTGGGGGTGGGTCAGTGTTTTGGGGGTGGGTCAGTGTTTTGGAAGTGGGTCAGTGTTTTGGGCGTGCGGCAGTGTTTTGGGGGTTTGTCAGTGTTTTGGAGGTGGGTCAGTGTTTTGGAGGTGGGTCAGTGTTTTGGAGGTGCGTCAGTGTTTTGGTCAGTGTTTTAGGGTGGGTCAGGATTTGGTGGGTCAGTGTTTTGGGGATGGGTCATGGTTTTGGGGGTCAGTGTTTTCGGTGTCGGCATTTTGGCGATGGGTCAGTGTTTTGGTGTGGGTCAGTGTTTTGGGGTGTGTCAGTGTTTTGGGGTGGGTCAGTGTTTCGGGGATGGGTCAGTGTTTTGGCATGGGTCAGTGTTTTGGTGGTGGGTCAGTGTTTTGGGGATGGGTCAATGTTTTGGGCGTGGGGCAGTGTTTTGGGGATGGGTCAATGTATTGGGGGTGGGTCAGTGTTTTGGGGGGTGGGTCAGTGTTTTGGCCGTGGGGTAGTATTTTGGTGGTGCGTAAATGTTTTGGGGGTGTGTCAGTGCTTTGGGGGTGTGTCAGTGCTTTGGGGGTGTGTCAGTGTTTTGGGGGGGGTCAGTGTTTTGGGGGTGGGTCAGTGTTTTGTGGGGTGGGTCAGTGTTTTGGCCGTGGGACAGTGTTTTGGTGGTGCTTAAATGTTTTGGGTGTGGGTCAGTGTTTTGAGGGTGGGTCAGCGATTTGGGGTTGGGTCAGTGATTTGGGGTGGGTCAGTGTTTCGGGGATGGGTCAGTGTTTCGGGGATGGGTCAGTGTTTCGGGGATGGGTCAATGTTTTGGGCGTGGGGCAGTGTTTTGGGGATGGGTCAATGTATTGGGGGTGGGTCAGTGTTTTGGGGGGTGGGTAGTGTTTTGGCCGTGGGGTAGTATTTTGGTGGTGCGTAAATGTTTTGGGAGTGGGGCAGTGTTTTGGGGGGGTGTCAGTGTTTTGGGGGTGTGTCAGTGTTTTGGGGGGGTGTCAGTGTTTTGGGGGTGGGTCAGTGTTTTGTGGGGTGGGTCAGTGTTTTGGCCGTAGGGCAGTGTTTTGGTGGTGCGTAAATGTTTTGGGGGTGGGTCAGTGTTTTGAGGGTGGGTCAGCCATTTGGGGTTGGGTCAGTGATTTGGGGTGGGTCAGTGTTTTGGAGGGTGTCAGTGATTTGGGGTTGGGTCAGTGTTTTGGGGGTGGGTCAGTGATTTGGGGTTAGGTCGGTGTTTTGGGGTGTGTCAGTGATTTGGGGTCACTGTTTTGGGTTCAATGATTTTGGGGTCGTTGATTTGGGGTCTGTTTTTCGGGTAAGTCAGTGTTTTTCTGGTGGGTCAGTGTATTTTGGGTGGGTCAGTGTTTTGTGGGGTGTCTGTGTTTTGGGGTTGGGTCAGTGTTTTGGGGTTGGGTCAGTGATTTGGGGTTGGGTCAGTGATTTGGGGTTGGGTCAGTGTTTTGGGGGTGGGTCAGTGTTTTGGGGTTGGTCAGTGGTTTCGGGGTGGGTCAGTGTTTTGGGGGTGTGTCAGTGTTTTGGGGGTGGGTCAGTGTTTTGTGGGGTGGGTCAGTGTTTTGGCCGTAGGGCAGTGTTTTGGTGGTGCGTAAATGTTTTGGGGGTGTGTCAGTGTTTTGAGGGTGGGTCAGCGATTTGGGGTTGGGTCAGTGATTTGGGGTGGGTCAGTGTTTTGGAGGGTGTCAGTGATTTGGGGTTGGGTCAGTGTTTTGTGGGGTGGGTCAGTGTTTTGGCCGTGGGACAGTGTTTTGGTGGTGCGTAAATGTTTTGGGTGTGGGTCAGTGTTTTGAGGGTGGGTCAGCGATTTGGGGTTGGGTCAGTGATTTGGGGTGGGTCAGTGTTTCGGGGATGGGTCAGTGTTTCGGGGATGGGTCAGTGTTTCGGGGATGGGTCAATGTTTTGGGCGTGGGGCAGTGTTTTGGGGATGGGTCAATGTATTGGGGGTGGGTCAGTGTTTTGGGGGGTGGGTAGTGTTTTGGCCGTGGGGTAGTATTTTGGTGGTGCGTAAATGTTTTGGGAGTGGGGCAGTGTTTTGGGGGTGTGTCAGTGTTTTGGGGGGGTGTCAGTGTTTTGGGGGGGTGTCAGTGTTTTGGGGGTGGGTCAGTGTTTTGTGGGGTGGGTCAGTGTTTTGGCCGTAGGGCAGTGTTTTGGTGGTGCGTAAATGTTTTGGGGGTGGGTCAGTGTTTTGAGGGTGGGTCAGCGATTTGGGGTTGGGTCAGTGATTTGAGGTGGGTCAGTGTTTTGGAGGGTGTCAGTGATTTGGGGTTGGGTCAGTGTTTTGGGGGTGGGTCAGTGATTTGGGGTTAGGTCGGTGTTTTGGGGTGTGTCAGTGATTTGGGGTCACTGTTTTGGGTTCAATGATTTTGGGGTCGTTGATTTGGGGTCTGTTTTTCGGGTAAGTCAGTGTTTTTCTGGTGGGTCAGTGTATTTTGGGTGGGTCAGTGTTTTGTGGGGTGTCTGTGTTTTGGGGTTGGGTCAGTGTTTTGGGGTTGGGTCAGTGATTTGGGGTTGGGTCAGTGATTTGGGGTTGGGTCAGTGTTTTGGGGGTGGGTCAGTGTTTTGGGGTTGGTCAGTGTTTTGGGGGTGGGTCAGTGTTTTGGGGGTGGGTCAGTGTTTTGGGGGTGGGTCAGTGTTTTGGGGGTGGGTCAGTGTTTTGGGGGTGGGTCAGTGTTTTGTTGGTGTGTCAGTGTTTCGGGGATGGGTCACCTTTTCAGGGAAGGGTCAGCGTTTTGGATGTGGGGCAGTGTTTTGGGGGTGGGCCAGTGTTTTGGGGTTGGGTCAGTGTTTCGGATTCAATGTTTTGGGGGTGGGTAAGTGATTTGGGGTCAATGTTTTTTAAGTGACAGGATTTGGGGGCTGGGTCAGTGTTTTGGAGGTGGGTCAGTGTTTTGGAGGTGGGTCAGTGTTTTGGAGGTGGGTCAGTGTTTTGGGGGTGGGTCAGTGTTTTGGGGGTGGGTCAGTGTTTTGGGGGTTCGTCAGTGTTTTGGGGGTCAATGTTTGGGGGGTCAGTGTTTTCGGGGTGGGTCAGTGTTTTAGGCGTGGGGCAGTGTTTTGGGTGTGGGGCAGTGTTTTGGGTGTGGGGCAGTGTTTTGGGTGTGGGGCAGTGTTTTGGGGGTGGGTCAGTGATTTGGGGGTGGGTCAGTGTTTTGGGGGTGGGGCAGTGTTTTGGGGGTGGGTCAGTGTTTTGGAGGTGGGTCAGTGTTTTGGGGTGGGTCAGTGTTTTGGGCTTGGGGCAGTTTTGGCGGTGGGTCAGTGTTTTGGTAGTGGGTCAATGTTTTGGGGGTGGGTCAGTGTTTTGGGGGTGGGTCAGTGTTTTGGGGGTGGGTCAGTGCTTTGGAGGTGGGTCAGTGTTTTGGAGGTGGGTCAGTGTTTCGGGGTGGGTCAGTGTTTTGGGGGTGGGTCAGTGTTTTGGGGGTCGGTCAGTGTTTTGGGGGTGGGTCAGTGTTTTAGGGGTGGGTCAATGTTTTGGGGGTGGGTCAGTGTTTTGGGGGTGGGTCAGTGTTTTGGTGGTGGGTCAGTGTTTTGGGGGTGGGTCAGTGTTTTGGTGGTGGGTCAGTGTTTCGGGGATGGGTCAGTTGTTCAGGGAATGTCAGCGTTTTGGACGTGGGGCAGTGTTTTGGGGATGGGCCAGTGTTTTACGGTCAGTGTTTTGGGGGTGAGACAGTGTTTCGCGGGGTCAGGGCTTTGAGGGTTGGTTAGTGTTTTGGGGGACAGTGTTTTGGGGGACAATGTTTTGGGGGTCAGTGTTTTAGGGGTCAGTATCTTGCGGGTCAGTGTTTTGGGGGTGGGTCAGTGTTTTGGGGTGGGGCAGTGTTTTGGGGTTGGGTCAGTGTTTCGGATTCAATGTTTTGGGGGTGGGTAAGTGAATTGGGGGTCAATGTTTTTATAAGGGACAGGATTTGGGGGCTGGGTCTGTTTTGGAGGTGGGTCAGTGTTTTGGGGGTGGGGCAGTGTTTTGGGGATGGGTCATGGTTTTGGGGGTCAGTGTTTTGGGAATGGGTCAGGGTTTTGGGGGTCAGCGTCTTGGGGTGGGTCAGTGTTTTGGGGGTGGGGCAGTGTTTTGGGGTTGGGTCAGTGTTTCGGATTCAATGTTTTGGGGGTGGGGAAGTGATTTGGGGTCAATGTTTTTATAAGTGACAGGATTTGGGGGCTGGGTCAGTGTTTTGGAGGTGGGTCAGTGTTTTGGAGGTGGGTCAGTGTTTTGGAGGTGGGTCAGTGTTTTGGGGGTGGGTCAGTGTTTTGGAGGTGGGTCAGTGTTTTGGGAGTGGGATCATTGTTTTGGAGGTGGGTCAGTGTTTTGGGATTCGTCAGTGTTTTGGGGGTCAATGTTTTGGGGGTCAGTGTTTTCGGGGTGTGTCAGTGTTTTGGGCGTGGGGCAGTGTTTTGGGCGTGAGGCAGTGTTTTGGGCGTGAGGCAGTGTTTTGGGCGTGAGGCAGTGTTTTGGGCGTGGGGCAGTGTTTTGGGCGTGGGGCTGTGTTTTGGGTGTGGGGCAGTGTTTTGGGTGTGGGGCAGTGTTTTGGGTGTGGGGCAGTGTTGTGGGTGTGGGGCAGTGTTTTGGGTGTGGGGCAGTGTTTTGGGTGTGGGGCAGTGTTTTGGGTGTGGGGCAGTGTTTTGGGTGTGGGGCAGTGTTTTGGGGGTGGGTCAGTGTTTTGGAGGTGGGTCAGTGTTTTGTGCTTGGGGCAGTTTTGGGGGTGTGTCAGTGTTTTGGTGGTGGGTCAGTGTTTTGGAGGTTGGTCAATGTTTTGGGGGTGGGTCAGTCTTTTGGGGGTGGGTCAGTGTTTTGGGGGTGGGTCAGTGTTTTGGGGGTGGGTCAGTGTTTTTGGGGTGGGTCAGTATTTTGGGGGTGGGTCAGTGCTTTGGAGGTGGGTCAGTGTTTTGGAGGTGGGTCAGTGTTTTGGAGGTGGGTCAGTGTTTTGGAGGTGGGTCAGTGTTTTGGGGGCGGGTCAGTGTTTTGGGGGTGAGTCAGTGTTTTGGGGGTGAGTCAGTGTTTTGGGGGTGGGTCACTGTTTTGGGGGTGGGTCACTGTTTTGGGGGTGGGTCAGTGTTTTGTGGGTGGGTCAGTGTTTTGGGCGTGGGGCAGTGTTTTGGGGGTTGGTCAGTGTTTTGGAGGTGGGCAGTGTTTTGGAGGTGGGCAGTGTTTTGGAGGTGGCTTAGGGTTTTGGAGGTGGGTCAGTGTTTTGGAGGTGGGTCAGTGTTTTCGAGGTGGGTCAGTGTTTTGGAGGTGGGTCAGTGTTTTGGAGGTGGGTCAGTGTTTTGGGGATGCGTCAGTGTTTTGGGGATGGGTCAGTGTTTTTGGGGTGGGTCAGAGTTTTGGAGGTGGGTCAGTGTTTTGGAGGTGGGTCAGTGTTTTGGAGGTGGGTCAGTGTTTTGGGGGTGGGTCAGTGTTTTCGGGTGGGTCAGTGTTTTGGGGGTGGGTCAGTGTTTTGGGGGTGGGTCAGTGTTTTGGGGGTGGGTCAGTGATTTGGGGGTGGGTCAGTGTTTTGGGGGTGGGTCAGTGTTTCGGGGATGGGTCAGTTTTTCAGGGAAGGGTCAGCGTTTTGGACGTGGGGCTGTGTTTTGGGGGTGGGCCTGTGTTTTACGGTCAGTGTTTTGGGGGTGAGTCTGTGTTTTGCGGGGTCAGGGTTTTGAGGGTTGGTTAGTGTTTTGGGGGACAGTGTTTTGGGGGACAGTGTTTTGGGGGTCAGTATTTTGGGGTCAGTGTTTTAGGGGTCAGTATCTTGCGGGTCAGTGTTTTGGGGGTGGGTCAGTGTTTCAGGCATGGGTCAGTATTTGATTTATTATTGTCACATGTATTAATATTAATAAATTAAGGGTTTTAGGGTCAGTGATTTGAGGTTGGGTCAGTGTTTTGGGGTTGGGTCAGTGATTTGGGGTTGGGTCAGTGATTTGGGGTTGGGTCAGTGATTTGCGGTTGGATTAGTGTTTTGGGGTTGGGTCAGTGTTTTTGGGGTGGGTCAGTGTTTTGGGGTGGGTCAGTGTTTTGGGGGTGGGTCAGTGATTTGGGGTCGGGTCAGTGTTTTGGGGGTGGGTCAGTGTTTTGGGGGTTTGTCAGTGATTTGCAGTTGGGTCAGTGTTTTTGGGTTGGGTCAGTGTTTTGGGGTGGGTCAGTGTTTTGTGGGTGGCTCAGTGATTTGGGGTTGGGTCTGTGTTTTGGGGGTGGGTCAGTGAATTGGGGTTGTGGTGGTGTTTTGGGGTTGGGTCAGTGTTTTGGGGTTGGGTCAGTGTTTTGCGGGTGGGTCAGCGATTTGCGGTTGGGTCAGTGTTTTGTGGTTGGGTCAGTGTCTACGGGCTGGGTCAGTGTTTTGAGGGTGGGTCAGTGATTTGGGGTTGGGTCAGTGTTTTGGGGGTGGGTCAGTGTTTTGGGGGTGGGTCAGTGTTTTGCGGGGGGTCAGTGATTTGGGGTTGTGTTAATGTTTTGGGGTTGGGTCAGTGTTTTGAGGGTGGGTCAGTGTTTTTGGCTTGGGTCAGTGATTTGGGGTTGGGTCAGTGTTTTGGGGTTGGGTCAGTGTTTTGGGGTTGGGTCAGTGTTTTGGGGTTGGGTTAGTGTTTTGAGGTTGGGTCAGTGTTTTGGGGTTGGGTCAGTGTTTTTGGGTTGGGTCAGTGTTTTGGGGGTGGGTCAGTGTTTTGGGGGTGGGACAGTGTTTTGGGGTTGTGTTAGTTTTCTGGGGTTGGGTCAGTATTTTGAGGGTGAGTCTGTGATTTGGGGTTGGGTCAGTGTTTTTGGGCTGTGTCAGTGAATTGGGGGTGGGTCAGTGTTTTGGGGTGTGTCAGTGATTTGAGGTCAATGTATTGGGGTCAATGATTTTGGGGTCGTTGATTTGGGGTCTGTTTTTCGGGTGAGTCAGTGTTTTTCTGGTGGGTCAGTGTTTTCTGGGCGGGTCAGTGTTTTGTGGGCTGTCAGTGTTTTGGGGTTGGTTCAGTGTTTTGGGATCAGTGATTTGGGGTTGGGTCAGTGTTTTGGGATTGGGTCAGTGTTTTGAGGGTGGGTCAGTGTTTAGGGTTTGGTCTGTGTTTTGGGGTTGGGTCAGTGTTTTGGGGTGGGTCAGTGATTTGGGGTTGGGGTTGGGTCAGTGTTTTGGGGTTTGATCAGTGTTTTGATGGTGGGTCGGTGTTTTGTGGTTGGGTCAGTGTTTTGGGGTTGGGTCAGTGTTTTGGGGTGTGTCAGTGATTTGAGGTCAGTGTTTTGGGGTCAATGATTTTGGGGTCGTTGATTTGGGGTCTGTTGTTCGGGTGAGTCAGTGTTTTTCTGGTGGGTCAGTGTTTTTTGGGTGGGTCAGTGTTTTGTTGGCTGTCAGTGTTTTGGGGTTGGGTCAGTGTTTTGGGATTAGTGATTTCGGGTTGGGTCAGTGTTTTGGGATTGGGTCAGTGTTTTGAGGGTGGGTCAGTGTTTTGGGTTTGGGTCTGTGTTTTGGGATTGGGTCAGTGTTTTGGGGTGGGTCAGTGATTTGGGGTTGGGTCAGTGTTTTGGGATCAGTGATTTGGGGTTGGGTCAGTGTTTTGGGGTTTGATCTGTGTTTTGAGGGTGGGTCGGTGTTTTGGGGTTAGGTTAGTGTTTTGGGGTTGGGTCAGTGTTTTGGGGGGGTGTCGGTGATTTGGGGTTGGGTCAGTGTTTTGGGGTTGGGTCAGTGTTTTGGGGTTGGGTCAGTATTTTGGGGTTGGGTCAGTGTTTTGGGGTTGGGTCAGTGTTTTGAGGGTGGGTCAGTGATTTGGGGTTGGGTCAGTGTTTTGGGGTTGGGTCAGTGTTTTGGGGGTGGGTCAGTGTTTTGGGCGTGGGGCAGTTTTTTGGGGATGGGTCAGCGTTTTGGTGTGGGTCATTGTTTTGGGCGTAGGTCAGTGTTTTGGGCCTGGGCAGTGTTTCGGGGATTGGTCAGTGTTTTGGGATGAGTCAGTGTTTTGGGCGTAGGTCAGTGTTTTGGGCGTGGGCATTGTTTCGGGGATGGGTCAGTGTTTTGGCCATGGATAGTCTTTTCAGGGTGGGTCAGTGTTTTGGGGGTCAGTATTTTGGGAATGGTTCAGTGTTTTAGGGAAGGGTTATGGTTTTGGGGGCAGTGTTTTGGGCATGAGGCAGTGTTTTGGAGGTGGGTCAGTGTTTTGGGGTCAATGTTTCGGGGTGGGTCAGTGTTTTGGGGGTGGGTCTGTGTTTTGGGCATGGGGCAGTGTTTTGGGGGTGGGTCAGTGTTTTGGGGGTGGGTCAGTGTTTTGGGAGTGGGTCAGTGTTTGGGGATGAGTCAGTGTTTTGGCGTGGGCAGTGTTTTGGGGGTGGGTCAATGTTTTTTGGGTCGGTCAGTGTTTTGGGGATGGGTCAGTGTTTTGGGAGTGGGCCAGTGTTTTGGGGGTGGGCCAGTGTTTTGGGGTCTGTTTTGGGGATGGATCATGGTTTTGGGGGTTAGTGTTTTGGGAATGGGTTAGGATTTGGGGAGTCAGTGTTTTGGGATCAGTGTTTTGGGGTGGGTCAGTGTTTTGGGGATGGGTCAGTGTTTTGGACTAGGGTCAGTGTTTTGGGGTGGAGCAGTGTTTCGGGGATGGGTCAGTGTTTTGGGCATGGAGCAGTGTTTTGGGCATGGGGCAGTGTTTCGGGGATGGGTCAGTGTTTCGGGGATGGGTCAGTGTTTTGCGCTTGGGTCAGTGTTTTGGGTGTGGGTCAGTGTTTTGGGGTGGGTCAGTGTTTCGGGGATGGGTCAGTGTTTTGGGCATGGAGCAGTGTTTTTGGGCGTGGGACAGTGCTTCGGGAATGGGGCAGTGTTTTGGGGGTGGGTCCGTGTTTTGTGCATGGGTCAGTGTTTTAGGGTGGAGCAGTGTTTCGGGGATGGGGCAGTGTTTCGGGGATGGGGCAGTGTTTCGGGGATGGGTCAGTGTTTCGGGGATGGGTCAGTGTTTCGGGGATGGGTCATTGTTTTGCGCTTGGGTCAGTGTTTTGGGTGTGGGTCAGTGTTTTGGGGTGGGTCAGTGTTTCGGGGATGGGTCAGTGTTTTGGGCATGGAGCAGTGTTTTTGGGCGTGGGACAGTGCTTCGGGGATGGGGCAGTGTTTTGGGGGTGGGTCAGTGTTTTGTGCATGTGTCAGTGTTTTAGGGTGGAGCAGTGTTTCGGGGATGGGTCAGTGTTTTGGGCATGGAGCAGTATTTTGGGCATGGGGCAGTGTTTCGGGGATGGGTCAGTGTTTCGGGGATGGGTCAGTGTTTTGGGCTTGGGTCAGTGTTTTGGGCGTGGGTCAGTGTTTTGGGCTGTGTCAGTGTTTCGGGGATGGGTCAGTGTTTTGGGCGAGGGTCAGTGTTTTGGGCGTGGGGCAGTGTTTCGGGGATGGGTCAGTGTTTTGGGCATGGCGCAGTGTTTTGGGGGTGCTCAGTGTTTTGGGGATGGTCATGGTTTTGGGGGTCAGTGTTTTGGGAATGGGTCAGGGTTTTGGGGGTCAGTGTTTTGGGGATGGGTCATGGTTTTGGGGATCAGTGTTTTGGAGGTGGGTCAATATTTTGGGGGTCAGCGTCTTGGGGTGGGTCAGTGTTTTGGGCTAGGGGCAGTGTTTCGGGGATGGGTCAGTGTTATGGGCATGGCGCAGTGTTTTTGGGGGGGCCCAGTGTTTTGGGGATGGTCATGGTTTTGGGGGTCAGTGTTTTGGGGATGGGTCATGGTTTTGGGGGTCATTGTTTTGGGGATGGGTCATGGTTTTGGGGGTCAGTGTTTTGGGCGTGGGGCAGTGTTTTAGGCGTGGGGCAGTGTTTTGGGGGTGGGTCAGTGTTTTGGGGGTGGGTCAGTGTTTTGGGTTTGGGGTAGTGTTTTGGGTTTGGGTCAGTGTTTCGGATTCAATGTTTTGGGGGTAGGTAAGTGATTTGGGGGTCAATGTTTTTATAAGGGACAGGATTTGGGGGCTGGGTCTGTTTTGGAGGTGGGTCAGTGTTTTGGGGATGGGTCATGGTTTTGGGGGTCAGTGTTTTGGGAATGGGTCAGGGTTTTGGGGGTCAGTGTTTTGGGGATGGGTCACGGTTTTGTGGGGTGGGTCAGTGTTTTGGCCGTGGGGCAGTGTTTTGGTGGTGCGTAAATGTTTTGGGCGTGGGGCAGTGTTTTGGGGGGGTGTCAGTGTTTTGTGGATGGGTCAATGTTTTTGTCGTGGGCCACTGTTTTCGGGTCAGTGTTTTGGGGATCGGTTATGGTTCTGGGGGGCAGTGTTTTGGGGGTGGGTCAGAGTTTTGGGGGGTGGACCAGTGTTTTGGGGTATGCTTTGGGGATGGAGCATGGTTTTGGGGGTCAGTGTTTTGGGGGTGGGTCATGGTTTTGGGGGTCAGTGTTTTGGGGTGGGTCAATGTTTTGGGGTTCAGTATTTTGGGATGGGTGAGTGTTTCTAGTATGGGACAGTTATTTGGGGGCCAGTGTTTTTTGGGGTCAGGCATTTGGGGGGTCAGAGATTTAAGAATCAGTGTTTCGGGCGTGGGGCAGAATTTTGGGCTTGGGACACTGTTTTGGGGGTGGGTCAGTGTTTTGTGGGGTGGGTCAGTGTTTTGGCCGTGGGGCAGTGTTTTGGTGGTGCGTAAATGTTTTGGGCGTGGGTCAGTGTTTTGGGCATGGGGTAGTGTTTTGGGCATGGGGTAGTGTTTTGGGGGTGGGTCAGTGTTTTGGGGGTGGGTCAGTGTTTTGGGAGTGGGTCAGTGTTTGGGGATGAGTCATTGTTTTGGCGTGGGCAGTGTTTTGGGGGAGGGTCAATGTTTTTTGGGTCGGTCAGTGTTTTGGGGATGGGTCAGTGTTTTGGGAGTGGGCCAGTGTTTTGGGGGTGGGCCAGTGTTTTGGGGTCTGTTTTGGGGATGGATCATGGTTTTGGGGGTTAGTGTTTTGGGAATGGGTTAGGATTTGGGGAGTCAGTGTTTTGGGATCAGTGTTTTGGGGTGGGTCAGTGTTTCGGGGATGGGTCAGTGTTTTGGCCTAGGGTCAGTGTTTTGGGCGTGGGGCAGTGCTTCGGGGATGGGTCAGTGTTTTGGGCATGGAGCAGTGTTTTTGGGCGTGGGGCAGTGCTTCGGGGATGGGTCAGTGTTTTGGGGTTGGGTCAGTGATTTGGGGTTAGGTCAGTGATTTGGGGTTAGGTCAGTGTTTTGGGGTGGGTCAGTGATTTGGGGTTAGGTCAGTGTTTTGGGGGTTGGTCAGTGAATTGGGGTTAGGTCAGTGTTTTGGGGGTGGGTTAGTGATTTGGTGTTAGGTCAGTGTTTTGGGGGTGGGTCAGTGATTTGGGGTTCGGTCAGTGTTTTGGGGGTGGGTTAGTGATTTGGGGTTGGGTCAGTGTTTTGGGGTTGGGTCAGTGTTTTGGGGGTGGGTCAGTGATTTGGGGTTAGGTCAGTGTTTTGGGGGTGGGTAAGTGATTTGGGGTTGGGTCAGTGATTTGGGGTTAGGTCAATGATTTGGGGGATGTCAGAGATTTGGGGTTAGGTCAGTGTTTTGGGGTTAGGTCAGTGTTTTGGGGGTGGGTCAGTGTTTTGGGGGTGGGACAGTGTTTTGGGGTTGTGTTAGTTTTCTGGGGTTGGGTCAGTATTTTGAGGGTGAGTCAGTGATTTGGGGTTGGGTCAGTGTTTTTGGGTTGTGTCAGTGTTTTGGGGGTTGGTCAGTGAATTGGGGTTAGGTCAGTGTTTTGGGGGTGGGTTAGTGATTTGGTGTTAGGTCAGTGTTTTGGGGGTGGGTCAGTGATTTGGGGTTAGGTCAGTGTTTTGGGGGTGGGTTAGTGATTTGGGGTTGGGTCAGTGTTTTGGGGTTGGGTCAGTGTTTTGGGGGTGGGTCAGTGATTTGGGGTTAGGTCAGTGTTTTGGGGGTGGGTAAGTGATTTGGGGTTGGGTCAGTGATTTGGGGTTAGGTCAATGATTTGGGGTTAGGTCAATGATTTGGGGGATGTCAGAGATTTGGGGTTAGGTCAGTGTTTTGGGGTTAGGTCAGTGTTTTGGGGGTGGGTCAGTGTTTTGGGGGTGGGACAGTGTTTTGGGGTTGTGTTAGTTTTCTGGGGTTGGGTCAGTATTTTGAGGGTGAGTCAGTGATTTGTGGTTGGGTCAGTGTTTTTGGGTTGTGTCAGTGATTTGGGGGTGGGTCAGTGTTTTGGGGTGTGTCAGTGATTTGAGGTCAATGTATTGGGGTCAATGATTTTGGGGTCGTTGATTTGGGGTCTGTTTTTCGGGTGAGTCAGTGTTTTACTGGTGGGTCAGTGTTTTCTGGGTGGGTCAGTGTTTTGTGGGCTGTCAGTGTTTTGGGGTTGGTTCAGTGTTTTGGGATCAGTGATTTGGGGTTGGGTCAGTGTTTTGGGATTGGGTCAGTGTTTTGAGGGTGGGTCAGTGTTTAGGGTTTGGTCTGTGTTTTGGGGTTGGGTCAGTGTTTTGGGGTGGGTCAGTGATTTGGGGTTGGGGTTGGGTCAGTGTTTTGGGGTTTGATCAGTGTTTTGATGGTGGGTCGGTGTTTTGTGGTTGGGTCAGTGTTTTGGGGTTGGGTCAGTGTTTTGGGGTGTGTCAGTGATTTGAGGTCAGTGTTTTGGGGTCAATGATTTTGGGGTCGTTGATTTGGGGTCTGTTGTTCGGGTGAGTCTGTTTTTCTGGTGGGTCAGTGTTTTTTGGGTGGGTCAGTGTTTTGTGGGCTGTCAGTGTTTTGGGGTTGGGTCAGTGTTTTGGGATTAGTGATTTGGGGTTGGGTCAGTGTTTTGGGATTGGGTCAGTGTTTTGAGGGTGGGTCAGTGTTTTGGGTTTGGGTCTGTGTTTTGGGATTGGGTCAGTGTTTTGGGGTGGGTCAGTGATTTGGGGTTGGGTCAGTGTTTTGGGATCAGTGATTTGGGGTTGGGTCAGTGTTTTGGGGTTTGATCTGTGTTTTGAGGGTGGGTCGGTGTTTTGGTGTGGTGTTAGTGTTTTGGGGTAGGGTCAGTGTTTTGGGGGTGTGTCAGTGATTTGGGGTTGGGTCAGTGATTTGGGGTTGGGTCAGTGTTTTGGGGTTGGGTCAGTATTTTGGGGTTGGGTCAGTGTTTTGGGGTTGGGTCTGTGTTTTGGGATTGGGTCAGTGTTTTGGGGTGGGTCAGTGATTTGGGGTTGGGTCAGTGTTTTGGGATCAGTGATTTGGGGTTGGGTCAGTGTTTTGGGGTTTGATCTGTGTTTTGAGGGTGGGTCGGTGTTTTGGTGTGGTGTTAGTGTTTTGGGGTAGGGTCAGTGTTTTGGGGGTGTGTCAGTGATTTGGGGTTGGGTCAGTGATTTGGGGTTGGGTCAGTGTTTTGGGGTTGGGTCAGTATTTTGGGGTTGGGTCAGTGTTTTGGGGTTGGGTCAGTGTTTTGAGGGTGGGTCAGTGATTTGGGGTTGGGTCAGTGTTTTGGGGTTGGGTCAGTGTTTTGGGGGTGGGTCAGTGTTTTGGTCGTGGGGCAGTTTTTCGGGGATGGGTCAGCGTTTTGGGGTGGGTCAGTGTTTTGGGCGTAGGTCAGTGTTTTGGGCGTGGGCATTGTTTCGGGGATGGGTCAGTGTTTTGGCCATGGATAGTCTTTTCGGGGTGGGTCAGTGTTTTGCGGGTCAGTATTTTGGGAATGGTTCAGTGTTTTAGGGAAGGGTTATGGTTTTGGGGGCAGTGTTTTGGGCATGAGGCAGTGTTTTGGGGGTTGGTCAGTGTTTTGGGGTCAATGTTTCGGGGTGGGTCAGTGTTTTGGGGGTGGGTCTGTGTTTTGGGCATGGGGCAGTGTTTTGGGGGTGGGTCAGTGTTTTGGGGGTGGGTCAGTGTTTTGGGAGTGGGTCAGTGTTTGGGGATGAGTCAGTGTTTTGGCGTGGGCAGTGTTTTGGGGGTGGGTCAATGTTTTTTGGGTTGGTCAGTGTTTTGGGGATGTGTCAGTGTTTTGGGGATGTGTCAGTGTTTTGGGAGTGGGCCAGTGTTTTGGGGGTGGGCCAGTGTTTTGGGGTCTGTTTTGGGGATGGATCATGGTTTTGGGGGTTAGTGTTTTGGGAATGGGTTAGGATTTGGGGAGTCAGTGTTTTGGGATCAGTGTTTTGGGGTGGGTCAGTGTTTCGGGGATGGGTCAGTGTTTTGGACTAGGGTCAGTGTTTTGGGGTGGAGCAGTGTTTCGGGGATGGGTCAGTGTTTTGGGCATGGAGCAGTGTTTTGGGCATGGGGCAGTGTTTCGGGGATGGGTCAGTGTTTCGGGGATGGGTCAGTGTTTCGGGGATGGGTCAGTGTTTTGCGCTTGGGTCAGTGTTTTGGGCGTGGGTCAGTGTTTTGGGGTGGGTCAGTGTTTCGGGGATGGGTCAGTGTTTTGGGCATGGAGCAGTGTTTTTGGGCGTGGGACAGTGCTTCGGGAATGGGGCAGTGTTTTGGGGGTGGGTCATTGTTTTGTGCATGGGTCAGTGTTTTAGGGTGGAGCAGTGTTTCGGGGATGGGTCAGTGTTTTGGGCATGGAGCAGTGTTTCGGGCATGGGGCAGTGTTTCGGGGATGGGTCAGTGTTTCGGGGATGGGTCAGTGTTTCGGGGATGGGTCAGTGTTTCGGGGATGGGTCAGTGTTTCGGGGATGGGTCAGTGTTTTGGGCTTGGGTCAGTGTTTTGGGCGTGGGTCAGTGTTTTGGGCTGGGTCAGTGTTTCGGGGATGGGTCAGTGTTTTGGGCGAGGGTCAGTGTTTTGGGGTCTGTTTTGGGGATGGATCATGGTTTTGGGGGTTAGTGTTTTGGGAATGGGTTAGGATTTGGGGAGTCAGTGTTTTGGGATCAGTGTTTTGGGGTGGGTCAGTGTTTCGGGGATGGGTCAGTGTTTTGGACTAGGGTCAGTGTTTTGGGGTGGAGCAGTGTTTCGGGGATGGGTCAGTGTTTTGGGCATGGAGCAGTGTTTTGGGCATGGGGCAGTGTTTCGGGGATGGGTCAGTGTTTCGGGGATGGGTCAGTGTTTCGGGGATGGGTCAGTGTTTCGGGGATGGGTCAGTGTTTTGCGCTTGGGTCAGTGTTTTGGGCGTGGGTCAGTGTTTTGGGGTGGGTCAGTGTTTTGGGGTGGGTCAGTGTTTCGGGGATGGGTCAGTGTTTTGGGCATGGAGCTGTGTTTTTGGGCGTGGGACAGTGCTTCGGGAATGGGGCAGTGTTTTGGGGGTGGGTCATTGTTTTGTGCATGGGTCAGTGTTTTAGGGTGGAGCAGTGTTTCGGGGATGGGTCAGTGTTTTGGGCATGGGGCAGTGTTTCGGGGATGGGTCAGTGTTTCGGGGATGGGTCAGTGTTTCGGGGATGGGTCAGTGTTTCGGGGATGGGTCAGTGTTTCGGGGATGGGTCAGTGTTTTGGGCTTGGGTCAGTGTTTTGGGCGTGGGTCAGTGTTTTGGGCTGGGTCAGTGTTTCGGGGATGGGTCAGTGTTTTGGGCGAGGGTCAGTGTTTTGGGCGTGGGGCAGTGTTTCGGGGATGGGTCAGTGTTTTGGGCATGGCGCAGTGTTTTGGGGGGGCTCAGTGTTTTGGGGATGGTCATAGTTTTGGGGGTCAGTGTTTTGGGAATGGGTCAGGGTTTTGGGGGTCAGTGTTTTGGGGATGGGTCATGGTTTTGGGGATCAGTGTTTTGGAGGTGTGTCAATATTTTGGGGGTCAGCGTCTTGGGGTGGGTCAGTGTTTTGGGCTAGGGGCAGTGTTTCGGGGATGGGTCAGTGTTTTGGGCATGGCGCAGTGTTTTTGGGGGGGCCCAGTGTTTTGGGGATGGCCATGGTTTTGGGGGTCAGTGTTTTGGGGATGGGTCATGGTTTTGGAGGTCATTGTTTTGGGGATGGGTCATGGTTTTGGGGGTCAGTGTATTGGGCGTGGGGCAGTGTATTAGGCGTGGGTCAGTGTTTTGGGGGTGGGTCAGTGTTTTGGGGGTGGGTCAGTGTTTTGGGTTTGAGGTAGTGTTTTGGGTTTGGGTCAGTGTTTCGGATTCAATGTTTTGGGGGTGGGTAAGTGATTTGGGGGTCAATGTTTTTATAAGGGACAGGATTTGGGGGCTGGGTCTGTTTTGGAGGTGGGTCAGTGTTTTGGGGATCGGTCATGGTTTTGGGGGTCAGTGTTTTGGGAATGGGTCAGGGTTTTGGGGGTCAGTGTTTTGGGGATGGGTCATGGTTTTGTGGGGTGGGTCAGTGTTTTGGCCGTGGGGCAGTGTTTTGGTGGTGCGTAAATGTTTTGGGCGTGGGGCAGTGTTTTGGGGGGGTGTCAGTGTTTTGTGGATGGGTCAATGTTTTTGTCGTGGGCCACTGTTTTCGGGTCAGTGTTTTGGGGATCGGTTCTGGTTCTGGGGGGCAGTGTTTTGGGGGTGGGTCAGTGTTTTGGGGGGTGGACCAGTGTTTTGGGGTATGCTTTGGGGATGGATCATGGTTTTGGGGGTCAGTGTTTTGGGGGTGGGTCATGGTTTTGGGGGTCAGTGTTTTGGGGTGGGTCAATGTTTTGGGGTTCAGTATTTTGGGATGGGTGAGTGTTTCTAGTATGGGACAGTTATTTGGGGGCCAGTGTTTTTTGGGGTCAGGCATTTGGGGGGTCAGAGATTTAAGAATCAGTGTTTCGGGCGTGGGGCAGAATTTAGGGCTTGGGACACTGTTTTGGGGGGTGGGTCAGTGTTTCGTATTCAGCGTTTTGGGGTGGGTAGGTGGTTTGGGGGTCAATGTTTTTATGGGGACCAGGATTCTTTTTGGGGGGTCAGTGTTTTGGGCGTAGGTCAGTGTTTTGGGCGTGGGGCAGTGTTTCGGGGAAGGGTCAGTGTTTTGGGGTGGGTCAGTGTTTTGGGCGTAGGTCAGTGTTTTGGGCGTGGGCAGTGTTTCAGGGATGGGTCAGTGTTTTGGGATGGGTCAGTGTTTTGGGCGTAGGTCAGTGTTTTGGGCGTGGGCATTGTTTCGGGGTGGGTCAGTGTTTTGGGGGTCAGTATTTTGGGAATGTTTCAGTGTTTTAGGGAAGGGTTATGGTTTTGGGGGCAGTGTTTTGGGCATGAGGCAGTGTTTTGGGGGTGGGTCAGTGTTTTGGGGGTGGGTCAGTGTTTTGGGGGTGGGTCAGTGTTTTGGGGATGGTTCAGTGTTTTGCGGGGTGGGTCAGTGTTTTGGCCGTGGAGCAGTGTTTTGGTGGTGCGTAAATGTTTTGGGCGTGGGTCAGTGTTTTGGGCATGGGGTAGTGTTTTGGGCATGGGGTAGTGTTTTGGGGGTGGGTCAGTGTTTTGGGGGTGGGTCAGTGTTTTGGGAGTGGGTCAGTGTTTGGGGATGAGTCATTGTTTTGGCGTGGGCAGTGTTTTGGGGGAGGGTCAATGTTTTTTGGGTCGGTCAGTGTTTTGGGGATGGGTCAGTGTTTTGGGAGTGGGCCAGTGTTTTGGGGGTGGGCCAGTGTTTTGGGGTCTGTTTTGGGGATGGATCATGGTTTTGGGGGTTAGTGTTTTGGGAATGGGTTAGGATTTGGGGAGTCAGTGTTTTGGGATCAGTGTTTTGGGGTGGGTCAGTGTTTCGGGGATGGGTCAGTGTTTTGGACTAGGGTCAGTGTTTTGGGCGTGGGGCAGTGCTTCGGGGATGGGTCAGTGTTTTGGGCATGGAGCAGTGTTTTTGGGCATGGAGCAGTGTTTTTGGGCGTGGGACAGTGCTTCGGGGATGGGTCAGTGTTTTGGGGTTGGGTCAGTGATTTGGGGTTAGGTCAGTGATTTGGGGTTAGGTCAGTGTTTTGGGGGTGGGTCAGTGATTTGGGGTTAGGTCAGTGTTTTGGGGGTTGGTCAGTGATTTGGGGTTAGGTCAGTGTTTTGGGGGTGGGTTAGTGATTTGGTGTTAGGTCAGTGTTTTGGGGGTGGGTCAGTGATTTGGGGTTAGGTCAGTGTTTTGGGGGTGGGTTAGTGATTTGGGGTTGGGTCAGTGTTTTGGGGGTGGGTCAGTGATTTGGGGTTAGGTCAGTGTTTTGGGGGTGGGTCAGTGATTTGGGGTTGGGTCAGTGATTTGGGGTTAGGTCAATGATTTGGGGGATGTCAGAGATTTGGGGTTAGGTCAGTGTTTTGGGGTTAGGTCAGTGTTTTGGGGGTGGGTCAGTGATTTGGGGTTAGGTCAGTGTTTTGGGGGTGGGTCAGTGATTTGTGGTTAGGTCAGTGTTTTAGTGGTGGGTCTGATTTGGGGTTGGGTCAGTGATTTGGGGGTGGGTCAGTGATTTGAGGGTGGGTCGGTGTTTTGGGGTTGTGTTAGTGTTTTGGGGATGGTTCAGTGTTTTGCGGGGTGGGTCAGTGATTTGAGGTTGGGTCAGTGATTTGGGGTTGGGTCAGTGATTTGGGGTTGGGTCAGTGTTTTGGGGTTGGGTCAGTGTTTTGAGGGTGGGTCAGTGATTTGGGGTTGGGTCTGTGTTTTGGGGTTGGGTCAGTGTTTTGGGGGTGGGTCAGTGTTATGGGCGTGGGGCAGTGTTTCAGGGATGGGTCAGCGTTTTGGGGTGGGTCAGTGTTTTGGGCGTAGGTCAGTGTTTTGGGCGTGGGCAGTGTTTCGGGGATGGGTCAGTGTTTTGGCCATGGATAGTCTTTTCGGGGTGGGTCAGTGTTTTGGGGATCAGTATTTTGGGAATGGTTCAGTGTTTTAGGGAAGGGTTATGGTTTTGGGGGCAGTGTTTTGGGCATGAGGCAGTGTTTTGGGGGTGGGTCAGTGTTTTGGGGTCAGTGTTTCGGGGTGGGTCAGTGTTTTGGGAGTGGGCCAGTGTTTTGGGGGTGGGCCAGAGTTTTGGGGTCTGTTTTGGGGATGGATCATGGTTTTGGGGGTTAGTGTTTTGGGAATGGGTTAGGATTTGGGGAGTCAGTGTTTTGGGGTTAGGTCAGTGTTTTGGGGTGGGTCAGTGATTTGGGGTTAGGTCAGTGTTTTGGGGGTGGGTCAGTGATTTGGGGTTAGGTCAGTGATTTGGGGTTAGGTCAGTGTTTTGGGGGTGGGTCAGTGATTTGGGGTTAGGTCAGTGTTTTGGGGGTTGGTCAGTGATTTGGGGTTAGGTCAGTGTTTTGGGGGTGGGTTAGTGATTTGGTGTTAGGTCAGTGTTTTGGGGGTGGGTCAGTGATTTGGGGTTAGGTCAGTGTTTTGGGGGTGGGTTAGTGATTTGGGGTTGGGTCAGTGTTTTGGGGTTGGGTCAGTGTTTTGGGGGTGGGTCAGTGATTTGGGGTTAGGTCAGTGTTTTGGGGGTGGGTCAGTGATTTGGGGTTGGGTCAGTGATTTGGGGTTAGGTCAATGATTTGGGGGATGTCAGAGATTTGGGGTTAGGTCAGTGTTTTGGGGTTAGGTCAGTGTTTTGGGGGTGGGTCAGTGATTTGGGGTTAGGTCAGTGTTTTGGGGGTGGGTCAGTGATTTGTGGTTAGGTCAGTGATTTGGTGGTGGGTCTGATTTGGGGTTGGGTCAGTGATTTGGGGGTGGGTCAGTGATTTGAGGGTGGGTCGGTGTTTTGGGGTTG
Organism: Scyliorhinus torazame; assembly: GCF_047496885.1. Lineage (NCBI taxonomy): Eukaryota > Metazoa > Chordata > Chondrichthyes > Carcharhiniformes > Scyliorhinidae > Scyliorhinus > Scyliorhinus torazame. Next base: position 72,221,563 of record NC_092710.1, read on the forward strand.
TTGTTAGTGTTTTGGGGTTGGTTCAGTGTTTTGGGGGTGGGTCAGTGATTTGAGGTTGGGTCAGTGATTTGGGGTTGGGTCAGTGATTTGGGGTTGGGTCAGTGTTTTGGTGTTGGGTCAGTGTTTTGAGGGTGGGTCAGTGATTTGGGGTTGGGTCTGTGTTTTGGGGTTGGGTCAGTGTTTTGGGGGTGGGTCAGTGTTTTGGGCGTGGGGCAGTGTTTCAGGGATGGGTCAGCGTTTTGGGGTGGGTCAGTGTTTTGGGCGTAGGTCAGTGTTTTGGGCGTGGGCAGTGTTTCGGGGATGGGTCAGTGTTTTGGCCATGGATAGTCTTTTCGGGGTGGGTCAGTGTTTTGGGGATCAGTATTTTGGGAATGGTTCAGTGTTTTAGGGAAGGGTTATGGTTTTGGGGGCAGTGTTTTGGGCATGAGGCAGTGTTTTGGGGGTGGGTCAGTGTTTTGGGGTCAGTGTTTCGGGGTGGGTCAGTGTTTTGGGAGTGGGCCAGTGTTTTGGGGGTGGGCCAGAGTTTTGGGGTCTGTTTTGGGGATGGATCATGGTTTTGGGGGTTAGTGTTTTGGGAATGGGTTAGGATTTGGGGAGTCAGTGTTTTGGGGTTAGGTCAGTGTTTTGGGGTGGGTCAGTGATTTGGGGTTAGGTCAGTGTTTTGGGGGTGGGTCAGTGATTTGGGGTTGGGTCAGTGATTTGGGGGTGGGTCAGTGATTTGGGGTTGGGTCAGTGATTTGGGGTTAGGTCAGTGTTTTGGGGGTGGGTCAGTGATTTGGGGTTGGGCCAGTGATTTGGGGGTGGGTCAGTGATTTGGGGGTGGGTCAGTGATTTGGGATTGGGTCAGTGATTTGGGATTGGGTCAGTGATTTGGGGTTGGGTCAGTGATTTGGGGTTAGGTCAGTGTTTTGGGTTGTGTCAGTGATTTGGGGGTGGGTCAGTGTTTTGGGGTGTGTCAGTGATTTGGGGTCAGTGTTTTGGGTTCAATGATTTTGGGGTCGTTGATTTGGGGTCTGTTTTTCGGGTGGATCAGTGTTTTTCTGGTGGGTCAGTGTATTTTGGGTGGGTCAGTGTTTTGTGGGCTGTCAGTGTTTTGGGATCGGGTCAGTGTTTTGGGGTGTGTCAGTGATTTGGGTTCAATGATTTTGGGGTCGTTGATTTGGGGTCTGTTTTTCGGGTGAGTCAGTGTTTTTCTGGTGGGTCAGTGTATTTTGGGTGGGTCAGTGTTTTGTGCGCTGTCAGTGTTTTGGGGTTGGGTCAGTATTTTGGGGTCAGTGATTTGGGAGTCCGTGAGTTGGGGTCAAGTTTTGGGGGTCCGTGATTTGGGGATCAGTGTTTTGGGGGATGTCAGTGTTTTGAGGGGGGGTCAGTTCATTTTGCTCAGTGATTTAGGGGTCAGTGAGTTGGGGTTGGGTCAGTGAGTTGGGGTTGGGTCAGTGACTGGGGGAGTGTCAATGTTTTGGGGGTGGGTCAGTGGTTTGGAGTCAGTGATTTGCAGGGGCTGGGTTTTGGGGGTCAGGGGTCAGTAATTTGGGGGTCAGGGCTTTGGGTCAGTGATTTGGGGTCAGAGTTTATGGGTCAGTAGTTTGGAGGTCAGTGTTTTGGGAGTCAGTGATTTGGGGGTCAGGGGTCCCCGTCTCAAGTCTCGAGCGGGGACCGTTAACCGCTCCACGTCACCGGGCGGCACGCGGGGGCTCCGCTCTGATTGGCCGGTTCCCGGGCAGGACGGCGGTCGTCGATTGTTGGATCCGGGCTGCAATCCGGGGGCAGCTTCCGATTGGCGGATCACCGCCGGGAAAGGCAGCTTCTGATTGGAGGATTTCCCGAGGCTGCGGATTCGCTGTCTCTCTCCCCCCCCCCCCCGCCGGGTCCGGGTGAGAGGCGCCGAGTGATCCCGCGGCAGCTGATGGGGGCGGCAGAGGCGGTGCTCCTTTATCACCTGCTGCTGATCGGCACCGGTGAGTGGGGGCGGGGCCTGGTGGAGGGGGCGCAGTAGGGGCGGGGCCTGATGCAGGGGTCACTGGGAGGAGGCAGATTGACCATGTCTAATCCTGAGTGTGACGTTCTCCATTTTGGGATATGGGGGGGGAAGTAGGATTAGACTATTGAGTTGGATGATCAACCATGATCGCAAGTGTGATTTTAGCCATTTAGACCGGAATAAAATGTAGGCAAATTATTATCGAAATGGAAAGTAGATTCAAGATGCGACTGAACAGAGGGATCCGGGTGTCTTTGTTCATGAACCGCAGAAAGTTGGTATGCAGGCTCGGTATGTCATTAAAATGGCAAATGGAATTGCAAAAGGACTGGAGTATGAAAGTAGAGAAGTGTTGGTGAAATTGTATAGGGTGTTGATGAGACCACATCTGGAGTATGGTGTCCAGTTCTGGTCTCCTTATTTGAGGACGGATGTGGCGGCATTGGAGGCGGTTCAGAGGGGATTCACCAGATTGATTCCGTATGAGGAGAGGTTAAACAGTTTGGGCTTATAAGCGCTGGAGTTCAGAAGAACAAGAGGGGATCTGATCGACATGTAAAGTACTAAGATGGATTGATAAAGTAAATGGAGACCAAATGTTCCTTTGTGGGGAAATCTAGAACGCGAGGCCGTAGATATAAGTTGAGAGGTGATAGATTTAAAATTGAGATGAGCAGGAACTACTTCTCGCAGAGGGTGGTGAATTTGTGGAAATCACTGCCCCATAGTGCAGTGGAGTCCGAATCATTAATGGTTTCACGAGGGAGATAGATTTATTTCTAATTTTAAACAGGTAAAGGGTAAAGGGATATGGTGAACAGGTAGGGAGGTGGCTTTGAGACCAGGAAGAGATCAGCCAGGATTTAGATGTTTCAGGCGGGATAGAGGGGGATGTAAAAGGGGTGGCGGAGTTGCACTATTGGTTAGGGAGAATATCACAGCTGTACTGCGGGAGGACACCTCAGAGGGCAGTGAGGCTATATGGGTAGAGATCAGGAATAAGAAGGGTGCAGTCACAATGTTGGGGGTTTACTACAGGCCTCCCAACAGCCAGCGGGAGATAGAGGAGCAGATAGGTAGACAGATTTTGGAAAAGAGTAAAAACAACAGGGTTGTGGTGATGGGAGACTTCAACTTCCCCAATATTGATTGGGACTCACTTAGTGCCAGGGGCTTAGACGGGGCAGAGTTTGTAACGAGCATCCAGGAGGGCTTCTTAAAACAATATGTAGACAGTCCAACTAGGGAAGGGGCGGTACTGGACCTGGTATTGGGGAATGAGCCCGGCCAGGTTGTAGATGTTTCAGTAAGGGAGCATTTCGGGAACAGTGACCACAATTCAGTAAGTTTTAAAGTGCTGGTGGACAAGGATAAGAGTGGTCCTAGGATGAATGTGCTAAATTGGGGGAAGGCTAATTATAACAATATTAGGCGTGAACTGAAGAACATAGATTGGGGGTGGATATTTGAGGGCAAATCAACATCTGACATGTGGGAGGCTTTCAAGTGTCAGTTGAAAGTAATTCAGGACCGGCGTGTTCCTGTGAGGAAGAAGGATAAATACGGCAATTTTCGGGAACCTTGGATAACGAGAGATATTGTAGGCCTCGTCAAAAAGAAAAAGGAGGCATTTGTCAGGGCTAAAAGGCTGGGAACAGATGAAGCCTGTGTGGAATATAAGGAAAGTAGGAAGGAACTTAAGCAAGGAGTCAGGAGGGCTAGAAGGGGTCACGAAAAGTCATTGGCAAATAGGGTTAAGAAAAATCCCAAGGCTTTTTACACGTACATAAAAAGCAAGAGGGTAGCCAGGGAAAGGGTTGGCCCACTGAAGGATAGGCAAGGGAATCTATGTGTGGAGCCAGAGGAAATGGGCGAGGTACTAAATGAATACTTTGCATCAGTATTCACCAAAGAGAATAAATTGGTAGATGTTGAGTCTGGAGAAGGGTGTGTAGATAGCCTGGGTCACATTGAGATCCAAAAAGACGAGGTGTTAGGTTTCTTAAAAAATATTAAGGTAGATAAGTCCCCAGGGCCTGATGGGATCTACCCCAGAATACTGAAGGAGGCTGGAGAGGAAATTGCTGAGGCCTTGACAGAAATCTTTGGATCCTCACTGTCTTCAGGTGATGTCCCGGAGGACTGGAGAATAGCCAATGTTGTTCCTCTGTTTAAGAAGGGTAGCAAGGATAATCCAGGGAACTACAGGCCGGTGAGCCTTACTTCAGTGGTAGGGAAATTACTGGAGAGAATTCTTCGAGACAGGATCTACTCCCATTTGGAAGCAAATGGACGTATTAGTGAGAGGCAGCATGGTTTTGTGAAGGGGAGGTCGTGTCTCACTAACTTGCTAGAGTTTTTCGAGGAGGTCACTGAGACGATTGATGCAGGTAGGGCAGTGGATGTTGTCTATATGGACTTCAGTAAGGCCTTTGACAAGGTCCCTCATGGTAGACTAGTACAAAAGGTGAAGTCACACGGGATCAGGGGTGAGCTGGCAAGGTGGATACAGGACTGGCTAGGCAGAGAGTAGCAATGGAAGGATGCTTTTCTAATTGGAGGGCTGTGACCAGTGGTGTTCCACAGGGATCAGTGCTGGGACCTTTGCTCTTTGTAGTATATATAAATGATTTTGAGGAAAATGTAACTGGTCTGATTAGTAATTTTGCAGACGACACGAAGGTTGGTGGAATTGCGGATAGCGATGAGGACTGTCGGAAGATACAGCAGGATTTAGATTGTTTGGAGACTTGGGTGGAGAGAAGGCAGATGGAGTTTAATCCGGACAAATGTGAGGTAATGCATTTTGGAAAGTCTAATGCAGGTAGGGAATATACAGTGAATGGTAGAACCCTCAAGAGTATTGAAAGTCAAAGAGATCTAGGAGTACAGGTCGACAGGTCACTGAAAGGGACAACACAGGTGGAGAAGGTAGTCAAGAAGGCATACGGCATGCTTGCCTTCATTGGCCGGGGCATTGAGTATAAGAATTGGCAAGTCATGTTGCAGCTGTATAGAACCTTAGTTAGGCCACACTTGGAGTATAGTGTTCAATTCTGGTCGCCACACTACCAGAAGGATGTGGAGGCTTTAGAGAGGGTGCAGAAGAGATTTACCAGAATGTTGCCTGGTATGGAGGGCATTAGCTATGAGGAGCGGTTGAATAAACTCGGTTTGTTCTCACTGGAACGAAGGAGGTTGAGGGGCGACCTGATAGAGGTATACAAAATTATGAGGAGCATAGACAGAGTGGATAGTCAGAGGCTTTTCCCCGTGGTAGAGGGGTCAATTACTAGGGGGCATAGGTTTAAGGTGAGAGGGGCAAGGTTTAGTGTATATGTACGAGGCAAGTTTTTTTACGCAGAGGGTAGTGGGTGCCTGGAACTCGCTGCCGGAGGAGGTGCTGGAAACAGGGACGATAGTGGCATTTAAGGGGCATCTTGACAAATACATGAATAGGATGGGAATAGAGGGATACGGACCCAGGAAGTGTAGAAGATTGTAGTTTAGCTGGGCAGCATGGTCGGCACGGGCTTGGAGGGCCGAAGAACCTGTTCCTGTGCTGTTCATTTCTTTGTTTGTATCTGAGTGAATGGCGGAGCAGGCTTGAAGGGCTGAATTGCCTACTCCTCCTAATTCCTATGTTCCTATGAACCCTGCACCCCTGCCCTCCTTTTCCCAACACTCCTCTTTACAACACCTCTCCCTGGTCCTCCACACCCCTTCTCGTCCATCGCTGCCCCATCCCCAGGATCGGGTGGGGAAGACAGACTGGAGGGGGGGAAGATGGGCCAGGAGGGGGGTGGAAGAGACTGGGTAGATTGGGGGGGGGGGGGGTGGAGATGGGGTAGGAGGGGGGGAGACGGGGTTGGAGGGGGAGACGGGGCAGGAGAGGGTTGGAGACTGGCAGTGGGGAGAGGAAGGCGGGGGAGAGATGGGGTAAGAGCGCAGGGAGCGAGGGGGCAGGAGGGCGAGTGGGGCAGTGAACGGGGAAAGGGGGAGAAGGGGTGAGGGACAAGAGCGGGTGGGAGAACAGCGGGGAGGGGTGAAAGAGGGGCGGGCAGGGGAAAAGCGGAGGGTGGGGTCTGGAGGAAATGGGGAGAGGAGCCGCTAGGGGAGAGAAGGGCAGGCAGGAAGAGAGCTGCCAGGGTGGGGGGGGGGGGAAAGTGGGGGGATAAGGGGGGGGGGGGAGAGGGAGGGAAAGCAGGGCAGGGGGATAGGAGGCGGTGGGAGAGTGGCAGGCGGGGGGCGAATGAGGCCAGGGAGGCAGAGAGGGGTGGTGGGATGGAGGGGAGAGAGAGGGAGCCGGGGGAAAGGAGGGACAGACAAGAGGGGGTTGGATGTGGGGGGGGTGGGTGAGGGCTGTGGAGGGAAGGGCCTAGATGGAGGGGCAGGAGTGGCGGAAGGGAGGGAGATGGGCAGGTGGGGGAGATCGATGGAGCTCTTTCCCACCCCCCCCGCACCACTTCCCCTCCTCCCGTACCCCCAACCCTACCCTCTCCCACCTCCCTGCACCCACCTATCCGTAACCACTCCCACCTCCCCTCCCCCTCTCCCTGCACGCCACCCCTTCCCCCAAACCCCCTCCGCTCATACCTCTCCCCCACCCACCCTCCCCCTCGTGTACCCCCTCCCCTCTTCCCTCCCCTCCCCTCTTCCCTCCGCCTTTCCCTCCCCCCTGTATCCCCTACCCTCCCCGTGACCCCTCCCCTCAATCCGTGCCACCCTCACCTCTCCCCATATCCACTTTCCATACCCCTCCCCTCTGCTGTACCCCCTCCCCGCACCCACCTCCCCTCCCCGTATCCACCTCCCCTCCCCCCGTATCCAGCTCCCCTTCCCCTAACCCATCCCCCTCCCCGTACGCCCTCCCCATACGCCCTCGCCACCCCATAACCCCTCCCCCAGTATCCTCCCTCCCCTCCCCCATAACCACCTCGCCTCCCCCGTATCCCCCTCCCCTCCCTGTACCCCACTCTCCATTTTCCCAAGCTCCATTTTCCCACATTTGTCCCTCTCCATTTCCTTCCCCTCATTGCCATTTCCCTGTCTCGTTTCTCAGATCAATCCCAGGGCATGTCCTTGAGCACTCTCATAATCAACAGAATCACCGGCACTTCAGTGACTTTACCTGGTGGCAAGAGAAATGACCCTGATTCCATCGACTGGACGTACAGCATAGCAGCCGGAGGTCAACGAACCAACGTCTGCAATTGGTACCGCAACAATGCTGTGGAATGCAGTGCAGCCTACAGACACCGGCTGTACCTCTACCTAAACGGCTCACTCGCCATTCACAACCTGATCTTAGCTGATGCTGGTTGGTACAGTGTCTTTATCAGGTACGGCGGGCAAAATACGTTTCAGAGGTATATGAAGCTACAGATTAAAGGTGAGTGGCTTTCACCACTTGCTCTTCCCTCTGTCTTATTCAGGATCATCACTGCGTCAGTCACGTTTTGTGCCCGCGTCGTAATTTTGTACTGCCTCTCCCACAGAGATATCTGTATAATGACTGGTGTGTCTCAGACCCTCTCACGGAGATATCTGTACACTGACTGGTGTCTCTCAGTCCCTTTCTCTCAGGGTGATATCTGTACACTGACTGGTGTCTCTCAGTCCCTCTCTCTCAGGGAGATATCTGTACACTGACTGGTGTCTCTCAGTCTCTCTCTCAGGGAGATATCTGTACACTGACTGGTGTCTCTCTCTCTCAGGGAGATATCTGTACACTGACTGGTGTCTCTCAGTCCCTCTCTCTCAGGGAGATATCTATACACTGACTGGTATCTCTCAGTCTCTCTCTCAGGGAGGTATCTGTACACTGACTGGTGTCTCTCAGTCTCTCTCTCAGGGTGATATCTGTACACTGACTGGTGTCTCTCAGTCCCTCTCTCTCAGGGAGATATCTGTACACTGACTGGTATCTCTCAGTCTCTCTCAGGGAGGTATCTGTACACTGACTGGTGTCTCTCAGTCTCTCTCTCAGGGTGATATCTGTACACTGACTGGTGTCTCTCAGTCCCTCTCTCTCAGGGAGATATCTGTACACTCACTGGTGTCTCTCAGTCTCTCGCTCTCAGGGAGATATCTGTACAATGACTGGTGTCTCTCAGTCCCTCTCTCTCAGGGAGATATCTGTACACTGACTGGTGTCTCTCAGCCCCTCTCTCTCAGGGAGATATCTGGACACTGACTGGTGTTTCTCAGTCCCCCTCTCTCTCTCTCAGGGAGATATCTGTGCACTGACTGGTGTCTCCCTCTCTCTCTCTCAGAGATCTCTGAACACTGACTCGTGTCTCTCAGACCCTCTAACTCAGGGAGATATCTGTATACTGACTGGTGTCTCTCAGTCTCTCTCTCAGGGAGATATCTGTACACTGACTGTAGTCTCTCGGTCTCTCTCTCTCAGGGAGATATCGGTACACTGACTGGTGTCTCTCAGTCCCTCTCAGGGAGATATCGGTACACTGACTGGTGTCTCTCAGTCTCTCTCTCTCAGGGAGATATCTGGACACTGACTGGTGTCTCTCAGTCTCTCTCTCTCAGGGAGATATCTGTACACTGACTGGTGTCTCTCAGTCTCTCTCTCAGGGTGATATCTGTACACTGACTGGTGTCTCTCAGTCCCTCTCTCTCAGGGAGATATCTGTACACTGACTGGTATCTCTCAGTCTCTCTCTCAGGGAGGTATCTGTACACTGACTGGTGTCTCTCAGTCCCTCTCTCTCAGGGAGATATCTGTACACTCACTGGTGTCTCTCAGTCTCTCCCTCTCAGGGAGATATCTGTACAATGACTGGTGTCTCTCAGTCCCTCTCTCTCAGGGAGATATCTGTACACTGACTGGTGTCTCTCAGCCCCTCTCTCTCAGGGAGATATCAGGACACTGACTGGTGTTTCTCAGTCCCCCTCTCTCTCTCTCAGGGAGATATCTGTACAATGACTGGTGTCTCTCAGTCTCTCTCTCAGAGTGATATCTGTACACTGACTGGTGTCTCTCAGTCCCTCTCTCTCAGGGAGATATCTGTACACTCACTGGTGTCTCTCAGTCTCTCTCTCTCAGGGAGATATCTGTACACTGACTGGTGTCTCTCAGTCCCTCTCACTCAGGGAGATATCTGTACACTGACTGGTGTCTCTCAGACCCTCTCTCTCAGGGAGATATCTGTACACTGACTGGTGTCTCTCAGTCCCTCTCTCTCAGGGAGACATCCGTACACTGACTGGTGTCTCTCAATCCCCCTCTCTCAGGGTGCTGTCTGTACACTGACTGGTGTCTCTCAGACCGGCTCTCTCAGGGAGATATCTGTATACTGACTGGTGTCTCTCAGTGTCTCTCTCAGGGAGATATCTGTTCACTGTCTCTCAGTCCCTCTCTCTCAGGGAGATATCTGTACACTGACTGGTGTCTCTCAGTCTCTCTCAGGGAGATATCTGTACACTGACTAGTGTCTCTTAGTCGCTCTCTCTCAGGGAGATATCTGTACACTGACTGGTGTCTCTGAGTCCCTCTCTCTCTCTCTCTCTCACAGGGAGATATCTGTACACTGACTGGTGTCTCTCAGTCTCTCTCTCAGGGAGATATCTGTACACTGACTGGTGTCTCTCAGTCCCTCCCTCAGGGAGATATCTGTACAGTGACTGGTGTCTCTCAGTCCCTCTCTCTCAGGGAGATATCTGTACACTGACTGGTATCTCTCAGTCTCTCTCTCAGGGAGATATCTGTACACTGACTGGTGTCTCTCAGTCCTTCTCTCAGGGAGATATCTGTACACTGACTGGTGTCTCTCAGTTCCTCTCTCTCTCAGGGAGATATCTGTACACTGACTGGTGTCTCTCAGTCCCTCTCTCTCAGGGAGATATCTGTATACTGACTGGTGTCTCTCAGTCTCTCTCTCTCAGGGAGATATCTGTACACTGACTGGTGTCTCTCAGTCTCTCTCTCAGGGAGATATCTGTACACTGACTGGTGTCTCTCAGTCTCTCTCTCTCAGGGAGATATCTGTACACTGACTCGTGTCTCTCAGTCCCTCTCTCTCAGGGAGATATCTGTACATTGTCTAGTGGCAGGGGCCGTTTAGCACAGGGCTAAATCACTGGCTTTGTGAGCAGACCAAGACAGGCCAGCAGCACGGTTCAATTCCCGTAACAACCTCCCCGAACAGGCGCCGGAATGTGGTGACTAGGGGCTTTTCACAGCAACTCCATTTGAAGCCTACTTGTGACAATTAGCGAATTTCATTTCATTTCATTTCAGTCCCTCTCTCTCAGAGTGATGTCTGTACACTGACTGGTGTCTCTGAGTCCCTCTCTCTCAGGGAGATATCTCTACACTGACTGGTGTCTCTCAGTCCCTCTCTCTCAGGGAGATATCTGTACACTGACTGCTGTCTCTCAGTCACTCTCTCTCAGGGTGATATCTGTACACTGACTGGTGTCTCTCAGTCTCTCTCACTCAGGGAGATATCTGTACACTGACTGGTGTCTCTCAGTCTCTCTCTCAGGGAGATATCTGTACACTGACTGGTGTCTCTCAGTCTCTCTCTCACTCAGGGAGATATCTGTACACTGACTGGTGTCTCTCAGTCCCTCTCTCTCAGGGAGATATCTGTACACTGACTGGTGTCTCAGTCTTACTCTCAGGGAGATATCTGTTCACTGACTGGTGTCTCTCAGTCCCTCTCACTCAGGGAGATATCTGTACACTGACTGGTGTCTCTCAGTCCCTCTCTCAGGGAGATATCTGTACACTGACTGGTGTCTCTCAGTCACTCTCTCTCGGGGAGATATCTGTGCACTGACTGGTGTCTCTCAGTCCCTCTCTCTCAGGGAGATATCTGTACTCTGACTGGTGTCTCTCCGTCCCTCTCTCTCAGGGAGATAACTGTACACTGACTGGTGTCTCTCAGTCTCTCCCTCAAGGAGATATCTGTACACTGACTGGTGTCTCTCAGTCCCTCTCTCTCAGGGAGATATCTGTGCACTGACTGGTGTCTCTCAGTCTCTCAGGGCGGTATCTGTACACTGACTGGTGTCTCTCAGACCATCTCTCAGGGTGATATCTGTACAATGACTGGTGTCTCTCTGTCCCTCTCTCTCAGGGAGATATCTGTACATTGACTGGTGTCTCCCAGTCTCTCCCTCAGGGAGATATCTGTACACTGACTGGTGTCCCTCAGTCCCTCTCTCTCAGGGCGGTATCTGTACACTGACTGGTGTCTCTCCGTCTCCCTCTCATGGAGATATCTGTACACTGACGTGTGTCTCTCTGTCCCTCTCTCTCTCAGGGAGATATCTGTGCACTGACTGGTGTCTCTCAGTCCCTCTCCCTCAGGGAGATATCTGTACACTGACTGTTGTCTCTCAGACCCTCTCTCAGGGAGATATCTGTGCACTGACTGGTGTCTCTCCGTCTCCCTCTCATGGAGATATCTGTACACTGACGTGTGTCTCTCAGTCCCTCTCTCTCAGGGAGATATCTGTACACTGACTGGTGTCTCTCAGCCCCTCTCTCTCAGGGAGATATCAGGACACTGACTGGTGTTTCTCAGTCCCCCTCTCTCTCTCTCAGGGAGATATCTGTACAATGACTGGTGTCTCTCAGTCTCTCTCTCAGGGTGATATCTGTACACTGACTGGTGTCTCTCAGTCCCTCTCTCTCAGGGAGATATCTGTACACTCACTGGTGTCTCTCAGTCTCTCCCTCTCAGGGAGATATCTGTACAATGACTGGTGTCTCTCAGTCCCTCTCTCTCAGGGAGATATCTGTACACTGACTGGTGTCTCTCAGCCCCTCTCTCTCAGGGAGATATCAGGACACTGACTGGTGTTTCTCAGTCCCCCTCTCTCTCTCTCAGGGAGATATCTGTGCACTGACTGGTGTCTCCCTCTCTCTCTCTCAGAGATCTCTGAACACTGACTCGTGTCTCTCAGACCCTCTCACTCAGGGAGATATCTGTATACTGACTGGTGTCTCTCAGACCCTCTCTCTCAGGGAGATATCTGTACACTGACTGGTGTCTCTCAGTCCCTCTCTCTCAGGGAGACATCCGTACACTGACTGGTGTCTCTCAATCCCCCTCTCTCAGGGTGCTGTCTGTACACTGACTGGTGTCTCTCAGACCGGCTCTCTCAGGGAGATATCTGTATACTGACTGGTGTCTCTCAGTGTCTCTCTCAGGGAGATATCTGTTCACTGTCTCTCAGTCCCTCTCTCTCAGGGAGATATCTGTACACTGACTGGTGTCTCTCAGTATCTCTCAGGGAGATATCTGTACACTGACTAGTGTCTCTTAGTCGCTCTCTCTCAGGGAGATATCTGTACACTGACTGGTGTCTCTGAGTCCCTCTCTCTCTCTCTCTCTCACAGGGAGATATCTGTACACTGACTGGTGTCTCTCAGTCTCTCTCTCAGGGAGATATCTGTACACTGACTGGTGTCTCTCAGTCCCTCCCTCAGGGAGATATCTGTACAGTGACTGGTGTCTCTCAGTCCCTCTCTCTCAGGGAGATATCTGTACACTGACTGGTATCTCTCAGTCTCTCTCTCAGGGAGATATCTGTACACTGACTGGTGTCTCTCAGTCCTTCTCTCAGGGAGATATCTGTACACTGACTGGTGTCTCTCAGTTCCTCTCTCTCTCAGGGAGATATCTGTACACTGACTGGTGTCTCTCAGTCCCTCTCTCTCAGGGAGATATCTGTATACTGACTGGTGTCTCTCAGTCTCTCTCTCTCAGGGAGATATCTGTACACTGACTGGTGTCTCTCAGTCTCTCTCTCAGGGAGATATCTGTACACTGACTGGTGTCTCTCAGTCTCTCTCTCTCAGGGAGATATCTGTACACTGACTCGTGTCTCTCAGTCCCTCTCTCTCAGGGAGATATCTGTACATTGTCTAGTGGCAGGGGCCGTTTAGCACAGGGCTAAATCACTGGCTTTGTGAGCAGACCAAGACAGGCCAGCAGCACGGTTCAATTCCCGTAACAACCTCCCCGAACAGGCGCCGGAATGTGGTGACTAGGGGCTTTTCACAGCAACTCCATTTGAAGCCTACTTGTGACAATTAGCGAATTTCATTTCATTTCATTTCAGTCCCTCTCTCTCAGAGTGATGTCTGTACACTGACTGGTGTCTCTGAGTCCCTCTCTCTCAGGGAGATATCTCTACACTGACTGGTGTCTCTCAGTCCCTCTCTCTCAGGGAGATATCTGTACACTGACTGCTGTCTCTCAGTCACTCTCTCTCAGGGTGATATCTGTACACTGACTGGTGTCTCTCAGTCTCTCTCACTCAGGGAGATATCTGTACACTGACTGGTGTCTCTCAGTCTCTCTCTCAGGGAGATATCTGTACACTGACTGGTGTCTCTCAGTCTCTCTCTCACTCAGGGAGATATCTGTACACTGACTGGTGTCTCTCAGTCCCTCTCTCTCAGGGAGATATCTGTACACTGACTGGTGTCTCAGTCTTACTCTCAGGGAGATATCTGTTCACTGACTGGTGTCTCTCAGTCCCTCTCACTCAGGGAGATATCTGTACACTGACTGGTGTCTCTCAGTCCCTCTCTCAGGGAGATATCTGTACACTGACTGGTGTCTCTCAGTCACTCTCTCTCGGGGAGATATCTGTGCACTGACTGGTGTCTCTCAGTCCCTCTCTCTCAGGGAGATATCTGTACTCTGACTGGTGTCTCTCCGTCCCTCTCTCTCAGGGAGATAACTGTACACTGACTGGTGTCTCTCAGTCTCTCCCTCAAGGAGATATCTGTACACTGACTGGTGTCTCTCAGTCCCTCTCTCTCAGGGAGATATCTGTGCACTGACTGGTGTCTCTCAGTCTCTCAGGGCGGTATCTGTACACTGACTGGTGTCTCTCAGACCATCTCTCAGGGTGATATCTGTACAATGACTGGTGTCTCTCTGTCCCTCTCTCTCAGGGAGATATCTGTACATTGACTGGTGTCTCCCAGTCTCTCCCTCAGGGAGATATCTGTACACTGACTGGTGTCCCTCAGTCCCTCTCTCTCAGGGCGGTATCTGTACACTGACTGGTGTCTCTCCGTCTCCCTCTCATGGAGATATCTGTACACTGACGTGTGTCTCTCTGTCCCTCTCTCTCTCAGGGAGATATCTGTGCACTGACTGGTGTCTCTCAGTCCCTCTCCCTCAGGGAGATATCTGTACACTGACTGTTGTCTCTCAGACCCTCTCTCAGGGAGATATCTGTGCACTGACTGGTGTCTCTCCGTCTCCCTCTCATGGAGATATCTGTACACTGACATGTGTCTCTCTGTCCCTCTCTCTCTCAGGGAGATATCTGTGCACTGACTGGTGTCTCTCAGTCCCTCTCCCTCAGGGAGATATCTGTACACTGACTGGTGTCTCTCAGTTCCTCTCTCTCTCAGGGAGATATCTGTACACTGACTGGTGTCTCTCAGTCCCTCTCTCTCAGGGAGATATCTGTATACTGACTGGTGTCTCTCAGTCTCTCTCTCTCAGGGAGATATCTGTACACTGACTGGTGTCTCTCAGTCTCTCTCTCAGGGAGATATCTGTACACTGACTGGTGTCTCTCAGTCTCTCTCTCTCAGGGAGATATCTGTACACTGACTCGTGTCTCTCAGTCCCTCTCTCTCAGGGAGATATCTGTACATTGTCTAGTGGCAGGGGCCGTTTAGCACAGGGCTAAATCACTGGCTTTGTGAGCAGACCAAGACAGGCCAGCAGCACGGTTCAATTCCCGTAACAACCTCCCCGAACAGGCGCCGGAATGTGGTGACTAGGGGCTTTTCACAGCAACTCCATTTGAAGCCTACTTGTGACAATTAGCGAATTTCATTTCATTTCATTTCAGTCCCTCTCTCTCAGAGTGATGTCTGTACACTGACTGGTGTCTCTGAGTCCCTCTCTCTCAGGGAGATATCTCTACACTGACTGGTGTCTCTCAGTCCCTCTCTCTCAGGGAGATATCTGTACACTGACTGCTGTCTCTCAGTCACTCTCTCTCAGGGTGATATCTGTACACTGACTGGTGTCTCTCAGTCTCTCTCACTCAGGGAGATATCTGTACACTGACTGGTGTCTCTCAGTCTCTCTCTCAGGGAGATATCTGTACACTGACTGGTGTCTCTCAGTCTCTCTCTCACTCAGGGAGATATCTGTACACTGACTGGTGTCTCTCAGTCCCTCTCTCTCAGGGAGATATCTGTACACTGACTGGTGTCTCAGTCTTACTCTCAGGGAGATATCTGTTCACTGACTGGTGTCTCTCAGTCCCTCTCACTCAGGGAGATATCTGTACACTGACTGGTGTCTCTCAGTCCCTCTCTCAGGGAGATATCTGTACACTGACTGGTGTCTCTCAGTCACTCTCTCTCGGGGAGATATCTGTGCACTGACTGGTGTCTCTCAGTCCCTCTCTCTCAGGGAGATATCTGTACTCTGACTGGTGTCTCTCCGTCCCTCTCTCTCAGGGAGATAACTGTACACTGACTGGTGTCTCTCAGTCTCTCCCTCAAGGAGATATCTGTACACTGACTGGTGTCTCTCAGTCCCTCTCTCTCAGGGAGATATCTGTGCACTGACTGGTGTCTCTCAGTCTCTCAGGGCGTAATCTGTACACTGACTGGTGTCTCTCAGACCATCTCTCAGGGTGATATCTGTACAATGACTGGTGTCTCTCTGTCCCTCTCTCTCAGGGAGATATCTGTACATTGACTGGTGTCTCCCAGTCTCTCCCTCAGGGAGATATCTGTACACTGACTGGTGTCCCTCAGTCCCTCTCTCTCAGGGCGGTATCTGTACACTGACTGGTGTCTCTCCGTCTCCCTCTCATGGAGATATCTGTACACTGACGTGTGTCTCTCTGTCCCTCTCTCTCTCAGGGAGATATCTGTGCACTGACTGGTGTCTCTCAGTCCCTCTCCCTCAGGGAGATATCTGTACACTGACTGTTGTCTCTCAGACCCTCTCTCAGGGAGATATCTGTGCACTGACTGGTGTCTCTCAGTCACTCTCTCTCTGGGAGATATCTGTGCACTGACTGGTGTCTCTCCGTCTCTCTCTCAGGGAGATATCTGTACACTGACTGGTGTCTCTCAGTCTCTCTCAGGGAGATATCTGTACACTGACTGGTGTCTCTCAGTTCCTCTCTCTCTCAGGGAGATATCTGTACACTGACTCGTGTCTCTCAGTCCCTCTCACTCAGGGAGATATCTGTATACTGACTGGTGTCTCTCAGTCCCTCTCTCATGGAGATATCTGTACACTGACTGGTGTCTCTCAGTCCCTCTCTCAGGGAGATTTCTGTACACTGACTGGTGTCTCTCAGTCCCTCTCTCTCAGGGAGATATCTGTACACTGACTGGTGTCTTAGTCCCTCTCTCTCTCTCAGGGAGATATCTGTACACTGACTGGTATCTCTCAGTCTCTCTCTCAGGGAGATATCTGTACACTTACTGGTGTCTCTCAGTTCCTCTCTCTCAGGGAGATATCTGTACACTGACTGGTGTCTCTCAGTCCTTCTCTCAGGGAGATATCTGTACACTGACTGGTATCTCTCAGTCTCTCTCTCAGGGAGATATCTGTACACTTACTGGTGCCTCTCAGTTCCTCTCTCTCATGGAGATATCTGTACACTGACTGGTGTCTCCCAGTCCCTCTCTCTCATGGAGATATCTGTACACTTACTGGTGTCTCTCAGTTCCTCTCTCTCATGGAGATATCTGTACACTGACTGGTGTCTCTCAGTCCCTCTCTCTCAGGGAGATATCTGTACACTGACTGGTGTCTCTCAGTCCCTCTCTCTCAGGGAGATATCTGTACACTGACTGGTGTCTCTCAGTCCCTCTCTCTCAGGGAGATATCTGTACACTGACTGCTATCTCTCAGTCTCTCTCTCAGGGAGATATCTGTAAACTGACTGGTGTATCTCAGTTCCTCTCTCTCTCAGGGAGATATCTGTACACTGACTGGTGTCTCTCAGTCTCTCTCTCTCAGGGAGATATCTGTACACTGACTGGTGTATCTCAGTTCCTCTCTCTCTCAGGGAGATATCTGTACACTGACACTTGTGTCTCAGCCTCTCTCTTAGGGAGATATCTGTACATTGACTCGTGGCAGGGGCTGTTTAGCACAGGGCTAAATCGCTGGCTTTGAAAGCAGACCAAGACAGGCCAGCAGCACGGTTCAATTCCCGTAACAACCTCCCCGAACAGGTTCCGGAATGTGGTGACTAGTGCTTTTCACAGCAACTCCATTTGAAGCCTACTTGTGACAATAAGCGAATTTCATTTCATTTCATTTCAGTCCCTCTCTCTCAGAATGATATCTGTACACTGACTGGTGTCTCTCAGTTCCTCTCTCTCATGGAGATATCTGTACACTGACTGGTGTCTCTCAGTCCCTCTCTCTCAGGGAGATATCTGTGCACTGACTGGTGTCTCTCAGTCTCTCAGGGCGGTATCTGTACACTGACTGGTGTCTCTCAGACCATCTCTCAGGGTGATATCTGTACAATGACTGGTGTCTCTCTGTCCCTCTCTCTCAGGGAGATATCTGTACATTGACTGGTGTCTCCCAGTCTCTCCCTCAGGGAGATATCTGTCCACTGACTGGTGTCCCTCAGTCCCTCTCTCTCAGGGCGGTATCTGTACACTGACTGGTGTCTCTCCGTCTCTCTCTCATGGAGATATCTGTACACTGACGTGTGTCTCTCTGTCCCTCTCTCTCTCAGGGAGATATCTGTGCACTGACTGGTGTCTCTCAGTCCCTCTCCCTCAGGGAGATATCTGTACACTGACTGTTGTCTCTCAGACCCTCTCTCAGGCAGATATCTGTGCACTGACTGGTGTCTCTCCGTCTCTCTCTCAGGGAGATATCTGTACACTGACTGGTGTCTCTCAGTCTCTCTCAGGGAGATATCTGTAAACTGACTGGTGTCTCTCAGTTCCTCTCTCTCTCAGGGAGATATCTGTACACTGACTCGTGTCTCTCAGTCCCTCTCACTCAGGGAGATATCTGTACACTGACTGGTGTCTCTCAGTCCCTCTCTCATGGAGATATCTGTACACTGACTGGTGTCTCTCAGTCCCTCTCTCAGGGAGATTTCTGTACACTGACTGGTGTCTCTCAGTCCCTCTCTCTCAGGGAGATATCTGTACACTGACTGGTGTCTTAGTCCCTCTCTCTCTCTCAGGGAGATATCTGTACACTGACTGGTATCTCTCAGTCTCTCTCTCTCAGGGAGATATCTGTACACTTACTGGTGTCTCTCAGTTCCTCTCTCTCAGGGAGATATCTGTACACTGACTGGTGTCTCTCAGTCCTTCTCTCAGGGAGATATCTGTACACTTACTGGTGTCTCTCAGTTCCTCTCTCTCAGGGAGATATCTGTACACTGACTGGTGTCTCTCAGTCCTTCTCTCAGGGAGATATCTGTACACTGACTGGTATCTCTCAGTCTCTCTCTCAGGGAGATATCTGTACACTTACTGGTGCCTCTCAGTTCCTCTCTCTCAGGGAGATATCTGTACACTGACTGGTGTCTCTCAGTCTCTCTCAGGGAGATATCTGTACACTGACTAGTGTCTCTTAGTCGCTCTCTCTCAGGGAGATATCTGTACACTGACTGGTGTCTCTGAGTCCCTCTCTCTCTCTCTCTCTCACAGGGAGATATCTGTACACTGACTGGTGTCTCTCAGTCTCTCTCTCAGGGAGATATCTGTACACTGACTGGTGTCTCTCAGTCCCTCTCTCAGGGAGATATCTGTACAGTGACTGGTGTCTCTCAGTCCCTCTCTCTCAGGGAGATATCTGTACACTGACTGGTATCTCTCAGTCTCTCTCTCAGGGAGATATCTGTACACTGACTGGTGTCTCTCAGTCCTTCTCTCAGGGAGATATCTGTACACTGACTGGTGTCTCTCAGTTCCTCTCTCTCTCAGGGAGATATCTGTACACTGACTGGTGTCTCTCAGTCCCTCTCTCTCAGGGAGATATCTGTATACTGACTGGTGTCTCTCAGTCTCTCTCTCTCAGGGAGATATCTGTACACTGACTGGTGTCTCTCAGTCTCTCTCTCAGGGAGATATCTGTACACTGACTGGTGTCTCTCAGTCTCTCTCTCTCAGGGAGATATCTGTACACTGACTCGTGTCTCTCAGTCCCTCTCTCTCAGGGAGATATCTGTACACTGACTGGTGTCTCTCAGTCTTTCTCTCACTCAGGGAGATATCTGTACACTGACTGGTGTCTCTCAGTCCCTCTCTCTCAGGGAGATATCTGTACACTGACTGGTGTCTCAGTCTTACTCTCAGGGAGATATCTGTTCACTGACTGGTGTCTCTCAGTCCCTCTCACTCAGGGAGATATCTGTACACTGACTGGTGTCTCTCAGTCCCTCTCTCAGGGAGATATCTGTACACTGACTGGTGTCTCTCAGTCACTCTCTCTCGGGGAGATATCTGTGCACTGACTGGTGTCTCTCAGTCCCTCTCTCTCAGGGAGATATCTGTACTCTGACTGGTGTCTCTCCGTCCCTCTCTCTCAGGGAGATAACTGTACACTGACTGGTGTCTCTCAGTCTCTCCCTCAAGGAGATATCTGTACACTGACTGGTGTCTCTCAGTCCCTCTCTCTCAGGGAGATATCTGTGCACTGACTGGTGTCTCTCAGTCTCTCAGGGCGGTATCTGTACACTGACTGGTGTCTCTCAGACCATCTCTCAGGGTGATATCTGTACAATGACTGGTGTCTCTCTGTCCCTCTCTCTCAGGGAGATATCTGTACATTGACTGGTGTCTCCCAGTCTCTCCCTCAGGGAGATATCTGTACACTGACTGGTGTCCCTCAGTCCCTCTCTCTCAGGGCGGTATCTGTACACTGACTGGTGTCTCTCCGTCTCCCTCTCATGGAGATATCTGTACACTGACGTGTGTCTCTCTGTCCCTCTCTCTCTCAGGGAGATATCTGTGCACTGACTGGTGTCTCTCAGTCCCTCTCCCTCAGGGAGATATCTGTACACTGACTGTTGTCTCTCAGACCCTCTCTCAGGGAGATATCTGTGCACTGACTGGTGTCTCTCAGTCACTCTCTCTCTGGGAGATATCTGTGCACTGACTGGTGTCTCTCCGTCTCTCTCTCAGGGAGATATCTGTACACTGACTGGTGTCTCTCAGTCTCTCTCAGGGAGATATCTGTACACTGACTGGTGTCTCTCAGTTCCTCTCTCTCTCAGGGAGATATCTGTACACTGACTCGTGTCTCTCAGTCCCTCTCACTCAGGGAGATATCTGTATACTGACTGGTGTCTCTCAGTCCCTCTCTCATGGAGATATCTGTACACTGACTGGTGTCTCTCAGTCCCTCTCTCAGGGAGATTTCTGTACACTGACTGGTGTCTCTCAGTCCCTCTCTCTCAGGGAGATATCTGTACACTGACTGGTGTCTTAGTCCCTCTCTCTCTTTCAGGGAGATATCTGTACACTGACTGGTATCTCTCAGTCTCTCTCTCAGGGAGATATCTGTACACTTACTGGTGTCTCTCAGTTCCTCTCTCTCAGGGAGATATCTGTACACTGACTGGTGTCTCTCAGTCCTTCTCTCAGGGAGATATCTGTACACTGACTGGTATCTCTCAGTCTCTCTCTCAGGGAGATATCTGTACACTTACTGGTGCCTCTCAGTTCCTCTCTCTCATGGAGATATCTGTACACTGACTGGTGTCTCCCAGTCCCTCTCTCTCATGGAGATATCTGTACACTTACTGGTGTCTCTCAGTTCCTCTCTCTCATGGAGATATCTGTACACTGACTGGTGTCTCTCAGTCCCTCTCTCTCAGGGAGATATCTGTACACTGACTGGTGTCTCTCAGTCCCTCTCTCTCAGGGAGATATCTGTACACTGACTGGTGTCTCTCAGTCCCTCTCTCTCAGGGAGATATCTGTACACTGACTGCTATCTCTCAGTCTCTCTCTCAGGGAGATATCTGTAAACTGACTGGTGTATCTCAGTTCCTCTCTCTCTCAGGGAGATATCTGTACACTGACTGGTGTCTCTCAGTCTCTCTCTCTCAGGGAGATATCTGTACACTGACTGGTGTATCTCAGTTCCTCTCTCTCTCAGGGAGATATCTGCACACTGACACTTGTGTCTCAGCCTCTCTCTTAGGGAGATATCTGTACATTGACTCGTGGCAGGGGCTGTTTAGCACAGGGCTAAATCGCTGGCTTTGAAAGCAGACCAAGACAGGCCAGCAGCACGGTTCAATTCCCGTAACAACCTCCCCGAACAGGTTCCGGAATGTGGTGACTAGGGCTTTTCACAGCAACTCCATTTGAAGCCTACTTGTGACAATAAGCGAATTTCATTTCATTTCATTTCAGTCCCTCTCTCTCAGAATGATATCTGTACACTGACTGGTGTCTCTCAGTTCCTCTCTCTCATGGAGATATCTGTACACTGACTGGTGTCTCTCAGTCCCTCTCTCTCAGGGAGATATCTGTGCACTGACTGGTGTCTCTCAGTCTCTCAGGGCGGTATCTGTACACTGACTGGTGTCTCTCAGACCATCTCTCAGGGTGATATCTGTACAATGACTGGTGTCTCTCTGTCCCTCTCTCTCAGGGAGATATCTGTACATTGACTGGTGTCTCCCAGTCTCTCCCTCAGGGAGATATCTGTACACTGACTGGTGTCCCTCAGTCCCTCTCTCTCAGGGCGGTATCTGTACACTGACTGGTGTCTCTCCGTCTCTCTCTCATGGAGATATCTGTACACTGACGTGTGTCTCTCTGTCCCTCTCTCTCTCAGGGAGATATCTGTGCACTGACTGGTGTCTCTCAGTCCCTCTCCCTCAGGGAGATATCTGTACACTGACTGTTGTCTCTCAGACCCTCTCTCAGGGAGATATCTGTGCACTGACTGGTGTCTCTCCGTCTCTCTCTCAGGGAGATATCTGTACACTGACTGGTGTCTCTCAGTCTCTCTCAGGGAGATATCTGTAAACTGACTGGTGTCTCTCAGTTCCTCTCTCTCTCAGGGAGATATCTGTACACTGACTCGTGTCTCTCAGTCCCTCTCACTCAGGGAGATATCTGTACACTGACTGGTGTCTCTCAGTCCCTCTCTCATGGAGATATCTGTACACTGACTGGTGTCTCTCAGTCCCTCTCTCAGGGAGATTTCTGTACACTGACTGGTGTCTCTCAGTCCCTCTCTCTCAGGGAGATATCTGTACACTGACTGGTGTCTTAGTCCCTCTCTCTCTCTCAGGGAGATATCTGTACACTGACTGGTATCTCTCAGTCTCTCTCTCTCAGGGAGATATCTGTACACTTACTGGTGTCTCTCAGTTCCTCTCTCTCAGGGAGATATCTGTACACTGACTGGTGTCTCTCAGTCCTTCTCTCAGGGAGATATCTGTACACTGACTGGTATCTCTCAGTCTCTCTCTCAGGGAGATATCTGTACACTTACTGGTGCCTCTCAGTTCCTCTCTCTCATGGAGATATCTGTACACTGACTGGTGTCTCCCAGTCCCTCTCTCTCATGGAGATATCTGTACACTTACTGGTGTCTCTCAGTTCCTCTCTCTCATGGAGATATCTGTACACTGACTGGTGTCTCTCAGTCCCTCTCTCTCAGGGAGATATCTGTACACTGACTGGTGTCTCTCAGTCCCTCTCTCTCAGGGAGATATCTGTACACTGACTGGTGTCTCTCAGTCCCTCTCTCTCAGGGAGATATCTGTACACTGACTGCTATCTCTCAGTCTCTCTCTCAGGGAGATATCTGTAAACTGACTGGTGTATCTCAGTTCCTCTCTCTCTCAGGGAGATATCTGTACACTGACTGGTGTCTCTCAGTCTCTCTCTCTCAGGGAGATATCTGTACACTGACTGGTGTATCTCAGTTCCTCTCTCTCTCAGGGAGATATCTGTACACTGACACTTGTGTCTCAGCCTCTCTCTTAGGGAGATATCTGTACATTGACTCGTGGCAGGGGCTGTTTAGCACAGGGCTAAATCGCTGGCTTTGAAAGCAGACCAAGACAGGCCAGCAGCACGGTTCAATTCCCGTAACAACCTCCCCGAACAGGTTCCGGAATGTGGTGACTAGGGCTTTTCACAGCAACTCCATTTGAAGCCTACTTGTGACAATAAGCGAATTTCATTTCATTTCATTTCAGTCCCTCTCTCTCAGAATGATATCTGTACACTGACTGGTGTCTCTCAGTTCCTCTCTCTCATGGAGATATCTGTACACTTACTGGTGTCTCTCAGTTCCTCTCTCTCATGGAGATATCTGTACACTGACTGGTGTCTCTCAGTCTCTCTCTCTCAGGGAGATATCTGTACACTGACTGGTGTATCTCAGTTCCTCTCTCTCTCAGGGAGATACCTGTACACTGACTGGTGTCTCTCAGTCTCTCCCTCAAGGAGATATCTGTACACTGACTGGTGTCTCTCAGTCCCTCTCTCTCAGGGAGATATCTGTACACTGACTGGTGTCTCTCAGTCCCTCTCTCAGGCAGATACCTGTACACTGACTGGTGTCTCTCAGTCTCTCCCTCAAGGAGATATCTGTACACTGACTGGTGTCTCTCAGTCCCTCTCTCAGGGAGATACCTGTACACTGACTGGTGTCTCTCAGTCTCTCTCTCAGGGTGATATCTGTACACTGACTGGTGTCCCTCAGTCCCTCTCTCTCAGGGAGATATCTGTACACTGACTGGTGTCTCTCAGTCCCTCTCTCTCAGGGAGATATCTGTACATTGACTGGTGTCTCTCAGTCCCTCTCTCAGGGAGATATCTGTACACTGACTGTATTTCAGTCTCTCTCTCAGGGAGATATCTGTACTCTGACTGGTGTCTCTCCGTCCCTCTCTCTCAGGGAGATACCTGTACACTGACTGGTGTCTCTCAGTCTCTCCCTCAAGGAGATATCTGTACACTAACTGGTGTCTCTCAGTCCCTCTATCTCAGGGAGATATCTGTACACAGACTGGTGTCTCTCAGTCCCTCTCTCAGGGAGATATCTGTACACTGACTGGTGTCTCTCAGTCCCTCTCTCTCAGGGAGATTTCTGTACACTGACTGGTGTCTTAGTCCCTCTCTCTCTCTCAGGGAGATATCTGTACACTGACTGTATTTCAGTCTCTCTCTCAGGGAGATATCTGTACACTGACTGGTGTCTCTCAGTCTCTCTCTCTCAGGGAGATATCTGTACTCTGACTGGTGTCTCTCCGTCCCTCTCTCTCAGGGAGATACCTGTACACTGACTGGTGTCTCTCAGTCTCTCCCTCAAGGAGATATCTGTACACTAACTGGTGTCTCTCAGTCCCTCTATCTCAGGGAGATATCTGTACACAGACTGGTGTCTCTCAGTCCCTCTCTCAGGGAGATATCTGTACTCTGACTGGTGTCTCTCCGTCCCTCTCTCTCAGGGACATACCTGTACACTGACTGGTGTCTCTCAGTCTCTCCCTCAAGGAGATATCTGTACACTAACTGGTGTCTCTCAGTCCCTCTATCTCAGGGAGATATCTGTACACTGACTGGTGTCTCTCTGTCCCTCTCTCTCAGGGAGATATCTGCACACTGACTGGTGTCTCTCAGTCTCTCCCTCAAGGAGATATCTGTACACTAACTGGTGTCTCTCAGTCCCTCTATCTCAGGGAGATATCTGTACACTGACTGGTGTCTCTCTGTCCCTCTCTCTCAGGGAGATATCTGTACACTGACTGGTGTCTCTCTGTCCCTCTCTCTCAGGGAGATATCTGTACACTGACTGGTGTCTCTCTGTCCCTCTCTCTCAGGGACATACCTGTACACTGACTGGTGTCTCTCAGTCTCTCCCTCAAGGAGATATCTGTACACTAACTGGTGTCTCTCAGTCCCTCTATCTCAGGGAGATATCTGTACACTGACTGGTGTCTCTCAGTCCCTCTCTCTCCGGGAGATATCTGTACACTGACTGGTTTCTCGCAGTCCCTCTCTCAAGGAGATATCTGTACACTGACTGGTGTCTCTCAGTCCCTCTCTCAGGGAGATATCTGTACACTGACTGGTGTCTCTCAGTCCCTCTATCTCAGGGAGATATCTGTACACTGACTGGTGTCTCTCAGTCTCTCTCTCAGGGAGATATCTGTACACTGACTGGTGTCTCTCAGTCTCTCTCTCCGGGAGATATCTGTACACTGACTGGTTTCTCGCAGTCCCTCTCTCAAGGAGATATCTGTACACTGACTGATGTCTCTCAGGCCCTCTATCTCAGGGAGATATCTGTACACTGACTGGTGTCTCTCAGTCTCTCTCTCAGGTAGATATCTGTACACTGTCTGGTGACTCTCAGTCCCTCTCTCTCAAGGAGATATCTGTACACTGACTGGTGTCTCTCAGTCCCTCTCTCTCAAGGTGATATCTGTGCACTGAATGGTGTCTCTCCGTCTCTCTCTCAGGGAGATATCTGTACACTGACTGGTGTCTCTCAGTCTCTCTCAGGGAGATATCTGTACACTGACTGGTGTCTCTCAGTCTCTCTCTCAGGGAGATATCTGCACACTAACTGGTGTCTCTCAGTCCCTCTCTCTCAGTGAGATATCTGTACACTGACTGATGTCTCTCAGTCTCTCTCACTCAGGGAGATATCTGTACACTGACTGGTGTCTCTCAGTCCCTCTCTCTCAAGGTGATATCTGTGCACTTAATGGTGTCTCTCCGTCTCTCTCTCAGGGAGATATCTGTACACTGACTGGTGTCTCTCAGTCTCTCTCAGGGAGATATCTGTACACTGACTGGTGTCTCTCAGTCTCTCTCTCAGGGAGATATCTGCACACTAACTGGTGTCTCTCAGTCCCTCTCTCTCAGTGAGATATCTGTACACTGACTGATGTCTCTCAGTCTCTCTCACTCAGGGAGATATCTGTACACTGACTGGTGTCTCTCAGGCTCTCTCTCTCAGGGAGATATCTGTACACTGACTGGTGTCTCTGAGTCCCTCTCTCTCAGGGAGATATCTGTACACTGACTGGTGTCTCTCAGTCTCTCTCACTCAGGGAGATATCTGTACACTGACTGGTGTCTCTCAGTCCCTCTCTCTCAGGGAGATATCTGTACACTGACTGGTGTCTCTCAGTCTCTCTCTCAGGGAGATATCTGTACACTGACTGGTGTCTCTCAGTCCCTCTCACTCAGGGAGATATCTGTACACTGACTGGTGTCTCTCAGTCCCTCTCTCAGGGAGATATCTGTCCACTGACTGGTGTCTCTTAGTCGCTCTCTCTCAGGGAGATATCTGTACACTGACTGGTGTCTCTGAGTCCCTCTCTCTCTCTCTCTCTCACAGGGAGATATCTGTACACTGACTGGTGTCTCTCAGTCCCTCTCTCTCAGGGAGATATCTGTACACTGACTGGTGTCTCTCAGTCTCTCTCTCAGGGAGATATCTGTACACTGACTGGTGTCTCTCAGTCCCTCTCTCAGGGAGATATCTGTACAGTGACTGGTGTCTCTCAGTCCCTCTCTCTCAGGGAGATATCTGTACACTGACCGGTGTCTCTTAGTCCCTCTCTCTCAGGGAGATATCTGTACACTGACTGGTATCTCTCAGTCTCTCTCTCAGGGAGATATCTGTACACTGACTGGTGTCTCTCAGTTCTTCTCTCTCAGGGAGATATCTGTACACTGACTGGTGTCTCTCAGTCCTTCTCTCAGGGAGATATCTGTACACTGACTGGTGTCTCTCAGTTCCTCTCTCTCTCAGGGAGATATCTGTACACTGACTGGTGTCTCTCAGTCCCTCTCTCTCAGGGAGATATCTGTATACTGACTGGTGTCTCTCAGTTCCTCTCTCTCTCAGGGAGATATCTGTACACTGACTGGTGTCTCTCAGTTCCTCTCTCTCTCAGGGAGATATCTGTACACTGACTGGTGTCTCTCAGACCCTCACTCTCAGGGAGATATCTGTACACTGACTCGTGTCTCTCAGTCCCTCTCTCTCAGGGAGATATCTGTACATTGTCTAGTGGCAGGGGCCGTTTAGCACAGGGCTAAATCACTGGCTTTGTGAGCAGACCAAGACAGGCCAGCAGCACGGTTCAATTCCCGTAACAACCTCCCCGAACAGGCGCCGGAATGTGGTGACTAGGGGCTTTTCACAGCAACTCCATTTGAAGCCTACTTGTGACAATTAGCGAATTTCATTTCATTTCATTTCAGTCCCTCTCTCTCAGAGTGATGTCTGTACACTGACTGGTCTCTCTGAGTCCCTCTCTCTCAGGGAGATATCTCTACACTGACTGGTGTCTCTCAGTCCCTCTCTCTCAGGGAGATATCTGTACACTGACTGCTGTCTCTCAGTCACTCTCTCTCAGGGTGATATCTGTACACTGACTGGTGTCTCTCAGTCCCTCTCTCTCAGGGAGATATCTGTACACTGACTGGTGTCTCTCAGTCTCTCTCTCAGGGAGATATCTGTACACTGACTGGTGTCTCTCAGTCTCTCTCTCACTCAGGGAGATATCTGTACACTGACTGGTGTCTCTCAGTCCCTCTCTCAGGGAGATATCTGTACACTGACTGGTGTCTCTCAGTCACTCTCTCTCGGGGAGATATCTGTGCACTGACTGGTGTCTCTCAGTCCCTCTCTCTCAGGGAGATATCTGTACTCTGACTGGTGTCTCTCCGTCCCTCTCTCTCAGGGAGATACCTGTACACTGACTGGTGTCTCTCAGTCTCTCCCTCAAGGAGATATCTGTACACTGACTGGTGTCTCTCAGTCCCTCTCTCTCAGGGAGATATCTGTGCACTGACTGGTGTCTCTCAGTCTCTCAGGGCGGTATCTGTACACTGACTGGTGTCTCTCAGACCATCTCTCAGGGTGATATCTGTACAATGACTGGTGTCTCTCTGTCCCTCTCTCTCAGGGAGATATCTGTACATTGACTGGTGTCTCCCAGTCTCTCCCTCAGGGAGATATCTGTACACTGACTGGTGTCCCTCAGTCCCTCTCTCTCAGGGCGGTATCTGTACACTGACTGGTGTCTCTCCGTCTCTCTCTCATGGAGATATCTGTACACTGACGTGTGTCTCTCTGTCCCTCTCTCTCTCAGGGAGATATCTGTGCACTGACTGGTGTCTCTCAGTCCCTCTCCCTCAGGGAGATATCTGTACACTGACTGTTGTCTCTCAGACCCTCTCTCAGGGAGATATCTGTGCACTGACTGGTGTCTCTCCGTCTCTCTCTCAGGGAGATATCTGTACACTGACTGGTGTCTCTCAGTCTCTCTCAGGGAGATATCTGTAAACTGACTGGTGTCTCTCAGTTCCTCTCTCTCTCAGGGAGATATCTGTACACTGACTGGTGTCTCTCAGTCCCTCTCTCAGGGAGATATCTGTACACTGACTGTATTTCAGTCTCTCTCTCAGGGAGATATCTGTACTCTGGTGTCTCTCCGTCCCTCTCTCTCAGGGAGATACCTGTACACTGACTGGTGTCTCTCAGTCTCTCCCTCAAGGAGATATCTCTACACTGACTGGTGTCTCTCAGTCCCTCTATCTCAGGGAGATATCTGTACACAGACTGGTGTCTCTCAGTCCCTCTCTCAGGGAGATATCTGTACACTGACTGGTGTCTCTCAGTCCCTCTCTCTCAGGGAGATTTCTGTACACTGACTGGTGTCTTAGTCCCTCTCTCTCTCTCAGGGAGATATATGTACACTGACTGGTATCTCTCAGTCTCTCTCTCAGGGAGATATCTGTACACTGACTGGTTTCTCGCAGTCCCTCTCTCAAGGAGATATCTGTACACTGACTGATGTCTCTCAGGCCCTCTATCTCAGGGAGATATCTGTACACTGACTGGTGTCTCTCAGTCTCTCTCTCAGGTAGATATCTGTACACTGTCTGGTGACTCTCAGTCCCTCTCTCTCAAGGAGATATCTGTACACTGACTGGTGTCTCTCAGTCCCTCTCTCTCAAGGTGATATCTGTGCACTGACTGGTGTCTCTCCGTCTCTCTCTCAGGGAGATATCTGTACACTGACTGGTGTCTCTCAGTCTCTCTCAGGGAGATATCTGTACACTGACTGGTGTCTCTCAGTCTCTCTCTCAGGGAGATATCTGCACACTAACTGGTGTCTCTCAGTCCCTCTCTCTCAGGGAGATATCTGTACACTGACTGGTGTCTCTCAGTCTCTCTCACTCAGGGAGATATCTGTAGACTGACTGGTGTCTCTCAGTCCCTCTCTCTCAGGGAGATATCTGTACACTGACTGGTGTCTCTCAGTCTCTCTCTCAGGGAGATATCTGTACACTGACTGGTGTCTCTCAGTCCCTCTCACTCAGGGAGATATCTGTACACTGACTGGTGTCTCTCAGTCCCTCTCTCAGGGAGATATCTGTCCACTGACTGGTGTGTCTCAGTCTCTCCCTCAAGGAGATATCTGTACACTGACTGGTGTCTCTCAGTCTCTCCCTCAAGGAGATATCTGTACACTGACTGGTGTCTCTCAGTCCCTCTCTCTCAGGGAGATATCTGTCCACTGACTGGTATGTCTCAGTCTCTCCCTCAAGGAGATATCTGTACACTGACTGGTGTCTCTCAGTCTCTCCCTCAAGGAGATATCTGTACACTGACTGGTGTCTCTCAGTCCCTCTCACACAGGGAGATATCTGTACACTGACTGGTGTCCCTCAGTCCCTCCCTCTCAGAGTGATATCTGTATACTGACTGGTGTCTCTCATTCTCTCTCTCTCAGGGAGATATCTGTGCACTGACTGGTGTCTCTCCGTCTCTCCCTCAGGGAGATATCTGTACACTGACTGGTGTCTCTCAGTCTCTCTCAGGGAGATATCTGTACACTGACTGGTGTCTCTCAGTCTCTCTCTCAGGGAGATATCTGCACACTAACTGGTGTCTCTCAGTCCCTCTCTCTCAGTGAGGTATCTGTACACTGACTGATGTCTCTCAGTCTCTCTCACTCAGGGAGATATCTGTACACTGACTGGTGTCTCTCAGTCTCTCTCTCTCAGGGAGATATCTGTACACTGACTGGTGTCTCTCAGTCTCTCTCACTCAGGGAGATATCTGTACACTGACTGGTGTCTCTCAGTCCCTCTCTCTCAGGGAGATATCTGTACACTGACTGGTGTGTCTCAGTCTCTCCCTCAAGGAGATATCTGTACACTGACTGGTGTCTCTCAGTCCCTCTCTCTCAGGGAGATATCTATACACTGACTGGTGTCTCTCAGTCCCTCTCTCAGGGAGATATCTGTACACTGACTGGTGTCTCTCAGTCCCTCTCTCTCAGGGAGATATCTATACACTGACTGGTGTCTCTCAGTCCCTCTCTCAGGGAGATATCTGTACACTGACTGGTATCTCTCAGTCCCTCTCTCAGGGAGATATCTGTACACTGACTGTTGTCTCTCAGTCCCTCTCACACAGGGAGATATCTGTACACTGACTGGTGTCTCTCAGTCCCTCCCTCTCAGGGAGATATCTGTGCACTGACTGGTGTCTCTCAGTCTCTCTCTCAGGGAGATATCTGCACACTAACTGGTGTCTCTCTGTCCCTCTCTCTCAGTGAGATATCTGTACACTGACTGATGTCTCTCAGTCTCTCTCACTCAGGGAGATATCTGTACACTGACTGGTGTCTCTCAGTCTCTCTCTCTCAGGGAGATATCTGTACACTGACTGGTGTCTCTGAGTCCCACTCTCTCAGGGAGATATCTGTACACTGACTGGTGTCTCTCAGTCTCTCTCACTCAGGGAGATATCTGTACACTGACTGGTGTCTCTCAGTCCCTCTCTCTCAGGAAGATATCTGTACACCGACTGGTGTCTCTCAGTCTCTCTCTCAGGGAGATATCTGTACACTGACTGGTGTCTCTCAGTCCCTCTCACTCAGGGAGATATCTGTACACTGACTGGTGTCTATCAGTTCCTCTCTCAGGGAGATATCTGTACACTGACTGGTGTGTCTCATTCTCTCCCTCAAGGAGATATCTGTACACTGACTGGTGTCTCTCAGTCCCTCTCTCTCAGGGAGATACCTGTACACTGACTGGTGTCTCTCAGTCTCTCCCTCAAGGAGATATCTGTACA
Organism: Scyliorhinus torazame; assembly: GCF_047496885.1. NCBI lineage: Eukaryota > Metazoa > Chordata > Chondrichthyes > Carcharhiniformes > Scyliorhinidae > Scyliorhinus > Scyliorhinus torazame. The sequence continues at coordinate 72,252,658 of NC_092710.1, forward strand.
CTGACTGGTGTCTCTCAGTCCCTCTCTCTCAGGGAGATATCTCTCCACTGACTGGTGTCGCTCAGTCCCTCTCTCAGGGAGATATCTGTACACTGACTGGTGTCTCTCAGTCCCTCTCTCAGGGAGATATCTGTACACTGACTGGTGTCTCTCAGTCGCTGTCTGGGAGATATCTGTACACTGACTACTGTCTCTCAGTCTCTCTCTCAGGGAGATATCTGTGCACTGACAGGTGTCTCTCAGTCTCTCTCACCCAGGGAGATATCATTGCACTGACTGGTGTCCCTCAGTCCCTCTCTCTCAGTGAGATATCTGTAGACTGACTGGTGTCTCTCAGACCCTCTCTCAGGGAGATATCTGTACACTGACTGGTGTCTCTCAGACCCTCTCTCAGGGAGATATCTGTACACTGACGGGTGTCTCACTGTCCCCCTCCCTCAGGAAGATACCTGTACACTGACTGGTATCTCTCACACTCTATCTCAGGGAGATATCTGTACACTGACTGGTGTCTCTCAGTCTCTCTCTCTCAGGGAGATATCTGTGCACTGACTGGTGTCTCTCAGTCTCTCAGGGAGATATCTGTACACTGACTGGTGTCTCTCATTCCCTCTCTCTCAGGGAGATATCTGTACACTGACTGTTGTCTCTCAGTCTTTCTCTCTCTGGGTGATATCTGTACACTGACTGGTTTCTCGCAGTCCCTCTCTCAAGGAGATATCTGTACACTGACTGATGTCTCTCAGGCCCTCTCTCAGGGAGATATCTGTACACTGACTGGTGACTCTCAGTCTCTCTCTCAGGTAGATATCTGTACACTGTCTGGTGTCTCTCAGTCTCTCTCTCAGGGAGATATCTGTACACTGACTGGTGTCCCTCAGTCCCTCTCTCAGAGAGATATCTGTACAATGACTGGTGTCGCTCAGTCCCTCTCTCTCAGGGAGATATCTTTACACTGACTGGTGTCTCTCAGTCCCTCTCTCTCAGAGAGATATCTGTACACTGACTGGTGTCTCTCAGTCTCTCTCTCAGGGAGATATCTGCACACTAACTGGTGTCTCTCAGTCCCTCTCTCTCAGTGAGGTATCTGTACACTGACTGATGTCTCTCAGTCTCTCTCACTCAGGGAGATATCTGTACACTGACTGGTGTCTCTCAGTCTCTCTCTCTCAGGGAGATATCTGTACACTGACTGGTGTCTCTCAGTCTCTCTCACTCAGGGAGATATCTGTACACTGACTGGTGTCTCTCAGTCCCTCTCTCTCAGGGAGATATCTGTACACTGACTGGTGTGTCTCAGTCTCTCCCTCAAGGAGATATCTGTACACTGACTGGTGTCTCTCAGTCCCTCTCTCTCAGGGAGATATCTATACACTGACTGGTGTCTCTCAGTCCCTCTCTCAGGGAGATATCTGTACACTGACTGGTGTCTCTCAGTCCCTCTCTCTCAGGGAGATATCTATACACTGACTGGTGTCTCTCAGTCCCTCTTTCAGGGAGATATCTGTACACTGACTGGTATCTCTCAGTCCCTCTCTCAGGGAGATATCTGTACACTGACTGTTGTCTCTCAGTCCCTCTCACACAGGGAGATATCTGTACACTGACTGGTGTCTCTCAGTCCCTCCCTCTCAGGGAGATATCTGTGCACTGACTGGTGTCTCTCAGTCTCTCTCTCAGGGAGATATCTGCACACTAACTGGTGTCTCTCTGTCCCTCTCTCTCAGTGAGATATCTGTACACTGACTGATGTCTCTCAGTCTCTCTCACTCAGGGAGATATCTGTACACTGACTGGTGTCTCTCAGTCTCTCTCTCTCAGGGAGATATCTGTACACTGACTGGTGTCTCTGAGTCCCACTCTCTCAGGGAGATATCTGTACACTGACTGGTGTCTCTCAGTCTCTCTCACTCAGGGAGATATCTGTACACTGACTGGTGTCTCTCAGTCCCTCTCTCTCAGGAAGATATCAGTACACCGACTGGTGTCTCTCAGTCTCTCTCTCAGGGAGATATCTGTACACTGACTGGTGTCTCTCAGTCCCTCTCACTCAGGGAGATATCTGTACACTGACTGGTGTCTATCAGTTCCTCTCTCAGGGAGATATCTGTACACTGACTGGTGTGTCTCATTCTCTCCCTCAAGGAGATATCTGTACACTGACTGGTGTCTCTCAGTCCCTCTCTCTCAGGGAGATACCTGTACACTGACTGGTGTCTCTCAGTCTCTCCCTCAAGGAGATATCTGTACACTGACTGGTGTCTCTCAGTCCCTCTCTCTCAGGGAGATATCTCTCCACTGACTGGTGTCGCTCAGTCCCTCTCTCAGGGAGATATCTGTACACTGACTGGTGTCTCTCAGTCCCTCTCTCAGGGAGATATCTGTACACTGACTGGTGTCTCTCAGTCGCTGTCTGGGAGATATCTGTACACTGACTACTGTCTCTCAGTCTCTCTCTCAGGGAGATATCTGTGCACTGACAGGTGTCTCTCAGTCTCTCTCACCCAGGGAGATATCATTGCACTGACTGGTGTCCCTCAGTCCCTCTCTCTCAGTGAGATATCTGTAGACTGACTGGTGTCTCTCAGACCCTCTCTCAGGGAGATATCTGTACACTGACTGGTGTCTCTCAGACCCTCTCTCAGGGAGATATCTGTACACTGACGGGTGTCTCACTGTCCCCCTCCCTCAGGAAGATACCTGTACACTGACTGGTATCTCTCACACTCTATCTCAGGGAGATATCTGTACACTGACTGGTGTCTCTCAGTCTCTCTCTCTCAGGGAGATATCTGTGCACTGACTGGTGTCTCTCAGTCTCTCAGGGAGATATCTGTACACTGACTGGTGTCTCTCATTCCCTCTCTCTCAGGGAGATATCTGTACACTGACTGTTGTCTCTCAGTCTTTCTCTCTCTGGGTGATATCTGTACACTGACTGGTTTCTCGCAGTCCCTCTCTCAAGGAGATATCTGTACACTGACTGATGTCTCTCAGGCCCTCTCTCAGGGAGATATCTGTACACTGACTGGTGACTCTCAGTCTCTCTCTCAGGTAGATATCTGTACACTGTCTGGTGTCTCTCAGTCTCTCTCTCAGGGAGATATCTGTACACTGACTGGTGTCCCTCAGTCCCTCTCTCAGAGAGATATCTGTACAATGACTGGTGTCGCTCAGTCCCTCTCTCTCAGGGAGATATCTTTACACTGACTGGTGTCTCTCAGTCCCTCTCTCTCAGAGAGATATCTGTACAATGACTGGTGTCTCTCAGTCCCTCTCTCTCAGGGAGATATCTTTACACTGACTGGTGTCCCTCAGTTCCTCTCTCTCAGGGAGATATCGGTACACTGATTGTTGTCCTCAGTACCTCTCTCAGGGAGATATCTGTACACTGACTGGTGTCTCTGAGTCCCTCTCACTCTCTCTCAGGGAGATATCTGTACACTGACTGGTGTCTCTCAGTCCCTCTATCCCAGGGAGATATCTGTACACTGACTGGTGTCTTTCAGTCCCCCTCTCTCTCTCTCTCTCAGGGAGATATCTGTACACTGACTGGTGTCTGTCAGTCCCTCTCCCAAATAGATATCTGTACACTGACTGGTGTGTCTCAGTCCCTCTCTCTCGGAGAGATATCTGTACACTGACTGTCTCTCAGTACTCTCTCTCAGGGAGATATCTGTACGCTGACTGGTGTCTCCCAGTCTCTCTCTCAGGGAGATATCTGTACACTGACTGGTGTCCCTCAGTCCCTCTCTCTCAGGGAGATATCTGTACACTGACTGGTGTCTCTCAGACCCTCTCACAGCGAGATATCTGTACACTGACTGTTGTCTCTCAGACCCTCTCTCAGGGACATATCTGTACACTGACGGGTGTCTCACTGTCCGTCTCCCTCAGGAAGATACCTGTTCACTGACTGGTGTCTCTCACGTTCTCTCTCAGGGAGATATCTGTACACTGACTGGCGTCTCTCGTTCTCTCTCTCTCAGTGAGATATCTGTGCACTGACTGGTGTCTCTCAGTCTCTCTCTCATGGAGATATCTGTACACTGACTTCTGTCTCTCAGTCTCTCTCTGGGAGATATCTGTACACTGACTGGTGTCTCTCAGTCTCTCTCTCTCAGGGAGATATCTGCACACTCTCTGGTGTCTCTCAGTCCCTCTCTCTCAAGGAGATATCTGTACACTGACTGGTGTCTCTCAGTCCCTCTCTCTCAGTGAGATATCTGTACACTGACTGGTGTCTCTCAGTCCCTCTCTCTCAAAGAGATATCTGTACACTGACTGTTGTCTCTCAGTACCTCTCTCACAGAGATATCTGTACACTGACTGGTGTCTCTCAGTCTCTCTCTCAGGGAGATATCCGTACACTGACTTGTGTCCCTCAGTCTCTCTCTCTCAGGAGATATCTGTACACTGACTGGTCTCTCTCATTCTCTCTCAGGGAGATATCTGTGCACTGACTGGTGTCTCTCAGTCTCTCTCTCTCAGGGTGATATCTCTACACTGACTGGTTTCTCTCAGTCCCTCTCTCTCAGGGAGATATCTCTACACTGACTGGTGTCTCTCAGTCTCTCTCTCTCAAGGAGATATCTGTACACTGACTGGTGTCTCTCAGTCCCTCTCTCTCAAGGAGATATCTGTACACTGACTGGTGTCTCTCAGTCCCTCTCACACAGGGTGTTATCTGTACACTGACTGGTGTCTCTCAGTCCCTCTCTCTCAGGGAGATATCTGTACACTGTCTGGTGTCTCTCAGTCCCTCTCTCTCAGGGAGATATCTGTACACTGACTGGTGTCTCTCAGACCCTTTCTCAGGGAGATATCTGTACAGTGACTTGTGTCTCACAGTCCCTCTCTCTCATGGAGATATCTGTACACTGACTGGTGTCTCTCAGTCTCTCTCTCAGCGAGATATCTATACACTGACTGGTTACTCTCAGACACTCTCTCAGGGAGATATCTGTACCCTGACTGGTGTCTCTCAGTCCCTCTCTCTCAGGGAGATATCTGTACACTGACTGGTGTCTCTCAGTCCCTCTCTCTCAGGGAGATATATGTACACTGACTGGTGTCTCTCAGTCCCTCTCTCTCAGGGAGATATATATACACTGACAGTTGTCTCTCACGCTCTCTCTCTCAGGGAGATATCTGTACACTGACTGGTGTCTCTCAGTCTCTCTCTCAGGGAGATATCTGTACACTGACTGGTGTCTCTCAGTCTCTCTCTCTCAGGGAGATATCTGTACACTGACTGGTGTCTCTCTGTCCCTCTCTCTCACAGGGAGATATCTGTCCACTGACTGGTGTCTCTCAGTCCCTCTCTCTCAGGGAGATATCTGTACACTGACTGGTATCTCTCAGTCTCTCTCTCGTAGATATCTGTACACTGACTGGTGTCTCTCAGACCCTCTCTCTCAGGGGGATATCTGGACACTGACTGGTGTCTCAGTCTCTCTCTGGGAGATATCTGTACACTGACTGGTGTCTCTCAGTCCCTCTCTCTCAGGGAGATATCTGTCCACTGACTGGTATCTCTCAGTCTCTCTCTCAGGGAAATATCTGTACACTGACTGGTTTCTCCAGTCCCTCTCCCTTGCTCTATCACTCCCCCTTCCTCTAAATCATTATTACCTATTGTGAGGAGCTGCACTCCAGCTTTGATCCCTGTGCATTCCACTGGTTACTTCTTTACACACTGAGAAGGACCCACGTATTGCTACTCACTGCATCCTATTAGGTATCCAATCGGCTATCCATGCCAGAATATTACCTCCAAACCATGAGCTCCTGTATTGCACAGTAGACTTTCATGTGGCACCTGATCAAATGCCTTTTGAAAATCCAAATATAGAACATAGACTGGTTCTCCCCTATCCACTCTGGAAAATGCCTCCACAAAGACTTTGCGTAAATTTGTGGGACATGCTTTCCCCTTCATGAAACCATGCTGACTCTATTTGATCAGATTATGACTTTCCAAACGCATTGCTATTCTGTCCTTAATATTTGATTCTGATAATTTCAATTACTGATAAGTAATTGAAATTAGACCAACTGGCCTGCTGTTTCCTGCATTTTGCTGCCCTCCTTTTGTGAACAAGTGTACCAGATTGGTACTTTGTTAATCCTTTGGCACAATTCCAGAATCCAAGGATTTTTGGAAAATAACTCCCAACGTATCCACAGGGATCCATCAGCCTTTAACCCTGTTAGTTTGCATAAAACAAATTCTCAGATGATGGTGACCGTATTTCAGAGATGAGAATCCCGACAGAGCATAAAGAGGCAATTCGGCCCAACGAGTCTGCATCGACACTCTGAAAGAGCACCTTACCGAGGCCCCCAAAACCCCAGCCCTGTAACCCCATCTTAATTCCCGCTCAGCATTTTTTACTATTTCTCGGGTGCTTGCAGTATCCTCTACAGTAAAGAACGAGCAAAATAGCTATTTAACTCCTCTGCATTCCCTTGTTCCCCATGATTATTGCAGTGATCATTTTGAATTTATTTGTAATTCCCTGATGTAAACTCGTTCCCACAGTGTGGCTACTTTACGGGAGCCTATCTTACCCCGTGCTGTATCTGTCCTGGGAGTGTTTGATGGGGACAATGTAGAGGGAGCTTTATGCTGTATCTAACCCCGTGCATCTGTCCTGGGAGTGTTTGATGGGGACAGTGTCGAGGGAGTTTTACTCTGTATCTAACCCCGTGCATCTGTCCTGGGAGTGTTTGATGGGGACAGTGTAGAGGGAGCTTTACTCTGTATCTAACCCCGTGCATCTGTCCTGGGAGTGTTTGATGGGGACAGTGTCGAGGGAGCTTTACTCTGTATCTAACCCCGTGCTGTACCTGTCCTGGGAGTGTTTGATGGGGACAGTGTAGAGGGAGCTTTACTCTGTATCTAACCCCGTGCTGCTCCGTCCTGGGAGTGTTTGATGGGGACAGTGTAGAGGGAGCTTTACTCTGTATCTAACCCTGTGCTGTACCTGTCCTGGGAGTGTTTGATGGGGACAGTGTAGAGGGAGCTTTACTCTGTATCTAACCCCGTGCTATACCTGTCCTGGGAGTGTTTGATGGGGACAGTGTCGAGGGAGCTTTACTCTGTATCTAACCCTGTGCTGTACCTGTCCTGGGAGCGTTTGATGGGGACAGTGTAGAGGGAGCTTTACTCTGTATCTAACCCCGTGCTATACCTGTCCTGGGAGTGTTTGATGGGGACAGTGTCGAGGGAGCTTTACTCTGTATCTAACCCGGTGCTGTACCTGTCCTGTGAGTGTTTGATGGGGACATTGTAGAGGGAACTTTACTCTGTATCTAACCCCGTGCTGTTCCTGTCCTGGGAGTGTTTGATGGGGCAGTGTAGAGGGAGTAATACTCTGTATCTAACCCCGTGCTGTTCCTGTCCTGGGAGTGTTTGATGGGGACAGTGTAGAGGGAGATTTACTCTGTATCTAACCCCGTGCTGTACCTGTCCCGGGAGTGTTTGATGGGGACAGTGTAGAGGGAGATTTACTCTGTATATAACCCCGTGCTGTACCTGTCCTGGGAGTGTTTGATGGGGACAGTGTAGAGGGAGCTTTACTCTGTATCTAACCCCGTGCTGTACCTGTCCTGGGAGTGTTTGATGGGGACAGTGTAGAGGGAGATTTACTCTGTATCTAACCCCGTGCTGTACCTGTCCTGGGAGTGTTTGATGGGGACAGTGTAGAGGGAGCTTTACCCTGTATCTAACCCCGTGCTGTACCTGTCCTGGGAGTGTTTGATGGGGACAGTGTAGAGGGTGATTTACTCTGTATCTAACCCCGTGCTGTACCTGTCCTGGGAGTGTTTGATGGGGACAGTGTAGAGGGAGATTTACTCTGTATCTAACCCCGTGCTGTACCTGTCCTTGGAGAGTTTGATGGGGACAGTGTAGAGGGAGTTTTACTCTGTATCTAACCCCATGCTGGTCCTGTCCTGGGAGTGTTTGATGGGGACAGTGTAGAGGGAGATTTACTCTGTATCTAACCCCGTGCTGTACCTGTCCTGGGAGTGTTTGATGGGGACAGTGTAGAGGGAGCTTTACTCTGTATCTAACCCCGTGCTGTACCTGTCCTGGGAGTGTTTGATGGGGACAGTGTAGAGGGAGCTTTACTCTGTATCAAACCCCGTGCTGTACCTGTCCTGGGAGTGTTTGATGGGGACAGTGTACAGGGTACTTTACTCTGTATCTAACCCCGTGCTGTACCTGTCCTGGGAGTGTTTGATGGGGACAGTGTAGAGGGAGCTTTACTCTGTATCTAACCCGGTGCTGTACCTGTCCTGTGAGTGTTTGATGGGGACAGTGTAGAGGGAGATTTACTCTGTATCTAACCCCGTGCTGTTCCTGTCCTTGGAGTGTTTGATGGGGACAGTGTAGAGGGAGTAATACTCTGTATCTAACCCCGTGCTGTTCCTGTCCTGGGAGTGTTTGATGGGGACAGTGTAGAGGGAGCTTTACTCTGTATCTAACCCCGTGCTGTACCTGTCCCGGGAGTGTTTGATGGGGACAGTGTAGAGGGAGATTTACTCTGTGTCTAACCCCGTGCTGTACCTGTCCTGGGAGTGTTTGATGGGGACAGTGTAGAGGGAGCTTTACTCTGTGTCTAACCCCGTGCTGTACCTGTCCTGGGAGTGTTTGATGGGGACAGTGTAGAGGGAGCTTTACTCTGTATCTAACCCCGTGCTGTACCTGTCCTGGGAGTGTTTGATGGGGACAGTGTAGAGGGAGCTTTACCCTGTATCTAACCCCGTGCTGTACCTGTCCTGGGAGTGTTTGATGGGGACAGTGTAGAGGGTGATTTACTCTGTATCTAACCCCGTGCTGTACCTGTCCTGGGAGTGTTTGATGGGGACAGTGTAGAGGGAGATTTACTCTGTATCTAACCCCGTGCTGTACCTGTCCTTGGAGTGTTTGATGGGGACAGTGTAGAGGGAGATTTACTCTGTATCTAACCCCATGCTGGTCCTGTCCTGGGAGTGTTTGATGGGGACAGTGTAGAGGGAGATTTACTCTGTATCTAACCCCGTGCTGTACCTGTCCTGGGAGTGTTTGATGGGGACAGTGTAGAGGGAGCTTTACTCTGTATCTAACCCCGTGCTGTACCTGTCCTGGGAGTGTTTGATGGGGACAGTGTAGAGGGAGCTTTACTCTGTATCAAACCCCGTGCTGTACCTGTCCTGGGAGTGTTTGATGGGGACAGTGTACAGGGTACTTTACTCTGTATCTAACCCCGTGCTGTACCTGTCCTGGGAGTGTTTGATGGGGACAGTGTAGAGGGAGCTTTACTCTGTATCTAACCCCTTGCTGTACCTGTCCTGGGAGTGTTTGATGGGGACAGTGTAGAGGGAGATTTACTCTGTATCTAACCCCGTGCTGTACCTGTCCTTGGAGTGTTTGATGGGGACAGTGTAGAGGGCGCTTTACTCTGTATCTAACCCCGTGCTGTACCTGTCCTGGGAGTGTTTGATGGGGACAGTGTAGAGGGAGCTTTACTCTGTATCTAACCCCGTGCTGTACCTGTCCTGGGAGTGTTTGATGGGGACAGTGTAGAGGGAGCTTTACTCTGTGTCTAACCCCGTGCTGTACCTGTCCTGGGAGTGTTTGATGGGGACAGTGTAGAGGGAGCTTTACTCTGTGTCTAACCCCGTGCTGTACCTGTCCTGGGAGTGTTTGATGGGGACAGTGTAGAGGGAGCTTTACTCTGTATCTAACCCCGTGCTGTACCTGTCCTGGGAGTGTTTGATGGGGACAGTGTAGAGGGAGCTTTACTCTGTATCTGAATACGTGATGAATTTCGGACCGCTTGCTGTGTTCAACTACCTTGTGCTCTTCTGTCACGTTTGAAATATCTGTTTCCTTTTCAGATACTGCATCGCGGACAGTTCAAACCCATCTATTTCTCTTGCCCGGGCTGTTTCTATTCATGTCTTTTCTGTGGTGACTAAGCAGAATTAAAGGTAATTCATTGATATGGACTTTGCACACAGCAATGGAAGCTGCTCAGTCTTCACGCTGAAGTTCAATGATCTTGCTCAGACAGGCGTCTTCTATAGATCCCTCTGTCACTCTGGCAGTGAGACAGGCAGTGCAGGAGGAACCACATAAAGAATCCCATCAGCTTCCACTTCAGTCTGGATGATTTTGAGGTTCCTCAGAGAGTCAAAGACACTGTTGGGAAAGTGGAGCATAACCCCTCAAGTCATTCAATCCCCTCTCACAGTCCCATGCCCACTCTCCCCTATCACAGTCCCCCCCCACCGTTCAATCCCCTCTCACGGCCACAAGTACATGGCCATATCACAATTGCAGACCAGACCCCAACAGTTGCTAGGATACTGGACAGAAACCCCAATATTCTATTTTTTCATAGAATTTACGGTGCAGAAGGAGGCCATTCGGCCCATCGAGTCTGCACCGGCTCTTGGAAAGAGCACTCTACCCAAGGTCAACACCTCCACCCTATCCCCATAACCCAGTAACCCCACCCAACACTAAGGGCAATTTTGGACACTAAGGGCAATTTAGCATGGCCAATCCACCTAACCTGCACATCTTTGGACTGTGGGAGGAAACCAGAGCACCCGGAGGAAACACACGCAGACACGGGGAGGATGTGCAGACTCCGCACAGACAGTGACCTAAGCCGGAATCGAACCTGGGACCCTGGAACTGTGAAGCAATTGTGCTATCCACAAGGCTACCGTGCTGCCCCTATTTTAATTTTGTAAGACTGTGAGGAAATTACACCTCGCTCTGGGAGTGATTGCTCAAAGAAATAGGGATACAGGATATTAAAACAACTTTATTACTAACATAGCAGTGAAGTGTCTTTAATATTATACAAGAACACAGCTTATAATTACCCCTGGTTTAGCTCAATGGGCTGGACAGCTGGTTTGTGATGCAGAACAAGGCCAGCAGCGTGGGTTCAATTCCCGTACCTGCTGGGAATTCTGAATTCTCCCTCTGTTTACCCGAACAGGCGCTGGAATGTGGCGACTGGGGGATTTTCACAGTAACTTCATTGCAGTGTAAGCCGACTTGTGACAATAAAGATTATTTACAGATTTACAATGAAACTATACTATTCAATACAATGGATACAATAACCTTTATTGCCCAATTATATATCTTTTTATTTTATTTTCTTCCCAAGTATTTAATGATCTGTTGAGCTGCTCTCAGAAAAATATTTTTCACTGTACCTCGGTACACGTGACAATAAACAAAATCCAGTTGCTATCTTTATTTCCACTCCAGCAACAAGTAAATAAACCATCTCCGCTCTCAATCCACGAGTAAACCATTGGCACTCAGGAATAGTTACTTTATAGAGATGTTCTTTGTGAAAGAAAGTTGTTTTGACACAGCTTTACAGAAAAGATCTGAAACCTGTCAGACCCACGCAGGAACTCTGGCTGTATTTCTTCAGAAGATGTGTCTCTTCTTGTTTCAGCTCCCCTTGTCATCAGACAAATCTACACTGCTTTAAAGACTGTTAATGTATTTTAACTGAACCGTTTTCTGCAAAATGCCTGATGCCTTAGCTCCACCCAGCATCAAGACCATCTCACCAAGCTGAAATCTAATTACCCCCACAAGGAATCCCCATAATCAAAACAACATTCCATTAGCCCAAACTTTTTACAATGGTTTAATTGCACCCCTGGCTCCCAAAATATACGTGCCTTTCAAACTATGGTTTCTTTTAAAACATGACCACAGCAGTCACACACACACTAACGTTTAACACTTACTGCACTGAATACCTACAATACAATAGATCTGAAATTCCTACATTCATCGCAAAACTTTATGACGAACTCAGTATTAAAATATCATTAACATCACACAAGACCCATTAAACAGTGCTGATGAATGCAGTGACACAATAACCCTTAACTGCTATCTTTATTTCCACTGAAACATCAAAACCATCTCTAATCCCAGTCCAGTTTCAAATACAGTTAGCACTCAGAAAAACTTGCTGTATAAAGATGTCTTCTGAGACTGTTTGAAAAGATAGACCTGAACCCTGTCAGAACTATGCAGAATCTCTGGCTGTATTTCTTTAGAAACCTCTCAGCTTGCCTTCCGGACACAAACTAAAACTGAACCTCAGCACCTGACTGCTTCAACCCCAGCTCCTCCCATTAACTACATCATCTTGCTGAGCTGAACACAATATCTCTGCTCCACAGGGAACCCTCTTAATATGAACAGAAATTCACTGGCCCAAACTTTTACGACGCTTTAATTGCACCTCTGGCTCCTCAAAAGCCGAGATGTCTTGCAAACCGAGTTTTTAAAACACTACTGTAGCAGTCATACATGCATTAACCCAGGCGTTTAACCCTTACTACATTCAACACAGCCAGTGTTGGAAGAGCTGCTGTGTTTTAGATGAAAGTTCATGTCCGGCTCTCCCATTCTGCCTTTTGTTCGATACATTCACAGAATGTGTGTGCTGCCCACCAGGTCAGCATTTATTAGCCATCCTTACTTGAGAAGGTGGTGGGGAGCTGCCTTCTTTAACCGCTTCTGTCCATGTGATGTGGGTACACCCACAGTGCTGTAGGGCAGGGAGTTCCAGGATTTTGACCCAGCGACAGTGAATGGCAATATTTTTCCATGTCAGGGTGGTAAGTGACTTGGAGGGGAACCTCCAGGTGAAGGTGTTCCCAGGTATCTGCTGCCCTTCTGGATGGTAGAGGTTGTGAGTTGGGAAGGTGCCGCCGAAGGAGCCTTGGCGAATTCCTGCAGTGCATCTTGTGGATGGTACACACGGCTGCACAGGGAGGTCTTTTGTGACGGCTCTGCGTCGGTGGTGGAGGGAGTGGATGTTTGCGGAAGGGGTCCAGTCAACAGGCCCCGTTTACTGGTGAAGTTGTTCGTTCCATATCCCACTGAGCATGATTACGTGAACGGGTGGGAGGTTCCTTCGCAATGCTGGAGCGATATTCCTGAACCACTCGCTCCCTCCCGCTGTAATGACCGTATCTGGTATTGACCTGATTGTCAGCAGTGTGTTTAAATGTTGTTGTCTCTGTCAGTGTTGACGCGCTTCCAGGAAATGTCATTCGTTGCTGATGTACCGACACCTCCACCTTTCCTTTGCAGGCTGATCCCATTCCAGCCTCCTTCGCTGCCAAGGTCAAAGTTCATCTTCCGAAAATTGGAAGGAAAAGGGGGCCCTCATCGGCAGTCCTGGGACCAAGACGTTCACAGACGGATCTGCGCCGGTGGGACTCCCAGTTGACGAATCTGCCAGTGAAGATTTCCTCTTAGCCGCTGGTGACCTCTCCCCATGTCATCTCCCTTTGTCGCTCCCTGTTCCAATCCCACACCCATTAGCTGCATCTCTCCCTGCCCTCAAACCTCCCGATTGACACTCCCAAACCCCCCACCATCACTGACAGAGGAGGCTGGTTTCCACCCCTCTTCCCCCCCCCCCCCCCCTCCCAGGATCTGTACCGAGTTACCCTGATGGGGTGCTGATCCTCACAGGCACAGCAAGATTCCGGTCTCCGCTCCCCCCACCCGGGATCTGTGGAGCAAGCGCCGCACAGGCTCCCACTGTTGCCGGCTGTGAACGGTCTGGCTAACAGCCAGGGGGGAATGTCTGCCAGCCTGCCCACACTGCACTAATCTTGGGAGATTAGGCGGGCGGCATGGTAGTACAGCGGTTAACACTGTTGCTTCACAGCGCCAGAGTCCCGGGTTCGATTCCCGGCCTGGGTCACTGTCAGTGCGGAGTCTGCACGTTCTCCCCGTATCGGCGCGGGTTTCCTCCGGGTGCTCCGGTTTCCTCCCACAAGTCCCGAATGGCGAGCTGTTAAGTGATTTGGACATTCTGAAATCTCCCTCTGTGTCTCCGAACAGGAGCCGGAGTGTGGCGACTGGGGGCTTTTCACAGTAACCCCATTGCAGTGTTAATGTAAGCCTACTTGCGACACGAATAAAGATTATTATTAATGGTTTTGCAAATGTTCAGTTTGCTATGTAAGGTGTTTGGTTTGCAATGCTTCATGTCGGTTTGCTGTGTCAGGTGTCACCTTTGCACTGCTGGATGAGGGCGTTTTTGCAGAGTCCAACATACAGGGGGTTGAGGAATCCCATACTTTGACGATGGTGGGTGGGGAGTCCCACGGTTTGGGGTGTCAACGAGGGGTCCATCAGTTTGGGAGGCATGGCGAGGGGGTCCCACGGTTTGGGGGTGTGGCTCGAGGTCCCACACTTTTGGTGTGGCGAGGGGTCCCAAGGTTTGGGGGCGTGACGAGGAGCCTCACGGTTTGGTGGAGGGGGGGAGTCGCACAGTTTGATGGGGGGGGAGTCGCACAGTTTGGTGGGGGGGGGGGGAGTCGCACAGTTTGATGGGGGGGGAGTCGCACAATTTGGTGGGGGGGGTCGCACAGTTTGGTGGGGGGAGTCGCACAGTTTGGTGGGGGGGGGGGGAGCGCACAGTTCGGTGGGGGGGGAGTCGCACAGTTTGGTGGGGGGGGAGTCGCACAGTTTGATGAGGGGGGAGTCGCACATTTTGGTGGAGGGGGAGTCGCACAGTTAGGTGGGGGGGGAGTCGCACAGTTTGGTGGGGGGGGGAGTCGCACAGTTTGGTGGGGGGGGAGTCACACAGTTTGGTGGGGGGGGAGTCGCACAGTTTGATGAGGGGGGAGTCGCACAGTTTGATGAGGGGGGAGTCGCACAATTTGTTGGGGGGGGGTTCGCACAGTTTGGTGGGGGGGGGGGTCGCACAGTTTGGTGGGGGGGGGGAGTCGCACAGTTTGGTGGGGGGGGGGGAGTCGCACAGTTTGGTGGGGGGGAGTCGCACAGTTTGATGGGGGGGGGGTCGCACATGCTGGTGGGGGGGGGAGTAGCACAGTTTGGTGGGGGGGGAGTCGCACAGTTTGGTGGGGAGGGGAGTCGCACAGTTTGGTGGGGGGGAGTCGCACAGTTTGGTGGGGAGGGGAGTCGCGCACTTTGGTGGGGGGAGTCGCACAGTTTGGTGGGGGGAGTCGCACAGTTTGGTGGGGGGGAGTCGCACAGTTTGGTGGGGGGGGAGTCGCACAGTTTGGTGGGGGGGAAATCGCACAGTTTGGTGGGGGGGTGGAGTCGCAGTTTGGTGGGGGGGGGGGAGTCGCACAGTTTGGTGGGGCGGAGTCGCACAGTTTGGTGGGGGGGGCGAGTCGCACAGTTTGGTGGGGGGGAGTCGCACAGTTTGGTGGGGGGGGAAATCGCACAGTTTGGTGGGGGGGGTGGAGTCGCAGTTTGGTGGGGGGGGGGGGAGTCGCACAGTTTGGTGGGGCGGAGTCGCACAGTTTGGTGGGGGGGGCGAGTCGCACAGTTTGGTGGGGGGGGAGTAGCACAGTTTGGTGGAGGGGGAGGGCGCACAGTTTGGTGGGGGAGGGAGTCGCACAGTTTGGTGGGAGGGGGAGTCGCACAGTTTGGTGGGAGGGGGAGTCGCACAGTTTGGTGGGAGGGGGAGTCGCACAGTTAGGTGGGGGGGGGGAGTCGCACAGTTTGGGGGGGAGTCACACAGTTTGGTGGGGGGAGTCGCACAGTTTGGTGGGGGGAGTCGCACAGTTTGGTGGGGGGAGTCGCACAGTTTGGTGGGGGGAGTCGCACAGTTTGGTGGGGGGGGGGAGTCGCACAGTTCGGTGGGGGGGGAGTCGCACAGTTTGGTGGGGGGGGAGTCGCACAGTTTGATGAGGGGGGAGTCGCACAGTTTGATGAGGGGGGAGTCGCACAGTTTGGTGGAGGGGGAGTCGCACAGTTAGGTGGGGGGGGAGTCGCACAGTTTGGTGGGGGGGGAGTCGCACAGTTTGGTGGGGGGGGAGTCGCACAGTTTGATGAGGGGGGAGTCGCACAGTTTGGTGGGGGGGGGGAGTCGCACAGTTTGATGAGGGGGGAGTCGCACAATTTGGTGGGGGGGGGTCGCACAGTTTGGTGGGGGGGGGGAGTCGCACAGTTTGGTGGGGGGAGTCGCACAGTTTGGTGGGGGGGAGTCGCACAGTTTGATGGGGGGGGTCGCACAGTTTGGTGGGGGGAGTCGCACAGTTTGGTGGGGGTAGTCGCACAGTTTGGTGGGGGGGGAGTCGCACATGCTGGTGGGGGGGAGTCGCACAGTTTGGTGGGGAGGGGAGTCGCACAGTTTGGTGGGGGGGAGTCGCACAGTTTGGTGGGGGGGGAGTCGCACAGTTTGGTGGGGAGGGGAGTCGCGCACTTTGGTGGGGGGGAGTCGCACAGTTTGGTGGGGGGGAGTCGCACAGTTTGGTGGGGGGGGAAATCGCACAGTTTGGTGGGGGGGGGGGGGGAGTCGCAGTTTGGTGGGGGGGGAGTCGCACAGTTTGGTGGGGCGGAGTCGCACAGTTTGGTGGGGGGGGAGAGTCGCACAGTTTGGTGGAGGGGGAGTCGCACAGTTTGGTGGGGGGGGGAGAGTCGCACAGTTTGGTGGGGGGGGGAGTCGCACAGTTTGGTGGGGGGAGTCGGACAGTTTGGTGGGGGGGGGAGTCGCACAGTTTGGTGGGGGGGGGGAGTCGCACAGTTTGGTGGGGGGGGAGTCGCACAGTTTGGTGGGAGGGGGAGTCGCACAGTTTGGTGGGAGGGGAAGTCGCACAGTTAGGTGGGGGGGGAGTCGCACAGTTTGGTGGGGGGGGAGTCGCACAGTTTGGTGGGGGGGGGGTCGCACAGTTTGGTGGAGGGGGAGTCGCACAGTTTGGTGGGGGGGGGAGTTGCACAGTTTGGTGCGGGGGGAGCCGCACAGTTTGGTGGGGGAGGGGAGTCGCACAGTTTGGTGGGGGGGGGGAGTCGCACAGTTTGGTGGGTGGGGGAGTCGCACAGTTTGGTGGGGGGGAAGAGTCGCACAGTTGGTGGGGGGGGAGTCGCACAGTTTGATGGGGGGGGAGTCGCACAATTTGGTGGGGGGGGTCGCACAGTTTGGTGGGGGGAGTCGCACAGTTTGGTGGGGGGGGGGGAGTCGCACAGTTCGGTGGGGGGGGAGTCGCACAGTTTGGTGGGGGGGGAGTCGCACAGTTTGATGAGGGGGGAGTCGCACATTTTGGTGGAGGGGGAGTCGCACAGTTAGGTGGGGGGGGAGTCGCACAGTTTGGTGGGGGGGGGAGTCGCTCAGTTTGATGAGGGGGGAGTCGCACAGTTTGATGAGGGGGGAGTCGCACAATTTGGTGGGGGGGGGGTCGCACAGTTTGGTGGGGGGGGGGGTCGCACAGTTTGGTGGGGGGGGGAGTCGCACAGTTTGGTGTGGGGAGTCGCACAGTTTGGTGTGGGGAGTCGCACAGTTTGGTGTGGGGAGTCGCACAGTTTGGTGGGGGGGAGTTGCACAGTTTGATGGGGGGGGGGTCGCACATGCTGGTGGGGGGGGGAGTAGCACAGTTTGGTGGGGGGGGAGTCGCACAGTTTGGTGGGGAGGGGAGTCGCACAGTTTGGTGGGGGGGAGTCGCACAGTTTGGTGGGGAGGGGAGTCGCGCACTTTGGTGGGGGGGAGTCGCACAGTTTGGTGGGGGGGAGTCGCACAGTTTGGTGGGGGGGAGTCGCACAGTTTGGTGGGGGGGGAGTCGCACAGTTTGGTGGGGGGGAAATCGCACAGTTTGGTGGGGGGGTGGAGTCGCAGTTTGGTGGGGGGGGGGGAGTCGCACAGTTTGGTGGGGCGGAGTCGCACAGTTTGGTGGGGGGGGCGAGTCGCACAGTTTGGTGGGGGGGAGTCGCACAGTTTGGTGGGGGGGGAAATCGCACAGTTTGGTGGGGGGGTGGAGTCGCAGTTTGGTGGGGGGGGGGAGTCGCACAGTTTGGTGGGGCGGAGTCGCACAGTTTGGTGGGGGGGGGCGAGTCGCACAGTTTGGTGGGGGGGGAGTAGCACAGTTTGGTGGAGGGGGAGGCGCACAGTTTGGTGGGGGAGGGAGTCGCACAGTTTGGTGGGAGGGGGAGTCGCACAGTTTGGTGGGAGGGGGAGTCGCACAGTTTGGTGGGAGGGGGAGTCGCACAGTTAGGTGGGGGGGGGAGTCGCACAGTTTGGGGGGGAGTCACACAGTTTGGTGGGGGGAGTCGCACAGTTTGGTGGGGGGAGTCGCACAGTTTGGTGGGGGGAGTCGCACAGTTTGGTGGGGGGGGGGGGAGTCGCACAGTTCCGTGGGGGGGAGTCGCACAGTTTGGTGGGGGGGGAGTCGCACAGTTTGATGAGGGGGGAGTCGCACAGTTTGATGAGGGGGGAGTCGCACAGTTTGGTGGAGGGGGAGTCGCACAGTTAGGTGGGGGGGGAGTCGCACAGTTTGGTGGGGGGGAGTCGCACAGTTTGGTGGGGGGGGAGTCGCACAGTTTGATGAGGGGGGAGTCGCACAGTTTGATGGGGGGGGAGTCGCACAATTTGGTGGGGGGGGGTCGCACAGTTTGGTGGGGGGAGTCGCACAGTTTGGTGGGGGGGGGGGGAGTCGCACAGTTCGGTGGGGGGGGAGTCGCACAGTTTGGTGGGGGGGGAGTCGCACAGTTTGATGAGGGGGGAGTCGCACATTTTGGTGGAGGGGGAGTCGCACAGTTAGGTGGGGGGGGAGTCGCACAGTTTGGTGGGGGGGGGAGTCGCACAGTTTGATGAGGGGGGAGTCGCACAGTTTGATGAGGGGGGGGTCGCACATGCTGGTGGGGGGGGGAGTAGCACAGTTTGGTGGGGGGGGAGTCGCACAGTTTGGTGGGGAGGGGAGTCGCACAGTTTGGTGGGGGGGAGTCGCACAGTTTGGTGGGGAGGGGAGTCGCGCACTTTGGTGGGGGGGAGTCGCACAGTTTGGTGGGGGGGAGTCGCACAGTTTGGTGGGGGGAGTCGCACAGTTTGGTGGGGGGGGAGTCGCACAGTTTGGTGGGGGGGGAAATCGCACAGTTTGGTGGGGGGGTGGAGTCGCAGTTTGGTGGGGGGGGGGGGGAGTCGCACAGTTTGGTGGGGCGGAGTCGCACAGTTTGGTGGGGGGGGGCGAGTCGCACAGTTTGGTGGGGGGGGAGTCGCACAGTTTGGTGGGGGGGGAAATCGCACAGTTTGGTGGGGGGGTGGAGTCGCAGTTTGGTGGGGGGGGGGAGTCGCACAGTTTGGTGGGGCGGAGTCGCACAGTTTGGTGGGGGGGGCGAGTCGCACAGTTTGGTGGGGGGGGAGTAGCACAGTTTGGTGGAGGGGGAGGCGCACAGTTTGGTGGGGGGAGGGAGTCGCACAGTTTGGTGGGAGGGGGAGTCGCACAGTTTGGTGGGAGGGGGAGTCGCACAGTTTGGTGGGAGGGGGAGTCGCACAGTTAGGTGGGGGGGGGAGTCGCACAGTTTGGGGGGGAGTCACACAGTTTGGTGGGGGGAGTCGCACAGTTTGGTGGGGGGAGTCGCACAGTTTGGTGGGGGGAGTCGCACAGTTTGGTGGGGGGGGGGGGAGTCGCACAGTTCGGTGGGGGGGGAGTCGCACAGTTTGGTGGGGGGGGAGTCGCACAGTTTGATGAGGGGGGGAGTCGCACAGTTTGATGAGGGGGGAGTCGCACAGTTTGGTGGAGGGGGAGTCGCACAGTTAGGTGGGGGGGGAGTCGCACAGTTTGGTGGGGGGGGAGTCGCACAGTTTGGTGGGGGGGGGAGTCGCACAGTTTGATGAGGGGGTGTCGCACAGTTTGGTGGGGGGGGGAGTCGCACAGTTTGATGAGGGGGGGAGTCGCACAATTTGGTGGGGGGGGGGTCGCACAGTTTGGTGGGGGGGGAGTCGCACAGTTTGGTGGGGGGAGTCGCACAGTTTGGTGGGGGGGGAGTCGCACAGTTTGATGGGGGGGGAGTCGCACAGTTTGGTGGGGGGAGTCGCACAGTTTGGTGGGGGGAGTCGCACAGTTTGGTGGGGGGAGTCGCACAGTTTGGTGGGGGGGGAGTCGCACATGCTGGTGGGGGGGGGAGTCGCACAGTTTGGTGGGGGGGAGTCGCACAGTTTGGTGGGGGGGGATTCGCACAGTTTGGTGGGGAGGGGAGTCGCGCACTTTGGTGCGGGGGAGTCGCACAGTTTGGTGGGGGGGAGTCGCACAGTTTGGTGGGGGGGGAAATCGCACAGTTTGGTGGGGGGGGGGAGTCGCAGTTTGGTGGGGGGGGAGTCGCACAGTTTGGTGGGGCGGAGTCGCACAGTTTGGTGGGGGGGGAGAGTCGCACAGTTTGGTGGAGGGGGAGTCGCACAGTTTGGTGGGGGGGGAGAGTCGTACAGTTGGTGGGGGGGGGGAATCGCACAGTTTGGTGGGGGGGGAATCGCACAGTTTGGTGGGGGTGGGTCGCACTGTTTGCTGGGAGTGAGTCGCACAGTTTGTTGGGGGGGACTCGCACAGTTTGGTGGGGGGGGAGTCGCACAGTTTGGTGGGGGGGAGTCGCACAGTTTGGTGGGGGAGTCGCACAGTTTGGTGGGGGGGGGAGTCGAAGAGTATGGTGGGGGAGGGAGTCGCACAGTTTGGTGGGGGAAGTCGCACAGTTTGGTGGGGGGGGAGTCGAGGAGTATGGTTGGGGAGGGAGTCGCACAGTTTGGTGGGGGGGGATTCGCACATGTGGTGGGGGGGGAGTCGCACAGTTTGGTGGGGGGGGGAAATCGCACAGTTTGGTGGGGGGGAGTCGCACAGTTTGGTGGGGGGGGAGTCGCACTGTTTGGTGGGGGGGGAGTCGCACAGTTTGGTGGGGGGGGGAGTCGTACAGTTTGGTGGGGGGGGAGTCGCACAGTTTGGTGTGGGGGGGGAGTCGCACAGTTTGGTGGGGGGGGAGTCGCACAGTTTGGTGGGGGGGAATCGCACAGTTTGGTGGGGGGGGAGACGCAGTTTGGTGGGGGGGGGGTAGTCGCACAGTTTGGTGGGGGGGGGGGTCGCACAGTTTGGTGGGGGGGAGGGGGGAGTCGCACAGTTTGGTGGGGGGGGGGAGTCGCACAGTTTGGTGTGGGGGGAGTCGCCCAGTTTGGTGGGGGAGGGAGTCGCACAGTTTGGTGGGGGGGGAGTCGCACAGTTTGGTGGGGGGGGGGAGTCGCACAGTTTGGTGTGGGGGGAGTCGCACAGTTTGGTGTGGGGGGAGTCGCACAGTTTGGTGGGGGGGGAGTCGCACAGTTTGGTGGGGGGGGGAGTTGCACAGTTTGGTGGGGGGGGGGGAGTCGCACAGTTTGGTGGGGGGGGACTCGCACAGTTTGGTGGGGGGGGGGGGGAGTCGCACAGTTTGGTGGGAGGGAGTCGCACAGTTTGGTGGGGGGAGTCGCACAGTTTGGTGGGGGGGGATTCGCACAGTTTGGTGGGGGAGGGAGTCGCACAGTTTGGTGGGAGGGAGTCGCACAGTTTGGTGGGGGGGGGAGTCGCACAGTTTGGTGGGGGGGGGGGGAGTCGCACAGTTTGGTGGGGGGGGGAGTCGCACAGTTTGGTGGGAGGGAGTCGCACAGTTTGCTGGGGGGGAGTCGCCCAGTTTGGTGGGGGGGGAGTCGCATAGTTTGCTGGGGGGGTGTCGCACAGTTTGCTGGGGGGAGAGTCGCACAGTTTGGTGGGGGGGGGGGAAGTCGCACAGTTTGGTGGGGGGAAGAGTCGCACAGTTTGGTGGGGTGGGGAAGTCGCACAGTTTGGTGGGGGGAAGAGTCGCACAGTTTGGTGGGGAGGGAGTCGCACAGTTGTGTGGGGGGGGGGGGAAGTCGGACAGTTTGGTGGGGGAAGAGTCGCACAGTTTGGTGGGGAGGGAGTCGCACAGTTTGGTGGGGGGGGGGAAGTCGCACAGTTTGGTGGGGGGAAGAGTCGCACAGTTTGGTGGGGAGGGAGTCGCACAGTTGTGTGGGGGGGGGGAAGTCGGACAGTTTGGTGGGGGGGGGAGTCGCACAGTTTGGTGGGGAGGGAGTCGCACAGTTTGGTGGGGGGGAGTCGCACAGTTTGGTGGGGGGGGGAGACGCACAGTTTGGTGGGGGGGGGAGTCGCACAGTTTGGTGGGGGGGGGAGACGCACAGTTTGGTGGGGGGGGGAGTCGCACAGTTTGGTGGGGGGGGAGTCGCACAGTTTGGTGGGGGGGAGTCGCACAGTTTGGTGGGGGGGAGTCGCACAGTTTGGTGGGGGGGGAGTCGCACAGTTTGGTGGGGGGGGGGGAAGTCGCACAGTTTGGTGGGGGGGGGAGTCGCACAGTTTGGTGGGGGGGAGCTACACAGTTTGGTGGGGGGGAGTCGCACAGTTTGGTGGGGGGGAGTCGCACAGTTTGGTGGGGGGGGGAGTCGCACAGTTTGGTGGGGGGGGGAGTCGCACAGTTTGCTGGGGGGGGAGTTGCACAGTTTGGTGAGGGGGGAGTCGAAGAGTATGGTGGGGGAGGGAGTCGCACAGTTTGGTGGGGGGGGAGTCGCACAGAGTGGTGGGGTGGGAGTCGCATAGTTTGGTGGGGGGGGAGTCGCACAGTTTGGTGGGGGGGGAGTCGCACTGTTTGGTGGGGGGGAATCGCACAGTTTGGTGGGGTGGGAGTCGCACAGTTTGGTGGGGGGGAGTCGCACAGTTTGGTGGGGGGGGGGGGAGTCGCACAGTTTGGTGGGGGGGAGGGGGGAGTCGCACAGTTTGGTGGGGGGGAGGGCGGAGTCGCACAGTTTGGTGTGGGGGGAGTCGCACAGTTTGGTGGGGGAGGGAGTCGCACAGTTTGGTGGGAGGGAGTCGCACAGTTTGGTGGGGGGGAGTAGCACAGTTTGGTGGGGGGGAGTCGCACAGTTTGGTGGGGGGGGAGTCGCACAGTTTGGTGGGGGGGGGAGTCGCACAGTTTGGTGGGGGGGAGTCGCACAGTTTGGTGGGGGGGGGAGTCGCACAGTTTGGTGGGGGGGGGAGTCGCACAGTTTGGTGTGGGGGGGAGTCGCACCGTTTGGTGGGGGGGAGTCGCACAGTTTGGTGTGGAGGGAGTCGCACAGTTGTGTGGGGGGGGGAAGTCGCACAGTTTGGTGGGGGGGGAGTCGCACAGTTTGGTGGGGGGGGGAGCCGCACAGTTTGGTGGGGAGGGAGTCGCACAGTTTGGTGGGGGGGGGGAGTCGCACAGTTTGGTGTGGGGGGGAGTCGCACAGTTTGCTGGGGGGGGGCGAAGTCGCACAGTTTGCTGGGGGGGGAGTCGCACAGTTTGGTGGGGGGTGGGAGTCGCACAGTTTGGTGGGGGGGGAGTCGCACAGTTTGCTGGGGGGGGAGTCGCACAGTTTGGTGGGGAGGGAGTCGCACAGTTTCGTGGGGGGGGGGAGTCGCACAGTTTGGTGGGGGGGGGAGTCGCACAGTTTGGTGGGGGGGGAGTCGCACAGTTTGGTGGGGGGGAGTCGCACAGTTTTGTGGGGGGGGGAGTCGCACAGTTTGGGGGGCGGGGAGTCGCACAGTTTGCTGGGGGGGGAGTCGCACAGTTTGGTGGGGGGTGGAGTCGCACAGTTTGGTGGGGGAGTCGCACAGTTTGCTGGGGGGGAGTCGCACAGTTTGGTGGGGAGGGAGTCGCACAGTTTGGTGAGGGGGGAGTCGCCAGTTTGGTGGGGGGGGGAGTCGCACAGTTTGGTGGTGGGGGGGGGAGTCGCACAGTTTGGTGGGGGGGGGGTCGCACAGTTTGGTGGGGGGGAGTCGCACAATTTGGTGGGGGGGGGGGTCGCACACAGTTTTGGAGGGGAGGTGTGGGACGTGAGGAGTTCACAGTTTTGGAGGGGAGGTGTGGGGGAGTGAGGAGTGCACAGTTTTGGAGGGGAGGTGTGGGGGAGTGAGGAGTTCACAGTTTTGATGGGGAGGTGTGGGAGAGTGAGGGGTTCACATTTTGGAGGGGAGGCGGGGAGTGAGGGGTTCTCAGTTTTGGAGGGGAGGTGTGGGGGAGTGAGGGGTTCACACTTTTGGAGGGGAGGTGTTGGGGAGTGAGGGGTTCACAGTCTTGGAGGGGAGGTGTGAGGGAGTGAGGGGTTCACAGTTTTGGAGGGGAGGTGTGGGGGAGTGAGTGGTTCACAGTTTTGATGGGGAGGTGTGGGGGAGTGAGGAGTTCACAGTTTTGGAGGGGAGGTGTGGGGGAGTGAGTGGTCTCAGTTTTGGAGGGGAGGTGTGGGTGAGTGAGGGGTTCACAGTTTTGAAGGGGAGGTGTGGGGGAGTGAGGGGTTCTCAGTTTTGAAGGGGAGGTGTGGGGAGTGAGGGGTTCTCAGTTTGGAGGGGATGTGTGGGGGAGTGAGGAGTTCACAGTTTTGGAGGGAGGCGTGGGGGAGTGAGGAGTTCTCAGTTTTGGAGGGGGGGTGTGAGGGAGTGAGGGGTTCACAGTTTTGGAGGGGAGGTGTGAGGGAGTGAGGGGTTCACAATTTTGGAGGGGAGGTGTGGGGGAGTGAGGGTTTCACAGTTTTGGAGGGGAGGTGTGGGGGAGTGAGGAGTTCACAGTTTTGGAGGGGTGGTGTTGGGGAGTGAGGAGTTCACAGTTTTGGGAGTGAGGAGTTCACAGGTTTGGAGGTGAGGGGCGTCATTCTCCAACACCCGCCGGGTCGGAGAATGGCCGTTGGCCGCCGTGTATCCCGCCCCCGCCGAAGTCTCCGAAGGGAGAAATGTCGGCGGGGCGTTAATGGCGCCGCTGCCGCGGAGAATGTCACGGGTCTGCGCAAGGCAGCCGAATTTCGGCCTGCCGATATTCTCCCTTCCGGATGGGCCGAAGTCCCGTCGACGTGATGACCGTTCACGTCGACGTAAATTAAACCTCCTTTTCATCGGCGTGACCCGGTGCTCCAGGCTCACGCCAACCAGCGAGGAGGTGAGTGACGGCCTGGGGGGTTGGCTCTGGGCAGGAAATGGCGTGGCCGCAGACTGATTGCGTGAGGAGAGGTGTGTCTCGGCTTGTGTGTGTGTGTGTGTGCGGCGGGGGGGGGTGGTTAGAGTAGGCTGGGCTCCGGGGGAGTGCCGGGAGGGGGTCCGTGCCGGGGTGGAGGTTGGGGGTTGTGGAGGGGGGTTGTGGAGGGGGTCCGTGCCGGGGTGGAGGTTGGGGGGGGGGGTCCGTGCCGGGGTGGAGGTTGGGGGGGGGGGGCCGTGCTGGGGTGGAGGTTGGGGGTTGGGGAGGGGGTCCGTGCCGGGGTGGAGGTTGGGGGGGGGTCCGTGCTGGGGTGGAGGTTGGGGAGGGGGTCCGTGCAAGGGTGGAGGTTGGGGGGGGGGTCCGTGCCGGGGTGGGTGATGGGAGGGCAAATGAGTTGGTCCACCTGGCCAGGTGCCAGCCTCCAACAGTTGGACCCATGCGGTCCATGCCACCTGGCTGGGGGGAGGAGGGGATATGGGCAATGATGACATGTCGTCGTTCCCCTCCCCCCCCACCAGGCCGTCATGTTTTCAGACCATCCAGCGATGTTGGCCGCCGTGGTGGCAGCCGCTCATGTCTATGTTGCCCTGGATGAGGAGGAGGAGGAGGAGGAGCGTGCCAGAGAGGCGGCGCAGGCTGCCGCAGAGGGGCAGGCGGCAGCCGCCCAGGCTGGAGGGACACCTGACCGACAGGACGAGGAGGGGGAGGAGGACGTCGTGGCCCCACGGCAACAGAGGCATCTGAGGGCGCCCCGTGTGTACCGGCCCCGGCAGTCATACCAGGACCTCACGGACCGGGAATCCGGTGTGGGGGAGTGAGGGGTTCTCAGTTTTGGAGGGGAGTTGTGGGGGAGTGAGGTGTTCACAGTTTTGGAGGGGAGGTGTGGGGGAGTGAGGGGTTCACAGTTTTGGAGGGGAGGTGTGGGGGGAGTGAGGAGTTCACAGTTTTGGAGGGGAGGTGTGGGGGAGTGAGGGGTTCTCAGTTTTGGAGGGCAGGTGTGGGGGAAGTGAGGGGTTCACAGTTTTGGAGGGGAGGTGTGGGGGAGTGAGGGGTTCACAGTTTTGGAGGGGAGCTGTGGGGGAGTTAGGGGTTCACAGTTTTGGAGGGGAGGTGTGGGGGAGTGAGGAGTTCACAGTTTTGGAGGGGGAGGTGTTGGGGATTGAGGAGTTCACAGTTTTGGAGGGAGATGTGTGGGAGTGAGGTGTTCACAGTTTTGGAGGTGAGGTGTTGGGGAGTGAGGGGTTCACAGTTTTGGATGGGAGGTGTGGGGGAGTGAAGAGTTCTCAGTTTTGGAGGGGAGGTGTGGGGGAGCGAGGGGTTCACAGTTTTGGAGGGGAGGTGTGAGGGATTCACAGTTTTGGAGGGGAACTGTGGGGGAGCGAGGTGTTCACAGTTTTGGAGGGGAGGTGTGAGGGAGTGAAGGGTTCACAGTTTGGAGGGGAACTGTGGGGGAGCGAGGCGTTCACAGTTTTGGAGGGGAGGTGTGGGGGAGTGAGGGGTTCACAGTTTTGGAGGGGAGGTGTGGGGGAGTGAGGGGTTCACAGTTTTGGAGGGGAGGTGTGGGGGAGTGAGGGGTTCTCAGTTTTGGAGGGGAGGTGTGGGGGAGTGAGGGGTTCTCAGTTTTGGAGGGGAGGTGTGGGGGAGTGAGGGGTTCACAGTTTTGGAGGGGAGGTGTGGGGGAGTGTGGGGGGGGGGGGTTCACAGTTTTGGAGGGGAGGTGTGGGGGAGTGAGGGGTTCACAGTTTTGGAGGGGAGGTGTGGGGGAGTGAGGGGTTCTCAGTTTTGGAGGGGAGGTGTGGGGAGTGAGGGGTTCTCAGTTTTGGAGGGGATGTGTGGGGGGAGTGAGGAGTTCCACAGTTTCCTCTGGTATCTCACAGAGTTCTTCATCGAAATCTCCAAGACCTGACCCCTGATCTGAATGACAATGTCGTAAATTGTCTTTGCAAAGCGCCTTTGACAAAGGAAAACACCGCAAGTTGCTTCTCGGGAACATTACAAAGCAAAATTTGACACCGAGCTATGGATATGGAGGTGTTACCCATGACAGGTGAGCAAAGTTCAGTCAAAGGAGCATCTTGAAACCGGAAAGAGAGACAAAGAGAGAGAGACGGAGAGAGAGAGAGGATGAACGAGGGGGATTCGGGTCCAGACAGCTGAAGGAACCACGGCTGTGGACAGGGAATTCAATGGTTGGGTTTTTTTAAAGTGAGGAACCAATGGACAAATTTGGAAGAAACTTTCTATTCGTTCATGGGACGTGGAAGGCGCAGGCTGTGCCAGCATTTATTGCCCATCCCTAATTGCCCTTGAGGGGCAGTTAATAGTCAACCACATATGCTGGAGGGACATAGCCCAGAGCAGGTAAGGACGGCAGATTTCCTTCCCTAAAAGACACAAGTGTTTCTACGAAATATCAGCAATGGTTTCAAGGACTTTTAGACTTTAATTGCATTCAAATTTCACCATGTGCAGTGGTGGGATTTGAGAGAAAGAGACTATTTGGATTATTGAATGTATAACAGACTAAAAGACTAACACAGGCTTGTGGAAAAGTATTGCTTGGACAGGGAAACAGGTGCACATGAGGAAGTGGAAATAATGAAGAAATAGGTATTGCATTAACAGAAGAGATAAGAATAGGTCTGAATGTTGAGCAAGATAGATTGGGGAAGGCTTAGCAAAATAGATGAGTGGACAGTCTTAAAGACACAAACAAGTCACTGAGGCTGCGCAAATGTCCAGGGGGACCACCCACTGGACAGAAAGAGTACGTAAACGTGAACATATAATGTATGATGAAGCATGAATACTGATATATAATGTATGATGAAGCATGAATACTGATATGTAATGTATGATGAAGCATGAATTCTGATATGTAATGTATGATGAAGCATGAATACTGATATATAATGTATGATGAAGCATGAATACTGATATATAATGTATGATGAAGCATGAATACTGATATATAATGTATGATGAAGCGTGAATACTGATATATAATGTATGATGAAGCATGGATACTGATATATAATGTATGATGAAGCGTGAATACTGATATATAATGTATGATGAAGCATGAATACGGATATATAATGTATGATGAAGCATGAATACTGATATGTAATGTATGATGAAGCATGAATACTGATATATAATGTATGATGAAGCGTGAATACTGATATATAATGTATGATGAAGCCTGAATACTGATATATAATGTATGATGAAGCCTGAATACTGATATATAATGTATGATGAAGCGTGAATACTGATATATAATGTATGATGAAGCATGAATACTGATATATAATGTATGATGAAGCGTGAATACTGATATATAATTTATGATGAAGCATGAATACTGATATATAATGTATGATGAAGCATGAATACTGATATATAATGTATGATGAAGCGCGAATATTGATATGTAATGTATGATGAAGCATGAATACTGATATATAATGTATGATGAAGCATGAATACTGATATATAATGTATGATGAAGCATGAATACTGATATATAATGTATGATGAAGCATGAATACTGATATATAATGCATGATGAAGCGTGAATACTGATATGTAATGTATGATGAAGCATGAATACTGATATATAATGTATGATGAAGCATGAATACTGATATATAATGTATGATGAAGCGTGAATACTGATATATAATGTATGATGAAGCGTGAATACTGATATGTAATGTATGATGAAGCATGAATACTGATATGTAATGTATGATGAAGCATGAATACTGATATATAATGTATGATGAAGCATGAATACTGATATATAATGTATGATGAAGCATGAATACTGATATATAATGTATGATGAAGCGTGAATACTGATATGTAATGTATGATGAAGCATGAATACTGATATATAATGTATGATGAAGCGTGAATACTGATATGTAATGTATGATGAAGCGTGAATACTGATATATAATGTATGAAGAAGCGTGAATACTGATATATAATGTATGATGAAGCGTGAATACTGATATATAATGTATGATGAAGCGTGAATACTGATATATAATGTATGATGAAGCGTGAATACTGATATATAATGTATGATGAAGCGCGAATATTGATATGTAATGTATGATGAAGCATGAATACTGATATATAATGTATGATGAAGCGTGAATACTGATATATAATGTATGATGAAGCATGAATACTGATATGTAATGTATGATGAAGCGTGAATACTGATATGTAATGTATGATGAAGCATGAATACTGATATGTAATGTATGATGAAGGCGTATAAGGAAGAATGTGAACCTCAGTGAAACCTGATCCAATCAGGAGGAGAGGGCAGGAGAATGATAAACGAATAAATTATATAAACAGACAAAACAAGCTATTTGGTGTGCTCCTGCCTAGGAGGCACTCGACTCTGCAGACTTGTATAAGGATAAATAAAACTCTAACTTGCTTCTAGTATTTTTGTCCTCCGTGTCAGTGATTGTGAGCACACATTCAAATCTCACAAACTTGGGGGCTCGTCCAGGATCGAGCAGCACCCTGCCAGCAGAAGAGGCAAGAGAAACACTGGGATGACGTGTCCTACCGATTTCGGTAGGCCTAAGAATCACTGCTCCTGGAACTGACAGGGTGACGTGACCCGGACCAGAGGACTCTAGAAGCAAGGAGGAAGAAATAAGGAGGTACCAAACCGTCGAGCAATTCTTGTGCACAAGACCCAGGTAAGAAAAATGACTATTAAGTAATACTCGGGCGACGGGGGAGGCAGATAGGCGTCAGGTGAAAGACGCTTACGGGAAAAATAGGAAGAACCAACAAAAGGATTGAGAGATGGGGGGAAAACTAAGTAAAGAGAGGGGTGGAACACCCAGAGGAAAGGGTGGAAAAGGCAGTCCTGAAATCCCACCAGATAGTCGATTAGGGCGGATATTGGAAAATTGGGAGAATACCTCCTGTACAAAAGGAAAATCAAAAGAGAAAATGATTAGATATTGCTATTAATAGTCAAGGGAATAAGGGAATCGGTACCCAAGGGGCAGAACTTTGAGAAAGCATTTGAAAACAGACAAGAGAAGGATGAGGCGCCTGACATATTTTTGCAGAGACTAAAGAGAAATATACAACAGTATTCTGGCATGGATCCAGAATCAGGGGCGAAATTCTCCGTTATCGGCGGAAAGTCCGCCGATCGGCGCAAAAAACGGCGCAAATCCGACTTGCGCCACGTCGGAAAAATGGTTCGATAGTCTCCGACCCGAAATGGGCTAGCAGCGACGTAACGGGATCCGCGCTTGCGCAGTGGTTCACGCCATGCAGCGTCATACGCGCTGCACGGCATGACGGCTCATAAGGCCGCGCTGCTCCCCCCCCACCCGACCGCAACACCCGACTGGATGGCTGGCCGTCGCTCAGCCCCGAGGTTCGAGTCACGCGATGTGGAGGCGCTCCTGGACGCGGTGGAGCAGAGGAGGGACACCCTGTATCCCGGGCACGGCCGCAGAGTTGCCCCACGCCACAGCCGGCATCTGTGGAGGGAAGTGGCAGAGGCCGTCACCGCTGTGGCCCTCACACCACGGACAGGCACCCAGTGCCACAAGAAGGTGAACGACCTCGTCAGAGCAGGCAAGGTGAGCCTCCCCCATATCCCCCCTCCCCCATATCCCCCCTCCCCCATATCCCCCCTCCCCCATATCCCCCCTCCCCCATATCCCCCCTCCCCCATATCCCCCCTCCCCATATCCCCCCTCCCCCATATCCCCTCTCCCCCATATCCCCTCTCCCCCATATCTCCCCTCCCCCATATCCCCCCTCCCCCATATCTCCCCCATATCCCCCCCTTCCCCATATCCCCCCTTCCCCAAGTGAATCCAGCCCTAACCTTAACCTCTGCAATGCACGCGCAACCGATGGCGTGCATTCATATACCTGCCTAACACTGTTGCCTTTTACCCCTGCCACCACCCCCACCCCCCCCCCCACAGGAGAAGCGCGCACACAACAATAGGGAGCATGTGAGGACTGGAGGAGGGCCCGCTGATGAGAGGCCACTGACCGTACACGAGGAAAGGGCCCTGGAACTGGCTGGCGGACCTGAGGACCGGGAGGTTGCTGATGCAGAGGTCGGGGCCCCACGAGCAAGTGAGCCACCAACAGCCCGTCCCCATATCCCCCCTCCCCTATATCCCCCTCCCCCGTATCACCTGATCACTGCCTGATGTCTAACCATGCATGCTTCATTGTGTATCGCAGGACCAAACGTCCAGGCACCCATCCCCGCAGATGCACACCGCCCGCAGGATGCCCCTCGGAGACCACAGGAGACGAAGAGACCCGGACCCTCCAGCATGCGACGCCCGCAGGATGCCCCTCGGAGACTACAGGAGACGGAGAGACCCGCACCCTCCAGCATGCGACGCCCGCAGGATGCCCCTCGGAGACCACGGGAGACGGAGAGACCTGGAGCCTCATTTTAGGAAGGATGTGGAAGCTCTGGAAAAGGTGCAAAGAAGATTTACCAGGATGTTGCCTGGAATGGAGAGTAGGTCTTACGAGGAAAGGTTGAGGGTGCTAGGCCTTTTCTCATTAGAGCGGAGAAGGATGAGGGGCGACTTGATAGAGGTTTATAAGATGATCAGGGGAATAGATAGAGTAGACAGTCAGAGACTTTTTCCCCGGGTGGAACACACCATTACAAGGGGACATAAATTTAAGGTGAAAGGTGGAAGATACAGGAGGGATATCAGAGGTAGGTTCTTTACCCAGAGAGTAGTGGGGGCATGGAATGCACTGCCTGTGGAAGTAGTTGCGTCGGAAACATTAGGGACCTTCAAGCAGCTATTGGATAGGTACATGGATTACGGTAAAATGATATAGTGTAGATTTATTTGTTCTTAAGGGCAGCACGGTAGCATTGTGCATAGCACAATTGCTTCACAGCTCCATGGTCCCAGGTTCGATTCCGGATTGGGTCATTGTCTGTGCGGAGTCTGCACGTCCTCCCCGTGTCTGCGTGGGTTTCCTCCGGGTGCTCCGGTTTCCTCCCACAGTCCAAAGATGTGCGGGTTAGGTGAATTGGCCAATGATAAATTGCCCTTAATGTCCAAATTGCCCTTGGTGTTGGGTGGAGGTGTTGAGTTTGGGTAGCGTGCTCTTTCCAAGAGCCGGTGCAGACTCAAAGGGCCGAATGGCCTCCTTCTGCACTGTAAATTCAATGATAATCTATGATTAATCTAGGACAAAGGTTCGGCACAACATCGTGGGCCGAAGGGCCTGTTCTGTGCTGTATTTTCTATGTTCTATGGAGCAACAGGGAGACGACACCCCCGTCACGTGCGGGAGCGACCACCCAGCGACGAGGTGGGCAGCCACAGGCCCCCGTCACATCCGAGCCAGGACACCACTACCCAGGACACCACTACCCAGGACACCACTACCCAGGACACCCCTACCCGGGACAGCACTACCCAGGAAGACGAAATACCGGACAGTGACTCAGAGTGGATGGGTGGAGACGAACCCCCACCCCAAAGTGCCATGGACTCAGAGTGGGACGAAGAGCACGACACAACGCCACTGCAGTCACCAACACCCTCCACCATCGCAGAAACACTCACCACGGTTGGGCACTTTAGTGATGAGGCGTCTGGTACACTCACTGGTGCGCACAACACAGCCGTCCCGGTACAGCAGGTGGAGGTAGGAGCAGCAGAGGGACCGGGCGGTCGGAGGGCAGCCCAGCCCAAGCGAACATCTGCCGCCCAGATAGATCCCGGGTTCCTGCAGTTACCACACCCACACATAGATCCGATGCAACCACCGACCCGGAGACGAGCGAAGAGGGTGACGGGCGGCTTGCGGCGGCTGCGGTCGCAGGTGGAGGAGTCCACCCGCATCCAGGAGCTGGGAGTGGTGCCGGTCATGCGTGCCACTCAGGCCGACACCGTATGGGTGGCGTCCGCGGTGGAGGCAATGGGTGCGACGGTGTCAGACATGGGGAACGGTTTGCGAGGCCTGGGGCCTTCCGTGCAGGCGGCGTCTGTGGCCCAGGAAATGGCTGCCCTCTCACAGGAGGCCATGAGCCAGTGCCAGCGCCAGATGGCAGAGGCGCTCAACGCCATGGCCCAGTCTCTGCAGGCCATGGCCCAGTCTCAGCAGCCCATGGCCCAGTCTCTGCAGGCCATCGCTGAGGGCATCGGCGCCAGTGGCCATGTGCGAGCTGGCGTCGCACTGTCACAGACAGGGTTTGCCAACCCCCTGGGCTCCATGGCTGCAAACCTGCTGACCCTTGTCGATACCAGCACGGGCCTCCAGGACTGGCAGCGCCAGATGTCGGGGGGGCGTCGGATGGCCAGTCCGTTCGCATCCCCCACCCATGTAGAGGCCTGGGGGCCATCGGGCACCCCGAGGGAGGAGGAGGTGGTGTGGTCCCTCCCGGCTCCCTCTGTAGGGGAGGTCCCGGTACACCGCGACACCTCGGACTCCCCCCCCCTTCCGTCCCAGGTGCATCGGGTGGGCAACGGGCAGGACAGGCTGGCAGCTCGCCATCCCAGTCGCCCGGGCCACAGCCTGGCCCATCTAGGCCAGGACGCCCCAGGAAACGGCCGCCAAAGGGATCCAGTGTCAGAGGGCAGGAATCACAGGAGTCCACCTCCAGTTCTGCTGTACCGTCTGGGGAACTACGTAGACGTAGTCAAAGGGCCCGTAAGGCCAAACAATTAGACACTGAGTAAGTTGGCACGGGTGCAGGGCACAGATGAGTTTTAGGGGCTAGGGCACGTGCATGAACGCCTTTGGTTATTAAAGTCAATGTTACACCTACAGAAGCTGCCTTTGTGCTCTGTCCAAAGTGTGCGGGCGTGTCATGTACGTTGAGCGCAAGTGTGTGTGTGACGGGTGGTCTTACCTCAGCCCCAGGTGAGTCTGCCCCCTTCCCCCTGGGCCGCCATCAACATCCCCCGGGCAGAGGACGGGACCGTGCGCTGCAGTGTCACAGCCGCATGCAGAGATGGTCTGGGTGGATGGTGGTACTGTGGCCATGGGTCAGACATAGTCCAACGATGTAGAGCCAGGAGCTCATCGGAGGCGGGTTGTCATCATCCTCCATGGCCTGCGATAGACACGCGTCCACCCGCAACTGTGTGAGCCCGGCCCGTTGTGCCGCAGGTGGATCGGCAGTGGGGGGGGGGTGGTGGTGTGCATGCGGGTGGGGTGTGTGGGGTTGGGGAGGGGGGTGAGGGTGCTGGGTGGGTGGATGGGTGGGGGGTGTGGGTGGTCGGCTGTTGTCATGGTGTGCGGTCTGTGGCCATACTACCCGATTCCCACGCCCATCTAGTCAGTGAAGCGGGCGTCTATCAGTCTGTCCCGTGCCCGCTGGGCCAGCCGGTAACGGTGGACAGCCACCCGCCTGTGTCTACCCCGTCTGCCCTGACCATTGCCCCCATCCCCTTCATCTGGGGAGGACTGGGCCTCTTCCTGCTGTTCCTCCACTCCACCCTCCTCTGCCTGGGGCACATCGCCCCTCTGCTGGGCTATGTTGTGCAGGACGCAGCACACCACAATGATGCGGCCGACCCTATCTGACCGATACTGGAGGGCGCCCCCAGAGAGGTCCAGGCACCTGAAACGCATCTTCAGCACGCCAAAGCACCTCTCGATCACTCCCCTTGTCGCTACATGGGCATCATTGTAGCGGTTCTCCGCCTCATTGTGTGGCCTCCGTATAGGCGTCATCAGCCACGATCGCAATGGGTAGCCCCTGTCGCCCAGCAACCAGCCCCTCAGCCGGGGATGGCGTCCCTCGTACATGCCGGGGATGGATGACCGCGACAACACGAATGAGTCGTGTACACTGCCTGGGTGACGGGCGCAGACGTGCAGGATCATCATGCGGTGGTCGCTGACCACCTGTACGTTCATCGAATAGGTCCCCTTCCTATTAGTGAACACGGCCCTGTTATCTGCAGGTGGCCGCACGGCGAAGTGCATCCCATCGATCGCGCCCTGGACCATGGGGAACCCGGCCACGGCAGAGAAGCCCACGGCCCGGGCATCTTGGCTGGCCCGGTCCACGGGGAAGCGGATGTAGCGGTGCGCCATGGCATATAGGGCATCTGTCACTGCCCGGATGCACCGGTGCACCGATGTCTGCGATATGCCAGACAGGTCCCCACTCGGTGCCTGTAATTACCCCGTTGCATAAAAGTTCAGGGCCACCGTAACCTTGACGGACACGGGGAGAGGGTGTCCCCCGCCAGTGCCACGCGTTGACAGGTGTGCCAGCAGGTGGCAGATGTGTGCCACGGTTTCCAGGCTCATCCGGAGTCTCCTCCTGCATTCCCGGTCCGTGAGGTCCTGGTATGACTGCCGGGGCCGGTACACACGGGGCGCCCCCGGGTGCCTCCGTTGCCGTGGGGCCGCGACATCCTCCTCCCCCTCCTCGTCCTGTCGGTCAGGTGTCCCTCCAGCCTGGGCGGCTGCCGCCTGCCCCTCTGCGGCAGCCTGCGCCGCCTCTCTGGCACGCTCCTCCTCCTCCTCCTCATCCAGGGCAACATAGACATGAGCGGCTGCCACCACGGCGGCCAACATCGCTGGATGATCTGAAAACATGACGGCCTGGTGGGGGGGAGGGGAACGACGACATGTCATCATTGCCCATATCCCCTCCTCCCCCCAGCCAGGTGGCATGGACCGCATGGGTCCAACTGTTGGAGGCTGGCACCTGGCCAGGTGGACCAACTCACTTGCCCTCCCATCCCCCTCCTCGGCACGGACCCCCCCCCCCAACCTCCACCCCAGCACGGACCCCCCCCCCCCAACCTCCACCCCGGCAAGGACCCCCCCCCCCAACCTCCACCCCGGCACGGCACAGACCCCCCCCAACCTCCACCCCGGCACGGCACGGACCCCCCCCCCCCCAACCTCCACCCCGGCACGGACCCCCCCCAACCTCCACCACGGCACGGACCCCCCCCAACCTCCACCCCGGCACGGACGCCCCCGCCCAACCTCCACCCTGGCACGAACCCCCCCCCCAACCTCCACCCCGGCACGGACCCCCCCCCCCAACCTCCACCCCGGCACGGACACCCCCCCAACCCCCAACCTCCACCCCAGCACTGACCCCCCCCAACCTCCACCCCAGCACGGACCCCCCCCAACCCCCCCCCCAACCCCCAACCTCCAACCTCCACCCCGGCATGGCATGGACCCCCCCCCAACCTCCACCCCGGCACGGCACGGACCCCCCCCAACCTCCACCCCGGCACGGACCCCCCCCCAACCTCCACCCCCGCACGGACCCCCCCCCAAACTCCACCCCGGCAAGGACCCCTCCCCCCCCCCAACGTCCACCCCGGCATGGCACAAACCCCCCCAACCTCCACCCCGGCACGGCACGGACCCCCCCCCCAAACCTCCACCCCGGCACGGACCCCCCCCAACCTCCACCCCGGCACGGACCCCCCCCCCAACCTCCACCCCGGCACGGACCCCCCCCCCCAACCTCCACCCCGGCACGGACACCCCCCCAACCCCCAACCTCCACCCCAGCACTGACCCCCCCCAACCTCCACCCCAGCACGGACCCCCCCCAAACCCCAACCTCCACCCCGGCATGGCACGGACCCCCCCAACCTCCACCCTGGCACGGCACGGACCCCCCCCCAACCTCCACCCCGGCACGGACCCCCCCCCAACCTCCACCCCGGCACGGACCCCCCCCCAACCTCCACCCCAGCACGGACCCCCCCCCCAACCTCCACCCCGGAACAGACCCCCCCCCAACCTCCACCCCAGCACGGACCCCCCCCAACCTCCACCCCAGCACGGACCCAACCCCCAACCTCCACCCGGGCACGGCACGGATCCCCCCCAACCTCCACCCCGGCACGGTACGGACCCCCCCCAACCTCCACCCCGGCACGGACCTCCACCCAACCTCCACCCCAGCACGGACCCCCCCCCAACCTCCACCCCGGCACGGCACGGACCCCCCCAACCTCCACCCCGGCACGGACCCCCCCCCAACCTCCACCCCGGCACGGACCCCCCCCCCCACCTCCACCCCGGCACGGACCCCCTCCCGGCACTCCCCCGGAACCCAGCCTACTCTAACCACCCCCCCCCCCACCCCCCGCCGCACACACACACACACAAGCCGAGACACACCTCTCCTCACGCATTCAGACTGCGGCCACGCCATCGCCTGCCCAGAGCCAACCCCCCAGGCCGTCACTCACCTCCACGCTGGTCGGCGTGAGCCTGGAGCACCGGGTCACGCCGATGAAAAGGAGGTTTAATTTACGTCGACGTGAACGGTCATCACGTCGACGGGACTTCGGCCCATCCGGAAGGGAGAATATCGGCAGGCCGAAAATCGGCTGCCTTGCGCAGACCCGTGACATTCTCCGCGGCAGCGGCGCCATTAACGCCCCGCCGACTTTTCCCCCTTCGGAGACTTCGGCAACCGGCGGGGGCGGGATTCACGGCGGCCAACGGCCATTCTCCGACCCGCTGGGGGGTCGGAGAATGACGCCCCAGTTGCCAGTCAACAAGTATTACGGGCAAATTCTGTCACCAAATCATGGCCAGACATTAAAAAGAAACTGGAAAAATTAGAAAACTGGAATGACAAATCCATGAATGAGTTACTCAAGGAGGCACAGAAGGTGTATGTGAGTAGGGAGGACGAAAAGACAAAGGGAAAAGCTAAAATAATGATGCAGGCGGTAGAGCAAGTTGTGGAAAAGAAGCGGAATAGTGAAAGTAGAGACGGGAGAGGTAGAGGAGGCTGGGGACAATTGAACCAGTGGAGTGGGAACAGAGGAAGAGGAAGGGGACGAGGAAGAGGCCGAGGACGAGGAGGTGCTGGGATGGGAAACTGGGAAACAGGACCCTTGAGATGTTATTACTGTGACGAGGAAGGACATTTTAAGAGGGATTGCCCGAAAAGACAGAAGGAAACAAAAGTGTACTCCTTGATGCAAGGAGACGAATAGGGGAGTCAGGGGCTCCACTCCCTGGGGATAGAAGGGAGCCCTTGGTAAACTTGAAAGCGGGACCCCGGGGGAGAGGAAGTGGTATTTATGGTAGACTCAGGAGCGGAAAGATCAAGTGTGACTGAGGTACCAAAGGGAACGAAACTGGGAAAGAAAGAAATAAAAGTGGCAGGGGTGGGAGGAAAAACGATAACTGAAATAGAAGACGTACTGGTCAAGTATCAGACCAGAGAGGCTGTGGAAACCTTAATACTGATCCCCCAGGCAGGAATGAATCTCATGGGAAGGGATCTACAGGTCCAATTGAGGCTAGGGACCGCACCAGTGGATGGAAAAGTGATAGTAAAGATGTATAACATTACGGAAGAAAACAAAACAGAAATAGACCCCACGGTATGGGCAGGCCAAGGAAATAGGGGCCTGCCCATACCATTACTTATACCCCCGTTGAAAATCAGCCTAAACAGGCTGTGAACCCGTGCGTGTAAGACAATACCTGGTATCAATGGAAGGACGAAAACGACTCCAGCCTGTCATAGACCTACTAGAAACGGACGGTGTGATAGAACCCTGTATGTCCCCCTTTAACACTCCCATTCTACCAGTTAAGAAGCCTGATGGAACATATAGAATGGTCCAGAATTTAAGGGAATTAAATAAGATTGTGCAGAAGCGCCACCCGGTGGTGCCCAACCCATACACTATAATGGGACAGATACCCCATTGTAGTAAGTGGTTTCGCGTCATAGACCTTAAGGGTGCATTCTGGAGTTGCTCGATAGACAAGAGCAGTCGAGACATTTTTGCATTTGAGTGGGAGAACCCATATACTCGGCGAAAACAACAGTATAGGTGGACAGTTTTACCGCAAGGGTTCACGGAATCACCGAACCTATTCGGACAAATCTTGGAGCAAGTACTGGAGGAATGTAACGGAGGGCAAGAGACGCAATTATTACAATATGTAGATGAGTTACTAGTATCAGGGCAAGAGAAGGCGGCGGTAACAAAGGGAACAATAGAACTACTCAATTTCCTCGCAGGAAAGGGGCTACGGGTCTCTAAGAATAAGTTATAATGAAATGTAGCCTTACGCAGGCTCCGGTCCTCTCGCTCCCCTGTTTTGGAAAAGCCCTTTAACCTCTACGTCAACGTGGAGGGCGGAACGGCAATGGGCGTACTAGCCCAAAGCTGGGGAAGCAACAAGAAGCCGGTGGCACTTTTGTCAAAGATTCTCGACCCGGTGTCCCGTGGTGGCCCTTGTGCGTCCAGGCAGTGGCTGCCACCGCTGTATTGGTGGAAGAAAGCCGAAAGCTAACCTTCGGGGGACAACTGATTGTGGCCACACCACACACGGTAAATACTATCCTAACACAGCGATCACACCGTTGGCTTACAGACTCGAGAATCCTGAAATATGAGGCCATATTAATGGAAAGAGACGACTTGAAAATCGTCACCGATAAAAATACAAACCCCTCACAGTTTCTATTTAGTGACCCTGAACAACAGGGGGATCCGGAACATAATTTAGGGCAGCACGGTAGCCTTGTGGATAGCACAATTGCTTCACAGCTCCAGGGTCCCAGGTTCGATTCCCGGCTCGGTCACTGTCTGTGCGGAGTCTGCACATCCTCCCCGTGTCTGCGTGGGTTTCCTCCGGGTGCTCCGGTTTCCTCCCACAGTCCAAAGATGTGCAGGTTAGGTGGATTGGCCATGATAAATTGCCCTTAGTGTCCAAAATTGCCCTTAGTGTTGGGTGGGATTACTGGGTTATGGCGATAGGGTGGAGGTGTTGACCTTGGGTAGGGTGCTCTTTCCAAGAGCCGGTGCAGACTCGATGGGCCGAATGGCCTCCTTCTGCACTGTAAATTCTATGAAATAATTACTTGGACCTCATAGAATATCAGACAAAAAGCAGGGAGGATTTAGGGGAGGAACCTCTAGCGCTCGGGGAGAGGTGGTTCATAGACGGTTCATCCCGTTGTGTGGAAGGGAAGCGGTGTAGTGGGTACGCGATAGTAGATGGAAAAACATGCCAGAGAGTGGAAACGGGCAGATTACCAGGTGACTGGCCTGCCCAAACGTGTGAATTATATGCTCTCTTGCGGGCTTTGGAGTGACTGCAAGGAAAAGACGGCACAATTATATACTGATTCTAAATACGCCTTTGGCGTGGTCCATACCTTTGGGAAAATCTGGAAGGAAAGGGGACTGATCACTACCCGGGGTAAGGGATTAGCACATGAGAAATTGACAGAGCGGACGTTGGCGGCTCTCCAGTTGCCCGAGGAGATTGCGGTTGTACATGTGCCGGGACATCAAGGGGGTAGCTCCCCAGCGGTAATAGGTTAGCAGACGAGGAGGCCAGGCAGGCCGCAGTGACGGGCCCGACCCGCATGATGAGTCTTATCCCACAGCCGCTACTCCACACCAAGAATCCGATTTCTACTTTGGCGGAGCAGACACAGCTCCAGGAGCAAGGGGCGACCAAAAATGAAAAGGGGGAATGGAGGCTGCAGGATGGCAGCCAGGTGTTAAATAAAAAGAGATCTCGAGAGAACCAGTGGGTCAGTTAGACTCACAATCTCACTGGGGCACGCAGGCCCTCTGTCATGCTTTCCTGCGTGTATATGCCTGCACCGGGATCCATACTCTCGCCAAACAGGTGAGCGACCGGTGCATAATCTGTCAGAAAGTGAACAAGAAGAATACGGGGTCATTGAGCCCATCGACCGCGGAACGCACTTCACTTCGAAAGTCCATCAGCTCATCTGTGAGACTCTAGGTATCCGGTGGGATTTGCACCCCCCCCCCCTGGCACCCTCAAAGCTCCGGGATGGTGGAGAGAATGAATAGCACCCTAAAGGCCCAGTTTACAAAACTGGTGGCTGAGATAATCTGCCCTGGACTGAGTGTTTACCGCTGGAGCTGTTACATATTAGGACGGCGCCGAGGAAAGACATAGAGGTCTCACCCTACGAGATGTTATTCGGATTACCCTATCTGGGACGAACTGAGGGTACACCCACTATAGAATGTAATGATATTTTATGAGGAACTATTTATTGGCGATGTCTCGTTCACTTACAGAATTAAAAGAGAGGGGTTTGCTGTCTCAAACACCTCCTCTGGACTTTGACATCCCTAAGCTCCGACCAGGAGACTGGACACTCATTAAGTCATGGCGAGACGAGAAACTTAAA
This sequence comes from Scyliorhinus torazame, assembly GCF_047496885.1. Classification (NCBI taxonomy): domain Eukaryota; kingdom Metazoa; phylum Chordata; class Chondrichthyes; order Carcharhiniformes; family Scyliorhinidae; genus Scyliorhinus; species Scyliorhinus torazame. Next base: position 72,293,646 of record NC_092710.1, read on the forward strand.
CCTGTCTGGGAAGGACCATTCTTGGTTTTGTTAACCACTGAGACCTCCGCCCGTACAAAGGAAAGAGGCTGGACTCACGGTGCTCGAACCAAAGGTCCCATTGAACCTTCGCCGGACGAATGGTCCTTCCCAGACAGGTTTAAGTTTCTCGTCTCGCCATGACTTAATGGACCGCCCGCTGACATTGACTTTTACCCGAAAGACACAATGATCAGGTACATCACTCTCGTATGTGCCCTCCTCAGCATTTGCACAGGCACTGTGCCTCCATGCACGAAGTGCTACACGGAACTCCGCTCAGGCACCTGCTGCCTGCCCCAATACTTCACCAATGAGCTCTTCACCTCGCATACAGTCGTACCACAGAAGTGCCACACACAGAAGGCGGCGTGCAATATGTAATGTTTAAAAATACCAGGGTGACAGGCTGTCCACAACAAGATTGGCTCTGTGTTAAATGCCAGCCAGGTACAGGGGGGTCTGAGACAGGGTGCGAGAGAGAATAGTAAAAAGGAGGAAAAAGAAAGGGCAGAAGAAGAAGGGAAAACAACCCCCCAAACTCCTCACGCTATGAGCAGCTCAAGGGGGAGATACAGTTGCCAAAGGCTGGGGGGGAACTTATTTGTAGACCTTGTAGCTCCGTATTACACAGACCCTTAAGGTTACCAATTGCTGGGTCTGCGGCGGACCCCTCACTAGTGAACGTTGGCCCTGGCGAGGGGCTACCGTCGATGCCCCTCCTGAGCATGTCATCTCCTATTACGGACCGGCAACATGGGCCGAGGACGGCTCCTGGGGCTATCGGACCCCAATATATATTTTTAATCGCCTCATCCGCCTGCAGGCGGCCTTGGACATTATCACGAATCGAACAGCAGACGCAGATGCGGGCGGCGATATATCAAAATCGATGACCTCCTCGCGGAGGAAGGAGGGGTCTGCGGGAAGTTTAGTCTCTCGAATTGCTGTTTAAATATTGACAATAATGGAGAGGCGTTAGCCAAAGATTTAAGAAAGATTGCTCATGTCCCGGTCCAACGCTGGACTCCTCTCGGTGGGGCATGGGTGGAACAACATTCTTGATGGTACTTGGGTGGAAACCTTGGCATTTATTGTAGCCTGTGTCATGTTGGGTCTTATGGTCCTACCTTGCCTGATACCCTGCTCCCAGCGACTTATCACGCGTGTGGACAGCCGGATGGTTGCAGTCCCGGCACAGGGATCGGCCCCAACATTTCCAGTCATGCTCCTGCGCCCGGCTCTCACCGAGAAGAGGCAGATTAAATTGATGTTACAGCGCCTTGACCGCGGCACTTGAGGTTATTTATTTAACACATGATAAAAAGAAAAAGGGTGGATTGAGAGAAAGAGAATATTTGGATTATTGAATGTATAACAGACTAAAAGACTAACACAGGCTTGTGGAGAAGTATTGCTTGGACAGGGAAACAGATGCACATGAGGAAGTGGAAATAATGAAGAAATAGGTATTGCATTCACAGAAGAGATAAGAATAGGTCTGAATGTTGAGCAAGATAGATTGGGGAAGGCTTAGCAAAATAGATGAGTGGACAGTCTTAAAGACACAAACAAGTCACTGAGGCTGCGCAAATGTCCAGGGGGACCACCCACTGGACAGAAAGAGTACGTAAACGTGAACATATAATGAATGATGAAGCATGAATACTGATATATAATGTATGATGAAGCGTGAATACTGATATATAATGTATGATGAAGCATGAATACTGATACATAATGTATGATGAAGCATGAATACTGATATATAATGTATGATGAAGCGTGAATACTGATACATAATGTATGATGAAGCATGAATACTGATATATAATGTATGATGAAGCGTGAATACTGATATATAATGTATGATGAAGCGTGAATACTGATATATAATGTATGATGAAGCATGAATACTGATATATAATGTATGATGAAGCATGAATACTGATATATAATGTATGATGAAGCGTGAATACTGATATATAATGTATGATGAAGCATGAATACTGATATATAATGTATGATGAAGCATGAATACTGATATATAATGTATGATGAAGCGTGTATACTGATATGTAATGTATGATGAAGCGTGAATACTGATATGTAATGTATGATGAAGCGTGAATACTGATATATAATGTATGATGAAGCATGAATACTGATATATAATGTATGATGAAGCATGAATACTGATATATAATGTATGATGAAGCATGAATACTGATATGTAATGTATGATGAAGCGTGAATACTGATATATAATGTATGATGAAGCGTGAATACTGATATGTAATGTATGATGAAGCGTGAATACTGATATATAATGTATGATGAAGCGTGAATACTGATATATAATGTATGATGAAGCATGAATACCGATATATAATGTATGATGAAGCGTGAATACTGATATATAATGTATGATGAAGCATGAATACCGATATGTAATGTATGATGAAGCGTGAATACTGATATATAATGTATGATGAAGCATGAATACCGATATGTAATGTATGATGAAGCGTGAATACCGATATATAATGTATGATGAAGCATGAATACTGATATATAATGTATGATGAAGCGTGAATACTGATATATAATGTATGATGAAGCATGAATACTGATATATAATGTATGATGAAGCATGAATACTGATATATAATGGATGATGAAGCGTGAATACCTGATATATAATGTATGATGAAGCGTGAATACTGATATATAATGTATGATGAAGCGTGAATACTGATATATAATGTATGATGAAGCGTGAATACTGATATATAATGTATGATGAAGCATGAATACTGATATATAATGTATGATGAAGCGTGAATACTGATATATAATGTATGATGAAGCATGAATACTGATATATAATGTATGATGAAGCGTGAATACTGATATATAATGTATGATGAAGCGTGAATACTGATATATAATGTATGATGAAGCGTGAATACTGATATATAATGTATGATGAAGCGTGAATACTGATATATAATGTATGATGAAGCGTGAATACTGATATATAATGTATGATGAAGCATGAATACTGATATATAATGTATGATGAAGCATGAATACTGATATATAATGTATGATGAAGCATGAATACTGATATATAATGTATGATGAAGCGTGAATACTGATATATAATGTATGATGAAGCGTGAATACTGATATATAATGTATGATGAAGCATGAATACTGATATATAATGTATGATGAAGCATGAATACTGATATATAATGTATGATGAAGCGTGAATACTGATATATAATGTATGATGAAGCATGAATACTGATATGTAATGTATGATGAAGCATGAATACTGATATATAATGTATGATGAAGCACTGATATATAATGTATGATGAAGCATGAATACTGATATATAATGTATGATGAAGCGTGAATACTGATATATAATGTATGATGAAGCATGAATACTGATATATAATGTATGATGAAGCATGAATACTGATATATAATGTATGATGAAGCACTGATATATAATGTATGATGAAGCATGAATACTGATATATAATGTATGATGAAGCGTGAATACTGATATATAATGTATGATGAAGCGTGAATACTGATATATAATGTATGATGAAGCATGAATACTGATATATAATGTATGATGAAGCATGAATACTGATATATAATGTATGATGAAGCATGAATACTGATATATAATGTATGATGAAGCATGAATACTGATATATAATGTATGATGAAGCGTGAATACTGATATATAATGTATGATGAAGCGTGAATACTGATATATAATGTATGATGAAGCATGAATACTGATATATAATGTATGATGAAGCGTGAATACTGATATATAATGTATGATGAAGCATGAATACTGATATATAATGTATGATGAAGCATGAATACTGATATATAATGTATGATGAAGCATGAATACTGATATGTAATGTATGATGAAGCGTGAATACTGATATATAATGTATGATGAAGCGTGAATACTGATATGTAATATATGATGAAGCGTGAATACTGATATATAATGTATGATGAAGCGTGAATACTGATATATAATGTATGATGAAGCACTGATATATAATGTATGATGAAGCATGAATACTGATATATAATGTATGATGAAGCACTCATATATAATGTATGATGAAGCATGAATACTGATATATAATGTATGATGAAGCATGAATACTGATATATAATGTATGATGAAGCATGAATACTGATATATAATGTATGATGAAGTGTGAATACTGATATATAATGTATGATGAAGCATGAATACTGATATATAATGTATGATGAAGCGTGAATACTGATATATAATGTATGGTGAAGCGTGAATACTGATATATAATGTATGATGAAGCATGAATACCGATATATAATGTATGATGAAGCATGAATACTGATATATAATGTATGTTGAAGCGTGAATACTGATATATAATGTATGATGAAGCATGAATACTGATATGTAATGTATGATGAAGCGTGAATACTGATATATAATGTATGATGAAGCATGAATACTGATATATAATGTATGATGAAGCATGAATACTGATATATAATGTATGATGAAGCGTGAATACTGATATATAATGTATGATGAAGCATGAATACTGATATATAATGTATGATGAAGCATGAATACTGATATATAATGTATGATGAAGCGTGAATACTGATATATAATGTATGATGAAGCGAGAATACTGACATATAATGTATGATGAAGCATGAATACTGATATATAATGTATGATGAAGCATGAATACTGATATATAATGTATGATGAAGCGTGAATACTGATATATAATGTATGATGAAGCATGAATACTGATATGTAATGTATGATGAAGCATGAATACTGATATATAATGTATGATGAAGCACTGATATATAATGTATGATGAAGCGTGAATACTGATATATAATGTATGATGAAGCATGAATACTGATATGTAATGTATGATGAAGCGTGAATACTGATATATAATGTATGATGAAGCGTGAATACTGATATATAATGTATGATGAAGCATGAATACTGATATATAATGTATGATGAAGCATGAATACTGATATATAATGTATGATGAAGCATTGATATATAATGTATGATGAAGCATGAATACTGATATATAATGTATGATGAAGCGTGAATACTGATATATAATGTATGATGAAGCGTGAATACTGATATATAATGTATGATGAAGCATGAATACTGATATATAATGTATGATGAAGCGTGAATACTGATATATAATGTATGATGAAACGTGAATACTGATATGTAATGTATGATGAAGTATGAATACTGATATGTAATGTATGATGAAGCATGAATACTGATATATAATGTATGATGAAGCATGAATACTGATATATAATGTATGATGAAGCATGAATACTGATATATAATGTATGATGAAGCATGAATACTGATATATAATGTATGATGAAGCATGAATACTGATATATAATGTATGATGAAGCGTGAATACTGATATATAATGTATGATGAAGCGTGAATACTGATATATAATGTATGATGAAGCATGAATACTGATATATAATGTATGATGAAGCATGAATACTGATATATAATGTATGATGAAGCGTGAATACTTATATGTAATGTATGATGAAGCGTGAATACTGATATGTAATGTATGATGAAGCGTGAATACTGATATGTAATGTATGATGAAGCATGAATACTGATATATAATGTATGATGAAGCGTGAATACTGATATATAATGTATGATGAAGCATGAATACTGATATATAATGTATGATGAAGCGTGAATGCTGATATATAATGTATGATGAAGCATGAATACTGATATGTAATGTATGATGAAGCGTGTATACTGATATGTAATGTATGATGAAGCGTGAATACTGATATGTAATGTATGATGAAGCATGAATACTGATATATAATGTATGATGAAGCATGAATACTGATATATAATGTATGATGAAGCATGAATACTGATATGTAATGTATGATGAAGCGTGAATACTGATATATAATGTATGATGAAGCGTGAATACTGATATGTAATGTATGATGAAGCGTGAATACTGATATATAATGTATGATGAAGCGTGAATACTGATATATAATGTATGATGAAGCATGAATACCGATATATAATGTATGATGAAGCGTGAATACTGATATATAATGTATGATGAAGCATGAATACCGATATGTAATGTATGATGAAGCATGAATACTGATATATAATGTATGATGAAGCATGAATACTGATATATAATGTATGATGAAGCGTGAATACTGATATATAATGTATGATGAAGCATGAATACTGATATATAATGTATGATGAAGCATGAATACTGATATATAATGTATGATGAAGCGTGAATACTGGCATATAATGTATGATGAAGCATGAATACTGATATGTAATGTATGATGAAGCATGAATACTGATATATAATGTATGATGAAGCACTGATATATAATGTATGATGAAGCATGAATACTGATATATAATGTATGATGAAGCGTGAATACTGATATATAATGTATGATGAAGCGTGAATACTGATATATAATGTATGATGAAGCGTGAATACTGATATATAATGTATGATGAAGCATGAATACTGATATATAATGTATGATGAAGCATGAATACTGATACATGATGTATGATGAAGCACTGATATATAATGTATGATGAAGCATGAATACTGATATATAATGTATGATGAAGCGTGAATACTGATATATAATGTATGATGAAGCGTGAATACTGATATATAATGTATGATGAAGCATGAATACTGATATATAATGTATGATGAAGCGTGAATACTGATATATAATGTATGATGAAGCGTGAATACTGATATGTAATGTATGATGAAGCATGAATACTGATATGTAATGTATGATGAAGCATGAATACTGATATATAATGTATGATGAAGCATGAATACTGATATATAATGTATGATGAAGCATGAATACTGATATATAATGTATGATGAAGCATGAATACTGATATATAATGTATGATGAAGCATGAATACTGATATATAATGTATGATGAAGCATGAATACTGATATATAATGTATGATGAAGCATGAATACCGATATGTAATGTATGATGAAGCGTGAATACTGATATGTAATGTATGATGAAGCGTGAATACTGATATATAATGTATGATGAAGCATGAATACTGATATATAATGTATGATGAAGCATGAATACTGATATATAATGTATGATGAAGCATGAATACTGATATGTAATGTATGATGAAGCGTGAATACTGATATATAATGTATGATGAAGCGTGAATACTGATATGTAATGTATGATGAAGCGTGAATACTGATATATAATGTATGATGAAGCGTGAATACTGATATATAATGTATGATGAAGCATGAATACCGATATATAATGTATGATGAAGCATGAATACTGATATATAATGTATGATGAAGCATGAATACTGATATATAATGTATGATGAAGCGTGAATACTGATATATAATGTATGATGAAGCGTGAATACTGATATATAATGTATGATGAAGCATGAATACTGATATATAATGTATGATGAAGCATGAATACTGATATATAATGTATGATGAAGCGTGAATACTGATATATAATGTATGATGAAGCATGAATACTGATATGTAATGTATGATGAAGCATGAATACTGATATATAATGTATGATGAAGCACTGATATATAATGTATGATGAAGCATGAATACTGATATATAATGTATGATGAAGCGTGAATACTGATATATAATGTATGATGAAGCATGAATACTGATATATAATGTATGATGAAGCATGAATACTGATATATAATGTATGATGAAGCACTGATATATAATGTATGATGAAGCATGAATACTGATATATAATGTATGATGAAGCGTGAATACTGATATATAATGTATGATGAAGCGTGAATACTGATATATAATGTATGATGAAGCATGAATACTGATATATAATGTATGATGAAGCATGAATACTGATATATAATGTATGATGAAGCATGAATACTGATATATAATGTATGATGAAGCATGAATACTGATATATAATGTATGATGAAGCGTGAATACTGATATATAATGTATGATGAGGCATGAATACTGATATGTAATGTATGATGAAGCGTGAATGCTGATATGTAATGTATGATGAAGCGTGAATACTGATATGTAATGTATGATGAAGCGTGAATACTGATATATAATGTATGATGAAGCATGAATACTGATATATAATGTATGATGAAGCATGAATACTGATATATAATGTATGATGAAGCATGAATACTGATATATAATGTATGATGAAGCATGAATACTGATATGTAATGTATGATGAAGCGTGAATACTGATATATAATGTATGATGAAGCGTGAATACTGATATGTAATATATGATGAAGCGTGAATACTGATATATAATGTATGATGAAGCGTGAATACTGATATATAATGTATGATGAAGCACTGATATATAATGTATGATGAAGCATGAATACTGATATATAATGTATGATGAAGCACTCATATATAATGTATGATGAAGCATGAATACTGATATATAATGTATGATGAAGCATGAATACTGATATATAATGTATGATGAAGCATGAATACTGATATATAATGTATGATGAAGTGTGAATACTGATATATAATGTATGATGAAGCATGAATACTGATATATAATGTATGATGAAGCGTGAATACTGATATATAATGTATGGTGAAGCGTGAATACTGATATATAATGTATGATGAAGCATGAATACCGATATATAATGTATGATGAAGCATGAATACTGATATATAATGTATGTTGAAGCGTGAATACTGATATATAATGTATGATGAAGCATGAATACTGATATGTAATGTATGATGAAGCGTGAATACTGATATATAATGTATGATGAAGCATGAATACTGATATATAATGTATGATGAAGCATGAATACTGATATATAATGTATGATGAAGCGTGAATACTGATATATAATGTATGATGAAGCATGAATACTGATATATAATGTATGATGAAGCATGAATACTGATATATAATGTATGATGAAGCGTGAATACTGATATATAATGTATGATGAAGCGAGAATACTGATATATAATGTATGATGAAGCATGAATACTGATATATAATGTATGATGAAGCATGAATACTGATATATAATGTATGATGAAGCGTGAATACTGATATATAATGTATGATGAAGCATGAATACTGATATGTAATGTATGATGAAGCATGAATACTGATATATAATGTATGATGAAGCACTGATATATAATGTATGATGAAGCGTGAATACTGATATATAATGTATGATGAAGCATGAATACTGATATGTAATGTATGATGAAGCGTGAATACTGATATATAATGTATGATGAAGCGTGAATACTGATATATAATGTATGATGAAGCATGAATACTGATATATAATGTATGATGAAGCAGTGATATATAATGTATGATGAAGCATGAATACTGATATATAATGTATGATGAAGCGTGAATACTGATATATAATGTATGATGAAGCGTGAATACTGATATATAATGTATGATGAAGCATGAATACTGATATATAATATATGATGAAGCGTGAATACTGATATATAATGTATGATGAAACGTGAATACTGATATGTAATGTATGATGAAGCATGAATACTGATATGTAATGTATGATGACGCATGAATACTGATATATAATGTATGATGAAGCATGAATACTGATATATAATGTATGATGAAGCATGAATACTGATATATAATGTATGATGAAGCATGAATACTGATATATAATGTATGATGAAGCATGAATACTGATATATAATGTATGATGAAGCGTGAATACTGATATATAATGTATGATGAAGCGTGAATACTGATATATAATGTATGATGAAGCATGAATACTGATATATAATGTATGATGAAGCATGAATACTGATATATAATGTATGATGAAGCGTGAATACTTATATGTAATGTATGATGAAGCGTGAATACTGATATGTAATGTATGATGAAGCGTGAATACTGATATGTAATGTATGATGAAGCATGAATACTGATATATAATGTATGATGAAGCGTGAATACTGATATATAATGTATGATGAAGCATGAATACTGATATATAATGTATGATGAAGCGTGAATGCTGATATATAATGTATGATGAAGCATGAATACTGATATGTAATGTATGATGAAGCGTGTATACTGATATGTAATGTATGATGAAGCGTGAATACTGATATGTAATGTATGATGAAGCGTGAATACAGATATATAATGTATGATGAAGCATGAATACTGATATATAATGTATGATGAAGCATGAATACTGATATATAATGTATGATGAAGCATGAATACTGATATGTAATGTATGATGAAGCGTGAATACTGATATATAATGTATGATGAAGCGTGAATACTGATATGTAATGTATGATGAAGCGTGAATACTGATATATAATGTATGATGAAGCGTGAATACTGATATATAATGTATGATGAAGCATGAATACCGATATATAATGTATGATGAAGCGTGAATACTGATATATAATGTATGATGAAGCATGAATACTGATATGTAATGTATGATGAAGCATGAATACTGATATATAATGTATGATGAAGCATGAATACTGATATATAATGTATGATGAAGCGTGAATACTGATATATAATGTATGATGAAGCATGAATACTGATATATAATGTATGATGAAGCATGAATACTGATATATAATGTATGATGAAGCGTGAATACTGGCATATAATGTATGATGAAGCATGAATACTGATATGTAATGTATGATGAAGCATGAATACTGATATATAATGTATGATGAAGCACTGATATATAATGTATGATGAAGCATGAATACTGATATATAATGTATGATGAAGCGTGAATACTGATATATAATGTATGATGAAGCGTGAATACTGATATATAATGTATGATGAAGCGTGAATACTGATATATAATGTATGATGAAGCATGAATACTGATATATAATGTATGATGAAGCATGAATACTGATATATGATGTATGATGAAGCACTGATATATAATGTATGATGAAGCATGAATACTGATATATAATGTATGATGAAGCGTGAATACTGATATATAATGTATCATGAAGCGTGAATACTGATATATAATGTATGATGAAGCATGAATACTGATATATAATGTATGATGAAGCGTGAATACTGATATATAATGTATGATGAAGCGTGAATACTGATATGTAATGTATGATGAAGCATGAATACTGATATGTAATGTATGATGAAGCATGAATACTGATATATAATGTATGATGAAGCATGAATACTGATATATAATGTATGATGAAGCATGAATACTGATATATAATGTATGATGAAGCATGAATACTGATATATAATGTATGATGAAGCATGAATACTGATATATAATGTATGATGAAGCATGAATACTGATATATAATGTATGATGAAGCATGAATACTGATATGTAATGTATGATGAAGCGTGAATACTGATATGTAATGTATGATGAAGCGTGAATACTGATATGTAATGTATGATGAAGCGTGAATACTGATATATAATGTATGATGAAGCATGAATACTGATATATAATGTATGATGAAGCATGAATACTGATATATAATGTATGATGAAGCATGAATACTGATATGTAATGTATGATGAAGCGTGAATACTGATATATAATGTATGATGAAGCGTGAATACTGATATGTAATGTATGATGAAGCGTGAATACTGATATATAATGTATGATGAAGCGTGAATACTGATATATAATGTATGATGAAGCACTGATATATAATGTATGATGAAGCATGAATACTGATATAAAATGTATGATGAAGCACTCATATATAATGTATGATGAAGCATGAATACTGATATATAATGTATGATGAAGCATGAATACTGATATATAATGTATGATGAAGCATGAATACTGATATATAATGTATGATGAAGCATGAATACTGATATATAATGTATGATGAAGCGTGAACACTGATATATAATGTATGCTGAAGCGTGAATACTGATATATAATGTATGATGAAGCATGAATACTGATATATAATGTATGATGAAGCGTGAATACTGATATATAATGTATGATGAAGCGTGAATACTGATATATAATGTATGATGAAGCGTGAATACTGATATATAATGTATGATGAAGCGTGAATACTGATATATAATATATGATGAAGCGTGAATACTGATATATAATGTATGATGAAGCATGAATACTGATATATAATGTATGATGAAGCATGAATACCGATATATAATGTATGATGAAGCATGAATACTGATATATAATGTATGATGAAGCGTGAATACTGATATATAATGTATGATGAAGCGTGAATACTGATATATAATGTATGATGAAACATGAATACTGATATATAATGTATGATGAAGCATGAATACTGATATATAATGTATGATGAAGCGTGAATACTGATATATAATGTATGATGAAGCATGAATACTGATATATAATGTATGATGAAGCGTGAATACTGATATATAATGTATGATGAAGCGTGAATACTGATATATAATGTATGATAAAGCGAGAATACTGATATATAATGCATGATGAAGCATGAATACTGATATATAATGTATGATGAAGCATGAATACTGATATATAATGTATGATGAAGCGTGAATACTGATATATAATGTATGATGAAGCATGAATACTGATATGTAATGTATGATGAAGCATGAATACTGATATATAATGTATGATGAAGCACTGATATATAATGTATGATGAAGCATGAATACTGATATATAATGTATGATGAAGCGTGAATACTGATATATAATGTATGATGAAGCGTGAATACTGATATATAATGTATGATGAAGCGTGAATACTGATATATAATGTATGATGAAGCATGAATACTGATATATAATGTATGATGAAGCATGAATACTGATATATAATGTATGATGAAGCACTGATATATAATGTATGATGAAGCGTGAATACTGATATATAATGTATGATGAAGCGTGAATACTGATATATAATGTATGATGAAGCATGAATACTGATATATAATGTATGATGAAGCGTGTATACTGATATGTAATGTATGATGAAGCGTGAATACTGATATGTAATGTATGATGAAGCATGAATACTGATATGTAATGTATGATGAAGCATGAATACTGATATATAATGTATGATGACGCATGAATACTGATATATAATGTATGATGAAGCATGAATACTGATATATAATGTATGATGAAGCATGAATACTGATATATAATGTATGATGAAGCATGAATACTGATATATAATGTATGATGAAGCGTGAATACTTATATGTAATGTATGATGAAGCGTGAATACTGATATGTAATGTATGATGAAGCGTGAATACTGATATGTAATGTATGATGAAGCATGAATACTGATATATAATGTATGATGAAGCGTGAATACTGATATATAATGTATGATGAAGCATGAATACTGATATATTATGTATGATGAAGCGTGAATACTGATATATAATGTATGATGAAGCATGAATACTGATATGTAATGTATGATGAAGCGTGAATACTGATATGTAATGTATGATGAAGCGTGAATACTGATATGTAATGTATGATGAAGCGTGAATACTGATATATAATGTATGATGAAGCATGAATACTGATATATAATGTATGATGAAGCATGAATACTGATATATAATGTATGATGAAGCGTGAATACTGATATATAATGTATAATGAAGCATGAATACTGATATATAATGTATGATGAATCGTGAATACTGATATATAATGTATGGTGAAGCGTGAATACTGATATATAATGTATGATGAAGCATGAATACCGATATATAATGTATGATGAAGCATGAATACTGATATATAATGTATGTTGAAGCGTGAATACTGATATATAATGTATGATGAAGCATGAATACTGATATGTAATGTATGATGAAGCATGAATACTGATATATAATGTATGATGAAGCGTGAATACTGATATATAATGTATGATGAAGCACTGATTTATAATGTATGATGAAGCATGAATACTGATATATAATGTATGATGAAGCATGAATACTGATATATAATGTATGATGAAGCGTGAATACTGATATATAATGTATGATGAAGCGTGAATACTGATATATAATGTATGATGAAGCATGAATACTGATATATAATGTATGATGAAGCATGAATACTGATATATAATGTATGATGAAGCACTGATATATAATGTATGATGAAGCATGAATACTGATATATAATGTATGATGAAGCATGAATACTGATATATAATGTATGATGAAGCGTGAATACTGATATATAATGTATGATGAAGCATGAATACTGATATATAATGTATGATGAAGCATGAATACTGATATATAATGTATGATGAAGCGTGAATACTGATATATAATGTATAATGAAGCATGAATACTGATATATAATGTATGATGAATCGTGAATACTGATATATAATGTATGGTGAAGCGTGAATACTGATATATAATGTATGATGAAGCATGAATACCGATATATAATGTATGATGAAGCATGAATACTGATATATAATGTATGTTGAAGCGTGAATACTGATATATAATGTATGATGAAGCATGAATACTGATATGTAATGTATGATGAAGCATGAATACTGATATATAATGTATGATGAAGCACTGATATATAATGTATGATGAAGCGTGAATACTGATATATAATGTATAATGAAGCATAAATACTGATATATAATGTATGATGAAGCATGAATACTGATATATAATGTATGATGAAGCATGAATACTGATATGTAATGTATGATGAAGCATGAATACTGATATATAATGTATGATGAAGCATGAATACTGATATGTAATGTATGATGAAGCATGAATACTGATATATAATGTATGATGAAGCATGAATACTGATATATAATGTATGATGAAGCGTGAATACTGATATATAATGTATGATGAAGCATGAATACTGATATATAATGTATGATGAAGCATGAATACTGATATATAATGTAAGATGAAGCATGAATACTGATATATAATGTATGATGAAGCATGAATACTGATATATAATGTATGATGAAGCATGAATACTGATATATAATGTATGATGAAGCATGAATACTGATATGTAATGTATGATGAAGCATGAATACTGATATATAATGTATGATGAAGCATGAATACTGATATATAATGTATGATGAAGCGTGAATACTGATATATAATGTATGATGAAGCACTGATATATAATGTATGATGAAGCGTGAATACTGATATATAATGTATGATGAAGCATGAATACTGATATATAATGTATGATGAAGCATGAATACTGATATATAATGTATGATGAAGCATGAATACTGTTATATAATGTATGATGAAGCGTGAACACTGATATATAATGTATGCTGAAGCGTGAATACTGATATATAATGTATGATGAAGCATGAATACTGATATATAATGTATGATGAAGCGTGAATACTGATATATAATGTATGATGAAGCATGAATACTGATATATAATGTATGTTGAAGCGTGAATACTGATATATAATGTATGATGAAGCATGAATACTGATATGTAATGTATGATGAAGCATGAATACTGATATATAATGTATGATGAAGCACTGATATATAATGTATGATGAAGCGTGAATACTGATATATAATGTATAATGAAGCATAAATACTGATATATAATGTATGATGAAGCATGAATACTGATATATAATGTATGATGAAGCATGAATACTGATATGTAATGTATGATGAAGCATGAATACTGATATATAATGTATGATGAAGCATGAATACTGATATGTAATGTATGATGAAGCATGAATACTGATATATAATGTATGATGAAGCATGAATACTGATATATAATGTATGATGAAGCGTGAATACTGATATATAATGTATGATGAAGCATGAATACTGATATATAATGTATGATGAAGCATGAATACTGATATATAATGTATGATGAAGCATGAATACTGATATATAATGTATGATGAAGCATGAATACTGATATATAATGTATGATGAAGCATGAATACTGATATATAATGTATGATGAAGCATGAATACTGATATGTAATGTATGATGAAGCATGAATACTGATATATAATGTATGATGAAGCATGAATACTGATATATAATGTATGATGAAGCGTGAATACTGATATATAATGTATGATGAAGCACTGATATATAATGTATGATGAAGCATGAATACTGATATATAATGTATGATGAAGCATGAATACTGATATATAATGTATGATGAAGCATGAATACTGATATATAATGTATGATGAAGCATGAATACTGTTATATAATGTATGATGAAGCGTGAACACTGATATATAATGTATGCTGAAGCGTGAATACTGATATATAATGTATGATGAAGCATGAATACTGATATATAATGTATGATGAAGCGTGAATACTGATATATAATGTATGATGAAGCATGAATACTGATATATAATGTATGATGAAGCATGAATACTGATATATAATGTATGATGAAGCGTGAATACTGATATATAATGTATGATGAAGCGTGAATACTGATATATAATGTATGATGAAGCGTGAATACTGATATATAATGTATGATGAAGCGTGAATACTGATATATAATGTATGATGAAGCGTGAATACTGATATATAATGTATGATGAAGCATGAATACTGATATATAATGTATGATGAAGCATGAATACCGATATATAATGTATGATGAAGCATGAATACTGATATATAATGTATGATGAAGCGTGAATACTGATATATAATGTATGATGAAGCGTGAATACTGATATATAATGTATGATGAAGCATGAATACTGATATATAATGTATGATGAAGCATGAATACTGATATATAATGTATGATGAAGCGTGAATACTGATATATAATGTATGATGAAGCATGAATACTGATATATAATGTATGATGAAGCATGAATACTGATATATAATGTATGATGAAGCGTGAATACTGATATATAATGTATGATAAAGCGAGAATACTGATATATAATGCATGATGAAGCATGAATACTGATATATAATGTATGATGAAGCATGAATACTGATATATAATGTATGATGAAGCGTGAATACTGATATATAATGTATGATGAAGCATGAATACTGATATGTAATGTATGATGAAGCATGAATACTGATATATATTGTATGATGAAGCACTGATATATAATGTATGATGAAGCATGAATACTGATATATAATGTATGATGAAGCGTGAATACTGATATATAATGTATGATGAAGCGTGAATACTGATATATAATGTAAGATGAAGCGTGAATACTGATATATAATGTATGATGAAGCATGAATACTGATATATAATGTATGATGAAGCATGAATACTGATATATAATGTATGATGAAGCACTGATATATAATGTATGATGAAGCATGAATACTGATATATAATGTATGATGAAGCGTGAATACTGATATATAATGTATGATGAAGCGTGAATACTGATATATAATGTATGATGAAGCGTGTATACTGATATGTAATGTATGATGAAGCGTGAATACTGATATGTAATGTATGATGAAGCATGAATACTGATATGTAATGTATGATGAAGCATGAATACTGATATATAATGTATGATGAAGCATGAATACTGATATATAATGTATGATGAAGCATGAATACTGATATATAATGTATGATGAAGCATGAATACTGATATATAATGTATGATGAAGCATGAATACTGATATATAATGTATGATGAAGCGTGAATACTTATATGTAATGTATGATGAAGCGTGAATACTGATATGTAATGTATGATGAAGCGTGAATACTGATATGTAATGTATGATGAAGCATGAATACTGATATATAATGTATGATGAAGCGTGAATACTGATATATAATGTATGATGAAGCATGAATACTGATATATTATGTATGATGAAGCGTGAATACTGATATATAATGTATGATGAAGCATGAATACTGATATGTAATGTATGATGAAGCGTGAATACTGATATGTAATGTATGATGAAGCGTGAATACTGATATGTAATGTATGATGAAGCGTGAATACTGATATATAATGTATGATGCAGCATGAATACTGATATATAATGTATGATGAAGCGAGAATACTGATATATAATGTATGATGAAGCATGAATACTGATATATAATGTATGATGAAGCATGAATACTGATATATAATGTATGATGAAGCGTGAATACTGATATATAATATATGATGAAGCATGAATACTGATATGTAATGTATGATGAAGCATGAATACTGATATATAATGTATGATGAAGCACTGATTTATAATGTATGATGAAGCATGAATACTGATATATAATGTATGATGAAGCATGAATACTGATATATAATGTATGATGAAGCGTGAATACTGATATATAATGTATGATGAAGCGTGAATACTGATATATAATGTATGATGAAGCATGAATACTGATATATAATGTATGATGAAGCATGAATACTGATATATAATGTATGATGAAGCACTGATATATAATGTATGATGAAGCATGAATACTGATATATAATGTATGATGAAGCATGAATACTGATATATAATGTATGATGAAGCGTGAATACTGATATATAATGTATGATGAAGCGTGAATACTGATATATAATGTATGATGAAGCATGAATACTGATATATAATGTATGATGAAGCATGAATACTGATATATAATGTATGATGAAGCGTGAATACTGATATATAATGTATGATAAAGCGAGAATACTGATATATAATGTAAGATGAAGCATGAATACTGATATATAATGTATGATGAAGCATGAATACTGATATATAATGTATGATGAAGCATGAATACTGATATATAATGTATGATGAAGCATGAATACTGATATGTAATGTATGATGAAGCATGAATACTGATATATAATGTATGATGAAGCACTGATATATAATGTATGATGAAGCATGAATACTGATATATAATGTATGATGAAGCGTGAATACTGATATATAATGTATGATGAAGCGTGAATACTGATATATAATGTATGATGAAGCGTGAATACTGATATATAATGTATGATGAAGCATGAATACTGATATATAATGTATGATGAAGCATGAATACTGATATATAATGTATGATGAAGCACTGATATATAATGTATGATGAAGCATGAATACTGATATATAATGTATGATGAAGCGTGAATACTGATATATAATGTATGATGAAGCGTGAATACTGATATATAATGTATGATGAAGCATGAATACTGATATATAATGTATGATGAAGCGTGTATACTGATATGTAATGTATGATGAAGCGTCAATACTGATATGTAATGTATGATGAAGCATGAATACTGATATGTAATGTATGATGAAGCATGAATACTGATATATAATGTATGATGAAGCATGAATACTGATATATAATGTATGATGAAGCATGAATACTGATATATAATGTATGATGAAGCATGAATACTGATATATAATGTATGATGAAGCATGAATACTGATATATAATGTATGATGAAGCGTGAATACTTATATGTAATGTATGATGAAGCGTGAATACTGATATGTAATGTATGATGAAGCGTGAATACTGATATGTAATGTATGATGAAGCATGAATACTGATATATAATGTATGATGAAGCGTGAATACTGATATATAATGTATGATGAAGCATGAATACTGATATATTATGTATGATGAAGCGTGAATACTGATATATAATGTATGATGAAGCATGAATACTGATATGTAATGTATGATGAAGCGTGAATACTGATATGTAATGTATGATGAAGCGTGAATACTGATATGTAATGTATGATGAAGCGTGAATACTGATATATAATGTATGATGAAGCGTGAATACTGATATATAATGTATGATGAAGCGAGAATACTGATATATAATGTATGATGAAGCATGAATACTGATATATAATGTATGATGAAGCATTAATACTGATATATAATGTATGATGAAGCGTGAATACTGATATATAATGTATGATGAAGCGTGAATACTGATATGTAATGTATGATGAAGCATGAATACTGATATATAATGTATGATGAAGCACTGATTTATAATGTATGATGAAGCATGAATACTGATATATAATGTATGATGAAGCATGAATACTGATATATAATGTATGATGAAGCGTGAATACTGATATATAATGTATGATGAAGCGTGAATACTGATATATAATGTATGATGAAGCATGAATACTGATATATAATGTATGATGAAGCATGAATACTGATATATAATGTATGATGAAGCACTGATATATAATGTATGATGAAGCATGAATACTGATATATAATGTATGATGAAGCGTGAATACTGATATATAATGTATGATGAAGCGTGAATACTGATATATAATGTATGATGAAGCATGAATACTGATATATAATGTATGATGAAGCGTGAATACTGATATATAATGTATGATGAAGCGTGAATACTGATATGTAATGTGTGATGAAGCATGAATACTGATATGTAATGTATGATGAAGCATGAATACTGATATATGATGTATGATGAAGCATGAATACTGATATATAATGTATGATGAAGCATGAATACTGATATATAATGTATGATGAAGCATGAATACTGATATATAATGTATGATGAAGCATGAATACTGATATATAATGTATGATGAAGCATGAATACTGATATATAATGTATGATGAAGCGTGAATACTGATATATAATGTATGATGAAGCATGAATACTGATATATAATGTATGATGAAGCATGAATACTGATATATAATGTATGATGAAGCGTGAATACTGATATATAATGTATGATGAAGCATGAATACTGATATATAATGTATGATGAAGCGTGAATACTGATATATAATGTATGATGAAGCATGAATACTGATATGTAATGTATGATGAAGCGTGAATACTGATATGTAATGTATGATGAAGCGTGAATACTGATATGTAATGTATGATGAAGCGTGAATACTGATATATAATGTATGATGAAGCATGAATACTGATATATAATGTATGATGAAGCATGAATACTGATATATAATGTATGATGAAGCATGAATACCGATATGTAATGTATGATGAAGCGTGAATACCGATATATAATGTATGATGAAGCATGAATACTGATATATAATGGATGATGAAGCGTGAATACTGATATATAATGTGTGATGAAGCATGAATACTGATATATAATGTATGATGAAGCATGAATACTGATATATAATGTACGATGAAGCGTGAATACCTGATATATAATGTATGATGAAGCGTGAATACTGATATATAATGTATGATGAAGCGTGAATACTGATATATAATGTATGATGAAGCGTGAATACTGATATATAATGTATGATGAAGCATGAATACTGATATATAATGTATGATGAAGCGTGAATACTTATATGTAATGTATGATGAAGCGTGAATACTGATATGTAATGTATGATGAAGCGTGAATACTGATATGTAATGTATGATGAAGCATGAATACTGATATATAATGTATGATGAAGCATGAATACTGATATATAATGTATGATGAAGCATGAATACTGATATATAATGTATGATGAAGCGTGAATACTGATATATAATGTATAATGAAGCATGAATACTGATATATAATGTATGATGAATCGTGAATACTGATATATAATGTATGGTGAAGCGTGAATACTGATATATAATGTATGATGAAGCATGAATACTGATATATTATGTATGATGAAGCGTGAATACTGATATATAATGTATGATGAAGCATGAATACTGATATGTAATGTATGATGAAGCGTGAATACTGATATGTAATGTATGATGAAGCACTGATTTATAATGTATGATGAAGCGTGAATACTGATATATAATGTATGTTGAAGCGTGAATACTGATATATAATGTATGATGAAGCATGAATACTGATATGTAATGTATGATGAAGCATGAATACTGATATATAATGTATGATGAAGCACTGATATATAATGTATGATGAAGCGTGAATACTGATATATAATGTATAATGAAGCATAAATACTGATATATAATGTATGATGAAGCATGAATACTGATATATAATGTATGATGAAGCGTGAATACTTATATGTAATGTATGATGAAGCGTGAATACTGATATGTAATGTATGATGAAGCGTGAATACTGATATGTAATGTATGATGAAGCATGAATACTGATATATAATGTATGATGAAGCGTGAATACTGATATATAATGTATGATGAAGCATGAATACTGATATATTATGTATGATGAAGCGTGAATACTGATATATAATGTATGATGAAGCATGAATACTGATATGTAATGTATGATGAAGCGTGAATACTGATATGTAATGTATGATGAAGCGTGAATACTGATATGTAATGGATGATGAAGCGTGAATACTGATATATAATGTATGATGAAGCATGCATACTGATATATAATGTATGATGAAGCGAGAATACTGATATATAATGTATGATGAAGCATGAATACTGATATATAATGTATGATGAAGCATGAATACTGATATATAATGTATGATGAAGCGTGAATACTGATATATAATATATGATGAAGCATGAATACTGATATGTAATGTATGATGAAGCATGAATACTGATATATAATGTATGATGAAGCACTGATTTATAATGCATGATGAAGCATGAATACTGATATATAATGTATGATGAAGCATGAATACTGATATATAATGTATGATGAAGCGTGAATACTGATATATAATGTATGATGAAGCGTGAATACTGATATATAATGTATGGTGAAGCATGAATACTGATATATAATGTATGATGAAGCATGAATACTGATATATAATGTATGATGAAGCACTGATATATAATGTATGATGAAGCATGAATACTGATATATAATGTATGATGAAGCATGAATACTGATATATAATGTATGATGAAGCGTGAATACTGATATATAATGTATGATGAAGCGTGAATACTGATATATAATGTATGATGAAGCATGAATACTGATATATAATGTCTGATGAAGCATGAATACTGATATATAATGTATGTTGAAGCGTGAATACTGATATATAATGTATGATGAAGCATGAATACTGATATATAATGTATGATGAAGCATGAATACTGATATATAATGTATGATGAAGCGTGAATACTGATATATAATGTATGATAAAGCGAGAATACTGATATATAATGTAAGATGAAGCATGAATACTGATATATAATGTATGATGAAGCATGAATACTGATATATAATGTATGATGAAGCATGAATACTGATATATAATGTATGATGAAGCATGAATACTGATATGTAATGTATGATGAAGCATGAATACTGATATATAATGTATGATGAAGCACTGAGATATAATGTATGATGAAGCATGAATACTGATATATAATGTATGATGAAGCGTGAATACTGATATATAATGTATGATGAAGCGTGAATACTGATATATAATGTATGATGAAGCGTGAATACTGATATATAATGTATGATGAAGCATGAATACTGATATATAATGTATGATGAAGCATGAATACTGATATATAATGTATGATGAAGCACTGATATATAATGTATGATGAAGCATGAATACTGATATATAATGTATGATGAAGCGTGAATACTGATATATAATGTATGATGAAGCGTGAATACTGATATATAATGTATGATGAAGCATGAATACTGATATATAATGTATGATGAAGCGTGTATACTGATATGTAATGTATGATGAAGCGTCAATACTGATATGTAATGTATGATGAAGCATGAATACTGATATGTAATGTATGATGAAGCATGAATACTGATATATAATGTATGATGAAGCATGAATACTGATATATAATGTATGATGAAGCATGAATACTGATATATAATGTATGATGAAGCATGAATACTGATATATAATGTATGATGAAGCATGAATACTGATATATAATGTATGATGAAGCGTGAATACTTATATGTAATGTATGATGAAGCGTGAATACTGATATGTAATGTATGATGAAGCGTGAATACTGATATGTAATGTATGATGAAGCATGAATACTGATATATAATGTATGATGAAGCGTGAATACTGATATATAATGTATGATGAAGCATGAATACTGATATATTATGTATGATGAAGCGTGAATACTGATATATAATGTATGATGAAGCATGAATACTGATATGTAATGTATGATGAAGCGTGAATACTGATATGTAATGTATGATGAAGCGTGAATACTGATATGTAATGTATGATGAAGCGTGAATACTGATATATAATGTATGATGAAGCGTGAATACTGATATATAATGTATGATGAAGCGAGAATACTGATATATAATGTATGATGAAGCATGAATACTGATATATAATGTATGATGAAGCATGAATACTGATATATAATGTATGATGAAGCGTGAATACTGATATATAATGTATGATGAAGCGTGAATACTGATATGTAATGTATGATGAAGCATGAATACTGATATATAATGTATGATGAAGCACTGATTTATAATGTATGATGAAGCATGAATACTTATATATAATGTATGATGAAGCATGAATACTGATATATAATGTATGATGAAGCGTGAATACTGATATATAATGTATGATGAAGCGTGAATACTGATATATAATGTATGATGAAGCATGAATACTGATATATAATGTATGATGAAGCATGAATACTGATATATAATGTATGATGAAGCACTGATATATAATGTATGATGAAGCATGAATACTGATATATAATGTATGATGAAGCGTGAATACTGATATATAATGTATGATGAAGCGTGAATACTGATATATAATGTATGATGAAGCATGAATACTGATATATAATGTATGATGAAGCGTGAATACTGATATATAATGTATGATGAAGCGTGAATACTGATATGTAATGTATGATGAAGCATGAATACTGATATGTAATGCATGATGAAGCATGAATACTGATATATGATGTATGATGAAGCATGAATACTGATATATAATGTATGATGAAGCATGAATACTGATATATAATGTATGATGAAGCATGAATACTGATATATAATGTATGATGAAGCATGAATACTGATATATAATGTATGATGAAGCATGAATACTGATATATAATGTATGATGAAGCGTGAATACTGATATATAATGTATGATGAAGCATGAATACTGATATATAATGTATGATGAAGCATGAATACTGATATATAATGTATGATGAAGCGTGAATACTGATATATAATGTATGATGAAGCATGAATACTGATATATAATGTATGATGAAGCGTGAATACTGATATATAATGTATGATGAAGCATGAATACTGATATGTAATGTATGATGAAGCGTGAATACTGATATGTAATGTATGATGAAGCGTGAATACTGATATGTAATGTATGATGAAGCGTGAATACTGATATATAATGTATGATGAAGCATGAATACTGATATATAATGTATGATGAAGCATGAATACTGATATATAATGTATGATGAAGCATGAATACCGATATGTAATGTATGATGAAGCGTGAATACCGATATATAATGTATGATGAAGCATGAATACTGATATATAATGGATGATGAAGCGTGAATACTGATATATAATGTGTGATGAAGCATGAATACTGATATATAATGTATGATGAAGCATGAATACTGATATATAATGTACGATGAAGCGTGAATACCTGATATATAATGTATGATGAAGCGTGAATACTGATATATAATGTATGATGAAGCGTGAATACTGATATATAATGTATGATGAAGCGTGAATACTGATATATAATGTATGATGAAGCATGAATACTGATATATAATGTATGATGAAGCGTGAATACTGATATATAATGTATGATGAAGCATGAATACTGATATATAATGTATGATGAAGCGTGAATACTGATATATAATGGATGATGAAGCGTGAATACTGATATTTAATGTATGATGAAGCGTGAATACTGATATATAATGTATGATGAAGCGTGAATACTGATATATAATGTATGATGAAGCGTGAATACTGATATATAATGTATGATGAAGCGTGAATACTGATATATAATGTATGATGAAGCATGAATACTGATATATAATGTATGATGAAGCATGAATACTGATATTTAATGTATGATGAAGCGTGAATACTTATATGTAATGTATGATGAAGCGTGAATACTGATATGTAATGTATGATGAAGCGTGAATACTGATATGTAATGTATGATGAAGCATGAATACTGATATATAATGTATGATGAAGCGTGAATACTGATATATAATGTATGATGAAGCGTGAATACTGATATGTAATGTATGATGAAGCGTGAATACTGATATATAATGTATGATGAAGCGTGAATACTGATATATAATGTATGATGAAGCGTGAATACTGATATATAATGTATGATGAAGCGTGAAAACTGATATATAATGTATGATGAAGCGTGAATACTGATATGTAATGTATGATGAAGCGTGAATACTGATATATAATGTATGATGAAGCATGAATACTGATATATAATGTATGATGAAGCGTGAATACTGATATATAATGTATGATGAAGCGTGAATACTGATATATAATGTATGATGAAGCATGAATACTGATATATAATGTATGATGAAGCATGAATACTGATATGTAATGTATGATGAAGCATGAATACTGATATGTAATGTATGATGAAGCATGAATACTGATATATAATGTATGATGAAGCATGAATACTGATATATAATGTAAGATGAAGCGTGAATACTGATATATAATGTATGATGAAGCGTGAATACTGATATTTAATGTATGATGAAGCACTGATATATAATGTATGATGAAGCATGAATACTGATATATAATGTATGATGAAGCATGAATACTGATATATAATGTATGATGAAGCGTGAATACTGATATATAATGTATGATGAAGCGTGAATACTGATATGTAATGTATGATGAAGCATGAATACTGATATGTAATGTATGATGAAGCATGAATACTGATATATAATGTATGATGAAGCATGAATACTGATATATAATGTATGATGAAGCATGAATACTGATATATAATGTATGATGAAGCATGTATACTGATATATAATGTATGATGAAGCGTGAATACTGATATATAATGTATGATGAAGCGTGAATACTGATATATAATGTATGATGAAGCGTGAATACTGATATATAATGTATGATGAAGCATGAATACTGATATATAATGTATGATGAAGCATGAATACTGATATATAATGTATGATGAAGCATGATTACTGATATATAATGTATGATGAAGCATGAATACTGATATGTAATGTATGATGAAGCATGAATACTGATATGTAATGTATGATGAAGCATGAATACTGATATATAATGTATGATGAAGCATGAATACTGATATATAATGTATGATGAAGCATGAATACTGATATATAATGTATGATGAAGCGTGAATACTGATATATAATGTATGATGAAGCGTGAATACTGATATATAATGTATGATGAAGCATGAATACTGATATATAATGTATGATGAAGCATGAATACTGATATATAATGTATGATGAAGCGTGAATACTGATATATAATGTATGATGAAGCGTGAATACTGATATGTAATGTATGATGAAGCGTGAATACTGATATATAATGTATGATGAAGCATGAATACTGATATATAATGTATGATGAAGCGAGAATACTGATATATAATGTACGATGAAGCATGAATACTGATATGTAATGTATGATGAAGCATGAATACTGATATATAATGTATGATGAAGCACTGATATATAATGTATGATGAAGCATGAATACTGATATATAATGTATGATGAAGCATGAATACTGATATATAATGTATGATGAAGCGTGAATACTGATATATAATGTATGATGAAGCGTGAATACTGATATATAATGTATGATGAAGCATGAATACTGATACATAATGTATGATGAAGCATGAATACTGATATATAATGTATGATGAAGCACTGATATATAATGTATGATGAAGCATGAATACTGATATATAATGTCTGATGAAGCGTGAATACTAATATATAATGTATGATGAAGCATGAATACTGATATATAATGTATGATGAAGCATGAATACTGATATATAATGTATGATGAAGCATGAATACTGATATATAATGTATGATGAAGCATGAATACTGACATATAATGTATGATGAAGCATGAATACCGATATGTAATGTATGATGAAGCGTGAATACCGATATATAATGTATGATGAAGCATGAATACTGATATATAATGGATGATGAAGCGTGAATACTGATATATAATGTGTGATGAAGCATGAATACTGATATATAATGTATGATGAAGCATGAATACTGATATATAATGTATGATGAAGCGTGAATACCTGATATATAATGTATGATGAAGCGTGAATACTGATATATAATGTATGATGAAGCGTGAATACTAATATATAATGTATGATGAAGCGTGAATACTGATATATAATGTATGATGAAGCATGAATACTGATATATAATGTATGATGAAGCGTGAATACTGATATATAATGTATGATGAAGCATGAATACTGATATATAATGTATGATGAAGCGTGAATACTGATATATAATGGATGATGAAGCGTGAATACTGATATATAATGTATGATGAAGCGTGAATACTGATATATAATGTATGATGAAGCGTGAATACTGGTATATAATGTATGATGAAGCGTGAATACTGGTATATAATGTATGATGAAGCGTGAATACTGATATATAATGTATGATGAAGCATGAATACTGATATATAATGTATGATGAAGCGTGAATACTTATATGTAATGTATGATGAAGCGTGAATACTGATATGTCATGTATGATGAAGCGTGAATACTGATATGTAATGTATGATGAAGCATGAATACTGATATATAATGTATGATGAAGCGTGAATACTGATATATAATGTATGATGAAGCGTGAATACTGATATGTAATGTATGATGAAGCGTGAATACTGATATATAATGTATGATGAAGCGTGAATACTGATATATAATGTATGATGAAGCATGAATACTGATATATAATGTATGATGAAGCGTGAATACTGATATATAATGTATGATGAAGCGTGAATACTGATATATAATGTATGATGAAGCTTGAATACTGATATATAATGTATGATGAAGCATGAATACTGATATATAATGTATGATGAAGCGTGAATACTGATATATAATGTATGATGAAGCGTGAATACTGATATATAATGTATGATGAAGCATGAATACTGATATATAATGTATGATGAAGCATGAATACTGATATGTAATGTATGATGAAGCATGAATACTGATATGTAATGTATGATGAAGCATGAATACTGATATATAATGTACGATGAAGCATGAATACTGATATATAATGTATGATGAAGCGTGAATACTGATATATAATGTATGATGAAGCGTGAATACTGATATATAATGTATGATGAAGCACTGATATATAATGTATGATGAAGCGTGAATACTGATATATAATGTATGATGAAGCGTGAATACTGATATATAATGTATGATGAAGCATGAATACTGATATATAATGTATGATGAAGCGTGAATACTGATATATAATGTATGATGAAGCATGAATACTGATATATAATGTATGATGAAGCATGAATACTGATATATAATGTATGATGAAGCGTGAATACTGATATGTAATGTATGATGAAGCATGAATACTGATATGTAATGTATGATGAAGCATGAATACTGATATATAATGTATGATGAAGCGTGAATACTGATATATAATGTATGATGATGCGTGAATACTGATATATAATGTATGATGAAGCATGTATACTGATATATAATGTATGATGAAGCGTGAATACTGATATATAATGTATGATGAAGCGTGAATACTGATATGTAATGTATGATGAAGCGTGAATACCGATATATAATGTATGATGAAGCGTGAATACTGATATATAATGTATGATGAAGCATGAATACCGATATGTAATGTATGATGAAGCGTGAATACCGATATATAATGTATGATGAAGCATGAATACTGATATATAATGGATGATGAAGCGTGAATACTGATATATAATGTGTGATGAAGCATGAATACTGATATATAATGTATGATGAAGCGTGAATACTGATATATAATGTATGATGAAGCATGAATACTGATATATAATGTATGATGAAGCGTGAATACTGATATATAATGTATGATGAAGCGTGAATACTGATATATAATGTATGATGAAGCGTGAATACTGATATATAATGTATGATGAAGCGTGAATACTGATATATAATGTATGATGAAGCGTGAATACTGATATATAATGTATGATGAAACGTGAATACTGATATATAATGTATGATGAAGCGTGAATACTGATATATAATGTATGATGAAGCGTGAATACTGATATATAATGTATGATGAAGCATGAATACTGATATATAATGTATGATGAAGCATGAATACTGATATATAATGTATGATGAAGCATGAATACTGATATATAATGTATGATGAAGCACTGATATATAATGTATGATGAAGCATGAATACTGATATATAATGTATGATGAAGCATGAATACTGATATATAATGTATGATGAAGCGTGAATACTGATATATAATGTATGATGATGCATGAATACTGATATGTAATGTATGATGAAGCGTGAATACTGATATGTAATGTATGATGAAGCGTGAATACTGATATGTAATGTATGATGAAGCGTGAATACTGATATATAATGTATGATGAAGCATGAATACTGATATATAATGTATGATGAAGCATGAATACTGATATATAATGTATGATGAAGCATGAGTACTGATATGTAATGTATGATGAAGCGTGAATACTGATATATAATGTATGATGAAGCGTGAATACTGATATGTAATGTATGATGAAGCATGAATACTGATATATAATGTATGATGAATCATGAATACTGATATATAATGTATGATGAAGCATGAATACTGATATATAATGTATGATGAAGCGTTAATACTGATATATAATGTATGATGAAGCGTGAATACTGATATATAATGTATGATGAAGCGTGAATACTGATATATAATGTATGATGAAGCATGAATACTGATATGTAATGTATGATGAAGCGTGAATACTGATATATAATGTATGATGAAGCATGAATACTGATATATAATGTATGATGAAGCATGAATACTGATATATAATGTATGATGAAGCGTGAATACTTATATGTAATGTATGATGAAGCGTGAATACTGATATGTAATGTATGATGAAGTGTGAATACTGATATGTAATGTATGATGAAGCATGAATACTGATATATAATGTATGATGAAGCGTGAATACTGATATATAATGTATGATTAAGCATGAATACTGATATATAATGTATAATGAAGCGTGAATACTGATATGTAATGTATGATGAAGCGTGAATACTGATATGTAATGTATGATGAAGCGTGAATACTGATATATAATGTATGATGAAGCATGAATACTGATATATAATGTATGATGAAGCATGAATACTGATATGTAATGTATGATGAAGCATGAATACTGATATGTAATGTATGATGAAGCGTGAATACTGATATATAATGTATGATGAAGCGTGAATACTGATATGTAATGTATGATGAAGCATGAATACTGATATATAATGTATGATGAGTCATGAATACTGATATATAATGTATGATGAAGCATGAATACTGATATATAATGTATGATGAAGCGTTAATACTGATATATAATGTATGATGAAGCGTGAATACTGATATGTAATGTATGATGAAGCGTGAATACTGATATATAATGTATGATGAAGCATGAATACAGATATATAATGTATGATGAAGCGTGAATACTGATATATAATGTATGATGAAGCGTGAATACTGATATATAATGTATGATGAAGCATGAATACTGATATATAATGTATGATGAAGCGTGAATACTGATATATAATGTATGATGAAGCGTGAATACTGATATATAATGTATGATGAAGCATGAATACTGATATATAATGTATGATGAAGCATGAATACTGATATATAATGTATGATGAAGCGTGAATACTGATATATAATGTATGATGAAGCGTGAATACTGATATGTAATGTATGATGAAGCGTGAATACTGATATATAATGTATGATGAAGCATGAATACTGATATATAATGTATGATGAAGCGAGAATACTGATATATAATGTACGATGAAGCATGAATACTGATATGTAATGTATGATGAAGCATGAATACTGATATATAATGTATGATGAAGCACTGATATATAATGTATGATGAAGCATGAATACTGATATATAATGTATGATGAAGCATGAATACTGATATATAATGTATGATGAAGCGTGAATACTGATATATAATGTATGATGAAGCGTGAATACTGATATATAATGTATGATGAAGCATGAATACTGATACATAATGTATGATGAAGCATGAATACTGATATATAATGTATGATGAAGCACTGATATATAATGTATGATGAAGCATGAATACTGATATATAATGTCTGATGAAGCGTGAATACTAATATATAATGTATGATGAAGCATGAATACTGATATATAATGTATGATGAAGCATGAATACTGATATATAATGTATGATGAAGCATGAATACTGATATATAATGTATGATGAAGCATGAATACTGACATATAATGTATGATGAAGCATGAATACCGATATGTAATGTATGATGAAGCGTGAATACCGATATATAATGTATGATGAAGCATGAATACTGATATGTAATGTATGATGAAGCGTGAATACCGATATATAATGTATGATGAAGCATGAATACTGATATATAATGGATGATGAAGCGTGAATACTGATATATAATGTATGATGAAGCGTGAATACTGATATATAATGTATGATGAAGCATGAATACCGATATATAATGTATGATGAAGCGTGAATACTTATATATAATGTATGATGAAGCATGAATACCGATATGTAATGTATGATGAAGCGTGAATACCGATATATAATGTATGATGAAGCATGAATACTGATATATAATGGATGATGAAGCGTGAATACTGATATATAATGTGTGATGAAGCATGAATACTGATATATAATGTATGATGAAGCGTGAATACTGATATATAATGTATGATGAAGCATGAATACTGATATATAATGTATGATGAAGCGTGAATACTGATATATAATGTATGATGAAGCGTGAATACTGATATATAATGTATGATGAAGCGTGAATACTGATATATAATGTATGATGAAGCGTGAATACTGATATATAATGTATGATGAAGCGTGAATACTGATATATAATGTATGATGAAACGTGAATACTGATATATAATGTATGATGAAGCGTGAATACTGATATATAATGTATGATGAAGCGTGAATACTGATATATAATGTATGATGAAGCGTGAATACTGATATATAATGTATGATGAAGCGTGAATACTGATATATAATGTATGATGAAGCACTGATATATAATGTATGATGAAGCATGAATACTGATATATAATGTATGATGAAGCATGAATACTGATATATAATGTATGATGAAGCGTGAATACTGATATATAATGTATGATGAAGCGTGAATACTGATATATAATGTATGATGAAGCATGAATACTGATACATAATGTATGATGAAGCGTGAATACTGATATATAATGTATGATGAAGCATGAATACTGATATGTAATGTATGATGAAGCATGAATACTGATATGTAATGTATGATGAAGCATGAATACTGATATATAATGTATGATGAAGCATGAATACTGATATATAATGTATGATGAAGCATGAATACTGATATATAATGTATGATGAAGCGTGAATACTGATATATAATGTATGATGAAGCGTGAATACTGATATATAATGTATGATGAAGCATGAATACTGATATATAATGTATGATGAAGCATGAATACTGATATATAATGTATGATGAAGCGTGAATACTGATATATAATGTATGATGAAGCGTGAATACTGATATGTAATGTATGATGAAGCGTGAATACTGATATATAATGTATGATGAAGCATGAATACTGATATATAATGTATGATGAAGCGAGAATACTGATATATAATGTACGATGAAGCATGAATACTGATATGTAATGTATGATGAAGCATGAATACTGATATATAATGTATGATGAAGCACTGATATATAATGTATGATGAAGCATGAATACTGATATATAATGTATGATGAAGCATGAATACTGATATATAATGTATGATGAAGCGTGAATACTGATATATAATGTATGATGAAGCGTGAATACTGATATATAATGTATGATGAAGCATGAATACTGATACATAATGTATGATGAAGCATGAATACTGATATATAATGTATGATGAAGCACTGATATATAATGTATGATGAAGCATGAATACTGATATATAATGTCTGATGAAGCGTGAATACTAATATATAATGTATGATGAAGCATGAATACTGATATATAATGTATGATGAAGCATGAATACTGATATATAATGTATGATGAAGCATGAATACTGATATATAATGTATGATGAAGCATGAATACTGACATATAATGTATGATGAAGCATGAATACCGATATGTAATGTATGATGAAGCGTGAATACCGATATATAATGTATGATGAAGCATGAATACTGATATATAATGGATGATGAAGCGTGAATACTGATATATAATGTGTGATGAAGCATGAATACTGATATATAATGTATGATGAAGCATGAATACTGATATATAATGTATGATGAAGCGTGAATACCTGATATATAATGTATGATGAAGCGTGAATACTGATATATAATGTATGATGAAGCGTGAATACTGATATATAATGTATGATGAAGCGTGAATACTGATATATAATGTATGATGAAGCATGAATACTGATATATAATGTATGATGAAGCGTGAATACTGATATATAATGTATGATGAAGCATGAATACTGATATATAATGTATGATGAAGCGTGAATACTGATATATAATGGATGATGAAGCGTGAATACTGATATATAATGTATGATGAAGCGTGAATACTGATATATAATGTATGATGAAGCGTGAATACTGGTATATAATGTATGATGAAGCGTGAATACTGGTATATAATGTATGATGAAGCGTGAATACTGATATATAATGTATGATGAAGCATGAATACTGATATATAATGTATGATGAAGCGTGAATACTTATATGTAATGTATGATGAAGCGTGAATACTGATATGTCATGTATGATGAAGCGTGAATACTGATATGTAATGTATGATGAAGCATGAATACTGATATATAATGTATGATGAAGCGTGAATACTGATATATAATGTATGATGAAGCGTGAATACTGATATGTAATGTATGATGAAGCGTGAATACTGACATATAATGTATGATGAAGCGTGAATACTGATATATAATGTATGATGAAGCATGAATACTGATATATAATGTATGATGAAGCGTGAATACTGATATATAATGTATGATGAAGCGTGAATACTGATATATAATGTATGATGAAGCTTGAATACTGATATATAATGTATGATGAAGCATGAATACTGATATATAATGTATGATGAAGCGTGAATACTGATATATAATGTATGATGAAGCGTGAATACTGATATATAATGTATGATGAAGCATGAATACTGATATATAATGTATGATGAAGCATGAATACTGATATGTAATGTATGATGAAGCATGAATACTGATATGTAATGTATGATGAAGCATGAATACTGATATATAATGTATGATGAAGCATGAATACTGATATATAATGTATGATGAAGCGTGAATACTGATATATAATGTATGATGAAGCGTGAATACTGATATATAATGTATGATGAAGCACTGATATATAATGTATGATGAAGCATGAATACTGATATATAATGTATGATGAAGCATGAATACTGATATATAATGTATGATGAAGCATGAATACTGATATATAATGTATGATGAAGCGTGAATACTGATATGTAATGTATGATGAAGCATGAATACTGATATGTAATGTATGATGAAGCATGAATACTGATATATAATGTATGATGAAGCATGAATACTGATATATAATGTATGATGAAGCATGAATACTGATATATAATGTATGATGAAGCATGTATACTGATATATAATGTATGATGAAGCGTGAATACTGATATATAATGTATGATGAAGCGTGAATACTGATATATAATGTATGATGAAGCATGAATACCGATATATAATGTATGATGAAGCGTGAATACTGATATATAATGTATGATGAAGCATGAATACCGATATGTAATGTATGATGAAGCGTGAATACCGATATATAATGTATGATGAAGCATGAATACTGATATATAATGGATGATGAAGCGTGAATACTGATATATAATGTGTGATGAAGCATGAATACTGATATATAATGTATGATGAAGCGTGAATACTGATATATAATGTATGATGAAGCATGAATACTGATATATAATGTATGATGAAGCGTGAATACTGATATATAATGTATGATGAAGCGTGAATACTGATATATAATGTATGATGAAGCGTGAATACTGATATATAATGTATGATGAAGCGTGAATACTGATATATAATGTATGATGAAGCGTGAATACTGATATATAATGTATGATGAAACGTGAATACTGATATATAATGTATGATGAAGCGTGAATACTGATATATAATGTATGATGAAGCGTGAATACTGATATATAATGTATGATGAAGCATGAATACTGATATATAATGTATGATGAAGCATGAATACTGATATATAATGTATGATGAAGCATGAATACTGATATATAATGTATGATGAAGCACTGATATATAATGTATGATGAAGCATGAATACTGATATATAATGTATGATGAAGCATGAATACTGATATATAATGTATGATGAAGCGTGAATACTGATATATAATGTATGATGATGCATGAATACTGATATGTAATGTATGATGAAGCGTGAATACTGATATGTAATGTATGATGAAGCGTGAATACTGATATGTAATGTATGATGAAGCGTGAATACTGATATATAATGTATGATGAAGCATGAATACTGATATATAATGTATGATGAAGCATGAATACTGATATATAATGTATGATGAAGCATGAGTACTGATATGTAATGTATGATGAAGCGTGAATACTGATATATAATGTATGATGAAGCGTGAATACTGATATGTAATGTATGATGAAGCATGAATACTGATATATAATGTATGATGAATCATGAATACTGATATATAATGTATGATGAAGCATGAATACTGATATATAATGTATGATGAAGCGTTAATACTGATATATAATGTATGATGAAGCGTGAATACTGATATATAATGTATGATGAAGCGTGAATACTGATATATAATGTATGATGAAGCATGAATACTGATATGTAATGTATGATGAAGCGTGAATACTGATATATAATGTATGATGAAGCATGAATACTGATATATAATGTATGATGAAGCATGAATACTGATATATAATGTATGATGAAGCGTGAATACTTATATGTAATGTATGATGAAGCGTGAATACTGATATGTAATGTATGATGAAGTGTGAATACTGATATGTAATGTATGATGAAGCATGAATACTGATATATAATGTATGATGAAGCGTGAATACTGATATATAATGTATGATTAAGCATGAATACTGATATATAATGTATGATGAAGCGTGAATACTGATATATAATGTATGATGAAGCATGAATACTGATATGTAATGTATAATGAAGCGTGAATACTGATATGTAATGTATGATGAAGCGTGAATACTGATATGTAATGTATGATGAAGCGTGAATACTGATATATAATGTATGATGAAGCATGAATACTGATATATAATGTATGATGAAGCATGAATAATGATATGTAATGTATGATGAAGCATGAATACTGATATGTAATGTATGATGAAGCGTGAATACTGATATATAATGTATGATGAAGCGTGAATACTGATATGTAATGTATGATGAAGCATGAATACTGATATATAATGTATGATGAGTCATGAATACTGATATATAATGTATGATGAAGCATGAATACTGATATATAATGTATGATGAAGCGTTAATACTGATATATAATGTATGATGAAGCGTGAATACTGATATGTAATGGATGATGAAGCGTGAATACTGATATATAATGTATGATGAAGCATGAATACAGATATATAATGTATGATGAAGCGTGAATACTGATATATAATGTATGATGAAGCGTGAATACTGATATATAATGTATGATGAAGCATGAATACTGATATATAATGTATGATGAAGCATGAATACTGATATGTAATGTATGATGAAGCATGAATACTGATATGTAATGTATGATGAAGCATGAACACTGATATATAATGTATGATGAAGCGTGAATACTGATATATAATGTATGATGAAGCGTGAATACTGATATAGAATGTATGATGAAGCATGAATACTGATATATAATGTATGATGAAGCATGAATACTGATATATAATGTATGATGAAGCATGAACACTGATATGTAATGTATGATGAAGCATGAATACTGATATGTAATGTATGATGAAGCATGAAAACTGATATATTATGTATGATGAAGCATGAATACTGATATATAATGTATGATGAAGCATGAATACTGATATATAATGTATGATGAAGCATGAATACTGATATATAATGTATGATGAAGCGTGAATACTGATATATAATGTATGATGAAGCGTGAATACTGATATATAATGTATGATGAAGCACTGATATATAATGTATGATGAAGCATGAATACTGATATATAATGTATGATGAAGCATGAATACTGATATATAATGTATGATGAAGCATGAATACTGACATATAATGTATGATGAAGCATGAATACTGATATATAATGTATGATGAAGCATGAATACTGATATGTAATGTATGATGAAGCATGAATACTGATATGTAATCTATGATGAAGCATGAATACTGATATATAATGTATGATGAAGCATGAATACTGATATATAATGTATGATGAAGCATGAATACTGATATATAATGTATGATGAAGCATGAATACTGATATATAATGTATGATGAAGCATGAATACTGATATGTAATGAATGATGAAGCATGAATACTGATATATAATGTATGATGAAGCACTGATATATAATGTATGATGAAGCATGAATACTGATATATAATGTATGATGAAGCATGAATACTGATATGTAATGTATGATGAAGCATGAATACTGATATGTAATGTATGATGAAGCATGAATACTGATATATAATGTATGATGAAGCATGAATACTGATATATAATGTATGATGAAGCATGAATACTGATATATAATGTATGATGAAGCATGAATACTGATATATAATGTATGATGAAGCATGAATACTGATATATAATGTATGGTAAAGCGTGAATACTGATATATAATGTGTGATGAAGCGTGAATACTGATATATAATGTATGATGAAGCATGAATACTGATATATAATGTATGATGAAGCATGAATACTGATATATAATGTATGATGAAGCGTGAATACAGATACATAATGTATGATGAAGCGTAGATACTGATATGTAATGTATGATGAAGCGTGAATACTGATATATAATGTATGATGAAGCGTGAATACTGATATATAATGTATGATGAAGCATGAATACTGATATATAATGTATGATGAGGCGTGAATACTGATATATAATGTATGATGAAGCGTGAATACTGATATATAATGTATGATGAAGCGTGAATACTGATATGTAATGTATGATGAAGCATGAATACTGATATGTAATGTATGATGAAGCATGAATACTGATATATAATGTATGAGGAAGCATGAATACTGATATATAATGTATGATGAAGCGTGAATACTGATATATAATGTATGATGAAGCATGAATACTGATATGTAATGTATGATGAAGCATGAATACTGATATATAATGTATGATGAAGCACTGATATATAATGTATGATGAAGCATGAATACTGATATATAATGTATGATGAAGCATGAATACTGATATATAATGTATGATGAAGCGTGAATACTGATATATAATGTATGATGATGCATGAATACTGATATGTAATGTATGATGAAGCGTGAATACTGATATGTAATGTATGATGAAGCGTGAATACTGATATGTAATGTATGATGAAGCGTGAATACTGATATATAATGTATGATGAAGCATGAATACTGATATATAATGTATGATGAAGCATGAATACTGATATATAATGTATGATGAAGCATGAGTACTGATATGTAATGTATGATGAAGCGTGAATACTGATATATAATGTATGATGAAGCGTGAATACTGATATGTAATGTATGATGAAGCATGAATACTGATATATAATGTATGATGAATCATGAATACTGATATATAATG
Organism: Scyliorhinus torazame; assembly: GCF_047496885.1. Taxonomy (NCBI): domain Eukaryota; kingdom Metazoa; phylum Chordata; class Chondrichthyes; order Carcharhiniformes; family Scyliorhinidae; genus Scyliorhinus; species Scyliorhinus torazame. Next base: position 72,334,843 of record NC_092710.1, read on the forward strand.
TATGATGAAGCATGAATACTGATATATAATGTATGATGAAGCGTTAATACTGATATATAATGTATGATGAAGCGTGAATACTGATATATAATGTATGATGAAGCGTGAATACTGATATATAATGTATGATGAAGCATGAATACTGATATGTAATGTATGATGAAGCGTGAATACTGATATATAATGTATGATGAAGCATGAATACTGATATATAATGTATGATGAAGCATGAATACTGATATATAATGTATGATGAAGCGTGAATACTTATATGTAATGTATGATGAAGCGTGAATACTGATATGTAATGTATGATGAAGTGTGAATACTGATATGTAATGTATGATGAAGCATGAATACTGATATATAATGTATGATGAAGCGTGAATACTGATATATAATGTATGATTAAGCATGAATACTGATATATAATGTATGATGAAGCGTGAATACTGATATATAATGTATGATGAAGCATGAATACTGATATGTAATGTATAATGAAGCGTGAATACTGATATGTAATGTATGATGAAGCGTGAATACTGATATGTAATGTATGATGAAGCGTGAATACTGATATATAATGTATGATGAAGCATGAATACTGATATATAATGTATGATGAAGCATGAATACTGATATGTAATGTATGATGAAGCATGAATACTGATATGTAATGTATGATGAAGCGTGAATACTGATATATAATGTATGATGAAGCGTGAATACTGATATGTAATGTATGATGAAGCATGAATACTGATATATAATGTATGATGAGTCATGAATACTGATATATAATGTATGATGAAGCATGAATACTGATATATAATGTATGATGAAGCGTTAATACTGATATATAATGTATGATGAAGCGTGAATACTGATATGTAATGTATGATGAAGCGTGAATACTGATATATAATGTATGATGAAGCATGAATACAGATATATAATGTATGATGAAGCGTGAATACTGATATATAATGTATGATGAAGCGTGAATACTGATATATAATGTATGATGAAGCATGAATACTGATATATAATGTATGATGAAGCATGAATACTGATATGTAATGTATGATGAAGCATGAATACTGATATGTAATGTATGATGAAGCATGAACACTGATATATAATGTATGATGAAGCGTGAATACTGATATATAATGTATGATGAAGCGTGAATACTGATATAGAATGTATGATGAAGCATGAATACTGATATATAATGTATGATGAAGCATGAATACTGATATATAATGTATGATGAAGCATGAACACTGATATGTAATGTATGATGAAGCATGAATACTGATATGTAATGTATGATGAAGCATGAAAACTGATATATTATGTATGATGAAGCATGAATACTGATATATAATGTATGATGAAGCATGAATACTGATATATAATGTATGATGAAGCATGAATACTGATATATAATGTATGATGAAGCGTGAATACTGATATATAATGTATGATGAAGCGTGAATACTGATATATAATGTATGATGAAGCACTGATATATAATGTATGATGAAGCATGAATACTGATATATAATGTATGATGAAGCATGAATACTGATATATAATGTATGATGAAGCATGAATACTGACATATAATGTATGATGAAGCATGAATACTGATATATAATGTATGATGAAGCATGAATACTGATATGTAATGTATGATGAAGCATGAATACTGATATGTAATCTATGATGAAGCATGAATACTGATATATAATGTATGATGAAGCATGAATACTGATATATAATGTATGATGAAGCATGAATACTGATATATAATGTATGATGAAGCATGAATACTGATATATAATGTATGATGAAGCATGAATACTGATATGTAATGAATGATGAAGCATGAATACTGATATATAATGTATGATGAAGCACTGATATATAATGTATGATGAAGCATGAATACTGATATATAATGTATGATGAAGCATGAATACTGATATGTAATGTATGATGAAGCATGAATACTGATATGTAATGTATGATGAAGCATGAATACTGATATATAATGTATGATGAAGCATGAATACTGATATATAATGTATGATGAAGCATGAATACTGATATATAATGTATGATGAAGCATGAATACTGATATATAATGTATGATGAAGCATGAATACTGATATATAATGTATGGTAAAGCGTGAATACTGATATATAATGTGTGATGAAGCGTGAATACTGATATATAATGTATGATGAAGCATGAATACTGATATATAATGTATGATGAAGCATGAATACTGATATATAATGTATGATGAAGCGTGAATACAGATACATAATGTATGATGAAGCGTAGATACTGATATGTAATGTATGATGAAGCGTGAATACTGATATATAATGTATGATGAAGCGTGAATACTGATATATAATGTATGATGAAGCATGAATACTGATATATAATGTATGATGAGGCGTGAATACTGATATATAATGTATGATGAAGCGTGAATACTGATATATAATGTATGATGAAGCGTGAATACTGATATGTAATGTATGATGAAGCATGAATACTGATATGTAATGTATGATGAAGCATGAATACTGATATATAATGTATGAGGAAGCATGAATACTGATATATAATGTATGATGAAGCGTGAATACTGATATATAATGTATGATGAAGCATGAATACTGATATGTAATGTATGATGAAGCGTGAATACTGATATATAATGTATGATGAAGCGTTAATACTGATATATAATGTATTATGAAGCGTGAATACTGATATATAATGTATGATGAAGCGTGAATACTGATATATAATGTATGATGAAGCGTGCATACTGATATGTAATGTATGATGAAGCGTGAATACTGATATGTAATGTATGATGAAGCATGAATACTGATATTTAATGTATGATGAAGCATGAATACTGATATGTAATGTACGATGAAGCATGAATACTGATATATAATGTACGATGAAGCGTGAATACTGATATATAATGTACGATGAAGCGTGAATACTGATATATAATGTATGATGAAGCGTGAATACTGATATGTAATGTATGATGAAGCATGAATACTGATATGTAATGTATGATGAAGCATGAATACTGATATATAATGTACAATGAAGCATGAACACTGATATGTAATGTATGATGAAGCATGAATACTGAAATATAATGTATGATGAAGCATGAATACTGATATATAATGTATGATGATGCGTGAATACTGATATATAATGTATGATGAAGCGTGAATACTGATATATAATGTATGATGAAGCGTGAATACTGATATATAATGTCTGATGAAGCATGAATATTGATATATAATGTATGATGAAGCGTGAATACTGATATATAATGTATGATGAAGCGTGAATACTGATATATAATGTATGATGAAGCATGAATACTGATATATAATGTATGATGAAGCGTGAATACTGATATATAATGTATGATGAAGCGTGAATACTGATATATAACGTATGATGAAGCGTGAATACTGATATATAATGTATGATGAAGCATGAATACTGATATGTAATGTATGATGAAGCGTGAATACTGATATATAATGTATGATGAAGCATGAATACTGATATATAATGTATGATGAAGCATGAATACTGATATATAATGTATGATGAAGCATGAATACTGATATATAATGTATGATGAAGCGTGAATACTGATATATAATGTATGATGAAGCGTGAATACTGATATATAATGTATGATGAAGCGTGAATACTGATATGTAATGTATAATGAAGCGTGAATACTGATATATAATGTATGGTGAAGCATGAATACTGATATATAATGTATGATGAAGCGTGAATACTGATATATAATGTATGATGAAGCACTGATATATAATGTATGATGAAGCATGAATACTGATATATAATGTATGATGAAGCACTGATATATAATGTATGATGAAGCACTGATATATAATGTATGATGAAGCATGAATACTGATATATAATGTATGATGAAGCATGAATACTGATATATAATGTAAGATGAAGCATGAATACTGATATGTAAGGTATGATGAAGCATGAATACTGATATGTAATGTATGATGAAGCATGAATACTGATATATAATGTATGATGAAGCATGAATACTGATATATAATGTATGATGAAGCGTGAATACTGATATGTAATGTATGATGAAGCATGAATACTGATATGTAATGTATGATGAAGCGTGAATACTGATATATAATGCATGATGAAGCGTTAATACTGATATATAATGTATTATGAAGCATCAATACTGATATATAATGTATGATGAAGCGTGAATACTGATATATAATGTATGATGAAGCGTGAATACTGATATGTAATGTATGATGAAGCGTGAATACTGATATGTAATGTTTGATGAAGCATGAATACTGATATTTAATGTATGATGAAGCATGAATACTGATATGTAATGTACGATGAAGCATGAATACTGATATATAATGTACGATGAAGCGTGAATACTGATATATGATGTACGATGAAGCGTGAATACTGACATATAATGTATGATGAAGCATGAATACTGATATGTAATGTATGATGAAGCATGAATACTGATATGTAATGTATGATGAAGCATCAATACTGATATGTAATGTATGATGAAGCGTGAATACTGATATATAATGTATGATGAAGCGTGAATACTGATATATAATGTATGATGAAGCATGAATACTGATATATAATGTATGATGAAGCATGAATATTGATATATAATGTATGATGAAGCGTGAATACTGATATATAATGTATGATGAAGCATGAATACTGATATATAATGTATGATGAAGCATGAATACTGATATATAATGTATGATGAAGCGTGAATACTGATATATAATGTATGATGAAGCGTGAATACTGATATATAACGTATGATGAAGCATGAATACTGATATATAATGTATGATGAAGCATGAATACTGATATGTAATGTTTGATAAAGCGTGAATAGTGATATGTAATGTATGATGAAGCATGAATACTGATATATAATGTATGGTGAAGCATGAATACTGATATATAATGTATGATGAAGCATGAATACTGATATATAATGTATGATGAAGCATGAATACTGATATATAATGTATGATGAAGCGTGAATACTGATATATAATGTATGATGAAGCGTGAATACTGATATATAATGTATGATGAAGCGTGAATACTGATATGTAATGTATAATGAAGCATGAATACTGATATATAATGTATGGTGAAGCATGAATACTGATATATAATGTATGATGAAGCGTGAATACTGATATATAATGTATGATGAAGCGTGAATACTGATATGTAATGTATGATGAAGCATGAATACTGATATATAATGTATGATGGAGCGTGAATACTTATATATAATGTATGATGAAGCGTGAATACTGATATATAATGTATGATGAAGCATGAATACTGATATATAATGTATGATGAAGCATGAATACTGATATATAATGTACGATGAAGCGTGAATACTGAGATGTAATGTATGATGAAGCATGAATACAGATATATAATATATGATGAAGCATGAATACTGATATATAATATATGATGAAGCGTGAATACTGATATATAATGTATGATGAAGCATGAATACTGATATATAATGTATGATGAAGCGTGAATACTGATATATAATGTATGATGAAGCGTGAATACTGATATATAATGTATGATGAAGCATGAATACTGATATATAATGTATGATGAAGCATGCATATTGATATATAATGTATGATGAAGCATGAATACTGATATATAATGTATGATGAAGCATGAATACTGAAATATAATGTATGATGAAGCATGAATACTGATATGTAATGTATGATGAAGCATGAATACTGATATATAATGTATGATGAAGCATGAATACTGATATATAATGTATGATGAAGCATGAATACTGATATGTAATGTATGATGAAGCATGAATACTGATATATAATGTATGATGAAGCGTGAATACTGATATATAATGTATGATGAAGCATGAATACTGATATATAATGTATGATGAAGCGTGAATACTGATATATAATGTATGATGAAGCATGAATACTGATATATAATGTATGATGAAGCATGAATACAGATATATAATGTATGATGAAGCGTGAATATTGATATATAATGTATGATGAAGCATGAATACTGATATATAATGTATGATGAAGCGTGAATACTGATATATAATGTATGATGAAGCATGAATACTGATATGTAATGTATGATGAAGCATGAATACTGATATATAATGTATGATGAAGCGTGAATACTGATATGTAATGTATGATGAAGCATGAATACTGATATATAATGTATGATGAAGCGTGAATACTGATATATAATGTATGATGAAGCGTGAATACTGATATATAATGTATGATGAAGCATGAATACTGATATATAATGTATGATGAAGCATGAATACTGATATATAATGTATGATGAAGCGTGAATACTGATATGTAATGTATGATGAAGCATGAATACTGATATATAATATATGATGAAGCGTGAATACTGATATATATTGTATGATGAAGCGTGAATACTGATATATAATGTATGATGAAGCATGAATACTGATATATAATGTATGATGAAGCGTGAATACTGATATATAATGTATGATGAAGCGTGAATACTGATATATAATGTATGATGAAGCATGAATACTGATATATAATGTATGATGAAGCATGCATACTGATATATAATGTATGATGATGCATGAATACTGATATATAATGTATGATGAAGCATGAATACTGATATATAATGTATGATGAAGCATGAATACTGATATGTAATGTATGATGAAGCATGAATACTGATATATAATGTATGATGAAGCATGAATACTGATATATAATGTATGATGAAGCATGAATACTGATATGTAATGTATGATGAAGCATGAATACTGATATGTAATGTATGATGAAGCGTGAATACTGATATGTAATGTATGATGAAGCATGAATACTGATATATAATGTATGATGAAGCATGAATACTGATAGATAATGTATGATGAAGCATGAATACTGATATATAATGTATGATGAAGCGTGAATACTGATATATAATGTATGATGAAGCGTGAATACTGATATATAATGTATGATGAAGCGTGAATACTGATATGTAATGTATGATGAAGCATGAATACTGATATGTAATGTATGATGAAGCATGAATACTGATATATAATGTATGATGAAGCGTGAATACTGATATATAATGTATGATGAAGCCTGAATAATGATACATAATGTATGATGAAGCGTGAATACTGATATATAATGTATGATGAAGCATGAATACTGATATATAATGGATGATGAAGCGTGAATACTGATATGTAATGTATGATGAAGCGTGAATACTGATATATAATGTATGATGAAGCGTGAATACTGATATATAATGTATGATGAAGCGTGAATACTGATATATCATGTATGATGAAGCATGAATTCTGATATATAATGTATGATGAAGCGTGAATACTGATATATAATGTATGATGAAGCGTGAATACTGATATATAATGTATGATGAAGCATGAATACTGATATATAATGTATGATGAAGCGTGAATACTGATATCTAATGTATGATGAAGCGTGAATACTGATATATAATGTATGATGAAGCATGAATACTGATATATAATGTATGATGAAGCATGCATATTGATATATAATGTATGATGAAGCATGAATACTGATATATAATGTATGATGAAGCATGAATACTGAAATATAATGTATGATGAAGCATGAATACTGATATGTAATGTATGATGAAGCATGAATACTGATATATAATGTATGATGAAGCATGAATACTGATATATAATGTATGATGAAGCATGAATACTGATATGTAATGTATGATGAAGCATGAATACTGATATATAATGTATGATGAAGCGTGAATACTGATATATAATGTATGATGAAGCATGAATACTGATATATAATGTATGATGAAGCGTGAATACTGATATATAATGTATGATGAAGCATGAATACTGATATATAATGTATGATGAAGCATGAATACAGATATATAATGTATGATGAAGCATGAATATTGATATATAATGTATGATGAAGCATGAATACTGATATATAATGTATGATGAAGCGTGAATACTGATATATAATGTATGATGAAGCATGAATACTGATATGTAATGTATGATGAAGCATGAATACTGATATATAATGTATGATGAAGCGTGAATACTGATATGTAATGTATGATGCAGCATGAATACTGATATATAATGTATGATGAAGCGTGAATACTGATATATAATGTATGATGAAGCGTGAATACTGATATATAATGTATGATGAAGCATGAATACTGATATATAATGTATGATGAAGCATGAATACTGATATATAATGTATGATGAAGCGTGAATACTGATATGTAATGTATGATGAAGCATGAATACTGATATATAATATATGATGAAGCGTGAATACTGATATATATTGTATGATGAAGCGTGAATACTGATATATAATGTATGATGAAGCATGAATACTGATATATAATGTATGATGAAGCGTGAATACTGATATATAATGTATGATGAAGCGTGAATACTGATATATAATGTATGATGAAGCATGAATACTGATATATAATGTATGATGAAGCATGCACACTGATATATAATGTATGATGAAGCATGAATACTGATATATAATGTATGATGAAGCATGAATACTGATATATAATGTATGATGAAGCATGAATACTGATATGTAATGTATGATGAAGCATGAATACTGATATATAATGTATGATGAAGCATGAATACTGATATATAATGTATGATGAAGCATGAATACTGATATGTAATGTATGATGAAGCATGAATACTGATATGTAATGTATGATGAAGCGTGAATACTGATATGTAATGTATGATGAAGCATGAATACTGATATATAATGTATGATGAAGCATGAATACTGATATATAATGTATGATGAAGCATGAATACTGATATATAATGTATGATGAAGCGTGAATACTGATATATAATGTATGATGAAGCGTGAATACTGATATATAATGTATGATGAAGCGTGAATACTGATATGTAATGTATGATGAAGCATGAATACTGATATGTAATGTATGATGAAGCATGAATACTGATATATAATGTATGATGAAGCATGAATACTGATATATAATGTATGATGAAGCCTGAATAATGATACATAATGTATGATGAAGCGTGAATACTGATATATAATGTATGATGAAGCATGAATACTGATATATAATGTATGATGAAGCGTGAATACTGATATATAATGTATGATGAAGCGTGAATACTGATATATAATGTATGATGAAGCGTGAATACTGATATATAATGTATGATGAAGCGTGAATACTGATATATAATGTATGATGAAGCATGAATACTGATATATAATGTATGATGAAGCGTGAATACTGATATATAATGTATGATGAAGCGTGAATACTGATATATAATGTATGATGAAGCATGAATACTGATAAATAATGTATGATGAAGCGTGAATACTGATATATAATGTATGATGAAGCGTGAAAACTGATATATAATGAATGATGAAGAATGAATACTGATATGTAATGTATGATGAAGCGTGAATACTGATATATAATGTATGATGAAGCATGAATACTGATATGTAATGTATGATGAAGCGTGAATACTGATATATAATGTATGATGAAGCGTGAATACTGATATGTAATGTATGATGAAGCGTGAATACTGATATATAATGTATGAGGAAACGTGAATACTGATATATAATGTATGATGAAGCTTGAATACTGATATATAATGTATGATGAAGCATGAATACTGATATATAATATATGATGAAGCGTGAATACTGATATATAATGTATGATGAAGCGTGAATACTGATATGTAATGTATGATGAAGCGTGAATACTGATATATAATGTATGATGAAGCGTGAATACTGATATATAATGTATGATGAAGCGTGAATACTGATATATAATGTATGATGAAGCGTGAATACTGATATATAATGTATGATGAAGCATGAATACTGATATATAATGTATGATGAAGCGTGTATACTGATATATAATGTATGATGAAGCATGAATACTGATATATAATGTATGATGAAGCGTGAATACTGATATATAATGTATGATGAAGCGTGAATACTGATATATAATGTATGATGAAGCGTGAATACTGATATATAATGTATGATGAAGCATGAATACTGATATATAATGTATGATGAAGCATGAATACTGATATATAATGTATGATGAAGCATGAATACTGATATGTAATGTATGATGAAGCGTGTATACTGATATATAATGTATGATGAAGCATGAATACTGATATGTAATGTATGATGAAGCATGAATACTGATATGTAATGTATGATGAAGCATGAATACTGATATATAATGTATGATGAAGCGTGAATACTGATATATAATGTATGATGAAGCGTGAATACTGATATATAATGTATGATGAAGCGTGAATACTGATATATAATGTATGATGAAGCGTGAATACTGATATATAATGTATGATGAAGCATGAATACTGATATGTAATGTATGATGAAGCGTGAATACTGATATGTAATGTATGATGAAGCGTGAATACTGATATATAATGTATGATGAAGCATGAATACTGATATGTAATGTATGATGAAGCGTGAATACTGATATATAATGTATGATGAAGCGTGAATACTGATATATAATTTATGATGAAGCATGAATACTGATATGTAATGTATGATGAAGCGTGAATACTGATATATAATGTATGATGAAGCGTGAATACTGATATATCATGTATGATGAAGCATGAATACTGATATATAATGTATGATGAAGCGTGAATACTGATATATAATGTATGCTGAAGCATGAATACTGATATGTAATGTATGATGAAGCGTGAATACTGATATGTAATGTATGATGAAGCATGAATACTGATATATAATGTATGATGAAGCATGAATACTGATATGTAATGTATGATGAAGTGTGAATACTGATATATAATGTATGATGAAGCGTGAATACTGATATATAATGTATGATGAAGCATGAATACTGATATATAATGTATGATGAAGCCTGAATAATGATATATAATGTATGATGAAGCGTGAATACTGATATATAATGTATGATGAAGCATGAATACTGATATATAATGTATGATGAAGCGTGAATACTGATATATAATGTATGATGAAGCATGAATACTGATATATAATGTATGATGAAGCGTGAATACTGATATATAATGTATGATGAAGCGTGAATACTGATATATAATGTATGATGAAGCATGAATACTGATATATAATGTATGATGAAGCGTGAATACTGATATATAATGTATGATGAAGCGTGAATACTGATATATAATGTATGATGAAACGTGAATACTGATATATAATGTATGATGAAGCGTGAATACTGATATATAATGTATGATGAAGCATGAATACTGATATATAATGTAAGATGAAGCGTGAATACTGATATATAATGTATGATGAAGCATGAATACTGATATGTAATGTATGATGAAGCGTGAATTCTGATATATAATGTATGATGAAGCGTGAATACTGATATATAATGTATGATGAAGCGTGGATACTGATATATAATGTATGATGAAGCGTGAATACTGATATATAATGTATGATGAAGCATGAATACTGATATATAATGTATGATGAAGCGTGTATACTGATATATAATGTATGATGAAGCATGAATACTGATATATAATGTATGATGAAGCGTGAATACTGATATATAATGTATGATGAAGCGTGAATACTGATATATAATGTATGATGAAGCGTGAATACTGATATATAATGTATGATGAAGCATGAATACTGATATATAATGTATGATGAAGCGTGAATACTGATATATAATGTATGATGAAGCATGAATACTGATATATAATGTATGATGAAGCATGAATACTGATATATAATGTATGATGAAGCGTGAATACTGATATATAATGTATGATGAAGCATGAATACTGATATATAATGTATGATGAAGCGTGAATACTGATATATAATGTATGATGAAGCGTGAATACTGATATGTAATGTATGATGAAGCGTGAATACTGATATATAATGTATGATGAAGCGTGAATACTGATATGTAATGTATGATGAAGCGTGAAAACTGATATATAATGTATGATGAAGCGTGAATACTGATATATAATGTATGATGAAGCGTGAATACTGATATATAATGTATGATGAAGCATGAATACTGATATATAATGTATGATGAAGCATGAATACTGATATATAATGTATGATGAAGCGTGAATACTGATATGTAATGTATGATGAAGCATGAATACTGATATATAATATATGATGAAGCGTGAATACTGATATATAATGTATAATGAAGCGTGTATACTGATATATAATGTATGATGAAGCATGAATACTGATATATAATGTATGATGAAGCGTGAATACTGATATATAATGTATGATGAAGCGTGAATACTGATATATAATGTATGATGAAGCATGAATACTGATATATAATGTATGATGAAGCATGCATACTGATATATAATGTATGATGAAGCATGAATACTGATATGTAATGTATGATGAAGCATGAATACTGATATATAATGTATGATGAAGCGTGAATACTGATATATAATGTATGATGAAGCCTGAATAATGATACATAATGTATGATGAAGCGTGAATACTGATATATAATGTATGATGAAGCATGAATACTGATATATAATGTATGATGAAGCGTGAATACTGATATATAATGTATGATGAAGCATGAATACTGATATATAATGTATGATGAAGCGTGAATACTGATATATAATGTATGATGAAGCGTGAATACTGATATATAATGTATGATGAAGCGTGAATACTGATATATAATGTATGATGAAGCATGAATACTGATATATAATGTATGATGAAGCGTGAATACTGATATATAATGTATGATGAAGCGTGAATACTGATATATAATGTATGATGAAGCATGAATACTGATAAATAATGTATGATGAAGCGTGAATACTGATATATAATGTATGATGAAGCGTGAATACTGATATATAATGAATGATGAAGAATGAATACTGATATGTAATGTATGATGAAGCGTGAATACTGATATATAATGTATGATGAAGCATGAATACTGATATGTAATGTATGATGAAGCGTGAATACTGATATATAATGTATGATTAAGCGTGAATACTGATATGTAATGTATGATGAAGCGTGAATACTGATATATAATGTATGAGGAAACGTGAATACTGATATATAATGTATGATGAAGCTTGAATACTGATATATAATGTATGATGAAGCATGAATACTGATATATAATGTATGATGAAGCGTGAATACTGATATATAATGTATGATGAAGCGTGAATACTGATATGTAATGTATGATGAAGCGTGAATACTGATATATAATGTATGATGAAGCGTGAATACTGATATATAATGTATGATGAAGCTTGAATACTGATATATAATGTATGATGAAGCATGAATACTGATATATAATGTATGATGAAGCGTGTATACTGATATATAATGTATGATGAAGCATGAATACTGATATATAATGTATGATGAAGCGTGAATACTGATATATAATGTATGATGAAGCGTGAATACTGATATATAATGTATGATGAAGCATGAATACTGATATATAATGTATGATGAAGCATGAATACTGATATATAATGTATGATGAAGCATGAATACTGATATGTAATGTATGATGAAGCGTGAATACTGATATATAATGTATGATGAAGCATGAATACTGATATGTAATGTATGATGAAGCATGAATACTGATATGTAATGTATGATGAAGCATGAATACTGATATGTAATGTATGATGAAGCATGAATACTGATATATAATGTATGATGAAGCGTGAATACTGATATATAATGTATGATGAAGCGTGAATACTGATATATAATGTATGATGAAGCATGAATACTGATATGTAATGTATGATGAAGAGTGAATACTGATATGTAATGTATGATGAAGCGTGAATACTGATATATAATGTATGATGAAGCAAGAATACTGATATGTAATGTATGATGAAGCGTGAATACTGATATATAATGTATGATGAAGCGTGAATACTGATATATAATGTATGATGAAGCATGAATACTGATATGTAATGTATGATGAAGCGTGAATACTGATATATAATGTATGATGAAGCGTGAATACTGATATATAATGTATGATGAAGCGTGAATACTGATATATAATGTATGATGAAGCGTGAATACTGATATATAATGTATGCTGAAGCATGAATACTGATATGTAATGTATGATGAAGCGTGAATACTGATATGTAATGTATGATGAAGCATGAATACTGATATATAATGTATGATGAAGCATGAATACTGATATGTAATGTATGATGAAGCGTGAATACTGATATATAATGTATGATGAAGCGTGAATACTGATATATAATGTATGATGAAGCGTGAATACTGATATATAATGTATGATGAAGCCTGAATAATGATATATAATGTATGATGAAGCGTGAATACTGATATATAATGTATGATGAAGCATGAATACTGATATATAATGTATGATGAAGCGTGAATACTGATATATAATGTATGATGAAGCATGAATACTGATATATAATGTATGATGAAGCGTGAATACTGATATATAATGTATGATGAAGCGTGAATACTGATATATAATGTATGATGAAGCATGAATACTGATATATAATGTATGATGAAGCGTGAATACTGATATATAATGTATGATGAAGCGTGAATACTGATATATAATGTATGATGAAACGTGAATACTGATATATAATGTATGATGAAGCGTGAATACTGATATATAATGTATGATGAAGCATGAATACTGATATGTAATGTATGATGAAGCGTGAATACTGATATATAATGTATGATTAAGCGTGAATACTGATATGTAATGTATGATGAAGCGTGAATACTGATATATAATGTATGAGGAAACGTGAATACTGATATATAATGTATGATGAAGCTTGAATACTGATATATAATGTATGATGAAGCATGAATACTGATATATAATGTATGATGAAGCGTGAATACTGATATATAATGTATGATGAAGCGTGAATACTGATATGTAATGTATGATGAAGCGTGAATACTGATATATAATGTATGATGAAGCGTGAATACTGATATATAATGTATGATGAAGCTTGAATACTGATATATAATGTATGATGAAGCATGAATACTGATATATAATGTATGATGAAGCGTGTATACTGATATATAATGTATGATGAAGCATGAATACTGATATATAATGTATGATGAAGCGTGAATACTGATATATAATGTATGATGAAGCGTGAATACTGATATATAATGTATGATGAAGCATGAATACTGATATATAATGTATGATGAAGCATGAATACTGATATATAATGTATGATGAAGCATGAATACTGATATGTAATGTATGATGAAGCGTGAATACTGATATATAATGTATGATGAAGCATGAATACTGATATGTAATGTATGATGAAGCATGAATACTGATATGTAATGTATGATGAAGCATGAATACTGATATGTAATGTATGATGAAGCATGAATACTGATATATAATGTATGATGAAGCGTGAATACTGATATATAATGTATGATGAAGCGTGAATACTGATATATAATGTATGATGAAGCATGAATACTGATATGTAATGTATGATGAAGAGTGAATACTGATATGTAATGTATGATGAAGCGTGAATACTGATATATAATGTATGATGAAGCAAGAATACTGATATGTAATGTATGATGAAGCGTGAATACTGATATATAATGTATGATGAAGCGTGAATACTGATATATAATGTATGATGAAGCATGAATACTGATATGTAATGTATGATGAAGCGTGAATACTGATATATAATGTATGATGAAGCGTGAATACTGATATATAATGTATGATGAAGCGTGAATACTGATATATAATGTATGATGAAGCGTGAATACTGATATATAATGTATGCTGAAGCATGAATACTGATATGTAATGTATGATGAAGCGTGAATACTGATATGTAATGTATGATGAAGCATGAATACTGATATATAATGTATGATGAAGCATGAATACTGATATGTAATGTATGATGAAGCGTGAATACTGATATATAATGTATGATGAAGCGTGAATACTGATATATAATGTATGATGAAGCGTGAATACTGATATATAATGTATGATGAAGCCTGAATAATGATATATAATGTATGATGAAGCGTGAATACTGATATATAATGTATGATGAAGCATGAATACTGATATATAATGTATGATGAAGCGTGAATACTGATATATAATGTATGATGAAGCATGAATACTGATATATAATGTATGATGAAGCGTGAATACTGATATATAATGTATGATGAAGCGTGAATACTGATATATAATGTATGATGAAGCATGAATACTGATATATAATGTATGATGAAGCGTGAATACTGATATATAATGTATGATGAAGCGTGAATACTGATATATAATGTATGATGAAACGTGAATACTGATATATAATGTATGATGAAGCGTGAATACTGATATATAATGTATGATGAAGCATGAATACTGATATATAATGTAAGATGAAGCGTGAATACTGATATATAATATATGATGAAGCATGAATACTGATATTTAATGTATGATGAAGCGTGAATACTGATATATAATGTATGATGAAGCGTGAATACTGATATATAATGTATGATGAAGCGTGGATACTGATATATAATGTATGATGAAGCGTGAATACTGATATATAATGTATGATGAAGCATGAATACTGATATATAATGTATGATGAAGCGTGTATACTGATATATAATGTATGATGAAGCATGAATACTGATATATAATGTATGATGAAGCGTGAATACTGATATATAATGTATGATGAAGCGTGAATACTGATATATAATGTATGATGAAGCGTGAATACTGATATATAATGTATGATGAAGCATGAATACTGATATATAATGTATGATGAAGCGTGAATACTGATATATAATGTATGATGAAGCATGAATACTGATATATAATGTATGATGAAGCATGAATACTGATATATAATGTATGATGAAGCGTGAATACTGATATATAATGTATGATGAAGCATGAATACTGATATATAATGTATGATGAAGCGTGAATACTGATATATAATGTATGATGAAGCGTGAATACTGATATGTAATGTATGATGAAGCGTGAATACTGATATATAATGTATGATGAAGCGTGAATACTGATATGTAATGTATGATGAAGCATGAATACTGATATATAATGTATGATGAAGCGTGAATACTGATATATAATGTATGATGAAGCGTGAATACTGATATATAATGTATGATGAAGCATGAATACTGATATATAATGTATGATGAAGCATGAATACTGATATATAATGTATGATGAAGCGTGAATACTGATATGTAATGTATGATGAAGCATGAATACTGATATATAATATATGATGAAGCGTGAATACTGATATATAATGTATAATGAAGCGTGAATACTGATATATAATGTATGATGAAGCATGAATACTGATATATAATGTATGATGAAGCGTGAATACTGATATATAATGTATGTTGAAGCGTGAATACTGATATATAATGTATGATGAAGCATGAATACTGATATATAATGTATGATGAAGCATGCATACTGATATATAATGTATGATGAAGCATGAATACTGATATATAATGTATGATGAAGCATGAATACTGATATATAATGTATGATGAAGCAGGCATACTGATATGTAATGTATGATGAAGCATGAATACTGATATATAATGTATGATGAAGCATGAATACTGATATATAATGTATGATGAAGCATGAATACTGATATGTAATGTATGATGAAGCATGAATACTGATATGTAATGTATGATGAAGCGTGAATACTGATATGTAATGTATGATGAAGCATGAATACTGATATATAATGTATGATGAAGCATGAATACTGATATATAATGTATGATGAAGCATGAATACTGATATATAATGTATGATGAAGCATGAATACTGATATATAATGTATGATGAAGCGTGAATACTGATATATAATGTATGATGAAGCGTGAATACTGATATATAATGTATGATGAAGCGTGAATACTGATATGTAATGTATGATGAAGCATGAATACTGATATGTAATGTATGATGAAGCATGAATACTGATATATAATGTATGATGAAGCGTGAATACTGATATATAATGTATGAGGAAGCATGAATACTGATATATAATGTATGATGAAGCGTGAATACTGATATATAATGTATGATGAAGCATGAATACTGAAATGTAATGTATGACGAAGCGTGAATACTGATATATAATGTATGATGAAGCGTGAATACTGATATATAATGTATGATGAAGCATGAATACTGATATATAATGTATGATGAAGCATGAATACTGATATATAATGTATGATGAAGCATGAATACTGATATATAATGTATGATGAAGCGTGAATACTGATATATAATATATGATGAAGCATGAATACTGATATATAATGTATGATGAAGCGTGAATACTGATATATAATGTATGATGAAGCGTGAATACTGATATATAATGTATGATGAAGCATGAATACTGATATATAATGTATGATGAAGCCTGAATAATGATACATAATGTATGATGAAGCGTGAATACTGATATATAATGTATGATGAAGCATGAATACTGATATATAATGTATGATGAAGCGTGAATACTGATATATAATGTATAATGAAGCGTGAATACTCATATATAATGTATGATGAAGCGTGAATACTGATATATAATGTATGATGATGCGTGAATACTGATATATAATGTATGATGAAGCGTGAATACTGATATATAATGTATGATGAAGCGTGAATACTGATATATAATGTATGATGAAGCGTGAATACATATATATAATGAATGATGAAGAATGAATACTGATATGTAATGTATGATGAAGCGTGAATACTGATATATAATGTATGATGAAGCATGAATACTGATATGTAATGTATGATGAAGCGTGAATACTGATATATAATGTATGATGAAGCATGAATACTGATATATAATGTATGATGAAGCATGAATACTGATATATAATGTATGATGAAGCATGAATACTGATATATAATGTATGATGAAGCGTGAATACTGATATATAATGTATGATGAAGCGTGAATACTGATATATAATGTATGATGAAATGTGAATACTGATATATAATGTATGATGAAGCGTGAATACTGATATATAATATATGATGAAGCATGAATACTGATATATAATGTATGATGAAGCGTGAATACTGATATATAATGTATGATGAAGCGTGAATACTGATATGTAATGTATGATGAAGCGTGAATACTGATATATAATGTATGATGAAGCGTGAATACTGATATATAATGTATGATGAAGCATGAATACTGATATATAATGTATGATGAAGCATGAATACTGATATGTAATGTATGATGAAGCGTTAATACTGATATGTAATGTATGATGAAGCATGAATACTGATATATAATGTATGATGAAGCATGAATACTGATATGTAATGTATGATGAAGCGTGAATACTGATATATAATGTATGATGAAGCGTGAATACTGATATATAATGTATGATGAAGCGTGAATACTGATATGTAATGTATGATGAAGCGTGAATACTGATATATAATGTATGATGAAGCGTGAATACTGATATATAATGTATGATGAAGCATGAATACTGATATATAATGTATGATGAAGCGTGAATACTGATATATAATGTATGATGAAGCATGAATACTGATATGTAATGTATGATGAAGCGTGAATACTGATATGTAATGTATGATGAAGCATGAATACTGATATATAATGTATGATGAAGCATGAATACTGATATATAATGTATGATGAAGCATGAACACTGATATATAATGTATGATGAAGCGTGAATACTGATATATAATGTATGATGAAGCGTGAATACTGATATATAATGTATGATGAAGCATGAATACTGATATGTAATATATGATGAAGCGTGAATACTGATATATAATGTATGATGAAGCGTGAATACTGATATATAATGTATGATGAAGCATGAATACTGATATATAATGTATGATGAAGCGTGAATACTGATATATAATGTATGATGAAGCGTGAATACTGATATGTAATGTATGATGAAGCATGAATACTGATATATAATGTATGATGAAGCATGAATACTGATATGTAATGTATGATGAAGCATGAATACTGATATATAATGTATGATGAAGCATGAATACTGATATATAATGTATGATGAAGCATGAATACTGATATGTAATGTATGATGAAGCAGGCATACTGATATGTAATGTATGATGAAGCATGAATACTGATATATAATGTATGATGAAGCATGAATACTGATATATAATGTATGATGAAGCATGAATACTGATATATAATGTATGATGAAGCGTGAATACTGATATGTAATGTATGATGAAGCATGAATACTGATATATAATATATGATGAAGCGTGAATACTGATATATAATGTATAATGAAGCGTGAATACTGATATATAATGTATGATGAAGCATGAATACTGATATATAATGTATGATGAAGCGTGAATACTGATATATAATGTATGATGAAGCGTGAATACTGATATATAATGTATGATGAAGCATGAATACTGATATATAATGTATGATGAAGCATGCATACTGATATATAATGTATGATGAAGCATGAATACTGATATATAATGTATGATGAAGCATGAATACTGATATATAATGTATGATGAAGCAGGCATACTGATATGTAATGTATGATGAAGCATGAATACTGATATATAATGTATGATGAAGCATGAATACTGATATATAATGTATGATGAAGCATGAATACTGATATGTAATGTATGATGCAGCATGAATACTGATATGTAATGTATGATGAAGCGTGAATACTGATATGTAATGTATGATGAAGCATGAATACTGATATATAATGTATGATGAAGCATGAATACTGATATATAATGTATGATGAAGCATGAATACTGATATATAATGTATGATGAAGCATGAATACTGATATATAATGTATGATGAAGCGTGAATACTGATATATAATGTATGATGAAGCGTGAATACTGATATATAATGTATGATGAAGCGTGAATACTGATATGTAATGTATGATGAAGCATGAATACTGATATGTAATGTATGATGAAGCATGAATACTGATATATAATGTATGATGAAGCGTGAATACTGATATATAATGTATGAGGAAGCATGAATACTGATATATAATGTATGATGAAGCGTGAATACTGATATATAATGTATGATGAAGCATGAATACTGAAATGTAATGTATGACGAAGCGTGAATACTGATATATAATGTATGATGAAGCGTGAATACTGATATGTAATGTATGATGAAGCATGAATACTGATATATAATGTATGATGAAGCATGAATACTGATATATAATGTATGATGAAGCATGAATACTGATATATAATGTATGATGAAGCGTGAATACTGATATATAATATATGATGAAGCATGAATACTGATATATAATGTATGATGAAGCGTGAATACTGATATATAATGTATGATGAAGCGTGAATACTGATATATAATGTATGATGAAGCATGAATACTGATATATAATGTATGATGAAGCCTGAATAATGATACATAATGTATGATGAAGCGTGAATACTGATATATAATGTATGATGAAGCATGAATACTGATATATAATGTATGATGAAGCGTGAATACTGATATATAATGTATGATGAAGCATGAATACTGATATATAATGTATGATGAAGCGTGAATACTGATATATAATGTATGATGATGCGTGAATACTGATATATAATGTATGATGAAGCATGAATACTGATATATAATGTATGATGAAGCGTGAATACTGATATATAATGTATGATGAAGCGTGAATACATATATATAATGAATGATGAAGAATGAATACTGATATGTAATGTATGATGAAGCGTGAATACTGATATATAATGTATGATGAAGCATGAATACTGATATGTAATGTATGATGAAGCGTGAATACTGATATATAATGTATGATGAAGCATGAATACTGATATATAATGTATGATGAAGCATGAATACTGATATATAATGTATGATGAAGCATGAATACTGATATATAATGTATGATGAAGCGTGAATACTGATATATAATGTATGATGAAGCGTGAATACTGATATATAATGTATGATGAAACGTGAATACTGATATATAATGTATGATGAAGCGTGAATACTGATATATAATATATGATGAAGCATGAATACTGATATATAATGTATGATGAAGCGTGAATACTGATATATAATGTATGATGAAGCGTGAATACTGATATGTAATGTATGATGAAGCGTGAATACTGATATATAATGTATGATGAAGCGTGAATACTGATATATAATGTATGATGAAGCATGAATACTGATATATAATGTATGATGAAGCATGAATACTGATATGTAATGTATGATGAAGCGTTAATACTGATATGTAATGTATGATGAAGCATGAATACTGATATATAATGTATGATGAAGCGTGAATACTGATATATAATGTATGATGAAGCATGAATACTGATATGTAATGTATGATGAAGCGTGAATACTGATATATAATGTATGATGAAGCGTGAATACTGATATATAATGTATGATGAAGCATGAATACTGATATATAATGTATGATGAAGCGTGAATACTGATATATAATGTATGATGAAGCATGAATACTGATATGTAATGTATGATGAAGCGTGAATACTGATATGTAATGTATGATGAAGCATGAATACTGATATATAATGTATGATGAAGCATGAATACTGATATATAATGTATGATGAAGCATGAACACTGATATATAATGTATGATGAAGCGTGAATACTGATATATAATGTATGATGAAGCGTGAATACTGATATATAATGTATGATGAAGCATGAATACTGATATGTAATATATGATGAAGCGTGAATACTGATATATAATGTATGATGAAGCGTGAATACTGATATATAATGTATGATGAAGCATGAATACTGATATATAATGTATGATGAAGCGTGAATACTGATATATAATGTATGATGAAGCGTGAATACTGATATGTAATGTATGATGAAGCATGAATACTGATATATAATGTATGATGAAGCATGAATACTGATATGTAATGTATGATGAAGCATGAATACTGATATATAATGTATGATGAAGCATGAATACTGATATATAATGTATGATGAAGCATGAATACTGATATATAATGTATGATGAAGCGTGAATACTGATATATAATGTATGATGAAGCATGAATACTGATATATAATGTATGATGAAGCGTGAATACTGATATGTAATGCATGAAGAAGCATGAATACTGATATATAATGTATGATGAAGCGTGAATACTGATATATAATGTATGATGAAGCGTGAATACTGATATATAATGTATGATGAAGCATGAATACTGATATATAATGTTTGATGAAGCATGAATACTGATATATAATGTATGATGAAGCATGAATAATGATATATAATGTATGATGAAGCATGAATACTGATATATAATGTATGATGAAGCATGAATACTGATATATAATGTATGATGAAGCATGAATACTGATATGTAATGTATGATGAAATGTGAATACTGATATATAATGTATGATGAAGCATGAATACTGATATATAATGTATGAAGAAGCGTGAATACTGATATATAATGTATGATGAAGCGTGAATACTGATATATAATGTATGATGAAGCGTGAATACTGATATATAATTTATGATGAAGCGTGAATACTGATATATAATGTATGATGAAGCATGAATACTGATATTTCATGTATGATGAAGCGTGAATACTGATATATAATGTATGATGAAGCATGAATACTGATATGTAATGTATGATGAAGCGTGAATACTGATATATAATGTATGATGAAGCATGAATACTGACATATAATGTATGATGAAGCGTGAACACTGATATATAATGTATGATGAAGCATGAATACTGATATGTAATGTATGATGAAGCATGAATACTGATATATAATGTATGATGAAGCGTGAATACTGATATATAATGTATGATGAAGCATGAATACTGATATATAATGTATGATGAAGCGTGAATACTGATATGTAATGTATGATGAAGCATGAATACTGATATATAATGTATGATGAAGCATGAATACTGATATGTAATGTATGATGAAGCGTGAATACTGATATGTAATGTATGATGAAGCATGAATACTGATATATAATGTATGATGAAGCATGAATACTGATATGTAATGTATGATGAAGCGTGAATACTGATATATAATGTATGATGAAGCGTGAATACTGATATATAATGTATGATGAAGCATGAATACTGATATGTAATGTATGATGAAGCGTGAATACTGATATATAATGTATGATGAAGCGTGAATACTGATATATAATGTATGATGAAGCATGAATACTGATATATAATGTATGATGAAGCGTGAATACTGATATATAATGTATGATGAAGCGTGAATACTGATATATAATGTATGATGAAGCGTGAATACTGATATATAATGTATGATGAAGCGTGAATACTGATATGTAATGTATGATGAAGCATGAATACTGATATGTAATGTATGATGAAGCGTGAATACTGATATGTAATGTATGATGAAGCATGAATACTGATATATAATGTATGATGTAGCATGAATACTGATATATAATGTATGATGAAGCATGAACACTGATATATAATGTATGATGAAGCGTGAATACTGATATATAATGTATGATGAAGCGTGAATACTGATATATAATGTATGATGAAGCATGAATACTGATATGTAATGTATGATGAAGCGTGAATACTGATATATAATGTATGATGAAGCGTGAATACTGATATATAATGTATGATGAAGCATGAATACTGATATATAATGTATGATGAAGCGTGAATACTGATATATAATGTATGATGAAGCGTGAATACTGATATGTAATGTATTATGAAGCATGAATACTGATATATAATGTATGATGAAGCATGAATACTGATATGTAATGTATGATGAAGCATGAATACTGATATATAATGTCTGATGAAGCATGAATACTGATATATAATGTATGATGAAGCATGAATACTGATATATAATGTATGATGAAGCGTGAATACTGATATGTAATGTATGATGAAGCATGAATACTGATATATAATGTATGATGAAGCATGAATACTGATATGTAATGTATGATCAAGCATGAATACTGATATATAATGTATGATGAAGCATGAATACTGATATATAATGTATGATGAAGCATGAATACTGATATATAATGTATGATGAAGCGTGAATACTGATATATAATGTATGATGAAGCATGAATACTGATATATAATGTATGATGAAGCATGAATACTGATATGTAATGTATGATGAAGCATGAATACTGATATATAATGTATGATGAAGCGTGAATACTGATATATAATGTATGATGAAGCGTGAATACTGATATATAATGTATGATGAAGCATGAAAACTGATATATAATGTTTGATGAAGCATGAATACTGATATATAATGTATGATGAAGCATGAATAATGATATATAATGTATGATGAAGCATGAATACTGATATATAATGTATGATGAAGCATGAATACTGATATATAATGTATGATGAAGCATGAATACTGATATGTAATGTATCATGAAACGTGAATACTGATATATAATGTATGATGAAGCGTGAATACTGATATATAATGTATGATGAAGCGTGAATACTGATATATAATATATGATGAAGCGTGAATACTGATATATAATGTATGATGAAGCGTGAATACTGATATGTAATGTATGATGAAGCATGAATACTGATATATAATGTATGATGAAGCATGAATACTGATATGTAATGTATGATGAAGCGTGAATACTGATATGTAATGTATGATGAAGCATGAATACTGATATATAATGTATGATGAAGCATGAATACTGATATGTAATGTATGATGAAGCGTGAATACTGATATATAATGTATGATGAAGCGTGAATACTGATATATAATGTATGATGAAGCATGAATACTGATATGTAATGTATGATGAAGCGTGAATACTGATATATAATGTATGATGAAGCGTGAATACTGATATATAATGTATGATGAAGCATGAATACTGATATATAATGTATGATGAAGCGTGAATACTGATATATAATGTATGATGAAGCGTGAATACTGATATATAATGTATGATGAAGCGTGAATACTGATATATAATGTATGATGAAGCGTGAATACTGATATGTAATGTATGATGAAGCATGAATACTGATATGTAATGTATGATGAAGCGTGAATACTGATATGTAATGTATGATGAAGCATGAATACTGATATATAATGTATGATGTAGCATGAATACTGATATATAATGTATGATGAAGCATGAACACTGATATATAATGTATGATGAAGCGTGAATACTGATATATAATGTATGATGAAGCGTGAATACTGATATATAATGTATGATGAAGCATGAATACTGATATGTAATGTATGATGAAGCGTGAATACTGATATATAATGTATGATGAAGCGTGAATACTGATATATAATGTATGATGAAGCATGAATACTGATATATAATGTATGATGAAGCGTGAATACTGATATATAATGTATGATGAAGCGTGAATACTGATATGTAATGTATTATGAAGCATGAATACTGATATATAATGTATGATGAAGCATGAATACTGATATGTAATGTATGATGAAGCATGAATACTGATATATAATGTCTGATGAAGCATGAATACTGATATATAATGTATGATGAAGCATGAATACTGATATATAATGTATGATGAAGCGTGAATACTGATATGTAATGTATGATGAAGCATGAATACTGATATATAATGTATGATGAAGCATGAATACTGATATGTAATGTATGATCAAGCATGAATACTGATATATAATGTATGATGAAGCATGAATACTGATATATAATGTATGATGAAGCATGAATACTGATATATAATGTATGATGAAGCGTGAATACTGATATATAATGTATGATGAAGCATGAATACTGATATATAATGTATGATGAAGCATGAATACTGATATGTAATGTATGATGAAGCATGAATACTGATATATAATGTATGATGAAGCGTGAATACTGATATATAATGTATGATGAAGCGTGAATACTGATATATAATGTATGATGAAGCATGAAAACTGATATATAATGTTTGATGAAGCATGAATACTGATATATAATGTATGATGAAGCATGAATAATGATATATAATGTATGATGAAGCATGAATACTGATATATAATGTATGATGAAGCATGAATACTGATATATAATGTATGATGAAGCATGAATACTGATATGTAATGTATCATGAAACGTGAATACTGATATATAATGTATGATGAAGCGTGAATACTGATATATAATGTATGATGAAGCGTGAATACTGATATATAATATATGATGAAGCGTGAATACTGATATATAATGTATGATGAAGCATGAATACTGATATTTCATGTATGATGAAGCGTGAATACTGATATATAATGTATGATGAAGCATGAATACTGATATGTAATGTATGATGAAGCGTGAATACTGATATATAATGTATGATGAAGCATGAATACTGATATATAATGTATGATGAAGCGTGAATACTGATATATAATGTATGATGATGCGTGAATACTGATATATAATGTATGATGAAGCGTGAATACTGATATATAATGTATGATGAAGCATGAATACTGATATATAATATATGATGAAGCATGAATACTGATATGTAATGTATGATGAAGCGTGAATACTGATATGTAATGTATGATGAAGCATGAATACTGATATATAATGTATGATGAAGCATGAATACTGATATGTAATGTATGATGAAGCGTGAATACTAATATGTAATGTATGATGAAGCATGAATACTGATATATAATGTATGATGAAGCATGAATACTGATATGTAATGTATGATGAAGCGTGAATACTGATATATAATGTATGATGAAGCGTGAATACTGATATATAATGTATGATGACGCATGAATACTGATATGTAATGTATGATGAAGCGTGAATACTGATATATAATGTATGATGAAGCGTGAATACTGATATATAATGTATGATGAAGCATGAATACTGATATATAATGTATGATGAAGCGTGAATACTGATATATAATGTATGATGAAGCGTGAATACTGATATATAATGTATGATGAAGCATGAATACTGATATATAATGTATGATGAAGCGTGAATACTGATATATAATGTATGATGAAGCATGAATACTGATATGTAATGTATGATGAAGCGTGAATACTGATATGTAATGTATGATGAAGCATGAATACTGATATATAATGTATGATGAAGCATGAATACTGATATATAATGTATGATGAAGCATGAACACTGATATATAATGTATGATGAAGCGTGAATACTGATATATAATGTATGATGAAGCATGAATACTGATATATAATGTGTGATGAAGCATGAATACTGATATATAATGTATGATGAAGCGTGAATCCTGATATATAATGTATGATGAAGCATGAATACTGATATATAATGTATGATGAAGCGTGAATACTGATATGTAATGTATGATGAAGCGTGAATACTGATATATAATGTATGATGAAGCATGAATACTGATATATAATGTATGATGAAGCGTGAATACTGATATGTAATGTATGATGAAGCGTGAATACTGATATATAATGTATGATGAAGCATGAATACTGATATATAATGTATGATGAAGCGTGAATACTGATATGTAATGTATGATGAAGCGTGAATACTGATATGTAATGTATGATGAAGCATGAATACTGATATATAATGTATGATGAAGCGTGAATACTGATATATAATATATGATGAAGCGTGAATACTGATATATAATGTATGATGAAGCATGAATACTGATATATAATGTATGATGAAGCATGAATACTGATATATAATGTATGATGAAGCGTGAATACTGATATATAATGTATGATGAAGCGTGAATACTGATATATAATGTATGATGAAGCGTGAATACTGATATATAAAGTATGATGAAGCGTGAAAACTGATATATAATGTATGATGAAGCGTGAATACTGATATATAATGTATGATGAAGCGTGAATACTGATATATAATGTATGATGAAGCGTGAATACTGATATATAAAGTATGATGAAGCGTGAATACTGATATATAATGTATGATGAAGCGTGAATACTGATATGTAATGTATGATGAAGCGTGAATACTGATATATAATGTATGATGAAGCGTGAATACTGATATATAATGTATGATGAAGCGTGAATACTGATATATAAAGTATGATGAAGCGTGAATACTGATATATAATGTATGATGAAGCATGAATACTGATATATAATGTATGATGAAGCGTGAATACTGATATATAATGTATGATGAAGCGTGAATACTGATATATAATGTATGATGAAGCATGAATACTGATATATAATGTATGATGAAGCGTGAATACTGATATATAATGTATGATGAAGCGTGAATACTGATATATAATGTATGATGAAGCATGAATACTGATATATAATGTATGATGAAGCGTGAATACTGATATATAATGTATGATGAAGCGTGAATACTGATATATAAAGTATGATGAAGCGTGAATACTGATATGTCATGTATGATGAAGCGTGAATACTGATATATAATGTATGATGAAGGCGTATAAGGAAGAATGTGAACCTCAGTGAAACCTGATCCAATCAGGAGGAGAGGGCAGGAGAATGATAAACGAATAAAGTGTATATAAACAGACGAAACAAGCTATTTGATGTGCTCCTGCCTAGGAGGCACCCGACTCTGCAGACTTGTATAAGGATAAATAAAACTCTAACTTGCTTCTAGTATTTTTGTCCTCAGCGTCAGTGATTGTGAGCACACATTCAAATCTCACAGATTTGAAGCTGGGTCCCCAGAACATTACTCTGCGTCTGTGCTGTACCAGTCCAATGACAACACTACTATGCCACAGCCTTCCCAGGGTGTATTTCTGGAAGATTGCACAGGATGTCGGTGCTACGACTGTGGGAGTGACCTACCCCTTTACCAACCCCGCCTATTAAAAGGTTCCGAGGTGTGACGTTCCAATCTCCGCATTTTCACTTCCTTCTCCGGTGCTGGGTTGCAGCCTGTCCTGTCCCGGGACGGATCTGGTGGGGGTAAAATGGCAGCTTGTCGTCCCAGTGCCCGGTTTTTCCTCCTGCTGCCTCTCTTGTCTGCCGGTAAGAACCTGTTGTTGGATTCCTGTCTCACTCATCCTGTCAGCAGCCTTGAACGTGCCTTCGCCAGAGCTTCTCCCACTGCCTGCTCGCTGTCAGAGCGGCGAGACAGGAACAACACCCTGTCTTCCTCACCCCGAGCCCTGTCCATCCACTCGTCAACTCCCAGTTTATCAGCCCCTTCCCTCTGGCTCTTTCCATCTCTGTCATTCCTTAGCTTCCCTCTCTCGCTCCCTCCCTCTCCCCTTTCTCTTGCTCCCTTTTCTCTCCCCCTTTTCCCCTTTCTCTCCCCTTTTCTCTCCCCCTTTTCCACTTTCTCTCTCTCTTCCCCCTTTCTCTCTCCCCTTTTCTCTCCCCCTTTTCCCTTTTCTCTTTCTCTCCCCCTTTCTCTCTCCCCTTTTCCTCTCCGTCCCACTTTTCTCTCTCTCCCACTTTTCTCATCTCCCCCTTTCCTTTTCTCTCCATTCCACTTTTCTCTCTCTCCCACTTTCCTTTTCTCTCCATTCCACTTTTCTCTCTCTCCCACTTTTCTCACTCTCTCCTTTTCTCTCTCCCATTATTTTGTTCTCGATATTTTCTCCTGTTTCTCTCTCTCTGCCTCAGTCAGCCTCTCTCTCTCTCGGTTTCCATTTGCTTACTTGTGAACCAGGCTGGGAGGAAGCTGAATAAAACCACCAGGTTTCCTGCTGTCGGCAAGTATCTGCCCTTGGAGTGTCTGAGATGCTCAGAGAGTCGTGGGGGACGGTGTCAGTGGGGTTTGGGGCGGGAATATCACAATCTCCTTGTCTGCAGCCCCCTTCCCGGCATCTCTGGAGAGGCAGCAAGGTGGGGGAAAGATGTCCATTTCTGTTGTGCCTTTTCGTACGAATGTAGACAGGAATACAAGGAAGCCAGTCTGTGTCCATTCCACCAAACTCCATTTCCCTATTATCTTCTATTTTGATCACGCAAGTCAACCTAAACCGTGAACTCTGTTGCTCTCTTTGCACCGATACGGCCAGGCCAGCTGAGCATGTCCAGCATTTTCACTTTGATCGGAAACCTCCGGCATCCGCAGTGTTTTGCTTTTGTGCAACACCCACCCTCCTGAATTCCCAGTCCCGAGACCGAGCGGTCAGCGATCCATCAGCCTTTTTGAATCTTTCTGTCCCTGACCATCCCTAACCTACCACAACTCTCCTTTCCTGCATTGTCCCTCATTCCTTCACTACCCAAAATATAGTCTGGAATAAACAACCCCCCTCACCCCATCCCCTCCGTTTCTGCCATCTTACCTTTCTGCCACTATTGGCACCTTCTCTAGTCCTGAACACTGTCGTTAACACTGCCCCTGTCTTGTGCGCATGACATCATTGGGCAATCCCTCCCAGCTCCCACCTATCACAGACCTATTTTACTCCCCGACCCCTCCCCTTAAACATGTCCTCCTATCTTCAGCTTTGAATAATAATAAACATTTTATTAGTGTCGACGCTACCTCAGTACTGACCCTCTGACAGTGAGGTACTCCCTCAGTACTGACCCTCTGACAGTGCAGCACTCCCTCAGTACTGACCCTCTGACAGTGCAGCACTGCCTCAGTACTGACCCTCTGACAGAGCAGCACTCCCTCAGTACTGACACTCTGACAGTGCAGCATTCCCTCAGTATTGACCCTCTGACAGTGCAGCACTGCCTCAGTACTGACCCTCTGACAGTGCAGCACTGCCTCAGTACTGACCCTCTGACAGAGCAGCACTCCCTCAGTACTGACCCTCTGATAGTGCAGCATTCCCTCAGTACTTACCCTCTGACAGTGCAGCATTCCCTCAGTACTGACCCTCTGACAGTGCGGCACTCCCTCAGTACTGGCCCTCTGACAGTGCGGCACTCCCTCAGTACTGATCCTCTGATAGTGCAGCACTCCCTCAGTACTGACCCTCTGACAATGCAGCGCTCCCTCATTCCTGACCCTCTGACAGTGCAGCACTCCCTCAGTACTGACCCTCTGACAGTGCAGCATTCCTTCAGTACTGACCCTCTGGCAGTGCGGCACTCCCTCAGTACTGGCCCTCTGACAGTGCAGCACTCCCTCAGTACTGACCCTCTGACAGTGCAGCACTCCCTCAGTACTGACCCTCTGACAATGCAGCGCTCCCTCATTACTGACCCTCTGA
This sequence comes from Scyliorhinus torazame, assembly GCF_047496885.1. Lineage (NCBI taxonomy): Eukaryota > Metazoa > Chordata > Chondrichthyes > Carcharhiniformes > Scyliorhinidae > Scyliorhinus > Scyliorhinus torazame. Next base: position 72,367,979 of record NC_092710.1, read on the forward strand.
CAGTGCAGCACTCCCTCAGTACTGACCCTCTGACAGTGTGGCACTCCCTCAGTACTGACCCTCTGACAGTGCAGCGCTCCCTCAGTACTGGCCCTCTGACAGTGCGGCACTCCCTCAGTACTGATCCTCTGATAGTGCAGCACTCCCTCAGTACTGACCCTCTGACAATGCAGCGCTCCCTCATTCCTGACCCTCTGACAGTGCAGCACTCCCTCAGTACTGACTCTCTGACAGTGCCGCACTCCCTCAGTACTGACACTCTGACAGTGCGGCACTCCCTCAGTTCTGACCCTCTGACAGTGCGGCACTCCCTCAGCACTGACCCTCTGACAGTGCAGCGCTCCCTCAGTACTGACCGTCTGACAGTGCAGCACTCCCTCAGTACTGACCCTCTGACAGTGCAGCACTCCCTCAGTACTGACCCTCTGACAGTGCAGCACTCCCTCAGTACTGACCCTCTGACAATGCAGCGCTCCCTCATTACTGACCCTCTGACAGTGCAGCACTCCCTCAGTACTGACCCTCTGACAATGCAGCGCTCCCTCATTCCTGACCCTCTGACAGTGCAGCGCTCCCTCAGTACTGATCCTCTGACAGTGCAGCACTCCCTCAGTACTGACCCTCTGACAATGCAGCGCTCCCTCATTCCTGACCCTCTGACAGTGCAGCACTCCCTCAGTACTGACTCTCTGACAGTGCCGCACTCCCTCAGTACTGACACTCTGACAGTGCGGCACTCCCTCAGTACTGACCCTCTGACAGTGCGGCACTCCCTCAGCACTGACCCTCTGACAGTGCAGCGCTCCCTCAGTACTGATCCTCTGACAGTGCAGCATTCCCTCAGTACTGACCCTCTGACAGTGCAGCACTCCCTCAGTACGGGCCCTCTGACAGTGCAGCACTCCCTCAGTACTGACCCTCTGACAGTGCAGCACTCCCTCAGTACGGGCCCTCTGACAGTACAGCACTCACTCAGAACTGACCCTCTGACCGTGCGGCACCCCTCAATACTGACACAAAGAAATGTACAGCACAGGAACAGGCCCTTCAGCCCTCCAAGCCCGTGCCGACAATGCTGCCCGACTAAACTACAATCTTCTACACTTCCTGGGTCCGTATCCCTCTATTTCCATCCTATTCATGTATATGTCAAGATGCCCCTTAAATGTCACTATCGCCCCTGCTTCCACCACCTCCTCCGGTAGCGAGTTCCAGGCACCCACTACCCTCTGTGTAAAAAACTTGCCTCGTACATCTACTCTAAACCTTGCCCCTCTCACCTTAAACCTATGCCCCCTAGTAATTGACCCCTCTACCCTGGAGAAAAGCCTCTGACTATCCACTCTGTCTATGCCCCTCATAATTTTGTAGATCTCTATCAGGTCGCCCCTCAACCTCCGTCGTTCCAGTGAGAACAAACCGAGTTTATTCAACCGCTCCTCATAGCTAATGCCCTCCATACCAGGCAACATTCTGGTAAATCTCTTCTGCACCCTCTCTAAAGCCTCCACATCCTTCTGGTAGTGTGGCGACCAGAATTGAACACTATACTCCAAGTGTGGCCTAACTAAGGTTCTATACAGCTGCAACATGACTTGCCAATTCTTATACTCAATGCCCCGGCCAATGAAGGCAAGCATGCTGTATGCCTTCTTGACTACCTTCTCCACCTGTGTTGCACCTTTCAGTGACCTGTGGACCTGTACACCTAGATCTCTCTGACTTTCAATACTCTTGAGGGTTCTACCATTCACTGTATATTCCCTACCTGCATTAGACCTTCCAAAATGCATTACCTCACATTTGTCCGGATTTAACTCCATCTGCCATCTCTCCGCCCATGTCTCCAAACAATCTAAATCCTGCTGTATCCTCTGACAGTCCTCATCGCGATCCGCAATTCCACCAACCTTTTTGTCGTCTGCAAACTTACTCATCAGACCAATTGCATTTTCCTCCAAATCATTTATATATACTACAAACAGCAAAGGTCCCAGCACTGATCCCTGTGGAACACCTCTGGTCACAGCCCTCCAATTAGAAAAGCATCCTTCCATTGCTACTCTCTGCCTTCTATGACCTAGCCAGTTCTGTATCCACCTTGCCAGCTCACCCCTGATCCCGTGTGACTTCACCTTTTGTACTAGTCTACCATGAGGGACCTTGTCAAAGGCCTTACTGATGTCCATATAGACAACATCCACTGCCCTACCTGCATCAATCATCTTAGTGACCTCCTCGAAAAACTCTATCAAGTTAGTGAGACACGACCTCCCCTTCACAAAACCATGCTGCCTCTCACTAATACGTCCATTTGCTTCCAAATGGGAGTAGATCCTCTCTCGAAGAATTCTCTCCAGTAATTTCCCTACCACTGAAGTAAGGCTCACCTGCCTGTAGTTCCCTGGATTATCCTTGCTACCCTTCTTAAACAGAGGAACAACATTAGCTATTCTCAAGTCCTCCGGGACATCACCTGAAGACAGTGAGGATCCAAAGATTTCTGTCAAGGCCTCTGCAATTTCCTCTCCAGCCTCCTTCAGTAGTCTGGGGTAGATCCCATCAGGCCCTGGGGACTTATCTACCTTAATATTTTTTAAGACGCCCAACACCTCGTCTTTTTGGATCTCAATGTGACCCAGGCTATCTACACACCTTTCTCCAGACTCAACATCTACCAATTCCTTCTCTTTGGTGAATACTGATGCAAAGTATTCATTTAGTACCTCGCCCATTTCCTCTGGCTCCACACATAGATTCCCTTGCCTATCCTTCAGTGGGCCAACCCTTTCCCTGGCTACCCTCTTGCTTTTTATGTACGTGTAAAAAGCCTTCGGATTTTCCTTAACCCTATTTGCCAATGACTTTTCGTGACCCCTTCTAGCCCTCCTGACTCCTTGCTTATGTTTGTTCCTACTTTCCTTATATTCCACACAGGCTTCGTCTGTTCCCAGCCTTTTAGCCCTGACAAATGCCTCCTTTTTCTTTTTGACGAGGCCTACAATATCTCTCGTTATCCAAGGTTCCCGAAAATTGCCGTATTTATCCTTCTTCCTCACAGGAACATGCCGGTCCTGAATTCCTTTCAACTGACACTTGAAAGCCTCCCACATATCAGATGTTGATTTGCCCTCAAACATCCGCCCCCAATCTAGGTTCTTCAGTTCCCGCCTAATATTGTTATAATTAGCCTTCCCCCAATTTAGCACATTCATCCTAGGACCACTCTTATCCTTGTCCACCAGCACTTTAAAATTACTGAATTGTGGTCACTGTTCCCGAAATGCCCCCCTACTGAAACTTCTACCACCTGGCCGGGCTCATTCCCCAATACCAGGTCCAGTATCACCCCTTCCCTAGTTGGACTGTCTACATATTGTTTTAAGAAGCCCTCCTGGATGCTCCTTACAAACTCTGCCCCGTCTAAGCCCCTGGCACTAAGTGAGTCCCAGCCAATATTGGCGAAGTTGAAGTCTCCCATCACCACAACCCTGTTTTTACACTTTTCCAAAATCTGTCTACCTATCTGCTCCTCTATCTCCTGCTGGCTGTTGGGAGGCCTGTAGTAAACCCCCAACATTGTGACTGCACCCTTCTTATTCCTGATCTCTACCCATATAGCCTCACTGCCCTCTGAGGTGTCCTCCCGCAGTACAGCTGTGATATTCTCCCTAACCACTAGCGCAACTCCGCCACCCCTTTTACATCCTCCTCTATCCCACCTGAAACATCTAAATCCTGGAACGCTTAGCTGCCAATCCTGCCCTTCCCTCAACCAGGTCTCTGTAATGGCAACAACATCATAGTTCCAAGTACTCATCCAAGCTCTAAATTCATCTGCCTTACCCGTAATACTTCTTGCATTAAAACATACGCACTTCAGGCCACCAGATCCGCTGTGTTCAGCAACTTCTCCCTGTCTGCTCTGCCTCAGAGCCCCACTGTCCCTATTCCCTAGGTCTCCCACAGTGCTCTCACCTTCTGACCTATTGCTCCCGTGCCCACCCCCCTGCCATACTAGTTTAAACCCTCCCGTGTGACACTAGAAAACCTCGCAGCCAGGATATTTATGCCTCTCCAGTTTAGATGCAACCCGTCCTTATATAGGTCACACCTGCCCCGGAAGAGCTCCCAGAGGTCCAGATAACGGAAACCCTCCCTCCTACACCAGCTGATTAGACACGTGTTTAGCTGCTCTATCTTCCTATTTCTAGCCTCACTGGCATGTGGCACAGGGAGTAATCCCGAGATTACAACCCTACAGGTCCTGTCTTTTAACTTTCTGCCTAGCTCCCTGAACTCCTGCTGCAGGACCTCATGCCCCTTCCTGCCTATGTCGTTAGTACCAATATGTACAACGACCTCTGCCTGTTTGCCCTCCCCCTTCAGGATGCCCTCTACCCGTTCGGAGACATCCTGGACCCTGGCACCAGGGAGGCAACATACCATCCTGGAGTCTCTTTCACGTCCACAGAAGTGCCTATCTGTGCCCCTGACTATAGAGTCCCCTATTACTATTGCTCTTCTGCGCTTTGACCCTCCCTTCTGAACATCAGAGCCAGCCATGGTGCCACTGCTCTGGTTGCTGCTGTTTTCCCCTGATAGCCTATCCCCCCCGACAGTATCCAAAGGGGTATACCTGTTCGAGAGGGGGACAACCTCAGGGGATTCCTGCACTGACTGCCTGCCCTTTCTGGTGGTCACCCATTTCTCTGCCTGCACCTTGGGTGTGACCACATTTATATAACTGCGATCTATGACGCTTTCCGCCACCTGCATGCTCCTAAGTGCATCCAATTGCTGCTCCAACCGAACCATGCGGTCTGTGAGGAGCTCCAGTTGGGTGCACTTTCTGCAGATGAAGCCATCGGGACGCTGGAAGCCTCCCGGACCTGCCACATCTCACAGTCAGAGCACTGCACCCCTCTAACTGACATTGCGTCAATTAATTAGTAAATTAAATTAAAAGTTTAAAAAAATGTTTTTTTAAAGTTACTGTTAACTATCTGTTTCCTAGCACTAGATTTCTACCATAAATGTGAAATCTAAATATAGTACTCTCCCATCTCTGGCTTAGATACCCCTCTAAATTATAATTAAGTAATTATGTTTAATTAGTTACCAATGTTTAATTGTTTAAATTTAGTGTAGATTCCCAACCAGCCACTCAGGTCACAGCTTTTCTGCGATGTCAATTCAGTTTCATCCCCCCCCCCCCCCCCGACACACACAATTTGAAAAAGGTAATAAAAGTAAAAATGAGTAAAAATCACTTACTTACCTTCTGAGGGTCTGAGATGTTCTCAGGTTCCCTACCTGACAGAGACTGCTCCTCCTCCTCCGAACGGCTCCCGAAACTAGGCCGCGGTCTTTTTAAATCGCCGCTCAGACTCGCAGCTCCGGCTCTTTTTAAATCTCTGCTCCGACTCGCAGCTCCCGCGCTTTTTAAATCTCCGCTCCGACTCGCAGCTCCCGCGCTTTTTAAATCTCCGCTCCGACTCGCAGCTCCCGCGCTTTTTAAATCTCCGCTCCGACTCGCAGCTCCCACTCTTTTTAAATCTCCGCTCCGACTCGCAGATCCCACTCTTTTTATATCTCCGCTCCGACTCGCAGCTCCCGCGCTTTTTAAATCTCTGCTCCGACTCGCAGATCCCGCGCTTTTTAAATCTCCGCTCAGACTCGCAGCTCCCACTCTTTTTAAATCTCCGCTCCGACTCGCAGCTCCCACTGTTTTTAAATCTCCGCTCCGACTCGCAGCTCCCGTGCTTTTTAAATCTCTGCTCCGACTCGCAGCTCCCACTATTTTTGAATCCCCGCTCCGACTCTCAGCTCCCGCTCTTTTTAAACTTCCGCTCCGACTCGCAGCTCACGCTCTTTTTAAATCTTCCTCTGAAAGTGCGGCACTTCCACAGTACTGACCCTCCGACAGTGCAGCACTCCCTCAGTACTGACCCTCTGACATTGCAGTACTCCCTCAGTAATGACCGTCTGACAGTGCAGTATTCCCTCAGTACTGACCCTCTGACAGTGCAACGCTCCCTCAGTACTGACGCTCTGGCAGTGCAGTATTCCCTCAGTACTGACCCTCTGACAGTGCAGCACACCCTCGGTACTGACACTCTGGCAGTGCAGTATTCCCTCAGTACTGACCCTCTGACAGCGCAGTATTCCCCCAGTACTGACCCTCTGACAGCGCAGTATTCCCCCAGTACTGACCCTCTGACAGCGCAGTATTCCCTCAGTACTGACCCTCTGACAGTGCAGCGCTCCCTCAGTACTGACCCTCTGACAGTGCAACGCTCCCTCAGTACTGCCCCTCTGACAGTGCAGCGCTCCCTCAGTACTGACCCTCTGACATTGCAGTACTCCCTCAGTAATGACCGTCTGACAGTGCAGTATTCCCTCAGTACTGACCCTCTGACAGTGCAACGCTCCCTCAGTACTGACGCTCTGGCAGTGCAGTATTCCCTCAGTACTGACCCTCTGACAGTGCAGCACACCCTCGGTACTGACACTCTGGCAGTGCAGTATTCCCTCAGTACTGACCCCCTGACAGCGCAGTATTCCCCCAGTACTGACCCTCTGACAGCGCAGTATTCCCTCAGTACTGACCCTCTGACAGTGCAGCGCTCCCTCAGTACTGACCCTCTGACAGTGCAGCACCCTCAGTACTGACTCTCTGACAGTGCAACGCTCCCTCAGTACTGACCCTCTGACAGTGCAGCAGTCCCTCAGTACTGACCCTCTGATAGTGCAGCACTCCCTCAGTACTGACCCTCTGACAGTGCAGCAGTCCCTCAGTACTGACCCTCTGACAGGACAGCACTCCCTCAGTACTGCCCCTCTGACAGTGCAGCGCTCCCTCAGTACTGGCCCTCTGACAGTGCAGAGCTCCCTCAGTACTGACCCTCTGACAGTGCAGCGCTCCCTCAGTACTGACCCTCTGACAGTGGAGCACTCCCTCAGTACTGACCCTCTGACAGTGCAGCACTCCCTCAGTAATGAACGTCTGACAGTGCAGCACTCCCTCAGTACTGACCCTCTGACAGTGCAGCATTCCCTCAGTACTGACCCTCTGACAGTGCAGCACTCCCTCAGTACTGACCCTGTGACTGTGCAGCGCTCCCTCAGCACTGACCCTCTTACAGTGCAGTGCTCCCTCAGTACTGATCCTCAGATAGAGCAGCACTCCTTCAGTCCTGACCCTATGACAGTGCTGTACTCCCCCAGTACTCCCCGTCTGACAGTGCAGTACTCCCACAATACTGGCTCTCTGACAGTGCAGCACTCCCTCAGTACTGACCCTCTGACAGTGCAGCACTCCCTCAGTACTGACCCTGACAGTGCAGCACTCCCTCAGTACTGACCCTCTGACAGTGCAGCACTCCCTCAGTACTGACCCTCTGACAGTGCAGCACCCTCAGTACTGACCCTCTGACAGTGCAGCGCTCCCTCAGTACCGACTCTCTGACAGTGCACCACTCCCTCAGCACTGACCCTCTTCCCGTGCAGCGTTCCCTCATGATGCACAATCAATACGCTTGAGTCCACGTGGAGTCATATCGATTCAGCTTTAATCAGATAGAACTGTATCCAGCAGCGAAGTTACAGAAGTGAAGGCTGCTGGGGACGGCACTGGTTCTTATACCCCGCCTCTCAGGGCGGGGCTATGTACATTGCCCAATGTTAGACCCCACTGTCTAGCCAATGGTTATTCCTCTCTCTAGAACCGCAATACCTGGTATTACCACACCTCAGTAGTGATCTCTGAGAGTGCAGCACTCCCTCAGTACTGCCCCTCTGACAGTGCAGCACTCCCTCAGTACTGACCCTCTGACAGTGCAGCACTCCCTCAGTACTGACTCTCTGACAGTGCAGCACTCCCTCAGTACTGACCCTCTGACAGTGCAGCACTCCCTCAGCACTGACCCTCTTACAGTGCATTGCTCCCTCAGTGCTGATCCTCAGATAGAGCAGCACTCCTTCAGTCCTGACACTGTGACAGTGCAGCACTTCCCCAGTACTGACCCTCTGACAGTGCTGTACTCCCCCAGTACTCCCCCTCTGACAGTGCCGTACTCCCACAATACTGGCTCTCTGAGAGTGCAGCGCTCCCTCAGTACTGACCCTCTGACAGTGCCGTACTCCCTCAGTAATGACCTCTGACAGTGCAGTTTTACTTCAGTACTGACCCTCTGACAGTGCAGTATTCCCTTAGTACTGACCCTCAGACAGTGCAGTATTCCCTCAGTACAAACATTCTGACAGTGCAGCACTCCCTCAGTACTGACCGTCTGACAATGCTGTATTCCCTCAGTACTGACCCTCTGCCAGTGCAGCACTCCCTCAGTACTGACCCTCTGACAGTGCAGCACTCCCTCAGTACTGACCCTCTGACAGTGCAGCACTCCCTCAGTACTGACCCTCTGACAGTGCAGCGCTCCCTCAGTACTGACCCTCTGACAGTGCAGCACTCCCTCAGTACTGACCCTCTGACAGTGCAGCACTCCCTCAGTACTGACCCTGACAGTGCAGCACTCCCTCAGTACTGACCCTCTGACAGTGCAGCACTCCCTCAGTACTGACCCTCTGACAGTGCAGCGCTCCCTCAGTACTGACCCTCTGACAGTGCAGCGCTCCCTCAGTACCGACTCTCTGACAGTGCACCACTCCCTCAGCACTGACCCTCTTCCCGTGCAGCGTTCCCTCATGATGCACAATCAATACGCTTGAGTCCACGTGGAGTCATATCGATTCAGCTTTAATCAGATAGAACTGTATCCAGCAGCGAAGTTACAGAAGTGAAGGCTGCTGGGGACGGCACTGGTTCTTATACCCTGCCTCTCAGGGCGGGGCTATGTACATTGCCCAATGTTAGACCCAACGGTCTAGCCAATGATTATTCCTCTCTCTAGAACCGCAATACCTGGTATTACCACACCTCAGTAGTGATCTCTGAGAGTGCAGCACTCCCTCAGTACTGACTCTCTGACAGTGCAGCACTCCCTCAGTACTGACCCTCTGACAGTGCAGCACTCCCTCAGTACTGACTCTCTGACAGTGCAGCGCTCCCTCAGTACTGACTGTCTGACAGTGCAGCACTCCCTCAGTACTGACTCTCTGACAGTGCAGCACTCCCTCAGTACTGACTCTCTGACAGTGCAGCACTCCCTCAGTACTGACACACTAACAGTGCAGCGCTCCCTCAGTACTGACTCTCTGACAGTGCAGCACTCCCTCAGTACTGACACACTAACAGTGCAGCGCTCCCTCAGTACTGACTGTCTGACAGTGCAGCACTCCCTCAGTACTGACTCTCTGACAGTGCAGCGTTCCCTCAGTACTACCCCTCTGACAGTGCAGCACTCCCTCAGTACTGACTGTTTGACAGTGCAGCACTCCCTCAGTACTGACTCTCTGACAGTGCAGCACTCCCTCAGTACTGACGCACTAACAGTGCAGCGCTCCCTCAGTACTGCCCCTCTGACAGTGGAGCACTCCCTCAGCACTGACTCTCTGACAGTGCAGCACTCCCTCAGTACTGACCCTCTGACTGTGCAGTGTTCCCTCAGTACTGATCCTCAGATCGAGCAGCACTCCTTCAGTCGTGACCCTCTGACAGTGCAGCACTCCCTCAGTACTGACTGTCTGACAGTGCAGCACTCCCTCAGTACTGACTCTCTGACAGTGCAGCACTCCCTCAGTACTGACTGTCTGACAGTGCAGCACTCCCTCAGTACTGACCCTCTGACAGTGCAGTCCTCCATCAGTACTGACTGTCTGACAGTGCAGCACTCCCTCAGTACTGACCCTCTGACAGTGCAGCACTCCCCACGGTACTGACTGTCTGACAGTGCAGCACTCCCTCAGTACTGACCCTCTGACAGTGCAGTCCTCCATCAGTACTGACCCTCTGACAGTGCAGCACTCCCTCAGTACTGACCCTCTGACAGTGCAGTGCTCCCTTAGGACTGATCCTCTGATAGTGGAGTACTCTCTCAGTCCGCACGCTCTGAAAATGCAGCACTCCCTCAGTACTGGCTGTCTGACAGTGCAGCACCCTCTCAGTACTGACTCTCTCACAGTGCAGCGCTCCCTCAGTACTGACCCTATGACAGAGCAGCACTCCCTCAGTACTGACCCAACTGACAGTGCAGCACTTCCTCAGTTCTGACCCTCTGACTGTGCAGCGCTCCCTCAGTACTGACCCTCTGACAGTGCAGCGCTCCCTCAGTACTGACCCTCTGACAGTGCAGCGCTCCCTCAGTACTGACTCTCTTACAGTGCAGCACTCCCTCAGTACTGACACGACTGACAGTGCAGCACTTCCTCAGTGCTGACCATCTGACAGTGCAGCACTCCCTCAGCATTGACACTCTGACAGTGCAGCGTTCCCTCAGTACTGACCCTCTGACAGTGCGGCACTCCCTCAGTACTGACCCTCTGACAGTGTAGCACTCCCTCAGTACTGACCCTCTGAAAGTGCGGCACTCCCTCAGTACTGACCCTCTGACAGTGCAGAACTCCCTCAGTACTGACCCTCTGACAGTGCAGCACTCGCTCAGTACTGATGCTCTGACAGTCCAGCACTCCCTCAGTACTGACCCTCTGACAGTGCAGCACTCCCTCAGTTCTGACGCTCTGAAGGTTCAGTACTCCCTCAGTACTGACCCTCTGACAGTGCAGCACATCCTCAGTACTGACTCTCTGACAGTGCAGCACTCCCTCAACACTGACCCTCTGACTGTGCAGCGTTCCGTCAGTACTGACCCCCTGACAGTGCAGCACTCCCTCAGTACTGACCCTCTGACTGTGCAGCACTCCCTCAGTACTGACTCTCTGACAGTCCAGCACTCCCTCAGTACTGACCCCCTGACAGTGCAGCACTCGCTCAGTACTGACGCTCTGACAGTGCAGCACACCCTGAGTACTGACCATCTGACAGTGCAGCACTCCCTCAGCACTGACCCTCTGACAGTGGCGCACTCGCTCAGCACTGACCCTCTGTCAGTGCTGCACTCCCTCAGTACTGACACTCTGACAGTGCAGCACTCCCTCAGTACTGACCCTCTGAAAGTGCAGCACTCCCTCAGTACTGACCCACTGACAGTGCAGCACTCCCTCAGTTCTGACGCTCTGAAGGTGCAGTACTCCCTCAGTACTGACCCTCTGACAGTGCAGCACATCCTCAGTACTGACCCTCTGACAGTGCAGCACTCCCTCAACACTTACCCTCTGACTGTGCAGCGTTCCGTCAGTACTGACCCCCTGACAGTGCAGCACTCCCTGAGTACTGACTCTCTGACAGTGCAGCACTCCCTCAGTACTGACCCTCTGACAGTGCAGTACTCCTCAGTAATGATCGTCTGACATTGCCGAATTCCCTCTGTACTGACCCTCAGACAGACCAGCACTCCCTCAGTGCTGAACATCTGACAGTGCAGCACTCCCTCAGCACTGACCCCCTTACAGTGCAGCGTTCCCTCGGTAGTGATCTCTGCTGTGCAGCACTCCCTCAGTACTGACCTTCTGACTGTGCAGCACTCCCTCAGCACTGACCCTCTTACAGTGCAGTGTTCCTTCAGTACTGATCCTCAGATAGAGCTGCACTCCTTCAGTCGTGACCCTCTGACAGTGCAGCACTCCCTCAGTACTGAACCTCTGACAGTGCAGCACTCCCTCAGTACTGACCCTCTGACTGTGCAGTGTTCCCTCAGTACTGATCCTCAGATCGAGCAGCACTCCTTCAGTCGTGACCCTCTGACAGTGCAGCACTTCCTCAGTGCTGACCATCTGACAGTGCAGCACTCCCTCAGCATTGACACTCTGACAGTGCAGCGTTCCCTCAGTACTGACCCTCTGACAGTGCGGCACTCCCTCAGTACTGACCCTCTGACAGTGTAGCACTCCCTCAGTACTGACCCTCTGAAAGTGCGGCACTCCCTCAGTACTGACCCTCTGACAGTGCAGAACTCCCTCAGTACTGACCCTCTGACAGTGCAGCACTCGCTCAGTACTGATGCTCTGACAGTCCAGCACTCCCTCAGTACTGACCCTCTGACAGTGCAGCACTCCCTCAGTTCTGACGCTCTGAAGGTGCAGTACTCCCTCAGTACTGACCCTCTGACAGTGCAGCACATCCTCAGTACTGACTCTCTGACAGTGCAGCACTCCCTCAACACTGACCCTCTGACTGTGCAGCGTTCCGTCAGTACTGACCCCCTGACAGTGCAGCACTCCCTCAGTACTGACCCTCTGACTGTGCAGCACTCCCTCAGTACTGACTCTCTGACAGTCCAGCACTCCCTCAGTACTGACCCCCTGACAGTGCAGCACTCGCTCAGTACTGACGCTCTGACAGTGCAGCACACCCTCAGTACTGACCATCTGACAGTGCAGCACTCCCTCAGCACTGACCCTCTGACAGTGGCGCACTCGCTCAGCACTGACCCTCTGTCAGTGCTGCACTCCCTCAGTACTGACCCTCTGACAGTGCAGCACTCCCTCAGTACTGACCCTCTGAAAGTGCAGCACTCCGTCAGTACTGACCCCCTGACAGTGCAGCACTCCCTGAGTACTGACTCTCTGACAGTGCAGCACTCCCTCAGTACTGACCCTCTGACAGTGCAGTACTCCTCAGTAATGATCGTCTGACATTGCCGAATTCCCTCTGTACTGACCCTCAGACAGACCAGCACTCCCTCAGTGCTGAACATCTGACAGTGCAGCACTCCCTCAGCACTGACCCCCTTACAGTGCGGCGTTCCCTCGGTAGTGATCTCTGCTGTGCAGCACTCCCTCAGTACTGACCTTCTGACTGTGCAGCACTCCCTCAGCACTGACCCTCTTAAAGTGCAGTGTTCCTTCAGTACTGATCCTCAGATAGAGCTGCACTCCTTCAGTCGTGACCCTCTGACAGTGCAGCACTCCCTCAGTACTGAACCTCTGACAGTGCAGCACTCCCTCAGTACTGACCCTCTGACTGTGCAGTGTTCCCTCAGTACTGATCCTCAGATCGAGCAGCACTCCTTCAGTCGTGACCCTCTGACAGTGCAGCACTCCCTCAGTACTGACTGTCTGACAGTGCAGCACTCCCTCAGTACTGACTCTCTGACAGTGCAGCACTCCCTCAGTACTGACTGTCTGACAGTGCAGCACTCCCTCAGTACTGACCCTCTGACAGTGCAGTCCTCCATCAGTACTGACTGTCTGACAGTGCAGCACTCCCTCAGTACTGACCCTCTGACAGTGCAGCACTCCCTCAGTACTGACTGTCTGACAGTGCAGCACTCCCTCAGTACTGACCCTCTGACAGTGCAGTCCTCCATCAGTACTGACCCTCTGACAGTGCAGCACTCCCTCAGTACTGACCCTCTGACAGTGCAGTGCTCCCTCAGGACTGATCCTCTGATAGTGGAGTACTCTCTCAGTCCGCATGCTCTGAAAATGCAGCACTCCCTCAGTACTGACTGTCTGACAGTGCAGCACCCCCTCAGTACTGACTCTCTCACAGTGCAGCGCTCCCTCAGTACTGACCCTATGACAGTGCAGCACTCCCTCAGTACTGACCCAACTGACAGTGCAGCACTTCCTCAGTTCTGACCCTCTGACTGTGCAGCGCTCCCTCAGTACTGACCCTCTGACAGTGCAGCGCTCCCTCAGTACTGACTCTCTTACAGTGCAGCACTCCCTCAGTACTGACACGACTGACAGTGCAGCACTTCCTCAGTGCTGACCATCTGACAGTGCAGCACTCCCTCAGCATTGACACTCTGACAGTGCAGCGTTCCCTCAGTACTGACCCTCTGACAGTGCGGCACTCCCTCAGTACTGACCCTCTGACAGTGTAGCACTCCCTCAGTACTGACCCTCTGAAAGTGCGGCACTCCCTCAGTACTGACCCTCTGACAGTGCAGAACTCCCTCAGTACTGACCCTCTGACAGTGCAGCACTCGCTCAGTACTGATGCTCTGACAGTCCAGCACTCCCTCCGTACTGACCCTCTGACAGTGCAGCACTCCCTCAGTTCTGACGCTCTGACAGTGCAGCACACCCTCAGTACTGACCCTCTGACAGTGCAGCACATCCTCAGTACTGACTCTCTGACGGTGCAGCACTCCCTCAACACTGACCCTCTGACTGTGCAGCATTCCGTCAGTACTGACCCCCTGACAGTGCAGCACTCACTCAGCACTGAGCCCCTTACAGTGCAGCATTCCCTCGGTAGTGATCTCTGTTGTGCAGCACTCCCTCAGTACTGACCCTCTGACAGTGCAGCACCCTCAGTACTGACCCTCTGACAGTGCAGCACTCCCTCAGTACTGACCCTCTGACAGTGCAGCACTCCCTCAGTACTGACCCTCTGACAGTGCAGCACCCTCAGTACTGACCCTCTGATAGTGCAGCACTCCCTCAGTACTGACTCCCTGATAGTGCAGCACTCCCTCAGTATTGACACTCTGCTGTGCAGCACTCCCTCAGTACTGAAACTCTGATAGAGCAGCACTCCCTCAGTTCTGACCCTCTGACAGTGCAGCACTCCCTCAGTACTGACCCTCTGACAGTGCAGCGCCCCCTCAGTACTGACCCTCAGACAGTGCAGCGCTCCCTCAGGACTGACCCTCTGAAGTGCAGCACTCCCACAGTACTGACCCTCTGACAGTGCAGCGCCCCCTCAGTACTGACCCTCAGACAGTGCAGCTCTCCCTCAGTCCTGACCCTCTGACAGTGCAGCGCTCCCTCAGCACTGACCCTCTTACAGTGCAGTGCTCCCTCAGTACTGACCCTATGACAGTGCTGTACTCCCGCAGTACTCCCCCTCTGACAGTGCAGTACACCCACAATACTGGCTCTCTGAGAGTGAAGCACTCCCTCAGTACTGACCGTCTGACAGTGCAGCACTCCCTCAGTACTGACCGTCTGACAGTGCAGCACTCACTCAGTACTGACCGTCTGACAGTGCAGCACTCCCTCAGTACTGACCCCCTGACAGTGCAGCACTCCCTCAGTACTGACCCTCTAACAGTGCAGTACTCCCGCAGTACTGACCCTCTGACAGGTCAGCACTTAGCCTGATCCTATGACAGTGCGCCCCCCCCCCCCCCTCAATACTGACCCTCTGAAACTGCGGCACACCTACAACACTGAATTCCTGACAGTGCAGCACTCCCTCAGTACTGACCCTCTGACAGTGCAGCGTTTCCTCAGTACCTACCCTCTGACAGTGCAGTCCTCCATCAGTACTAACCCTCTGACAGTGCAGCACTCCCTCAGTACTGACCCTCTGTAAGTGCGGCACCCCCTCAGTACTGACTCTCTGACAGTGCGGCACTCCCTCAGTACTGACCCTCTGACAGTGCAGGACTCCCTCAGTACTGACCCTCTGACAGTGCAGCACTCGCTCAGTACTGATGCTCTGACAATGCAGCACTCCCTCAGTACTGAGCCTCTGACAGTGAAGCACTCCCTCAGTATTGACCCTCTGACAGTGCAGCACTCCCTCAGTACTGACCCTCTGGCTGTGCAGCACTCCCTCAGTACTGACTCTCTGACAGTCCAGCACTCCCTCAGTACTGACCCTCTGACAGTGCAGCACTCGCTCAGTACTGACCCTCTGACAGTGCAGCGCTCCCTCAGTACTGACCCTCTGACAGTGCAGCGCTCCCTCAGTACTGACCATCTGACAGTGCAGCACTCCCTCAGTACTGACGCACTGACAGTGCAGCACACCCTCAGTACTGACCATCTGACAGTGCAGCACTCCCTCAGCACTGACCCTCTGACAGTGCCGCACTCCCTCAGTACTGACGCTCTGACAGTGCAGCACACCCTCAGTACTGACCATCTGACAGTGCAGCACTCCCTCAGCACTGACCCTCTGACAGTGCCGCACTCCCTCAGCACTGACCCTCTGAGAGTGCTGCACTCCCTCAGTACTGACCCTCTGACAGTGCAGCACTCCCTCAGTACTGACCCTCTGAAAGTGCAGCACTCCCTCAGTACTGACCCTCTGACAGTGCAGCACTCCCTCAGTCCTGACGCTCTGAAGGTGCAGTACTCCCTCAGTACTGAACCTCTGACAGTGCAGCACATCCTCAGTACTGACTCTCTGACAGTGCAGCACTCCCTCAACACTGACCCTCTGACTGTGCAGCGTTCCGTCAGTACTGACCCCCTGACAGTGCAGCACTCCCTGAGTACTTACACTCTGACAGTGCAGCACTCCCTCAGTACTGACCCTCTGACAGTGCAGTACTCCTCAGTAATGATCATCTGACATTGCAGAATTCCCTCTGTACTGACCCTCAGACAGCCCAGCACTCCCTCAGTGCTGAACATCTGACAGTGCAGCACTCCCTCAGCATTGACCCCCTTACAGTGCAGTGTTCCCTCAGTACTGACCCTATGACAGTGCAGTGCTCCCTCAGTACTGACGCTCTGACAGTGCAGCACTCCCTCAGTACTGACCCTCTGACAGTGCAGCACTCCCTCAGTACTGACCCTCTGACAGTGCAGCATTCCCTCCGTACTGACCCTCTGACAGTGCAGCGCTCCCTCAGTACTGACGCTCTGACAGTGCAGCACTCCCTCAGTACTGACCCTCTGACAGTGCAGCACTCCCTCAGCACTGACCCTCTGACAGTGCAGCACTCCCTCAGTACTGACCCTCTGACAGTGCAGAACTCCCTCAGTACTGACCCTCTGACAGTGCAGTGTTCCCTCAGTACTGACCCTCTGACAGTGCAGCGATCCCTCAGTACTGACGCTCTGACAGTGCAGCACTCACTCAGTACTGACCCTCTGACAGTGCAGCACTCCCTAAGTACTGACCCTCTGACAGTGCAGCACTCCCTCAGTACTGACCCTCTGACAGTGCAGCACTCCCTCAGTACTGACCTTCTGACAGTGCAGCATTCCCTCCGTACTGACCCTCTGACAGTGCAGCACTCCCTCAATACTGACCCTCTGACAGTGCAGCACTCCCTCAGTACTGACCCACTGACAGTGCAGCACTCCCTCAGTACTGACCCTCTGACAGTGCAGCACTCCCTCAGTACTGACCGTCTGACAGTGCAGCACTCCCTCAGTACTGACCCTCTGACAGTGCAGCACTCTCTCAGTACTGACCCTCTGACAGTGCAGCACTCTCTCAGTACTGACCCTCTGACAGTGCAGCACTCCCTCAGTACTGACCCTCTTAGAGTGCAGCACTCTCTCAGTAATGACCCTCTGACAGTGCAGCACTCCCTCAGTACTGACCCTCTGACAGTGCAGCACTCCCTCAATACTGACCCTCTGACAGTGCAGCTCTCCCTCAGTACTGACCGTCTGACAGTGCAGCACTCCCTCAGTACTGACCATCTGACAGTGCAGCACTCCCTCAGTACTGACCCTCTGACAGTGCAGCACTCCCTCAGTACTGACCCTCTGACAGTGCAGCACTCCCTCAGTACTGACCCTCTGACAGTGCAGCACTCCCTCAGTACTGTCCCTCTGACAGTGCAGCACTCCCTCAGCACTCACCCTCTGACAGTGCAGCTCTCCCTCAGTACTGACCCTCTGACAGTGCAGCACTCCCTCAGTACTGACCCTCTGACAGTGCAGCACTCCCTCAGTACTGACCCTCTGACAGTGCAGCACTCCCTCAGTACTGACCCTCTGACAGTGCAGCACTCCCTCAGTACTGACCCTCTGACAGTGCAGCACTCCCTCAGTACTGACCCTCTGACAGTGCAGCACTCCCTCAGTACTGACACTCTGACAGTGCAGTACTCCCTCAGTACTGACCCTCGGACAGTGCAGCACTCCCTCAGTACTGACCCTCTGACAGTGCAGCACTCCCTCAGTACTGACCCTCTGACAGTGCAGCACTCCCTCAGTACTGACCCTCCGACAGTGCAGCACTCCCTCAGTACTGACCGTCTGACAGTGCAGCACTCCCTCAGTACTGACCCTCTGACAGTGCAGCACTCTCTCAGTACTGACCCTCTGACAGTGCAGCACTCTCTCAGTACTGACCCTCTGACAGTGCAGCACTCCCTCAGTACTGACCCTCTGACAGTGCAGCACTCTCTCAGTACTGACCCTCTGACAGTGCAGCACTCCCTCAGTACTGACCCTCTGACAGTGCAGCACTCCCTCGATACTGACCCTCTGACAGTGCAGCTCTCCCTCAGTACTGACCGTCTGACAGTGCAGCACTCCCTCAGTACTGACCGTCTGACAGTGCAGCACTCCCTCAGTACTGACCCTCTGACAGTGCAGCACTCCCTCAGTACTGACCCTCTGACAGTGCAGCACTCCCTCAGTACTGACCCTCTGACAGTGCAGCACTCCCTCAGTACTGACCCTCTGACAGTGCAGCACTCCCTCAGTACTGTCCCTCTGACAGTGCAGCACTCCCTCAGCACTCACCCTCTGACAGTGCAGCTCTCCCTCAGTACTGACCCTCTGACAGTGCAGCACTCCCTCAGTACTGACCCTCTGACAGTGCAGCACTCCCTCAGTACTGACCCTATGTCTCAGTTGCTCACTCTGGAGAATTATCTCCATTTGCTGCCTTTTCATTCACTGCTCCGTTACCTGTGATGTTCCACAAGTGTCACTGACAGAGGCGTAGACCTGAACTAGGTGATTTTGTGTGAGAGAGAGGCAGTAAAATGTCTTATATGTTTACCATTTAAAGGTCTGGGTGAATTGAGTGTTAAAACTCCAGATTATCCGGTGAATGGGAGCCTGGGACAATCTGTGTGGTTACCTGTGGAAATTAACCCAATCCCAAAGGATGCAGAAATCACCTGGAAATTCATTGGAAGCACTGAAATCACTATCGCCCGATATGACACCAGCATCGACAGAACAAAGATCTTTCCAGGCAGAGTCGCAGGAAGAGTCCAAATGCTTGTGAATTTTACACTTCAGATAAACGGACTCGAAAGAAACGATGAAGGAATTTACACAGTGTCCCTGGAATCATCAACAAATCAACAAAATCAACTTTCTCTCCATGTTTATGGTGAGTATTTTTCAGTTTTGTTTGAGAGAGGAGCGCCGGTTTCCGCCCCCTCTGAAATGGTGTCATTGCGCCGCACGCTATTGGAGCGGTGTCGGTGTGTCATCGGAAGCCCCTCTCCCGATGCTCCCCTCCCGATACTCCGCATTCCCGACCCCGCGGGGGACGAGTGGTCTCGGCGGTCGGGAACCCGGGGCGAAATTCTCCGTTATCGGCGGAAACTCCGCCGATCGGCGCAAAAAACGGCGCAAATCCCACTTGCGTCACGTCATAAAAATGGGCCGATAGTCTGCGGCCCGAAATGGGCTAGCAGCGACGTAACGGGATCTGCGCTTGCGCAGTGGTTCACGCCGTGCAGCGTCATACGCGCTGCACGGCGTGACGGCTCATAAGGCCGCGCAGCTCCCCCCCACCCGACCGGAACAGCCGACCGCAACACCCGACTTGATGGCTGGCCGTCGCTCAGCCCCGAGGTTCGAGTCACGCGATGTGGAGGCGCTCCTGGATGCGGTGGAGCAGAGGAGGGACGCCCTGTATCCCGGGCACGGCCGCAGAGTTGCCCCACGCCACAGCCGGCGTCTGTGGAGGGAGGTGGCAGAGGCCGTCACCGCTGTGGCCCTAACACCACGGACAGGCACCCAGTGCCACAAGAAGGTGAACGACCTCGTCAGAGCAGGCAGGGTGAGCGTCCCCCATATCCCCCATATCCCCCATATTCCCCCCCCCATATCCCCCCTCCCCCATATCCCCCCTCCCCCATATCCCCCATATCCCCCATATCCCCCCTCCCCATATCCCCCCCTCCCCCATATCCCCCCTCCCCATATCCACCATATCCCCCCTCCCCCATATCCCCCCCTCCCCCATATCCCCCATATCCCCCCTCCCCCATATCCCCCATATTCCCCCCTCCCCCATATCCCCCCTCCCCCATATCCCCCCCTCCCCCATATCCCCCCTCCCCCATATCCCCCCTCCCCCATATCCCCCCTCCCCCATATCCCCCCCTCCCGCATATCCCCCATATCCCCCATATCCCCCCTCCCCCATATCCCCCCTCCCCCATATCCCCCCTCCCCCATATCCCCCATATCCCCCCTCCCCCATATCCCCCCTCCCCCATATCCCCCATATCCCCCCTCCCCCATATCCCCCATATTCCCCCCTCCCCCATATCCCCCATATCCCCCCTCCCCCATATCCCCCCTCCCCCATATCCCCCCTCCCCCATATCCCCCCTCCCCATATCCCCCCTCCCCCATATCCCCCATATCCCCCCTCCCCCATATCCCCCCCTCCCCCATATCCCCCCTCCCCCATATCCCCCCCCCATATCCCCCCTCCCCCATATCCCCCCTCCCCCATATCCCCCATATCCCCCCTCCCCCATATCCCCCCTCCCCCATATCCCCCCTCCCCCATATCCCCCCTCCCCCATATCCCCCCTCCCCCATATCCCCCCCTCCCCCATATCCCCATATGCCCCATATCCCCCCTCCCCCATATCCCCCCTCCCCCATATCCCCCCCTCCCCATATCCCCCCTCCCCCATATCCCCCATATCCCCCCTCCCCCATATCCCCCCTCCCCCATATCCCCCATATCCCCCCTCCCCCATATCCCCCATATTCCCCCCTCCCCCATATCCCCCATATCCCCCCTCCCCCATATCCCCCCTCCCCAATATCCCCCCTCCCCCATATCCCCCCTCCCCCATATCCCCCCTCCCCCATATCCCCCATATCCCCCCTCCCCCATATCCCCCCTCCCCCATATCCCCCCTCCCCATATCCCCCATATCCCCCATATCCCCCCTCCCCCATATCCCCCCCTCCCCATATCCCCCCCTCCCCCATATCCCCCCTCCCCCATATCCCCCATATCCCCCCTCCCCCATATCCCCCCTCCCCATATCCCCCATATCCCCCCTCCCCCATATCCCCCATATTCCCCCCTCCCCCATATCCCCCATATCCCCCCTCCCCCATATCCCCCCCTCCCCCATATCCCCCCCTCCCCCATATCCCCCCTCCCCCATATTCCCCATATCCCCCCTCCCCCATATCCCCCCTCCCCCATATCCCCCATATCCCCCCTCCCCATATTCCCCATATCCCCCCTCCCCCATATCCCCCCTCCACCATATCCCCCATATTCCCCCCTCCCCCATATCCCCCATATCCCCCCTCCCCCATATCCCCCATATCCCCCCTCCCCCATATCCCCCATATCCCCCCTCCCCCATATCCCCCCTCCCCCATATCCCCCCTCCCCCATATCCCCCATATCCCCAAGTGAATCCAGCCCTAACCTTAACCTCTGCAATGCACGCGCAACCGATGGCGTGCATTCATATACCTGCCTAACACTGTTGCCTTTTACCCCTGCCACCACCCCCCCCCCCCCCAGGAGAAGCGCGCACACAACAATAGGGAGCATGTGAGGACTGGAGGAGGGCCCGCTGATGAGAGGCCACTGACCGTACACGAGGAAAGGGCCCTGGAACTGGCTGGCGGACCTGAGGACTGGGTTGTTGCTGATGCAGAGGTCGGGGCCCCACGAGCAAGTGAGCCACCAACAGCCCGTCCCCATATCCCCCCTCCCCTATATCCCCCTCCCCCGTATCACCTGATCACTGCCTGATGTCTAACCATGCATGCTTCATTGTGTATCGCAGGACCAAACGTCCAGGCACCCATCCCCGCAGATGCAGACCGCCCGCAGGATGCCCCTCGGAGACCACGGGAGACGGAGAGACCCGCACCCTCCAGCATGCGACGCCCGCAGGATGCCCCTCGGAGACCACGGGAGACGGAGAGACCCGCACCCTCCAGCATGCGACGCCCGCAGGATGCCCCTCCGAGACCACGGGAGACGGAGAGACCCGCACCCTCCAGCATGCGACGCCCGCAGGATGCCCCTCGGAGACCACGGGAGACGGAGAGACCCGCACCCTCCAGCATGCGACGCCCGCAGGATGCCCCTCGGAGACCACGGGAGACGGAGAGACCCGAACCCTCCAGCATGCGACGCCCGCAGGATGCCCCTCGGAGACCACGGGAGACGGAGAGACCCGAACCCTCCAGCATGCGACGCCCGCAGGATGCCCCTCGGAGACCACGGGAGACGGAGAGACCCGAACCCTCCAGCATGCGACGCCCGCAGGATGCCCCTCGGAGACCACGGGAGACGGAGAGACCTGGAGCAACAGGGAGACGACACCCCCGTCACGTGCGGGAGCGACCACCCAGCGATGAGGGGGGCAGCCACAGGCCCCCGTCACATCCGAGCCAGGACACCACTACCCAGGACACCACTATCCAGGACACCCCTACCCGGGACACCACTACCCAGGACACCCCTACCCGGGACAGCACTACCCGGGACAGCACTACCCAGGACACCCCTACCCGGGAAGACGAAATACCGCACAGTGACTCAGAGTGGATGGGTGGAGACGAACCCCCACCCCAAAGTGCCATGGACTCAGAGTGGGACGAAGAGCACGACACAACGCCACTGCTGTCACCAACACCCTCCACCATCGCAGAAACACTCACCACGGTTGGGCACTTTAGTGATGAGGCGTCTGGTACACTCACTGGTGCGCACAACATAGCCGTCCCGGTACAGCAGGTGGAGGTAGGAGCAGCAGAGGGACCGGGCGGTCGGAGGGCAGCCCAGGCCAAGCGAACATCTGCCGCCCAGATGGATCCCGGGTTCCTGCAGTTACCACACCCACACATAGATCCGATGCAACCACCGACACGGAGACGAGCGAATAAGGTGACGGGTGGCTTGCGGCGGCTGCGGTCGCAGGTGGAGGAGTCCACCCGCGTCCAGGAGCTGGGAGTGGTCCCGGTCATGCGTGCCACCCAGGCTGACACCGCACGGGTGGCGTCCGCGGTGGAGGCAATGGGTGCGACGGTGTCAGACATGGGGAACGGTTTGCGAGGCCTGGGGCCTTCCGTGCAGGCGGCGTCTGTGGCCCAGGAAATGGCTGCCCTCTCACAGGAGGCCATGAGCCAGTGCCAGCGCCAGATGGCAGAGGCGCTCAACGCCATAGCCCAGTCTCAGCAGGCCATGGCCCAGTCTCAGCAGGCCATAGCCCAGTCTCTGCAGGCCATGGCCCAGTCTCTGCAGGCCATGGCCCAGTCTCAGCAGGCCATCGCTGAGGGCATCGGCGCCAGTGGCCATGTGCGAGCTGGCGTCGCACTGTCGCAGACAGGGTTCGACAACCCCCTGGGCTCCATGGCTGCAAACCTGCAGACCCCTGTCGATACCAGCACGGGCCTCCAGGACTGGCAGCGCCAGATGTCGGGGGCGCGTCGGATGGCCAGTCCGTTCGCATCCCCCACCCATGTAGAGGCCTGGGGGCCATCGGGCACCCCGAGGGAGGAGGAGGTGGTGTGGTCCGTCCCGGCTCCCTCTGTAGGGGAGGTCCCGGTACACCGCGACACCTCGGACTCCCCCCCTTCCGTCCCAGGTGCATCGGGTGGGCAACGGGCAGGACAGGCTGGCAGCTCGCCATCCCAGTCGCCCGGGCCGCAGCCTGGCCCATCTAGGCCAGGACGCCCCAGGAAACGGCCGCCAAAGGGATCCAGTGTCAGAGGGCAGGAATCACAGGAGTCCACCTCCAGTTCTGCTGTACCGTCTGGGGAACCACGTAGACGTAGTCAAAGGGCCCGTAAGGCCAAACAATTAGACACTGAGTAAGTTGGCACGGGTGCAGGGCACAGATGAGTTTTAGGCGCTAGGGCACGTGCATGAACTCCTTTGGTTATTAAAGTCAATGTTACACCTACCGAAGCTGCCTTTGTGCTCTGTCCAAAGTGTGCGGGGGTGTCATGTACGTTGAGCGCAAGTGTGTGTGTGAGGGGTGGTCTTACCTCAGCCCCAGGTGAGTCTGCCCCCTTCCCCCTGGGCCGCCATCAACATCCCCCGGGCAGAGGACGGGACCGTGCGCTGCAGTGTCACAGCCGCATGCAGGGATGGTCCGGGTGGATGGTGGTACTGTGGCCATGGGTCAGACATAGTCCAACGATGTAGAGCCAGGAGCTCATCGGAGGCGGGTTGTCATCATTCTCCATGGCCTGCGATAGACACGCGTCCACCCGCAACTGGGTGAGCCCGGCCCGTTGTGCCGCCGGTGGATCGGCAATTGGGAGTGGGGGGGTGGTGTGCATGCGGGTGGGGTGTGTGGGGTTGGGGAGGGGGGTGATGGTGCTGGGTGGGTGGATGGGTGGGGGGTGTGGGTGGTCGGCTGTTGCCATGGTGTGCGGTCTGTGGCCATACTACCCGATTCCCACGCCCATCTAGTCAGTGAAGCGGGCGTCTATCAGTCTGTCCCGTGCCCGCTGGGCCAGCCGGTAACGGTGGACAGCCACCCGTCTGTGTCTACCCCGTCTGCCCTGACCATTGCCCCCATCCCCCTCATCTGGGGAGGACTGGGCCTCTTCCTGCTGCTCCTCCACTCCGCCCTCCTCTGCCTGCGGCACATCGCCCCTCTGCTGGGCTATGTTGTGCAGGACGCAGCACACCACAATGATGCGGCCGACCCTATCTGACCGATACTGGAGGGCACCCCCAGAGAGGTCCAGGCACCTGAAACGCATCTTCAGCACGCCAAAGCACCTCTCGATCACTCCCCTTGTCGCTACATGGGCATCATTGTAGCGGTTCTCCGCCTCATTGCGTGGCCTCCGTATAGGCGTCATCAGCCACGATCGCAATGGGTAGCCCCTGTCGCCCAGCAACCAGCCCCTCAGCCGGGGATGGAGTCCCTCGTACATGCCGGGGATGGATGACCGCGACAACACGAATGAGTCGTGTACACTGCCTGGGTAACGGGCGCAGACGTGCAGGATAATCATGCGGTGGTCGCAGACCACCTGTACGTTCATCGAATAGGTCCCCTTCCTATTAGTGAACACGGCCCTGTTATCTGCAGGTGGCCGCACGGCGACGTGCATCCCATCGATCGCGCCCTGGACCATGGGGAACCCGGCAACGGCAGAGAAGCCCACGGCCCGGGCATCTTGGCTGGCCCGGTCCACGGGGAAGCGGATGTAGCGGTGCGCCATGGCATAAAGGGCATCTGTCACTGCCCGGATGCACCGATGCACCGATGTCTGCGATATGCCGGACAGGTCCCCACTCAGTGCCTGGAATGACCCCGTTGCATAAAAGTTCAGGGCCACCGTAACCTTGACGGACACGGGGAGAGGGTGTCCCCCGCCAGTGCCACGCGGTGACAGGTGTGCCAGCAGGTGGCAGATGTGTGCCATGGTTTCCCGGCTCATCCGGAGTCTCCTCCTGCATTCCCGGTCCGTGAGGTCCTGGTATGACTGCCGGGGCCGGTACACACGGGGCGCCCTCGGGTGCCTCCGTTGCCGTGGGGCCGCGACGTCCTCCTCCCCCTCCTCGTCCTGTCGGTCAGGTGTCCCTCCAGCCTGGGTGGCTGCCGCCTGCCCCTCTGCGGCAGCCTGCGCCGCCTCTCTGGCACGCTCCTCCTCCTCCTCCTCCTCCTCCTCATCCAGGGCAACATAGACATGAGCGGCTGCCACCACGCCGGCCAACATCGCTGGATGGTCTGAAAACATGACGACCTGGTGGGGGGGGAGGGGAACGACGACATGTCATCATTGCCCATATCCCCTCCTCCCCCCAGCCAGGTGGCATGGACCGCATGGGTCCAACTGTTGGAGGCTGGCACCTGGCCAGGTGGACCAACTCATTTGCCCTCCCATCACCCACCCCGGCACGGACCCCCCCCCCCCCAACCTCCACCCCAGCACGGACCCCCCCCCAACCTCCACCCCGGCACGGAACCCCTCCCCAACCCCCAACCTCCACCCCAGCACGGACCCCCCCCCCCCAACCTCCACCCCGGCACGGACCCCCTCCACAACCCCCAACCTCCACCCCGGCACGGACCCCCTCCCCAACTTCCACCCCGGCACGGACCCCCTCCCCAACCTCCACCCCGGCACGGACCCCCCCCCCAACCTCCACCCCGGCACGGACCCCCTCCCCAACCCCCAACCTCCACCCCGGCACGGACCCCCTCCCCAACCCCCAACCTCCACCCCAGCACGGACCCCCCCCCAACCTCCACCCCGGCACGGAACCCCTCCCCAACCCCCAACCTCCACCCCAGCATGGACCCCCCCCCCCCCCAACCTCCACCCCGGCACGGACCCCCTCCCCAACCTCCACCCCGGCACGGACCCCCTCCCCAACCTCCACCCCGGCACGGACCCCCTCCCCAACCTCCACCCCGGCACGGACCCCCTCCCCAACCTCCACCCCGGCACGGACCCCCTCCCCAACCCCCAACCTCCACCCCGGCACGGACCCCCTCCCCAACCCCCAACCTCCACCCCGGCACGGACCCCCTCCCCAACCTCCACCCCGGCAAGGACCCCCTCCCCAACCTCCACCCCGGCACGGACCCGCTCCCCAACCTCCACCCCGGCACGGACCCCCTCCCCAACCTCCACCCCGGCACGGACCCCCCCCCCAACCTCCACCCCGGCACGGACCCCCTCCCCAACCCCCAACCTCCACCCCGGCACGGACCCCCTCCCGGCACTCCCCCGGAGCCCAGCCTACTCTAACCACCCCCCCCCCCCCCCGCCGCACACACACACAAGCCGAGACACACCTCTCCTCAGGCAATCAGTCTGCCGCCACGCCATTTCCTGCCCAGAGCCAACCCCCCAGGCCGTCACTCACCTCCTCGCTGGTCGGCGTGAGCCTGGAGCACCGGGTCACGCCGATGAAAAGGAGGTTTGATTCACGTCGACGTGAACGGTCATCACGTCGACGGGACTTCGGCCCATCCGGAAGGGAGAATATCGGCAGGCCGAAAATCGGCTGCCTTGCGCAGACCCGTGACATTCTCCGCGGCAGCGGCGCCATTAACGCCCCGCCGACTTTTCTCCCTTCGGAGACTTCGGCGGGGGCGGGGGCGGGATTCACGGCGGCCAACGGCCATTCTCTGACCCGGCGGGGGGTCGGAGAATGACGCCCCCGGTGTGGGGGAGGCGGACTGTCTCCGGCTCCGCAACAGTCCGCTGGAAGCCATGGTGCTGGCCGGGCGGGGCTTCTGCGAGGGCTGGGGGGATTGGTGGTGGTGGGGTGGTGGGGGGTGACCAAGGGCGGCAGTATTTGGCAGGTCGGGTCCACGCACGACCACCGACATGTCTTACGTCGCGACCACTGCAGGTCGTTGCCATGCGCCTTTGCGGTCACGGACTCGGTCATTCTCCGGCTGGGTCTGCCGTGGGAGCCGGGGGTTTTACCCGCTGTGGCTGCGAGCCCCTCATTGGTCCCAGGGTCGGTGAGGGGTCCCTGCCGAATTTGGCAGTTACCACGCTGGCGTCGGCACTGAGCCGGAAAATCAGAGAACCCAGCCCAGGAGCTTTTCCGAACCATACTCACAGCCTCTCTTTGTTCACACAGAGCCTGTATCCAAGCCTCGAGTAGAGTTGATCAACACCACCATTAGTGAGGTCTGTAACGTGACCCTGCGCTGCTCCGTGGAGAGGGGAGATCGTGTCTCCTATAGCTGGTCTCCAGTCGGAGACTTTGACAGGGACGACTCCGTTCAGCCAGTCTCCAGGAATATGGAGCAGTTGGAAGTGTCGGTGGGAATGTCCGGCTCCATCAACTACCGCTGCACAGTCCAGAACCCTGTCAGTGAGGAGAGCGCAGCGTTCAGTCAAGGTGAACCTTGTCAACACACACAGACAGGTCAGTGTCCACCTTGTATCTGCCAGGGGGAAGCTGGAGTCGGGAATGGAGTGGATTCAGACACAACTGCGGGACCCCAAGGGTTCAGCGTCAATAGACTGGACTGGTGTCCCTGGAATGGAGAAAGTTAAAGGGCGATTGTGTCCAGGTTTTCAAGATGGGAAGAGGAACAGTGAGGATATCACAGAGTCTCAGAATTCAATGGTGCAGAGGGGTGGCACAGTGGTTAGCACTGCTGCCCCGCAGTGCCAGGGACCCGGGTTCGATTGTGTGTGTGTGTGTGTGGAGTCTGCATGATCTCCCCGTGTCTGTGTGGGTCTCCTCCAGATGCTCCAATTTCTTCCTACAGTCCACCGATCTGCAGACGAGGTGGATTGGCCATGCTAAATTGCCCCTTAGTGTCCAAAGGTTAGCTGGGGCTATGGGGATAGTGCAGGGGAGTGGGCCTAGATAGGGCGCACTTTCAGAGGGTCGGTGCAGCCTCGATGGGCCAAATGGCCTCCTGGTACTATAGTCATTCTATTCTATGATTCACTGTCCAGAGATGCGCAGGAGAGGTAGACTGGCCACGATCAACGTGCAGGGTTACGGGATAGGACTGGGATGTGGCCTTGTTGGGCTTCTCTCTGGGTCGCTCGCGCACACTCGATGGGCTGAATGGCCTCCTTCTGTGCTGAAAGGATTTCATAGATAGAAGGAGGCCATCCAGCCCTTCATCTCTGCACCAGCTCTCCAAACGAGCATCATGACTTAATTGTTTCTCTGCAAATAATCATCCAATGCCCTCGATCAAACCTGTCTCCACCACACTTCAAGGCAGAATATTCCGGACCCCAATCACTCATTGTGTGAAAAAGTATTTTCTCACATGTAAGAGTCCTTCTTGTTTATTCCTTTATTTCCCCTTTCTTTTATTTCACTGTTTCACTTTTGATCCATGGATGATTAATGAACCTGCGACTTTAATGCAAGAAAACTGTACCTTTAATTCAAACAGAAGTATCCGGAAGGTTGTGCTGGTTGAAACAGGAATTTGACCAATGTCAGAGAGATCAGTGAGGACTCGGTTTGATTGATCGGCTGCTGGCCAATGAATTAGCCCAAAGGCTGCGCCCTGCTCGGTAACAGGTGGTGATTGGGTCTGATCCCACTGGCCTAGAGAGTTTAGAAGAATTTTGAGAGATAAAATTGAGGTATGCAAGATGATAAAAGGTATGGATAAAGTAGACCTGGAGCGGATGCTTCCTCATGAGGCATTCTAAAATGAGAGGTCATAGTCTTCGGATAAGGTGCAGCAAATTTAAAACGGAGTTGAGGAGGAACTACTTCTCCCAAAGGATTGTGAATCTGTGGAATCTGCTGTCGCAAAGTGCGGTGGATGCTGGGACAGTGAGTAAATTGAAGGAGTAGTAGGACAGATTTTTAATTAGTAATGGGTTGAAGGTTATGGAGATGGGGCAGGATGGTGGAGTTAAGGCCAGGATGAAATCAGCAATGATTGACTGCAGAGCTGACTCAATGGGCCAAATGGCCTACTTCTGCTCCTATAATGTTTTTCAGAGCTTCAAGGCTTGCACAGTGCTCCAAGTGTGGTCTAACCGAGGGGCATGGAGACCAGAACAGTGCACAGTGCTCCAAGTGTGGTCTAACCGAGGGGCATGGAGACCAGAACAGTGCACAGTGCTCCCAGTGTGGTCCAACCGAGGGAGGTGGAGATTAGAACTGTGCACCGTGCTCCCAGTGTGGTCTAACCGAGGGACATGGAGACCAGAACTGTGCACAGTGCTCCCAGTGTGGTCTAACCGAGGGACATGGAGACCAGAACTGTGCACAGTGCTCCCAGTGTGGTCTAACCGAGGGACATGGAGACCAGAACTGTGCACAGTGCTCCCAGTGTTGTCTAACCGAGGGACATGGAGACCAGAATTGTGCACAGTGCTCCCAGTGTTGTCTAACCGAGGGACATGGAGACCAGAACTGTGCACAGTGCTCCCAGTGTTGTCTAACCGAGGGATATGGACTGAACTGTAGACAGTGCTCCAAGTGTGGAGTAACAATCAGATACGGAGACCAGAACTCTGCCCAGTGCTCCAAGTGTGATTTAACCAAGATAGACCATAAGACATAGGAGCGGAAGTAAGGCCATTCGGCCCATCGAGGCCACTCCACCATTCAATCATGGCTGATTTCAACTCCATTTACCCGCTCTCTCCATAGCCCTTAATTCCTCGAGAAATCAAGAATTTATCAACTTCTGTCTTAAAGACACTCAACGTCCCGGCCTCCACCGCCCTCTGTGGCAATGAATTCCACAGACCCACCACTCTCTGGCTGAAGAAATTTCTCCTCATCTCTGTTCTAAAGTGACTCCCTTACCAGCCTCCCCGAACAGGCGCCGGAATGTGGCGACTAGGGGCTTTTCACAGTAACTTCATTGAAGCCTACTCGTGACAATAAGCGATTTTCATTTCATTTTATTCGAAGGCTGTGCCCCCGGGTCCTAGTCTCCCCTGCTAATGGAAACAACTTCCCTACATCCACCCTATCTAAGCCATTCATTATCTTGTAAGTTTCTATTAGATCTCCCCTCAACCTCCTAAACTCCAATGAATATAATCCCAGGATCCTCAGACGTTCATCGTATGTTAGGCCTACCATTCCTGGGATCATCCGTGTGAATCTCCGCTGGACCCGCTCCAGTGCCAGTATGTCCTTCCTGAGGTGTGGGGCCCAAAATTGCTCACAGTATTCTAAATGGGGCCTAACTAATGCTTTATAAAGCTTCAGAAGTACATCCCTGCTTTTATATTCCAAGCCTCTTGAGATAAATGACAACATTGCATTTGCTTTCTTAATTACGGACTCAACCTGCAAGTTTACCTTCAGAAAATCCTGGACTAGGACTCCCAAGTCCCTTTGCACTTCAGCATTATGAATTTTGTCACCGTTTAGAAAATAGTCCATGCCTCTATTCTTTTTTCCAAAGTGCAAGACCTCGCACTTGCCCACGTTGAATTTCATCAGCCATTTCTTGGACCACTCTCCTAAACTGTCTAAATCTGCAGCCTCCCCACCTCTTCCATACTAACTGCCCCTCCACCAATCTTTGTATCATCGGCAAACTTACCCAGAATGCCCCCAGTCCCGTCATCTAGATCATTAACATATAAAGAGAACAGCTGTGGCCCCAACACTGAACCCTGCGGGACACCACTCGTCACCGGTTGCCATTCCGAAAAATAACCTTTTATCCCAACTCTCTGCCTTCTGCCTGGCAGCCAATCGTCAATCCATGTTAGTACCTTGCCTCAAATACCATGGGCCCTTATTTTACTCAGCAGTCTCCCGGGAGGCACCTTATCAAAGGCCTTTTGGAAGTCAAGATAGATAACATCCATTTGCTCTCCTTGGTCTAACCTATTTGTTATCTCTTCAAAGAACTCTAACAGGTTTGTCAGGCACGACCTCCCCTTACTAAATCCATGCTGACTTGTCCTAATCCGACCCTGCACTTCCAAGAATTTAGAAATCTCATCCTTAACGATGGATTCTAGAATCTTGCCAACAACCGAGGTTAGGCTAATTGGCCTATAATTTTCCATCTTTTTTTGTGTTCCCTTCCTGAACAGGAGGGTTACAACAGCGATTTTCCAATCCTCTGGGACTTTCCCTGACTCCAGTGACTTTTGAAAGATCATAACTAACGCCTCCACTATTTCTTCAGCTATCTCCTTTGGAACTCTAGGATGTAGCCCATCTGGGCCCGGAGATTTATCAATTTTTAGAACTCTTAGTTTCTCTAGCACTTTCTCCTTTGTGATGGCTACCATATTCAACTCTGCCCCCTGACTCTCCTTAATTGTTGGGATATTACTCATGTCTTCTACTGTGAAGACTGACGCAAAGTACTTATTTAGTTCCTCAGCTATTTCCTTGTCTCCCATCACTAGATTAGCAGCGTCATTTTGGAGCGGCCCAATGTCTACTTTTGCCTCCCGTTTGTTTTTAATGTATTTAAAGAAACTTTTACTATCATTCCTAATGTTACTGGCTAGCCTACCTTCATATTTGATCCTCTCTTTCCTTATTTCTCTCTTTGTTATCCTCTGTTTGTTTTTGTAGCCTTCCCAATCTTCTGACTTCCCACTACTCTTTGCCACATTATAGGCTTTCTCTTTTGCTTTGATGCATTCCCTAACTTCCTTTGTCAGCCATGGCTGCCTAATCCCCCCTCTGATAACCTTTCTTTTCTTTGGGATGAACCTCTGTACTGTGTCCTCAATTACTCCCAGAAACTCCTGCCATTGCTGTTCTACTGTCTTTCCCACTAGGCTCTGCTCCCAGTCGATTTTCATCAGTTCCTCCCTCATGCCCCTGTAGTTACCTTTATTTAACTGTAACACCTTTCCATCTGATTCTACCTTCTTTCTTTCAAATTGCAGACTGAATTCTACCATATTATGATCACTGCCTCCTAAGTGTTCCCTTACTTTAAGATCTTTTATCGAGTCTGGCTCATTACATAACACAAAGTCCAGAATGGCCTGTTCCCTCGTGGGCTCCATCACAAGCTGTTCCAAAAAGCCCTCCTGTAAACATTCAATGAATTCCCTTTCCTTGGGTCCACTGGCAGCATTATTTACCCAGTCCACCTGCATATTGAAGTCCCCCATGATCACTGTGACCTTGCCTTTCTGACATGCACTTTCTATTTCGTGGTGCACTTTGTGCCCCTGGTCCTGACCACTGTTAGGAGGCCTGTACATAACTCCCATTATGGTTTTTTTGCCTTTGTGGTTCCTCAACTCTACCCACACAGACTCCACATCATCTGACCCTATGTCGTTTAGTGCTATTGATTTAATTTCATTCCTAATTAACAAGGCAACCCCGCCCCCTCTGCCCACCTCTCTGTCTTTTCGATAGGTTGTGAATCCCTGGATGTTTAATGCCAGTCCTGAACCCCCTGCAACCACGTCTCTGTGATGCCTACCACATCATACCTGCCAGTCACAATCTGGGCCACAAGCTCATCTACCTTGTTCCGTACACTGCGCGCATTTAAATATAGCACCTTTAATTCTCTATTGACCGTCCCTTTTTGTTTTCTTAGTGTGGTGGACCTTGGTTTACTGAGCCTTTCCATACACTGTGTCATATTTTGTGAGATGGGGACTATCGTAACCTCTCCTGAGTTCTGTCTTTTCGTGCTTTTTTGTATTCCTAAGCAGCTACGCTTCCCACTGATTATTTCACCTCTTGGTTCCCTGACTTTCCCTTCCCCCCCAATCTTTAGTTTAAAGTCCTATTGACCACCCTATTTACTCTTTTCGCCAGAACACTGGTCCCAGCGCGGTCCCCCCTGTCCCAAAACTGATGCCAGTGCCCCATGAAAAGGAACCCCTCTTTCCCACACCACTCTTTCAGCCACGTGTTAACTTCCCTTATTCTTGCCTCCCTATGCCAACTTGCACGTGGCTCGGGCAGTAATCCGGAGATTATGACCCTTGAGGACCTGTTTTTTAATTTGAATCCTGGCTCTTTATAATCTCTAAACAGGTCCTCTTTCCTAGACTTGCCTATGTTGTTGGTACCGACATGGACCACAACAACTGGATCCTCCCCCTCCCTCTCCAGTATCCTTTCAAGCCGGTCAGAGATGTCCCGCACCCTAGCACCGGGCAGGCAACATACCATGCGGGACTCTTTATCCTGCTCACAAAGGATACTATCTATCCCCCTGATAATAGAAACCCCTACAACTACAACCTGCCTATTTACTCTCTCCCCTTGAATGGCCTGCTGAACCATGGTGCCTTGGTCAGCTGACTCCTCCTTCCTGCAGCCCTGTTCGCCATCCACACAGGGAGCAAGTGCCTCATACCTGTTGGACAGGGTCAAGGGCTGAGGCTCCTGAGTTCCTGACTGCTGGTTCCCTTTACCTGCCTGACTTGCAGTCTCACCCTGCTGTCCCTGGCCAGTGGCAGAATTTAAACTACTTACTCTGACAGGTGTGACTGCCTCCTGAAACACAGAGCCCAGGTAAGTCTCCCCCTCCCGGATGTGCCTCAGTGTTTGAAGCTCAGACTCCAGCTCATCAACTCTGAGCCGGAGCTCTTCGAGCAGCCAACACTTACTGCAGATGTGGTCGCTGCAGCTCGCAATGGGATCTGCCAGCTCCCACGTCAAGCAGCTCAAGCACATCACCTGACCAGCCATCACTAATTAATTAATTATATGTATTATATGGAGACCAGATTGGAGCACCAAGTTCCAAATGCGGTCAAACAGAGGGCTGACAACCAGCATTATGCACAGACCTCAAAGTGTGAACTGAGGGATATGGAGACGAGGGCGCACATTAATTGCCGTGTCACACCCGACTTGGTGTCAGGACGAGGCTGTTGATTCCCGCTAGGTTTATGATTCTCAACGCCTCGCGACATTTAATAGAGTCTCGTGCGACATCGCTATCTGGATCTTGCGATTGGGCGAGATGCAGATCGGCAAATTTAAATGAGCCGCTAGGTGCTGATTTCCACAAACGTAGAGCAGTCGTAATGGCAGGAGGCACAGAGTGGGGCTAAAGGGGTCTTTTTCAGGATGGCAGCCGGTGACTAGTGGTGTGCCTCAGGGGTCGGTGCTGGGACTGCAACTTTCCACAATATACATTAACGATCTGGATGAAGGAACTGAAGGCACTGTTGCTAAGTTTGCAGATGATGCAAAGATCTGTAGAGGGACAGGTGGTATTGAGGAAGCAGGGGGGCTGCAGAAGGATTTGGACAGGCTGGGAGAGTGGGCAATGAGGAGGCAGATGGAATACAATGTGGAAAAGTGTGAGGTTATGCACTTTGGAAGGAGGAATTTAGCCATAGACTATATTCTAAATGGGGAAATGCTTCGGAAATCAGAAGCACAAAGGGACTTGGGAGTCCTTGTTCACGATTCTCTTCAGGTTAACGTGCAGGTTCAGTCGGCAGTTAGGAAGGCAAATGCATTCTTGTCGAGAGGGCTGGAATACAAGACCAGGGATGTACTTCTGAGGCTGTACAAGGCTCTGGTCAGACCCCATTTGGAGTATTGTCAGCGGTTTCGGGCCCCGTATCTAAGGAGGGACGTGCTGGCCTTGGAAAGTATCCAGAGGAGGTTCACAAGAATGACCCCTGGAATAAAGAGCCTGTCGTACGAGGAACTGTTGAGGACTCTGGGTCTGCAGTCATTGGAGTTTAGAAGGATGAGGAGGGATCTTTTGAAACTTACAGGATACTGCGAGGCCTGGATAGAGTGGATGTGGAGAGCATGTTTCCACTGGTAGGAAAAACTCGAACCAGAGGACACAATCTCAGACTAAAGGGACGATCCTTTAAAACAGAGATGAGGAGGAATTTCTTCAGCCAGAGGGTGGTGAATCTGTGGAACTCTTTGCTGCAGAAGGCTGTGGAGGCCAAATCACTGAGTGTATTTAAGACAGAGATAGATAGGTTCTTGATTAATAGGGGATCAGGGGTTATGGGGAGAAGACAGGAGAATGGGAATGAGAAAATATCAGCCATGATTGAATGGCGGAGCAGACTCGATGGGCCGAGTGGCTTAATTCTGCTGCACTGTCTTATGGTACCTCGGGGTGGGGGTCCCACAGGCCACTGGAGACCCCAAGGTGATAGAGGACAGAGCAGGGTGGCACCTTGGAACTCCCTCTGGAACCCTGGCACTGCCAGGCTGGCAGAGCCACTGCCAGGATGCCAGTACCAGGATAGTCGGGTGCCAAGTTCACACTGCGAGGGGTTGGACCCTGGAGAGGCCTTAACAGGTCTGGGGGGGGGGTTCTGTTCCCTCGAGATCGGGGGGGGAAGGTCCAAAGTGGGGGGGGGGGGGGGGGTTTGCTGAAAGGTGGGTGGGGGCGGGAAAGATCGGGGCAGGCAGAGAAAATGGCGCCCCGATCTGCGAGGACCCTTTCCTGTTGGGCTCACCAGCGAGAAGTGGCTCTTAAGTGCGACCTTGGCGGAGAGAAACTTCCCGAGACTTAAATAAATGGCAAGGTATGGTTAAATATCTGCTGTTACTCAGCCGCTGCAGTCACTGAGAGACACCCGCTAAACGTACCCGAAACCGGATATAGATTTTATCCGTTTAAATCACGTCCCAGAACTGCGCACAGCGCTCCCAAGTGTGGTGTGACCAAGGTTTCACCTTAATTGTCTGCCTTTCAATTCGACCCCTGTAGAAAGGAGCCCTGGACATGCTTTGCTGCTTACTTACACCTTTAGTGATCTGTACATCGGTATTCAAACCGCCTCACTCAATAAGATATTTACCCTTGTCAATAAAAGCAAAATACTTTGCCTGCTGGAAATCAGAACCAAAAACAGAAAGCGCTGGATGTCCCCGTCTGCTCTGGCGACATCTGTGGAGAGAGAAACTCAGTTAACGTTTCCAGTCCGTAATCACCCTTCTACAGACAATGAAGTGTGTGCTCCTCGGCGGCACGGTAGCACAGTGGTTAGCACAGTTGCTTCACAGCTCCAGGGTGCCAGGTTTGATTCCCGGCTTGGGTCACTGTCTGTGCGGAGTCTGCACGTCCTCCCCGTGTCTGCGTGGGTTTCCTCCGGGTGCTCCGGTTTCCTCCCCGCAGTCCAAAGATGTGCAGGTTAGGTGGACCGGCCGTGATAAATTGCCCTTGGTGTCCAAAAAAGATTAGTTGGGGTTACGGGGATAGGGTGGAGGTGTGGGGATGGGGTGGAGGGGTGGGGTTGGGTCGGGTGCTCTTTCCAGGGGCCGGTGCAGACTCGATGGGCCAAATGGCCTCCTCCTGCACTATGACTCTTATGATTCTACCCCATTTATTGCCCATAGATCTCACGTTTGTCTATTTGTTTCC
Organism: Scyliorhinus torazame; assembly: GCF_047496885.1. Lineage (NCBI taxonomy): Eukaryota > Metazoa > Chordata > Chondrichthyes > Carcharhiniformes > Scyliorhinidae > Scyliorhinus > Scyliorhinus torazame. The sequence continues at coordinate 72,404,629 of NC_092710.1, forward strand.
TGTCTTGCAGATTCAAATAATTTATTAGAGGCCGCGACCAACATCATCCCCATCATTGTCAAAATCAGCATTTTCATTATCTTCTTCATCATCACCATCATTATAATCGCTTTATATCAGAAGTCACATCAGAAATCCGGTCATGGAAACAGAGAAGGTAATAGTTCATCTTCATCTCAGGCAATACGTGGGGGGGATTGGTCGCAGGATGTAATAATCCGACCCGTCACCTTCGGCCATCTTGTGTTATATTCAGCTCGTGGGTGGAGCCACGCTCATTAAACTCAGCTTTTCCTTGCTTGGTAAGAAGTCTCACAACACCAGGTTAAAGTCCAACACGTTGATTTGGAATCACAAGCTTTCGGAGTGCTGCTCCTCCCTCAGGTGAAGTGGAGGCATATTCACAATCACAGCATATGTACGAGAGACACAATTGCAAGATCATTGCAGATTGGGCTGTGAAGAACAAACCTTTATAGGAACAGTGTGAGTGGAGTGAGGGATAATCGCAGGGAATCAAGCTGTGAGTCGTCTCAAGCCAGGGCAGTTAGTAGGATTCTGCAACCTGGGCAGAGTGGTGGGGGTTCCATGTAACGTGACGCGACCCCGAGATCGCAGTTGAGGCCGTCTTCATGCGTGTGGAACTTGGCTACGGGTCTCTGCTCGACGATTCTGCGTTGTCGCAAAGGCCGCCTTGGAGAATGTTTCCCCAAAGATCGGAGGCGGAATGTCCATGACTGCTGAAGTGTTCCCGACTGGAAGGGAACGCTGCTCTTGTCCTTCTGGATGGTAGAGGTTGTGAGTTGGGAAGGTGCCGCCGAAGGAGCCTTGGCGAATTCCTGCAGTGCATCTTGTGGATGGTACACACGGCTGCACAGGGAGGTCTTTTGAGACAGCTGTGCGTCGGTGGTGGAGGGAGTGGATGTTTGCGGAAGGGGTCCAGTCAACAGGCCCCGTTTACTGGTGAAGTTGTTCGTTCCGTATCCCACTGAGCATGATTATGTGAACGGGTGGGAGGTTCCTTCGCAATGCTGGAGCGATATTCCTGAACCACTCGCTCCCTCCCGCTGTAATGACCGTATCTGGTATTGACCTGATTGTCAGCAGTGTGTTTAAATGTTGTTGTCTCTGTCAGTGTTGACGCGCTTCCAGGAAATGTCATTCGTTGCTGATGTACCGACACCTCCACCTTTCCTTTGCAGGTTGATCCCATTCCAGCCTCCTTCGCTGCCAAGGTCAAAGTTCATCTTCCGAAAATTGGAAGGAAAAGGGGGCCCTCATCGGCAGTCCTGGGACCAAGACGTTCACAGACGGATCTGCGCCAGTGGGACTCCCAATCTGACGAATCTGCCAGTGAAGATTTCCTCTTAGCCGCTGGTGACCTCTCCCCATGTCATCTCCCTTTGTCGCTCCCTGTTCCAATCCCACACCCATTAGCTGCATCTCTCCCTGCCCTCAAACCTCCCGATTGACACTCCCAAACCCCCCACCATCACTGACAGAGGAGGCTGGTTTCCACCCCTCTTTCCCCCCCCCCCCCCCTCCCAGGATCTGTACCGAGTTACCCTGATGGGGTGCTGATCCTCACAGGCACAGCAAGATTCCGGTCTCTTCCCCACCCCCTTACCCCCTCCCACTATTGCTCCCAGGCCTTGACCTCAGCTCAACAGTATTCCAAAAAAGACCCCCAATGGAATCTCCCCGCTCCATGCTGGACCTTGACTCAGGAAAAGAGAGCAGGCCACTGTGGCACCAGCCCCCATCTCCCCCCCCCCCCCCCCCCTCACCCCCCTCCCCCACATGGTGGAAGAGAGAGAGACAGAACTCCTGATAGCAATCAACATTTTATCATCGGTAAAAAGGTTTAAATGAAGGCATTATTTAGAGAAATCATGTTAAATAAAATTTAAAGTCATATATTAACCATGACAGTAAGAAAAGTGGAGTGCTTGTGAATTGATGTGATAAGCACATTTTCGCAGACTGTTACAGTCTGCGCTCGGTCATGCTGTGAAAAGACCGTTTGTCTCACAAAGAATTTGGATGAAATCCTAGTTTTGTTTTGATGGTAACGACCAGGCACCCCATCCTGGTGCGAAATGTGGTCCGCTATGGAAAAATACAGCCACCGTTATCTCTTAAATTTGACAGACAGGCAGACATTTGCTCGAATTGAATGAATTGTAAATTATTTAAAACCAATCACAGCTGTAAAGAGGACTCAATGTTTAGGATGGTAATCTTCTTAAAAGTTCAGGTGTTGGGATGGGAAAGCCAGTCTAGAATCAATTCAACCTATCCTCTGAAACCTATTCTATCTGCTTGCTTTGCAAAATCGCTATTTTATTCTATTTTAAACTGCACAGTCGTTTTGTACTGTGTATCTTGAGTTGAAGAAATTACCAGGAACTATAATTGTATTTTAAATTCAATTCAACTTATCGGTATTTGCAAAGGACAAACAATCGATACAAGCTTACTTGTATCTGGTGCTCAAGCACATTCCCGGAAATATGTGATGATCAATACCCAACTGGACTATATGAGTACGTGCAGTTGCCGTTCGGACTCTCCTCGGATTGTGCAATATTCCAGAGGGCTATGGAGAATATCTTTAGAGAGTTGCCAAGGGTGGCTGTCTCCCTGGACGATGTTGTCATCACAGGGACCTCGCATCAGGTACATGTGGAGAATCTAACCGTGATCCTTGACCAGTTTTCTCAGTCCGGGGTCAGCCTCCGGAGGGAGAAGTGCGCTTCCCACCCACCGGAGGTCACATATCTCGGCCACCGAGCAGGGGCCTCCATCCAGTGGAAGAAACGGTGCGGGCGATTCACCAGGGCCCCATCCCTCGTGATCAAATGGCTCTCTCCTAGGCCTGGTGAACTACTATGGGAGGTTCATACCCAGGATGGCTACGCTGCTCATTCCGCACCACCGACTACTGAAGAAGGGACAGAAGTGGGGCTGGGGCCCCCCCACACCAAAAGGCATTTCAAGAGGTGAAGCAGCATCTCTCGTCGGGTGAATTACTGACCCACTTCGACCCGGAGTTACCACACCCTGGGTGAGTGCGCAGTTAATTCCAGTCCCACAGACCCCAGAGTCCCAACATAAGCGAATTAACCAATAATTTGTATTTTCCATAGATCTTTAATCCTTGATTGCTCCAATGAGTTGCCGACACCAGATTAATACGTAAAATATTAACAAATTATTTATTAATAAAAAGAAGAAAAGATGAACATATAAGGAATTAACCATCTACCAGACTACCTAATCCCAAGAACCCGTCCCACCCTCAGCCCAGACATACACAAGACAGGCACCAGGTAAAGGTCGGCAAGGAATAAAATAAAACAGGGATTAAAGGGGTAGGTGAGGGATGAGTGTTCATTCTGTGGCTGCAGTCTCTGGGAAAAAGGGTTATTTGAGAAGTTCAGGTTGGCGCAATTCCGTCCTTCGACCACCAGATAGTGTTTCACCTCAGAATTCCAGTTCAGTGCAGTTCTCGTCACCGGCTAGCGGATGGTGCTGTCCACAGGATGCTCAGGTCGGTTTACTTTTGCCTTTCGATCATCAGATGGAGTTTTCGCCTTCCCGTGACAATACAGCTCTGGTCCTGGAAGTTAGTAGTTTTTAGTTGCCTGATTCCTGTACAAGACTCTGGTGGCTTTGTCACAAATGCACCCACCTTAAGCCTCAATTCTTCAGCTTTTCCCAGCCCCTGACACACACAGTTCAAAGGTTACTGACGTTTGGGACAACTTGAAGCTTCACACTCAAGATCTCTGTCTCAGGTCTGTTGGTGTCTACACTCCTTTAAACACAGGAAAGACTTCACAGATTTGTCTGCAATGCTTCTTAAAATCGTCCCGCAGAGAGAAAGGGTGACTTCTGGGTCCTTCCTTCGCCAGCTGCTGTACAGAACTGAACAAATGATGGCACTCTCCAGAAGACCCGCCTTCTTCCCTGAAAGTGCCTGACTGGCTTCACCAACCACAGGCTGCAATAGGAGGACATTGAAAACTCCACCGACACCGATGGGCTGCTTGCCAAGTCCATCAAATAACACCACAGATTCTGCCACAGAACCGAAAGGGGATGTTTTTGGACCAGACCATCTAAAAGGGGGTTTGTCCCAGTAGCCAAAGACTATAGTTTAAACAGAAACCCCAAAGGCTACAATAACCTTGCAGCAGCCAACGCTGAAGAATGTAGATCAGAACAGGCAGCAGTGCAGACATTAGAAGGAAACGCAGGACAGACAGACAATAGTCTAACATACCTCCCCCCCCCCTCTAAAGGAATTACACGTCAGGACATAGACATTTCATTATGAGGTGTGCAAGTCACACAACACCCACACATACCTGTCTAAACTACCCTAATACAATCCCTTGCCCGGTTTCGGCATTAATGGCAATTTGACTTTTAATACACATGGGGGGAAAAAAACTTACACTCAGTGTTGCCTCTAGAAAATATGTACACAGTCTTTACAGCAAACAATTACAATAAAGACCCTTGACAAAAACTCTTGCATTCTGGTTTTTAAATGTCTCTCTAAACGCAAATAGCCAACAGCTCGGAGATGTCCGGGCCAGCCAGCACTGATCCATCCTCCAACATGGTCGTCGACTTCCCAGACTCTTCTCGGCATTCCGCGGACCGCAACAGGGTTCCGTGGTCCTGCAACCTGTCCAACGTGCATCGCTCCTCAGTTTCTAACTGAGCCAATCACTATGGTTGGAGTCGAGACGGAGGTGGCTTGGGTGGGTCAAAAAGGGTTTGAAATCTACAGCAGGGGTGAGTAATGGAGTGTCGCCGAGTGCGTCCCTAAACCTACATCTGCCTTCCTTTGGCACCTGTTCGAGATCTGTCTCTTGCTGACCCTCAGGTAACACTAACGAGCCTTCCTGGCTGTCTGATGAGCGTCTGCACAAACTTTGAGGGTTTCCTACAACTACACTACGAGTAGGGTTGTCAACACAGAATGTTGGACTTTAACCTGGTGTTGTAAGACTTCGTACTGTGCTCACCCCAGTCCAACGCCGGCATCTCCACATCAACACAGAATGAAGTGGTGGGTTCACTGGGAACCAATAATCTTTTGAACCCCATCGGCCTTACATTCTCTCTTGGCCTTTACCGGGCCACCTCCAGCCACAGGAGCTGCTGGACCTCTCAAAGTTAATTGACTGAACAGGCACTAATCCCGGGGTGGCAACTTTGAAATCTGCACTGGAGTTTTGGTAACCACCCCCTGCGTCCGCACTTTCACAATCAGAGTATGGGACGCCACTGCCTCTACAACCAGCTTGGGGTTTCCTGGCCTCCGTGATTGCAGATCCACTGCAGGATTCGCCAACGGCCTTTCCCTTAACTCCCTTTCCCTTAACTCCCAAAAAGGATTCATGACCAACTACCTCATCTTCCTGGCTATCAACCTCTGCCACCTTGAAAGGATACTGTAAACCTTCAAAAGGATGCAGGTCGACCAGCCGCTCACTTGGTATCATGCCCCAGTCCTTGCGGTCCTCGGCCTGACTTAATGACACTGTGCAGTGAGCTATCTTTCCTCCAGGTTACTATCTCCTTGACTAGCTCTGGAAGAATTGCTCAGCAGTGGTCCAAGCTCAACTGGTGACACGTCTACTGAGGAACAACCGTCTATCATGGCATCCTACACAGACCCAAGATCAAAGTCAAGTCGTCTGACTATTCCTGCTATCACTCTTACAACAACTATTCATAACCAGGACTTAGGTCGAAGTCAAAACCTCTGTCTGGCTCCTCCTGACCAACATTCCTGCAACAACTGTTTATCAGCACCTCACACACAGAACCAAAGTCTAATTCCTCAGCCATACGGACACCGTCGGTCTGAAAATGCTGGGAGGGTTCACGACCATGGTCGCTTGAAACATGCTCAACGGTCGTCAACATCTCTTTCTCCAAGCCCTCTACGGCCCAGTGAGTTTTCCTAGCTTCTACATGCCCTTCAGTCGGCATTTCGGGGGCTAACTGCAATATTCCTTCAGACTCTCAGTAACCATGGTTGAAGGTACAACATTCACTCCCGCTAAATCGTTCCCCAGAGCTAAGTCTATTCCTTCCACTGGGAATTCCTTAACCATTACAACGACCGGACCTTCAGGGCAGCACGGTAGCACAAGTGGCTAGCACTGTGGCTTCACAGCGCCAGGGTCCCAGGTTCGATTCCCCGCTGGGTCACTGTCTGTGCGGAGTCTGCACGTTCTCCCCGCGTCTGCGTGGGTTTCCTCCGGGTGCTCCGGTTTCCTCCCACAGTCCAAAGACATGCAGGTTAGGTGGATTGGCCGTGCTAAATTGCCCTTACTGTCCAAAAAAAAAAGGTTAGGAGGGGTTATTGGGTTACGGGAATAGGGGGCTTAAGTGGGTCGGTGCAGACTCGATGGGCTTAATGGCACTCTATGTTCTATGTTCTATGTTCTGACACTAAATCACACTTCAACTGCACATTATAAAACGAAACTCTGGAGGAAAGATCAAATCCTTCTCCAGCACAAAGGTTTGAGTAGCCACTGTGTCTCTTAATATCATTACGGGTTTGGCTACCTCTGTCGAGGGAAATGGGGTGACTGTCCCCTTCGATACCAGTATATCTTTCATCCACATTCTCTACACCTGCTCCCACAGCAGTATTCACCTTGGGTTTCCGAAGTGTGGTTGATGTTACCGTCTCCACCTTCACTCCCTTCTCAGAATCCTCCTTCCAAACCCCCACAACTTTCTTGGGCCTTCCTTGCAACCTCAAACATGCTGACCGAACATGTCCCACCTTGTTACAATGGTAACATTTAGGCATCTAAGTCTCACTCCCCCCCCCTCAGTACCTTCCTTCCTGGTCTGCGGAGGAGATCTCGGAACATTCCCAGATATCCTTTCCGTACCTTATCTACCTGCCGTCCTTTTCACTCTCCGACTTCCTATCCTTTTTTTTTTATAAATTTAGAGTGCCAAATTCATTTTTTCCAATTAGGGGGCAATTTAGCGTGGCCAATCCACCTGCCCTGCACATCTTTGGGTTGTGGGGGCGAAACCCACGCAAACACGGGGAGAATGTGCAAACTCCACACGGACAGTGACCCAGAGCCGGGATCGAACCTGGGACCTCGGCGCCGCGAGGCAGCAGTGCTAACCACTGCGCCGTCGTGCTGCCTTCCTATCCTTTTAAAAATCATGGGGGTGATGGAACAAAGGTTTAAATTAATGGATTAGCTCGGAATCGTCAGCCATAATTACTGCTTGCCGAGAAGTTTGTACCCTCTGGTCTTCAACGAGGATTCTTATTATCGAAGGGAAGGAATTCTTAAACTCCTCGAAGAGAATGAGCCCTCTCAGAGTCTCATAAGTAGTCGCAACTCCCAATGCTCGTACCCATCTGTTAAAACTATCCTGTTTAACCCTCTCGAATTCTGCTGAAGTCTGTCCCGCCAGTCTCTTCAAATTCCAGAATTTTTGTCTATAACCAACTCGTATGCATCTAGAATGGCCTTTTCCACCAAGTCATAATCCCTGGACTCCTGCTCTGACAAGCGACATAAACTCCCTGTGCCCTCCCTGTCAACTTACTCCACAGGGGTAACTTCTCTTTTGCCAATCCATTTAGGTAGCTATTTTCTCAAAAGCACCAAAGAATGTTTCTACTCTTTTCTCTTCAAATTTTGGGATAGCCTGTATAAAGTTAAACATATCACCACTTAGTTCTGTTCTGGGACTAGGCTCCCCTTCACGTTCCGGAGGCTTCCCACCCCTTTCCAGTACCTTAAGTCGGAAGTTTCTATCTAATTCTAACCTCCTCATTTCTATCTCCATTTCTTTTCCCTTTTGCTCTCTCACTCTCTCTTTCCTCTCTCTTCATTTCCATTTCCATTTCTCTCTGTTTTTGCTGCATTTATAACTTTTTCATCTGTAACTGGATCTTAGCCAATTCTACAAACTGTTGCTCCTGCCTGGGCTGGATTGCCTTCAAATTTAAATGTTGAGAAATTGCACCAATTTCCTCTGCTTTCTTGGTTCTAGCTGGTACAACCAGTTTCAATTCCCTCACCAATCTGATAAGTGAGTTTTTGCGAAGCTCCTCCACAAATACCAGAGATATGTCATCCACCTGGAGAAATGTCTTAGCAACTTCCATAGCCATACTGTTACATTACTACAAGTCTGGTGTCTCTTTATAATTTACGTTATATCACCAAATTTGTCGTCAAATACTCCCAATCCCGGACGAGCCCCCAATTTATGTTACCACACCCTAGGCGAGTGCGTGGTTTATTCCAGCCCCTCAGACCCCGGAGTCCCAACAAAACTGAATTAACCAATATTTTCCAAACATCCTGACTGCTCCAATGAGTTCCAGACACCAGATTTATAAGTTAAACATTAACAAACTATTTATTAATAAAAAGGAGAAAAGATGAACATATAAGGAAATAACAGGATAACCATCTACCAGACTACCTAATCCCAAAACCTCGTCCCACTTTCTGCCCAGACACACACAAGACAGACGCCAGGTAAGAGCCAATGAGAAACAAAATAAAACAGGGATTAAAGGGGTAGGTCTGAGGTGAGTTTTCACTCTGTGGTTGCAGTCTCTGGGAAATAGACGTACTCGAGAGCTCCAGGTTGGCACAATTCTGTCCTTCGACCATCAGATGGTGTTTCACCTCAGAATTCCTGGTCAGTGTAGTTCTCGCCGCCGGCCACCAGATGGTGATGTACACAGGATGCTCAGGTTGGTGCACTTCTGCCTTTCTTCCACCAGATGGAACTTTTGCCTCCCTGTGAGAACAATACAGCTTTGGTCCTGGAAGTTAGTAGTTTTTATTGGCTTGATTCCTGTACATTCCTGTTGGTGTCTACGCTCCTTTACACATAGGAAATTCTTCACAGATTTGGCTACAATGCTTCTTAAAATCATCCAGCAGAGAGAAAGGGTGACTTCTGGGTCCTTCCTTCGCCAGCTGCTGTACCGAACTGAACAAAAGATGGCAATCTCAAGAAGACCCGCCTTCTTCCCTGAAAGTTACCGACTGGCATCATCAACCACAGGCTGCAAAAGGAGGCCATTGAAAATTCCACCTGCACCGATTGGCTGCTTGCCAAGTCCATCAACCAAGATCACAGGTTCAGCCACGGAACCTAAAGGGGATGTTTTCGGACCAGCATATCTATGGGCAGCATGGTAGCACAGTGGTTGGCATTGTTGCTTCACAGGGCCAGGGTTCGATTCCTGATTGGGTCACTGTCTGTGCGGAGTCTGCACGTTCTCCCCGTGTCTCCGTGGGTTTCCTCCGGGTGCTCCGGTTTCCTCTCGCAAGACCGGAAAGACGTGCTTGTTAGGTAATTTGGACATTCTGAATTCTCCCTCTGTGTACCCGAACAGGCGCCGGAATGTGGCAACTAGGGGATTTTCACAGTAACTTCATTGCAGTGTTAATATAAGCCTACTTGTGACAATAAAGATTATTGTTATAAAAAGGGGTTTGTCCCAGTGTGAAAAAACTACGATTTAAACAGAAAACCCAAAGGCTGCAATAACTTTGCAGTAGCCAACCCTGAAGGATGTAGATCAGAACAGGCAGCAGGACGGGCATGAGAAGTGAATACTGGACAGGCGGACAATTCCTAACACTGGACAAAACCCTGCACCTCACTCGTGACACGGCCATACGGCGTTGGGGCTGACCTGGCACTCCGCGTGCCCAATGGCTCGGAGCGACGTCTCGCTTTTGCATCCCACAAGCGGGTGGACGCCAAGCGGAACTACGCCCAGATAGAACAGGAAGGCTTGGCAGTTGTGTGAGGAAATTCTACCAGTACGTTTATGGGCGGACGTTCACGGTATATACCGACCGCAAGCCCCTGCTGGGGGTTATTCAAGCCCCACAGTTTGGGGGGTTTGCCGAATCCCACATTTTGGCAACGGCGGGTGGGGAGTCCCACGGTTGGGGGCATGGCGAGGGGCGTCCCACAATTCCGGGGTGCGGGGCTGTGAGGAATCCCACAGTTTGGATGCGCGGGGAGGAGCCCTACACTTTGTTGGGGGGTGGGTGTGCAGTCCCACTATTCTGGTGGGAAGTGAGAAGCTCCATGGCTTTTGGGGTGAGGTGTCTCTCAGTTTTTTGGGGGGTGGGGGTGAGGTGTCTCACAGTTTTTGGGAGGGGTGGGGGTGAGGTGTCTCATAGTTTTTGGGGAGGTGGGGGTGAGGTGTCTCTCAGTTTTTGGGGGGGTGGGGGTCAGGTGTCTCACAGTTTTTTGGGGGGTGGGGTGAGGTGTCTCACAGTTTTTGGGAGGGGTGGGAGTGGGTGTGAGGTGTCTCACAGTTTTTGGGGTGGTGGGGGTGAGGTGTCTCACAGTTTTTTGGGGGCGGGGGTGAGGTGTCTCACAGTTTTTGGGAGGGGTGGGTGTGGGGGTGAGGTGTCTCACAGTTTTTGGGAGGCTGGGGGTGAGGTGTCTCACAGTTTTTAGGGGGGGTGGGGGTGAGGTGTCTCCCAGTTTTTGGGAGGGGTGGGGGTGGGGTTGAGGTGTCTCACAGTTTTTGGGAGGGGTGGGGGTGAGGTGTCTCACTGCTTTTGGGGGGGTGGGGGTGAGGTGTCTCACAGTCTTTGGGATGGGTGGGGGTGGGGGTGAGGTGTCTCACAGTTTTTTGGAGGGGTGGGGGTGAGGTGTCTCACAGTTTTTTGGAGGGGTGGGGGTGTGGGTGAGGTGTCTCACAGTTTTTTGGGGAGGTGGGGGTGGGGGTGAGGTGTCTCAGTTTTTTGGGGAGGTGGGGGTGAGGTGTCTCACAGTTTTTTGGGGAGGTGGGGGTGGGGGTGAGGTGTCTCACAGTTTTTTGGGGAGGTGGGGGTGAGGTGTCTCACAGTTTTTGGGGGGGGTGGGGATGAGGTGTCTCACAGTTTTTGGAGAGGTGGGGGTGTGGGTGAGGTGTCTCACAGTTTTTTGGGGAGGTGGGGGTGGGGGTGAGGTGTCTCATAGTTTTTGGGGGAGGTGGGGGTGGGGGTGAGGAGTCTCACAGTTTTTGGGGGCGGTGGAGGTGAGGTGTCTCACAGTTTTTTGGGGAGGTGGGGGTGGGGGTGAGGTGTCTCACAGTTTTTTGGGGAGGTGGGGGTGAGGTGTCTCACAGTTTTTGGGGGGTGGGGATGAGGTGTCGAACAGTTTTTTGGGGAGGTGGGGGTGGGGGTGAGGTGTCAAACAGTTTTTGGGGGGGGTAAGGATGAGGTGTCGAACAGTTTTTGGGGGAGGTGGGGGTGAGGTGTCTCACAGTTTTTTGGGGGGGTGGGGGTGAGGTGTCTCACAGTTTTTTGGAGGGGTGGGGGTAGGGGTGAGGTGTCTCACAGTTTTTTGGAGGGGTAGGGGTGGGGGTGAGGTGTCTCACAGTTTTTTGGGGAGGTGTGGGTGAGGTGTCTCAGTTTTTGGGGGGTGGGGGTGAGGTGTCTCACAGTTTTTTGGAGGGGTGGGGGTAGGGGTGAGGTGTCTCACAGTTTTTTGGAGGGGTGGGGGTGGGGTGAGGTGTCTCACAGTTTTTTGGGGAGGTGGGGATGGGGGTGAGGTGTCTCACAGTTTTTTGGAGGGGTGGGGGTAGGGGTGAGGTGTCTCACAGTTTTTTGGAGGGGTGGGGGTGGGGTGAGGTGTCTCACAGTTTTTTGGGGAGGTGGGGATGGGGGTGAGATGTCCCACAGCTTTGGTGGGGGGGAGGGGGGGGGGGTTGTGTGGGGTGAGATGTCTCACAGCTTTGGTGGGGGAGGGGGGGGGGGAGTGAGGAGTTCCAGTTTCCTCTAATTCCTCACAGCGGTCTTCATTCAAATCTCTGAGATATTAACCTGACCCCCCCAATCCGAATCACAATGTGCTAAGTTGCCTTTACAAAGCGCCTTTCACAAAGTCATGCACTCCAAGTTGCTCCTCGGGAATATTGACACCGAGCTATGGAAGTGGAGGTGTTATTTGTGAGAGGTGAGCAAAGCTCAGTCAAAGGAGCACCTTCAAACTGGAAGGAGAGGCGGAGAGAGAGAGGGAGAGAGAGAGCGGCAAGAGAGAGAGAGGGAGAGAAAGAGGCGGAGAGAGAGAGGATGAACGAGAGGATTGTCATAATATCCACTCATGTATGTAATGAGATGCAGACAGGCAGTAATTGACACACAGGATAACCAATGAACACACACGACACATACAACCAATCACCAGACAGGACACCACCACTATAAAGCACACAGGGCATTAAGACTCTCTCTCTCTCTACAGGACACAGCTACTGAGATAGTAAGAGTGCACAAGCCAGTGAGCACCATCTCCATGAGGTAGAGAGTTAGTCTGGCCAAGCCAGTAGGAGGTTATCGGTTAGATTGATAGAGTGTCAACTCACAGCAGACTGTGTACAGCAATCAGGAAGTTCAATAAAACAGTGTTGGACCATCTCCTGTGTCAGAAGCCTGGGCGAAATTCTCCCCCAACGGCGGGATGTCCGCCGACTGGCGCCAAAGACGGCGCCAATCAGACGGGCATCGCGCTGGCCCAAAGGTGCGGAATGCTCCGTATCTTTGGGGGCCGAGCCCCAACATTGAGGGGCTAGGCCGACGCCGGAGGGATTTCCGCCCCGCCAGCTGGCGGAAATGGCGTTTGTCTCCCCGTCAGCTGGCGCGGAAATGCGGCGCATGCGCGGGAGCGTCAGCGGCCGCTGTCAGTTTCCCAGCGCATGCGCGGGAGCGTCAGCGGCCGCTGTCAGTTTCCCAGCGCATGCGCGGGAGCGTCAGCGGCCGCTGTCAGTTTCCCGGCGCATGCGCGGGAGCGTCAGTGGCCGCTGTCAGTTTCCCGCGCATGCGCAGTGGGGAGAGTCTCTTCCGCCTCCGCCATGGTGGAGGCCGTAGCGGAGGCGGAAGGGAAAGAGTGCCCCCACGGCACAGGCCCGCCCGCGGATCAGTGGGCCCCAATCGCGGGCCAGGCCACTGTGGGGGCACCCCCCCGGGGTCAGATCGCCCCGCGCCCCCCCCAGGGCCCCGGAGCCCGCCCACGCCGCCTGGTCCCGCCGGTAAATACCAGGTTTGATTTACGCCTGGCGGGACAGGCAATTTCTGGGCGGCACTTCAGCCCATCCGGGCCGGAGAATTGAGCGGGGGGTCCCGCCAACCGGCGCGGCCCGATTCCCGCCCCCGCCCAATCTCCGGTACCGGAGACTTCGGCGGGGGCGGGGGCGGGATTCACGGCGGCCAACGGCCATTCTCCGACCCGGCGGGGGGTCGGAGAATGACGCCCCCTGTTTCTAGTTTCACTGCATCCAGTTGCAGTCAACGTTGAACCAACTGACGTCACACATCAGGGATTTTGGGCCTGGACAGCTGAAGGAACCAAAGCTGTAGTCAGAGATTGCAATGGTTGGGCTTTTTTTAAAGAGAGATGTACGAAATGAACAGTGTATTTCTGGAAGATTGCACAGGATGTCGGTGCTACGACTGTGGGAGTGACCTCCCCCTTTACCAACCCCGCCTATTAAAAGGTTCCGAGGTGTGACGTTCCAATCTCCGAATTTTCACTTCCTTCTCCGGTGCTGGGCTGCAGCCTGTCCTGTCCCGGGCCGGATCTGGTGGGGGTAAAATGGCAGCTTGTCGTCCCAGTGCCCGGGTTTTCCTCCTGCTGCCTCTCCTCTCTGCCGGTAAGAACCTGTTGTTGGATTCCTGTCTCACTCATCCTGTCAGCAGCCTTGAACGTGCCTTCGCCAGAGCTTCTCCCACTGCCTGCTCGCTGTCAGAGCGGCGAGACAGTAACAACACCCTGTCTTCCTCACCCCGAGCCCTGTCCATCCACTCGTCAACTCCCAGTTTATCAGCCCCTTCCCTCTGGCTCTTTCCATCTCTGTCATTCCTTAGCTTCCCTCTCTCGCTCCCTCCCTCTCCCCTTTCTCTTGCTCCCTTTTCTCTCCCCCTTTTCCCCTTTTCTCTCCCCCTTTTCCCCTTTCTCTCCCCTTTTCTCTCCCCCTTTTCCCCTTTCTCTCTCTCTCCCCCTTTCTCTCTCCCCTTTTCCTCTCCGTCCCACTTTTCTCTCTCTCCCACTTTTCTCTCGTCGCCCTTTTCTCTCTCCCATTATTTTGTTCTCGATATTTTCTCCTGTTTCTCTCTCTCTGCCTCAGTCAGTCTCTCTCTCTCTCGGTTTCCATTTGCTTACTTGTGAACCAGGCTGGGAGGAAGCTGAATAAAACCACCAGGTTTCCTGCTGTCGGCAAGTATCTGCCCTGGGAGTGTCCGAGATGCTCAGAGAGTCGTGGGGGACGGTGTCAGTGGGGTTTGGGGCGGGAATATCACAATCTCCTTGTCTGCAGCCCCCTTCCCGGCATCTCTGGAGAGGCAGCAAGGTGGGGGAAAGATGTCCATTTCTGTTGTGCCTTTTCGTACGAATGTAGTCAGGAATAGAAGGAAGCCAGTCTGTGTCCATTCCACCAAACTCCATTTCCCTCACATTTCCCCCATTATCCCTCGACAGATTAAACCTGTCAATCAGATTCAAACGGGTCAGAATCTCTGTCCCCAATTTCTTTCCTTTTTCTTTACGGGTTTCCAGTCATTTCTGTTTGTTTCCACTCTTTGCTTTTGTCTGTCAGCCATTCATCACACCCTCGCCTGCACGAAACACATTTGTTTCTTTACTTGACCCGTTACCACTTCCTTTGAGCGAGCAGCGTGAACTCTTTTTTTTAATCATTTAATCTCCCCAGTTTTCGAATCATGGAACTCCTACAGTGCAGAAGGCCTTTTGGCCCATCGACCCTGTCAACGATCTGAAAGAGCACTCTAGTTAGGCCCACGCCCCCGCCCTATCCCCGTAACCCCGCACAGTGATCATGGCCAATCCACTGAACCTCTACATCTTTGGACTGCGGGAGGAAATCGGAGCGCTCGGAGGAAACCCACACACATACGGGGAGAAAGGACATGTTGTGTTCTGTACTCTGGGATAACACAGGCTGCAACTGGATGCAGCTTTAACCAAAAGATACTCCAGACCTTGAAGTTAGTTCAATCTGATTTATTGAACCAGTAGCACAGTCAGCACAGTTCTCTCTGAGTTTGACTCTCTGCTAACTTAAGTGTGGTTACTCTGTCTGACTGAACCAGACTAGCTCTTAGCCTCGTGCTGGAGGTGTGATACTGTACATGCACCCTGATTCACTATGTAGATGTTCATCAGTGGAAAGAGGTGGAGTGTGAGTGCCTCGTGCCTTTTATAGCGAGATCCCACCCCTGAGTGTCCTGCCTACTCACTGGTCATGTCCTGTTCTCTGTGTTCATTAGCTGCCTGCCTGTATATCATTATTTGCATGTCTGCAGATCATGACAGGACAAACTCCACACACAGTCAGCCGAGGCCAGAATTGAATCCGGGTCCCTGGCGCTGTGACGCAGCAGTGATGGCCACTGTGTCGACCAATCACAGGCCTTCCCTCTGTTCTCCCATCCCCTGCACTCCCTCCCACTTCACGTAAACCCATTACAATTCCTATTATCTTCTATTTTGATCACGCAAGGCAACCTAAACCGTGAACTCTGTTGCTCTCTTAGCACCGATACGGCCAGGCCGGCTGAGCATTCCCAGCATTTTCACTTTGATCGGAAACCTCCGGCATCCGCAGTGTTTTGCTTTTGTGCAACACCCACCCTCCTGAATTCCCAGTCCCGAGACCGAGCGGTCAGCGATCCATCAGCCTTTTTGAATCTTTCTGTCCCTGACCATCCCTAACCTACCACAACTCTCCTTTCCTGCATTGTCCCTCATTCCCTGATTCCTTCACTACCCAAAATACAGTCTGGAATAAACCCCCCCCCTCACCCCATCCCCTCCGTTTCTGCCATCTTACCTTTCTGCCACTATTGGCACCTTCTCTAGTCCTGAACACTGTCGTTAACACTCCCCCTGTCTTGTGCCCAGGACATCATTGGGCAATCCCTCCCAGCTCCCACCTATCACGGACCTTCTATTTTCCTCCCCGCCCCTCCCCTTAAACATGTCCTCCTATCTTCAGCTTTGAATAATAATAAAAATTTTATTAGTGTCAATGCAACCTCAGGACTGACCCTCTGACAGTGCAGCACTCCCTCAGTACTGACCCACTGACAGTACAGAACTACCTCAGTACTGACCCTCTGACAGTGCAGCACTCCCTCAGTCTTGACTCTCTGACAGTGCAGCACTCCCTCAGTACTGACCCTCTGACAGTGCAGCACTCCCTCAGTACTGACACTCTGACAATGCAGCACTCCCTCAGTACCGACCCACTGACAGTGCAGAACTACCTCAGTACTGACCCTCTGACAGTGCAGCACTCCCTCAGTCTTGACTCTCTGACAGTGCAGCACTCCCTCAGTATTGACCCTCTGACAGTGCAGCACTCCCTCAGTACTGATCCTCTGACAGTGCAGCACTCCCTCAGTACTGACCCTCTGACAGTGCAGCACTCCCTCAGTACTGACCCTGACAATGCAGTACTCCCTCATTACTGACCCTCTGACAGTGCAGCACTCCCTCAGTACTGACCCTCTGACAGTGCAGCACTCCCTCAGCACTGACCCTCTGACAATGCAGCGCTCCCTCAGCACTGACCTTCTGACAGTACAGCACTCCCTCAGCACTGACCTTCTGACAGTGCAGCACTCCCTCAGTACTGACCCTCTGACTGTGCAGTGTTCCCTCAGTACTGATCCTCAGATCGAGCAGCACTCCTTCAGTCGTGATCCTCTGACAGTGCAGCACTCCTACAGTACTAACTGTCTGACAGTGCAGTGCTCCCTCAGTACTGACCCTCTGACATTGCAGCACTCCCTCAGTACTGACCGTCTGACAGTGCAGTGTTCCCTCAGTACGGACCCTCTGACAGTGCAGCGCTCCCTCAGTACTGACCCTCTGACAGTGGAGCACTCCCACAGTACTGACTCTCTGACAGTGCAGCGCTCCCTCAGTACTGACCGTCTGACAGTGCAGTGTTCCCTCAGTACGGACCCTCTGACAATGCATCACCCCCT
Source organism: Scyliorhinus torazame (assembly GCF_047496885.1). Taxonomy (NCBI): domain Eukaryota; kingdom Metazoa; phylum Chordata; class Chondrichthyes; order Carcharhiniformes; family Scyliorhinidae; genus Scyliorhinus; species Scyliorhinus torazame. The sequence continues at coordinate 72,421,683 of NC_092710.1, forward strand.
CAGTACTGATCCTCTGACAGTGCAGTGCTCCCTTAGTCCTGACCCTCTGACAGTGCAGCGCTCCCTCAGTACTGAACATCTGACAATGCAGCGCTCCCTCAGTACTGACTCTCTGAAAGTGCAGCACTCCCTAAGTACTGACCCTCTGACTGTGCAGCGCTCCCTCAGCACTGACCCTCAGATAGAGCAGCACTCCCTCAGTACTCACCCTCTGACAGTGCAGCACTCCCTCAGTACTGACCCTCTGACAGAGCAGCACTCCCTCAGCACTGACCCTCTGAAAGTGCAGCACTCCCTCAGTATTGGCCCTCTGACAGTGCAGCTCTCCCTCAGTACTGACCCTCTGACAGAGCAGCACTCCCTCAGTACTGACCCTCTGATAGTGCAGCACTCCCTCAGTATTGGCCCTCTGACAGTGCAGCTCTCCCTCAGTACTGAACCTCTGACAGGGCAGCACTCCCTCAGCACTGACCCTCTGACAGTGCAGCACTCCCTCAGTATTGGCCCTCTGACAGTGCAGCTCTCCCTCAGTACTGACCCTCTGACAGTGCAGCACTCCCTCAGCACTGACCCTCTAACAGTGCAGCGCTCCCTCAGTACTGACCCTCTGACAGTGCAGCACTCCCTCAGTACAGACCCTCTGACAGTGCAGCACTCCCTCAGTACTGACCCTCTGACAGTGCAGCACTCCCTCAGTACTGACCCTCTGACAGTGCAGCACTCCCTCAGTACAGACCCTCTGACAGTGCAGCTCTCCCTCAGTACTGACCCTCTGACAGTGCAGCACTCCCTCAGCACTGACCCTCTGACAGTGCAGCGCTCCTCAGCACTGACCCTCTGACAGTGCAGCACTCTCTCAGCACTGATCCTCTGACAGTGCAACACTCCCTCAGTATTGGCCCTCAGTGCAATGCTCCCTCAGTACTTACCATCTGACAGTGCAGCACTCCCTCAGTACTGAGCCTCTGACAGTGCAACGCTCCCTCAGTACTGACCTTCTGAAAGTGCAGCACTCCCTCTGTACTGACTCTCTGACAGTGCAGCACTCCCTCAGTACTGACCCTCTGACTGTGCAGCACTCCCTCAGTACTGACCCTCTGATAATGCAGCACTCCCTCAGTACTGACCCTCTGACAGTGCAACACTCCCTCAGCACTGACCCTCTGACAGTGCAGCACTCCCTCAGCACTGACCCTCTGACAGTGCAGCTCTCCCTCAGGACAGACCGTCTGACTGTTCAGCACTCCCTCAGTACTGACTCTCTGACAGTGCAGCTCTCCATCAGTACTGACACTCTGACAGTGCAGCACTCCCTCAGTACTGACCCTCTGACAGTGCAGCACTCCCTCAGTACTGACCCTCTGACAGTGCAGCACTCCCTCAGTACTGACCCTCCGACAGTGCAGCACTCCCTCAGTACTGACTCTCTGACAGTGCAGAACTCCCTCGGTACTGACCCTCTGACAGTGCAGCACTCCCTCAGTACTGACCCTCTGACAGTGCAGCACTCCCTCAGTACTGACTCTCTGACAGTGCAGCACTCCCTCAGTACTGACACTTAGACAGTGCAGTATTCCCCTCAGTTCTGACCCTCTGACAGTGCAGCACTCACTCAGTACTGACCCTCTGACATTGCAGCACTCTGTCAGTACTGATCCTCTGACAGTGCAGCACTCCCTCAGTACTGACCCTCTGACAGTGCAGCACTCCCTCAGTACTGACCATCTGACAGCGCAGCACACCCTCAGTACTGACCATCTGACAGTGCAGCGCTCCTCAGCACTGACCATCTGACAGTGCAGCACTCCCTCAGTACTGAGCCTCTGACAGTGCAACGCTCCCTCAGTACTGACCTTCTGAAAGTGCAGCACTCCCTCTGTACTGACTCTCTGACAGTGCAGCACTCCCTCAGTACTGACCCTCTGACTGTGCAGCGCTCCCTCAGCACTGAGCCTGAGATAGAGCAGCACTCCCTCAGTACTCACCCTCTGACAGTGCAGCACTCCCTCAGTACTGACCCTCTGACAGAGCAGCAATCCCTCAGCACTGACCCTCTGAAAGTGCAGCACTCCCTCAGTATTGGCCCTCTGACAGTGCAGCTCTCCCTCAGTACTGACCCTCTGACAGAGCAGCACTCCCTCAGTACTGACCCTCTGATAGTGCAGCACTCCCTCAGTATTGGCCCTCTGACAGTGCAGCTCTCCCTCAGTACTGAACCTCTGACAGGGCAGCACTCCCTCAGCACTGACCCTCTGACAGTGCAGCACTCCCTCAGTATTGGCCCTCTGACAGTGCAGCTCTCCCTCAGTACTGACCCTCTGACAGTGCAGCACTCCCTCAGCACTGACCCTCTAACAGTGCAGCGCTCCCTCAGTACTGACCCTCTGACAGTGCAGCACTCCCTCAGTACAGACCCTCTGACAGTGCAGCACTCCCTCAGTACTGACCCTCTGACAGTGCAGCACTCCCTCAGTACTGACCCTCTGACAGTGCAGCACTCCCTCAGTACAGACCCTCTGACAGTGCAGCACTCCCTCAGTACTGACCCTCTGACAGTGCAGCACTCCCTCAGTACTGACCCTCTGACAGTGCAGCAGTCCCTCAGTACTGACTCTCTGACAGTGCAGAACTCCCTCTGTACTGACCCTCTGACAGTGCAGCACTCCCTCAGTACTGACCCTCTGACAGTGCAGCACTCCCTCAGTACTGACTCTCTGACAGTGCAGCACTCCCTCATTACTGACACTTAGACAGTGCAGCATTCCCCTCAGTTCTGACCCTCTGACAGTGCAGTGCTCCCTCAGTACTGACCCTCTGACAGTGCAGCACTCTGTCAGTACTGATCCTCTGACAGTGCAGCACTCCCTCAGTACTGACCCTCTGACAGTGCAGCACTCCCTCAGAACTGACCCTCTGACAGTGCAGCACTCTCTCAGTACTGACCATCTGACAGCACAGCACTCCCTCAGTACTGACCCTCTGACAGTGCAGCACTCCCTCAGTACTGACTCTCTGACAGTGCAGCACTCCCTCTGTACTGACCCTCTGACAGTGCAGCACTCCCTCAGTACTGACACTTAGACAGTGCAGCGCTCCCTCAGTACTGACCCTCTGACAGTGCAGTACTCCCTCAGTATTGGCCCTCTGATGGTGCAGCACCCCCCCATGTACTGACCCTCTGACAGTGCAGCACTCCCTCAGTATTGGCCCTCTGACAGTGCAATGCTCCCTCAGTACTTACCATCTGACAGTGCAGCACTCCCTCAGTACTGACGCTCTGATAATGCAGCACTCCCTCAGTACTGACCCTCTGACAGTGCAACACTCCCTCAGCACTGACCATCTGACAGTGCAGCACTCCCTCAGCACTGACCCTCTGACAGTGCAGCTCTCCCTCAGTACAGACCCTCTGACTGTGCAGCACTCCCTCAGTACTGACTCTCTGACACTGCAGCTCTCCCTCAGTACTGACACTCTGACAGTGCAGCACTCCCTCAGTACTGACCCTCTGACAGTGCAGCAATCTCTCAGTACTGACCCTCTGAAAGTGGAGCACTCTCTCAGTACTGACCATCTGACAGTGCAGCCCTCCCTCAGTACTGACCCTCTGACAGTGCAGCGCTCCCTCAGTACTGACACTCTGACAGTGCAGCACTCCCTCAGTGCTGATCCTCTGACAGTGCAGCACGCTCTCAGTACTGACCCTCTGACAGTGCAGCACTCCCTCAGCGCTGACTCTCTGACAGTGCAGCACTCTCTGAGTACTGACCATCTGACAGTGCAGCACTCCCTCAGTACTGACCCTCTGACAGTGCAGCACTCCCTCAGTACTGACCCTCTGACAGTGCAGCACTCCCTCAGTACTGACTCTCTGACAGTGCAGAACTCCCTCTGTACTGACCCTCTGACAGTGCAGCACTCCCTCAGTACTGACCCTCTGACAGTGCAGCACTCCCTCAGTACTGACTCTCTGACAGTGCAGCACTCCCTCAGTACTGACACTTAGACAGTGCAGCATTCCCCTCAGTTCTGACCCTCTGACAGTGCAGTGCTCCCTCAGTACTGACCCTCTGACAGTGCAGCACTCTGTCAGTACTGATCCTCTGACAGTGCAGCACTCCCTCAGTACTGACCCTCTGACAGTGCAGCACTCCCTCAGAACTGACCCTCTGACAGTGCAGCACTCTCTCAGTACTGACCATCTGACAGCACAGCACTCCCTCAGTACTGACCCTCTGACAGTGCAGCTCTCCCTCAGTACTGACCCTCTTACAGTGCAGCACTCCCTCAGTACTGACCCTCTGACAGTGCAGTACTCCCTCAGTACTGACCCTCTGACAGTGCAGCACTCCCTCAGCACTGAATCACTGGCAGTGCAGCACTCCCTCAGTACTGACCCTCTGACAGTGCAGCACTCCCTCAGTACTGACACTCTGACAGTGCAGCACTCCCTCTGTACTGACCCTCTGACAGTGCAGCACTCCCTCAGAACTGACCCTCTGACAGTGCGGTACTCCCTCAGTACTGACCCTCTGACAGTGCAGCACTCCCTCAGTACTGACTTTCTGGCAGTGCAGTACTCCCTCAGTACTGACCCGTTGACAGTGCAGCACTCCCTCAGTACTGACTCTCTGACAGTGCAGAACTCCCTCTGTACTGAACCTCTGACAGTGCAGCACTCCCTCAGTACTGACTCTCTGACAGTGCAGTACTCCCACAGTACTGACTCTCTGACAGTGCAGCACTCCCTCAGTACTGACACTTAGACAGTGCAGCGCTCTCTCAGTACTGACCCTCTGACAGTGCAGCACTCCCTCAGTACTGACACTTAGACAGTGCAGCGTGCCCTCAGCACTGACCCTCTGACAGTGCAGCACTCCCTCAGTACTGACCCTCTGACAGTGCAGCGTTCCCTCAGTACTGACCCTCTGACAGTGGAGCACTCCCACAGTACTGATCCTCTGACAATGCAGCACCCCCTCAGTACTGACCCTCTGACAGTGCAGTGCTCCCTCAGTCCTGACCCTCTGACAGTGCAGCGCTCCCTCAGTACTGAACATCTGACAGTGCAGCGCTCCCTCAGTACTGACTCTCTGAAAGTGCAGCACTCCCTAAGTACTGACCCTCTGACTGTGCAGCGCTCCCTCAGCACTGACCCTCAGATAGAGCAGCACTCCCTCAGTACTCACCCTCTGACAGTGCAGCACTCCCTCAGTATTGGCCCTCTGACAGTGCAGCTCTCCCTCAGTACTGACCCTCTGACAGTGCAGCACTCCCTCAGCACTGACCCTCTAACAGTGCAGCACTCCCTCAGTATTGACCCTCAGAGAGAGCAGCACTCCCTCAGTACTGACCCTCTGATAGTGCAGCACTCCCTCAGTATTGGCCCTCTGACAGTGCAGCACTCTCTCAGCACTGACCCTCTAACAGTGCAGCACTCCCTCAGTATTGACCCTCTGACAGAGCAGCACTCCCTCAGTACTGACCCTCTGATAGTGCAGCACTCCCTCAGTATTGGCCCTCTGACAGTGCAGCTCTCCCTGAGTACTGAACTTCTGACAGGGCAGCACTCCCTCAGCACTGACCCTTTGACAGTGCAGCACTCCCTCAGTATTGGCCCTCTGACAGTGCAGCTCTCCCTCAGTACTGACCCTCTGACAGTGCAGCACTCCCTCAGCACTGACCCTCTAACAGTGCAGCGCTCCCTCAGTACTGACCCTCTGACAGTGCAGCACTCCCTCAGTACAGACCCTCTGACAGTGCAGCACTCCCTCAGTACTGACCCTCTGACAGTGCAGCACTCCCTCAGTACTGACCCTCTGACAATGCAGCACTCCCTCAGTACAGACCCTCTGACAGTGCAGCTCTCCCTCAGTACTGACCCTCTGACAGTGCAGCACTCCCTCAGCACTGACCATCTGACAGTGCAGCGCTCCTCAGCACTGACCCTCTGACAGTGCAGCAAGCTCTCAGCACTGACCCTCTGACAGTGCAGCACTCCCTCAGTATTGGCCCTCTGACAGTGCAATGCTCCCTCAGTACTTACCATCTGACAGTGCAGCGCTCCCTCAGTACTGAGCCTCTGACAGTGCAACGCTCCCTCAGTACTGACCTTCTGAAAGTGCAGCACTCCCTCTGTACTGACTCTCTGACAGTGCAGCACTCCCTCAGTACTGACCCTCTGACTGTGCAGCACTCCCTCAGTACTGACCCTCTGATAATGCAGCACTCCCTCAGTACTGACCCTCTGACAGTGCAACACTCCCTCAGCACTGACCCGCTGACAGTGCAGCACTCCCTCAGCACTGACCCTCTGACAGTGCAGCTCTCCCTCAGTACAGACCCTCTGACAGTGCAGCTCTCCCTCAGTACTGACACTCTGACAGTGCAGCACTCCCTCAGTACTGACCCTCTGACAGTGCAGCACTCTCTCAGTACTGACACTCCGACAGTGCAGCACTCCCTCAGTGCTGATCCTCTGACAGTGCAGCACGCTCTCAGTACTGACCCTCTGACAGTGCAGCACTCCCTCAGCGCTGACCCTCTGACAGTGCAGCACTCTATGAGTACTGACCATCTGACAGTGCAGCTCTCCCTCAGTACTGACCCTCTGACAGTGCAGCACTCCCTCAGTACTGACGCTCCGACAGTGCAGCACTCCCTCAGTACTGACTCTCTGACAGTGCAGAACTCCCTCTGTACTGACCCTCTGACAGTGCAGCACTCCCTCAGTACTGACCCTCTGACAGTGCAGCACTCCCTCAGTACTGACTCTCTGACAGTGCAGCACTCCCTCAGTTCTGACACTTAGACAGTGCAGCATTCCCCTCAGTTCTGACCCTCTGACAGTGCAGCACTCACTCAGTACTGACCCTCTGACATTGCAGCACTCTGTCAGTACTGATCCTCTGACAGTGCAGCACTCCCTCAGTACTGACCCTCTGACAGTGCAGCACTCCCTCAGAACTGACCCTCTGACAGTGCAGTACTCCCTCAGTACTGACCCTCTGACAGTGCAGCACTCCCTCAGCATTGACTCTCTGGCAGTGCAGCACTCCATCAGTACTGACCCTCTGACAGTGCAGCACTCCCTCAGTACTGACTCTCTGACAGTGCAGCACTCCCTCTGTACTGACCCTCTGACAGTGCAGCACTCCCTCAGTACTGACACTTAGACAGTGCAGCGCTCCCTCAGTACTGACCCTCTGACAGTGCAGTACTCCCTCAGTACTGAACCTCTGACAGTGCAGCACTCCCTCAGTACTGACTCTCTGGCAGTGCAGCACTCCCTCAGTACTGACCCTCTGACAGTGCAGCACTCCCTCAGTGCTGACTCTCTGACAGTGCAGAACTCTCTCTGTACTGACCCTCTGACAGTGCAGCACTCCCTCAGTACTGACCCTCTGACAGTGCAGCACTCCCACAGTACTGACTCTCTGACAGTGCAGTACTCCCTCAGTACTGACACTTAGACAGTGCAGCGCTCTCTCAGTACTGACCCTCTGACAGTGCAGCACTCCCTCAGTACTGACCCTCTGACCGTGCAGCACCACCCCATGTACTGACCCTCTGACAGTGCAGCACTCCCTCAGTATTGGCCCTCTGACAGTGCAATGCTCCCTCAGTACTTACCATCTGACAGTGCAGCACTCCCTCAGTACTGACCCTCTGATAATGCAGCACTCCCTCAGTACTGACCCTCTGACAGTGCAACACTCCCTCAGCACTGACCATCTGACAGTGCAGCACTCCCTCAGCACTGACCCTCTGACAGTGCAGCTCTCCCTCAGTACAGACCCTCTGACTGTGCAGCACTCCCTCAGTACTGCCTCTCTGACACTGCAGCTCTCCCTCAGTACTGACACTCTGACAGTGCAGCACTCCCTCAGTGCTGATCCTCTGACAGTGCAGCACGCTCTCAGTACTGACCCTCTGACAGTGCAGCACTCCCTCAGCGCTGACTCTCTGACAGTGCAGCACTCTCTGAGTACTGACCATCTGACAGTGCAGCACTCCCTCAGTACTGACCCTCTGACAGTGCAGCACTCCCTCAGTACTGACCCTCTGACAGTGCAGCACTCCCTCAGTACTGAGTCTCTGACAGTGCAGAACTCCCTCTGTACTGACCCTCTGACAGTGCAGCACTCCCTCAGTACTGACCCTCTGACAGTGCAGCACTCCCTCAGTACTGACTCTCTGACAGTGCAGCACTCCCTCAGTACTGACACTTAGACAGTGCAGCATTCCCCTCAGTTCTGACCCTCTGACAGTGCAGTGCTCCCTCAGTACTGACCCTCTGACAGTGCAGCACTCCCTCAGTACTGACCCTCTGACAGTGCAGCACTTCCTCAGAACTGACCCTCTGACAGTGCAGCACTCTCTCAGTACTGACCATCTGACAGCACAGCTCTCCCTCAGTACTGACCCTCTGACAGTGCAGCTCTCCCTCAGTACTGACCCTCTGACAGTGCAGCACTCCCTCAGTACTGACCCTCTGACAGTGCAGTACTCCCTCAGTACTGACCCTCTGACAGTGCAGCACTCCCTCAGCACTGAATCACTGGCAGTGCAGCACTCCATCAGTACTGACCCTCTGACAATGCAACACTCCCTCAGTACTGACACTCTGACAGTGCAGCACTCCCTCTGTACTGACCCTCTGACAGTGCAGCACTCCCTCAGTACTGACACTTAGACAGTGCAGCGTTCCCTTAGTACTGACCCTCTGACACTGCGGTACTCCCTCTGTACTGACCCTCTGACAGTGCAGCACTCCCTCAGTACTGACTTTCTGGCAGTGCAGTACTCCCTCAGTACTGACCCTCTGACAGTGCAGCACTCCCTCAGTACTGACTCTCTGACAGTGCAGAACTCCCTCTGTACTGACCCTCTGACAGTGCAGCACTCCCTCAGTACTGACTCTCTGACAGTGCAGCACTCCCACAGTACTGACTCTCTGACAGTGCAGCACTCCCTCAGTACTGACACTTAGACAGTGCAGCGCTCTCTCAGTACTGACCCTCTGACAGTGCAGCACTCCCTCAGTAATGACCCTCTGACAGTGCAGCGATCCCTCAGTACTGACCCTCTGGCAGTGCAGCACACTCAGTACTGACCTTCTGACCGTGCAGCACCCCCCCATGTACTGACCCTCTGACAGTGTAGCACTCCCTCAGTATTGACCCTCTGACAGTGCAGCACTCCCTCAGTACTGACCTGCTGACAATGCAGCACTTCCTCAGTACTGACCCTCTGACAGTGCAGCACTCTGTCAGTACTGATCCTCTGACAGTGCAGCACTCCCTCAGTACTGACCCTCTGACAGTGCAGCACTCCCTCAGTACTGACCCTCTGACAGTGCAGCATTCCCTCAGTACTGACCCTCTGACAGTGCAGCACTCCCTCAGTACTGACCCTCTGACAGTGCAGCGCTCCCTCAGTACTGACTCTCTGACAGTGCAGCACTCTGTCAGTACTGATCCTCTGACAGTGCAGCACTCCCTCAGTACAGACCCTCTGACAGTGCAGCGCTTCCTCAGCACTGACCCTCTGACACTGCAGCACTCCCTCAGTACTGACCCTCTGACAGTGCAGCATTCCCCTCAGTACTGACCCTCTGACAGTGTAGTGCTCCCTCAGTTCTGACCCTCTGACAGTGCAGTGCTCCCTCAGTACTGACCTTCTGACAGTGCAGCGCTCCCTCAGTACAGACCCTCTGACAGTGCAGCGCTTCCTCAGCACTGACCCTCTCTACACTGCAGCACTCCCTCAGTACTGACCCTCTGAACGTGCAGCATTCCCCTCAGTACTGACCCTCTGACAGTGCAGCACTCCCTCAGCACTGACCCTCTGACACTGCAGCACTCCCTCAGTACTGACCCTCTGATAGTGCAGCATTCCCCTCAGTACTGACCTTCTGACAGTGCAGCACTACCTCAGTACTGACCCTCTGACAGTGCAGCACTCCCTCAGTACTGACCCTCTGACAGTGCAGCGCTCCCTCAGGACTGACCATCTGACAGTGCAGCACTCCCTCAGTACTGACCCTCTGACAGTGCAGCGCTCCCTCAGGACTGACCATCTGACAGTGCAGCGCTCCCTCAGTACTGACCCTCTGACAGTGCAGCACTTCCTCCGTACTGACCCTCTGACAGTGCAGCTCTCCCTCAGTACTGACCCTCTGACAGTGCAGCACTCCCTCCGTACTGACCCTCTGACAGTGCAGCTCTCCCTCAGTACTGACCCTCTGACAGTGCAGCACTCCCTCAGTACTGACCCTCTGACAGTGCAGTACTCCCTGAGTACTGACTCTCTGACAGTGCAGCGCTCCCTCAGTACTGACTCTCTGACAGTGCAGCACTCACTCAGTACTGACCCTCTGACAGTGCAGCACTCCCTCAGTACAGACCTTCTGTCAGTGCAGCACTACCTCAGTGCTGACCCTCTGACAGTGCAACGCTCCCTCAGTACTGACTCTCTGACAGTGCAACGGTCCCTCAGTACTGACCCTCTGACAGTGCAGCACTCCCTCAGTACTGACCCTCTGACAGTGCAGCACTCCCTCAGTACTGACCCTCTGACAGAGCAGCACTCACTCAGTACTGACCCTCTGACAGTGCAGCACTCCCTCATTACTGACTCTCTGGCAGTGCAGCGCTCCCTCAGTCCAGACCTTCCGTCAGTGCAGCACTCCCTCAGTACTGACTCCCTGTCAGTGCAGCACTCCCTCAGTACTGACCCTCTGACAGTGCAGCACTACCTCAGTGCTGACCCTCTGACAGTGCAACGCTCCCTCAGTACTGACTCTCTGACAGTGCAACGGTCCCTCAGTACTGACCCTCTGACAGTGCAGCACCCCCTCAGCACTCACTCTCTGTCAGTGCAGCACTCCCTCAGTGCTGACACTCTGACAGTGCAGCACTCCCTCAGCACTGACACTCTGACAGTGCAGCACTCCCTCAGTACAGACACTCTGTCAGTGCAGCACTCCCTCAGTGCTGACACTCTGACAGTGCAGCACTCCCTCAGCACTGACACTCTGACAGTGCAGCACTCCCTCAGCACTGACACTCTGTCAGTGCCGCACTCCCTCAGTGCTGACACTCTGACAGTGCGGCACTCCCTCAGTACTGACCCTCTGACAGTGCAGCACTCCCTCAGTACTGACCCTCTGCCAGTGCAGCACTCCCTCAGTACAGACCTTCTGTCAGTGCAGCACTCCCTCAGTACTGACACTCTGAAAGTGCAGCAATTCCTCAGTAATCACCCTCTGACAGTGCAGCACTCCCTCAGTACTGACCCTCTGACAGTGCAGCACTCCCTCAGTACTGACTCTCTGACAGTGCAGCACTCCATCTGTGCTGACCCACTGACAGTGCAGCACTCCCTCAGTACAGACCTTCTGTCAGTGCAGCACTCCCTCAGTACTGACTCCCTGTCAGTGCAGCACTCCCTCAGTACTGACCCTCTGACAGTGCAGCACTACCTCAGTGCTGACCCTCTGACAGTGCAACGCTCCCTCAGTACTGACTCTCTGACAGTGCAGCACCCCCTCAGCACTGACTCTCTGTCAGTGCAGCACTCCCTCAGTGCTGACACTCTGACAGTGCAGCACTCCCTCAGCACTGAGCCTCTGACAGTGCAACGCTCCCTCAGTACAGACCTTCTGAAAGTGCAGCTCTCCCTCAGTACTGACCCTCTGGCAGTGCAGCACTCCCTCTGTACTGACTCTCTGACAGTGCAGCACTCCCTCAGTACTGGCCGTCTGACACTGCAGCACTCCCCCAGTACTGACCCTCTGACTGTGCAGCACTCCCTCAGTACTGACCCTCTGATAATGCAGCACTCCCTCAGTACTGACCCTCTGACAGTGCAACACTCCCTCAGCACTGACCCTCTGACAGTGCAGCACTCCCTCAGCACTGACCCTCTGACAGTGCAGCTCTCCCCCAGTACAGACCATCTGACTGTGCAGCACTCCCTCAGTACTGACCATCTGACAGTGCAGCACTCCCACAGTACTGACCCTCTGACAGTGCAGCGCTCCCTCAGTACTGACACTCTGACAGTGCAGCACTCCCTCAGTTCTGACCCTCTGACAGTGCAGCACTCCCTCAGCGCTGACCTTCTGACAGTGCAGCACTCCCTCAGTACTGACCCTCTGACAGTGCAGCACTACCTCAGTACTGACCCTCTGACAGTGCAGCACTCCCTCAGTACTGACTCTCTGACAGTGCAGCACTCCCTCAGTACTGACCCACTGACAGTGCAGCACTCCCTCAGTATTGACCCTCTGACAGTGCAGCACTCCCTCAGTACTGACCCTCTGACAATGCAGCACTCCCTCAGTACTGACCCTCTGACAGTGCAGCACTCCCTCAGTACTGACCCTCTGACAATGCAGCACTCCCTCAGTACTGACCCTCTGACAGTGCAGCACTCCCTCAGTACTGACCATCTGAGCGTGCAGCATTCCCTCAGTAATGACTCTCTGACAGTGCAGCACTCTGTCAGTACTGATCCTCTGACAGTGCAGCACTCCCTCAGTACAGACCCTCTGACAGTGCAGCACTCCCTCAGCACTGAGCCTCTGACAGTGCAACGCTCCCTCAGTACTGACCTTCTGAAAGTGCAGCTCTCCCTCAGTACTGACCCTCTGGCAGTGCAGCACTCCCTCTGTACTGACTCTCTGACAGTGCAGCACTCCCTCAGTACTGGCCGTCTGACACTGCAGCACTCCCTCCGTACTGACCCTCTGACAGTGCAGCGCTCCCTCAGTACTGACCCTCTGACAGTGCAGTACTCCCTGAGTACTGGCCCTCTGACAGTGCAGCATTCCCTCAGTACTGACTCTCTGACAGTGCAGCACTCCCTCAGCACTGACTCTCTGGCAGTGCAGCACTCCCTCAGTACTGACCCTCAGACAGTGCAGCTCTCCCTCAGTACTGACCCTCTGACAGTGCAGCACTCCCTCCGTACTGACCCTCTGACAGTGCAGCACTCCCTCAGTACTGGCCCTCTGACAGTGCAGCATTCCCTCAGTACTGACTCTCTGACAGTGCAGCACTCCTTCAGCTCTGACTCTCTGGCAGTGCAGCACTTCCTCAGTACTGACCCTCTGACAGTGCAGCACTCCCTCAGTACTGACTCTCTGGCAGTGCAGCACTCCCTCAGTAATGACCCTCTGACAGTGCAGCACTCGCTCAGTACAGACCTTCTGTCAGTGCAGCACTCCCTCAGTACTGACACTCTGACAGTGCAGCACTCCCTCAGTACTGACTCTCAGACAGTGCAGCACTCCCTCAGTACTGACCCTCTGACAGTGCAGCACTCCCTCAGTACTGACCCTCTGACAGTGCAGCACTCCCTCAGTACAGACCTTCTGTCAGTGCAGCACTCCCTCAGTACTGACCCTCTGACAGTGCAGCTCTCCCTCAGTACCGACCCTCTGACAGTGCAGCACTCCCTCATTACTGACCCTCAGACAGTGCAGCACTCCCTCAGTACTGAAACTCTGAAAGTGCGGCACTCCCTCAGTAATCACCCACTGACAGTGCAGCACGCCCTCAGCACTGACCCTCTGACAGTGCAGCACTCCCTCAGTACTGACCCTCTGACAGTGCAGCACTCCCTCAGTACTGACACTCTGAAAGTGCGGCACTCCCTCAGTAATCACCCTCTGACAGTGCAGCACTCCCTCAGTACAGACCTTGTGTCAGTGCAGCACTCCCTCAGTACTGACTCCCTGTCAGTGCAGCACTCCCTCAGTACTGACCCTCTGACAGTGCAGCACTACCTCAGTGCTGACCCTCTGACAGTGCAACGCTCCCTCAGTACTGACCCTCTGACAGTGCAGCACTCCCTCAGTACTGACCCTCTGACAGTGCAGCACTCCCTCAGTACTGACCCTCTGACAGTGCAGCACTCCCTCAGTACTGACTCTCTGACAGTACAGCACTCCCTCAGTACTGACCCACTGACAGTGCAGCACTCCCTCAGTACTGACTCTCTGACAGTGCAGCACTCCCTCAGTACTGACCCACTGACAGTGCAGCACTCCCTCAGTACAGACCTTCTGTCAGTGCAGCACTCCCTCAGTACTGACCCTCTGACAGTGCAACGCTCCCTCAGTACTGACCCTCTGACAGTGCAGCACTCCCTCAGTACTGACCCTCTGACAGTGCAGCGCTCCCTCAGTACTGACCCTCTGACAGTGCAACGCTCCCTCAGTACTGACCCTCTGACAGTGCAGCACTCCCTCAGTACTGACCCTCTGACAGTGCAGCACTCCCTCAGTACTGACCCTCTGACAGTGACGCACTCCCTCAGTACTGACTCTCTGACAGTACAGCGCTCCCTCAGTACTGACCCACTGACAGTGCAGCACTCGCTCAGTACTGACTCCCTGTCAGTGCAGCACTCCCTCAGTACTGACCCTCTGACAATGCAGCACTACCTCAGTGCTGACCCTCTGACAGTGCTACGCTCCCTCAGTACTGACTCTCTGACAGTGCAACGGTCCCTCAGTACTGACCCTCTGACAGTGCAGCACCCCCTCAGCACTGACTCTCTGTCAGTGCAGCACTCCCTCAGCACTGACACTCTGACAGTGCAGCACTCCCTCAGTACAGACACTCTGTCAGTGCAGCACTCCCTCAGTGCTGACACTCTGACAGTGCAGCACTCCCTCAGCACTGACACTCTGACAGTGCAGCACTCCCTCAGCACTGACACTCTGTCAGTGCAGCACACCCTCAGTGCTGACACTCTGACAGTGCAGCACTCCGTCAGTACTGACCCTCTGACAGTGCAGCACTCCCTCAGTACTGACCCTCTGCCAGTGCAGCACTCCCTCAGTACAGACCTTCTGTCAGTGCAGTACTCACTCAGTACTGACACTCTGAAAGTGCGGCACTCCCTGAGTAATCACCCTCTGACAGTGCAGCACTCCCTCAGTACTGACCCTCTGACAGTGCAGCACTCCCTCAGTACTGACTCTGACAGTGCAGCACTCCATCTGTACTGACCCACTGACAGTGCAGCACTCCCTCAGTAAAGACCTTCTGTCAGTGCAGTACTCCCTCAGTACTGACTCCCTGTCAGTGCAGCACTCCCTCAGTACTGACCCTCTGACAGTGCAGCACTACCTCAGTGCTGACCCTCTGACAGTGCAACGCTCCCTCAGCACTGACTCTCTGTCAGTGCAGCACTCCCTCAGTGCTGACACTCTGACAGTGCAACGCTCCCTCAGTACTGACTCTCTGACAGTGCAATGCTCCCTCAGTACTTACCATCTGACAGTGCAGCACTCCCTCAGCACTGAGCCTCTGAAAGTGCAACGCTCCCTCAGTACTGACCTTCTGAAAGTGCAGCTCTCCCTCAGTACTGACCCTCTAGCAGTGCAGCACTCCCTCTGTACTGACTCTCTGACAGTGCAGCACTCCCTCAGTACTGGCCGTCTGACACTGCAGCACTCCCTCAGTACTGACCCTCTGACTGTGCAGCACTCCCTGAGTACTGACCCTCTGATAATGCAGCACTCCCTCAGTACTGACCCTCTGACAGTGCAACACTCCCTCAGCACTGACCCTCTGACAGTGCAGCACTCCCTCAGTACTGACCCTCTGACAGTGCAGCGCTCCCTCAGTACTGACCCTCTGACAGTGCAGCACTCCCTCAGCGCTGACCTTCTGATAATGCAGCACTCCCTCAGTACTGACCCTCTGACAGTGCAGCACTCCCTCAGCACTGACCCTCTAACAGTGCAGCGCTCCTCAGCACTGACCCTCTGACAGTGCAGCACTCCCTCAGTATAGACCTTCTGTCAGTGCAGCACTCCCTCAGTACTGACACTCTGAAAGTGCAGCACTCCCTCAGTAATCACCCTCTGACAGTGCAGCACTCCCTCAGTACTGACCCCCTGACAGTGCAGCACTCCCTAAGTACTGACTCTCTGACAGTGCAGCACTCCATCTGTACTGACCCACTGACAGTGCAGCACTCCCACAGTACAGACCTTCTGTCAGTGCAGCACTCCCTCAGTACTGACTCCCTGTCAGTGCAGCACTCCCTCAGTACTGACCCTCTGATAATGCAGCACTCCCTCAGTACTGACCCTCTGACAGTGCAACACTCCCTCAGCACTGACCCTCTGACAGTGCAGCACTCCCTCAGCACTGACCCTCTGACAGTGCAGCGCTCCCTCAGTACTGACCATCTGACAGTGCAGCACTCCCACAGTACTGACCCTCTGACAGTGCAGCGCTCCCTCAGTACTGACACTCTGACAGTGCAGCACTCCCTCAGTTCTGACCCTCTGACAGTGCAGCACTCCCTCAGCTCTGACCCTCTAACAGTGCAGCGCTCCTCAGCACTGACCCTCTGACAGTGCAGCACTCCCTCAGTAATCACCCTCTGACAGTGCAGCACTCCCTCAGTACTGACCCTCTGACAGTGCAGCACTCCCTAAGTACTGACTCTCTGACAGTGCAGCACTCCATCTGTACTGACCCACTGACAGTGCAGCACTCCCACAGTACAGACCTTCTGTCAGTGCAGCACTCCCTCAGTACTGACCCTCTGACAGTGCAGCACTCCATCTGTACTGACCCACTGACAGTGCAGCACTCCCACAGTACAGACCTTCTGTCAGTGCAGCACTCCCTCAGTACTGACCCTCTGATAATGCAGCACTCCCTCAGCACTGACCCTCTGACAGTGCAGCGCTCCCTCAGTACTGACCATCTGACAGTGCAGCGCTCCCTCAGTACTGACACTCTGACAGTGCAGCACTCCCTCAGTTCTGACCCTCTGACAGTGCAGCACTCCCTCAGTACTGACCCTCTGACAGTGCAGCGCTCCCTCAGTACTGACACTCTGACAGTGCAGCACTCCCTCAGCGCTGACCTTCTGACAGTGCAGCACTCCCTCAGTACTGACCCTCTGACAGTGCAGCACTCCCACAGTACTGACCCTCTGACAGTGCAGCGCTCCCTCAGTACTGACACTCTGACAGTGCAGCACTCCCTCAGTACTGACCCTCTGACAGTGCAGCACTACCTCAGTACTGACCCTCTGATAGTGCAGCACTCCCTCAGTATTGACTCTCTGACAGTGCAGCACTCCCTCAGTACTGACCCACTGACAGTGCAGCACTCCCTCAGTATTGACCCTCTGGCAGTGCAGCACTCCCTCAGTACTGACCCTCTGACAATGCAGCACTCCCTCAGTACTGACCCTCTGACAGTGCAGCACTCCCTCAGTACTGACCCTCTGACAATGCAGCACTCCCTCAGTACTGACCCTCTGACAGTGCAGCACTCCCTCAGTACTGACCATCTGAGCGTGCAGCATTCCCTCAGTACTGACTCTCTGACAGTGCAGCACTCTGTCAGTACTGATCCTCTGACAGTGCAGCACTCCCTTAGTACAGACCCTCTGACAGTGCAGCACTCCCTCAGTACTGACCCTCTGACAGTGCAGCATTCCCCTCAGTACTGACCCTCTGACAGTGCAGTGCTCCCTCAGTACTGACCCTCTGACAGTGCAGCATTCCCCTCAGTACTGACACTCTGACAGTGCAGTGCTCCCTCAGTTCTGACCCTCTGTCAGTGCAGCACTCCCTCAGTACTGACCCTCTGACAGTGCAGCATTCCCCTCAGTACTGACCCTCCGACAGTGCAGTGCTCCCTCAGTACTGACCCTCTGACAGTGCAGCATTCCCCTCAGTACTGACCCTCTGACAGTGCAGTGCTCCCTCAGTTCTGACCCTGTGACAGTGCAGCACTCCCTCAGCACTGACCCTCTGACACTGCAGCACTCCCTCAGTACTGACCCTCTGACAGTGCAGCATTCCCCTCAGTACTGACCCTCTGACAGTGCAGTGCTCCCTCAGTTCTGACCCTCTGACAGTGCAGCACTCCCTCAGTACTGACCCTCTGACAGTGCAGTGCTCCCTCAGTTCTGACCCTCTGACAGTGCAGTGCTCCCTCAGTACTGACCCTCTGACAGTGCAGCATTCCCCTCAGTACTGACCCTCTGACAGTGCAGCACTACCTCAGTACTGACCCTCTGACAGTGCAGCACTCCCTCAGTACTGACCCTCTGATAGTGCAGCGCTCCCTCAGTACTGACCATCTGACAGTGCAGCACTCCCTCAGTACTGACCCTCTGACAGTGCAGCACTCCCTCCGTACTGACCCTCTGACAGTGCAGCGCTCCCTCAGTACGGACCCTCTGACAGTGCAGTACTCCCTGAGTACTGGCCCTCTGACAGTGCAGCATTCCCTCAGTACTGACTCTCTGACAGTGCAGCACTCCCTCAGCACTGACTCTCTGGCAGTGCAGCACTCCCTCAGTACTGACCATCTGACAGTGCAGCTCTCCCTCAGTACTGACCCTCTGACAGTGCAGCACTCCCTCCGTACTGACCCTCTGACAGTGCAGCGCTCCCTCAGTACTGACCCTCTGACAGTGCAGTACTCCCTGAGTACTGGCCCTCTGACAGTGCAGCATTCCCTCAGTACTGACTCTCTGACAGTGCAGCACTCCCTCAGCACTGACTCTCTGGCAGTGCAGCACTCCCTCAGTACTGACCCTCTGACAGTGCAGCACTCCCTCAGTAAAGACTCTCTGGCAGTGCAGCACTCCCTCAGTAATGACCCTCTGACAGTGCAGCACTCGCTCAGTACAGACCTTCTGTCAGTGCAGCACTCCCTCAGTACTGACCCTCTGACAGTGCAGCACTCCCTCAGTACTGACCCTTTGGCAGTGCAGCACTCCCTCTGTACTGACTCTCTGACAGTGCAGCACTCCCTCAGTACTGGCCGTCTGACACTGCAGCAGTCCCTCAGTACTGACCCTCTGACTGTGCAGCACTCCCTCAGTACTGACCCTCTGATAATGCAGCACTCCCTCAGTACTGACCCTCTGACAGTGCAGCACTCCCTCAGTACTGACCCTCAGACAGTGCAGCACTCCCTCAGTACTGAAACTCTGAAAGTGCGGCACTCCCTCAGTAATCACCCTCTGACAGTGCAGCACGCCCTCAGCACTGACCCTCTGACAGTGCAGCACTCCCTCAGTACCTACCCTCTGACAGTGCAGCACTCCCTCAGTACTGACACTCTGAAAGTGCGGCACTCCCTCAGTAATCACCCTCTGACAGTGCAGCACTCCCTCAGTACAGACCTTCTGTCAGTGCAGCACTCCCTCAGTACTGGCCGTCTGACACTGCAGCACTCCCTCAGTACTGACCCTCTGAAAGTGCAACGCTCCCTCAGTACTGACCTTCTGAAAGTGCAGCACTCCCTCTGTACTGACTCTCTGACAGTGCAGCAGTCCCTCAGTACTGGCCGTCTGACACTGCAGCACTCCCTCAGTACTGACCCTCTGACAGTGCAACACTCCATCTGTACTGACCCACTGACAGTGCAGCACTCCCTCAGTACAGACCTTCTGTCAGTGCAGCACTCCCTCAGTACTGACTCCCTGTCAGTGCAGCACTCCCTCAGTACTGACCCTCTGATAATGCAGCACTCCCTCAGTACTGACCCTCTGACAGTGCAACACTCCCTCAGCACTGACCCTCTGACAGTGCAGCACTCCCTCAGCACTGACCCTCTGACAGTGCAGCTCTCCCCAGTACAGACCATCTGACTGTGCAGCACTCCCTCAGTACTGACCATCTGACAGTGCAGCACTCCCACAGTACTGACCCTCTGACAGTGCAGCGCTCCCTCAGTACTGACACTCTGACAGTGCAGCACTCCCTCAGTTCTGACCCTCTGACAGTGCAGCACTCCCTCAGCGCTGACCTTCTGACAGTGCAGCACTCCCTCAGTACTGACCCTCTGACAGTGCAGCACTACCTCAGTACTGACCCTCTGACAGTGCAGTACTCCCTCAGTACTGACTCTCTGACAGTGCAGCACTCCCTCAGTACTGACCCACTGACAGTGCAGCACTCCCTCAGTATTGACCCTCTGACAGTGCAGCACTCCCTCAGTACTGACCCTCTGATAATGCAGCACTCCCTCAGTACTGACCCTCTGACAGTGCAGCACTCCCTCAGTACTGACCCTCTGACAATGCAGCCCTCCCTCAGTACTGACTCTCTGACAGTGCAGCACTCTGTCAGTACTGATCCTCTGACAGTGCAGCACTCCCTCAGTACAGACCCTCTGACAGTGCAGCACTCCCTCAGTACTGATCCTCTGACAGTGCAGCATTCCCCTCAGTACTGACCCTCTGACAGTGCAGTTCTCCCTCAGTACTGACCCTCTGACAGTGCAGCATTCCCCTCAGTACTGACACTCTGACAGTGCAGTGCTCCCTCAGTTCTGACCCTCTGACAGTGCAGCACTCCCTCAGTACTGACCCTCTGACAGTGCAGCATTCCCCTCAGTACTGACCCTCTGACAGTGCAGTGCTCCCTCAGTACTGACCCTCTGTCAGTGCAGCATTCCCCTCAGTACTGACCCTCTGACAGTGCAGTGCTCCCTCAGTTCTGACCCTCTGACAGTGCAGCACTCCCTCAGCACTGACCCTCTGACACTGCAGCACTCCCTCAGTACTGACCCTCTGACAGTGCAGGATTCCCCTCAGTACTGACCCTCTGACAGTGCAGTGCTCCCTCAGTTCTGACCCTCTGACAGTGCAGCACTCCCTCAGTACTGACCCTCTGACAGTGCAGTGCTCCCTCAGTTCTGACCCTCTGACAGTGCAGTGCTCCCTCAGTACTGACCCTCTGACAGTGCAGCACTCCCTCAGTACAGACCCTCTGACAGTGCAGCGCTTCCTCAGCACTGACCCTCTCTACACTGCAGCACTCCCTCAGTACTGACCCTCTGACAGTGCAGCATTCCCCTCAGTACTGACCCTCTGACAGTGCAGCACTACCTCAGTACTGACCCTCTGACAGTGCAGCACTCCCTCAGTACTGACCCTCTGATAGTGCAGCGCTCCCTCAGTACTGACCATCTGACAGTGCAGCACTCCCTCAGTATTGGCCCTCTGACAGTGCAGCACTCCCTCCGTACTGACCCTCTGACAGTGCAGCGCTCCCTCAGTACTGTCCCTCTGACAGTGCAGTACTCCCTGAGTACTGGCCCTCTGACAGTGCAGCATTCCCTCAGTACTGACTCTCTGACAGTGCAGCACTCCCTCAGCACTGACTCTCTGGCAGTGCAGCACTCCCTCAGTACTGACCCTCAGACAGTGCAGCTCTCCCTCAGTACTGACCCTCTTACAGTGCAGCACTCCCTCCGTACTGACCCTCTGACAGTGCAGCGCTCCCTCAGTACTGACCCTCTGACAGTGCAGTACTCCCTGAGTACTGGCCCTCTGACAGTGCAGCATTCCCTCAGTACTGACTCTCTGACAGTGCAGCACTCCCTCAGCACTGACTCTCTGGCAGTGCAGCACTCCCTCAGTACTGACCCTCTGACAGTGCAGCACTCCCTCAGTACTGACTCTCTGGCAGTGCAGCACGCCCTCAGTAATGACCTGCTGACAGTGCAGCACTCGCTCAGTACAGACCTTCTGTCAGTGCAGCACTCCCTCAATACTGACCCTCTGACAGTGCAGCACTCCCTCAGTACTGACTCTCAGACAGTGCAGCACTCCCTCAGTATTGACCCTCTGACAGTGCAGCACTCCCTCAGTACTGACCCTCTGACAGTGCAGCACTCCCTCAGTACAGACCTTCTGTCAGTGCAGCACTCCCTCAGTACTGACCCTCTGACAGTGCAGCTCTCCCTCAGTACCGACCCTCTGACAGTGCAGCACTCCCTCAGTACTGACCCTCAGACAGTGCAGCACTCCCTCAGTACTGAAACTCTGAAAGTGCGGCACTCCCTCAGTAATCACCCTCTGACAGTGCAGCACGCCCTCAGCACTGACCCTCTGACAGTGCAGCACTCCCTCAGTACCTACCCTCTGACAGTGCAGCAATCCCTCAGTACAGACCTTCTGTCAGTGCAGCACTCCCTCAGTACTGACTCCCTGTCAGTGCAGCACTCCCTCAGTACTGACCCTCTGACAGTGCAGCACTACCTCAGTGCTGACCCTCTGACAGTGCAACGCTCCCTCAGTACTGACCCTCTGACAGTGCAGCACTCCCTCAGTACTGACCCTCTGACAGTGCAGCACTCCCTCAGTACTGACCCTCTGACAGTGCAGCACTCCCTCAGTACTGATTCTCTGACTGTACAGCGCTCCCTCAGTACTGACCCACTGACAGTGCAGCACTCCCTCAGTACAGACCTTCTGTCAGTGCAGCACTCCCTCAGTACTGACCCTCTGACAGTGCAACGCTCCCTCAGTACTGACCCTCTGACAGTGCAGCACTCCCTCAGTACTGACCCTCTGACAGTGCAGCGCTCCCTCAGTACTGACCCTCTGACAGTGCAACGCTCCCTCAGTACTGACCCTCTGACAGTGCAGCACTCCCTCAGTACTGACCCTCTGACAGTGCAGCACTCCCTCAGTACTGACCCTCTGACAGTGACGCACTCCCTCAGTACTGACTCTCTGACAGTACAGCGCTCCCTCAGTACTGACCCACTGACAGTGCAGCACTCGCTCAGTACTGACTCCCTGTCAGTGCAGCACTCCCTCAGTACTGACCCTCTGACAATGCAGCACTACATCAGTGCTGACCCTCTGACAGTGCAACGCTCCCTCAGTACTGACTCTCTGACAGTGCAACGGTCCCTCAGTACTGACCCTTTGACAGTGCAGCACTACCTCAGTACTGACCCTCTGACAGTGCAGCACTCCCTCAGTACTGACTCTCTGACAGTGCAGCACTCCCTCAGTACTGACCCACTGACAGTGCAGCACTCCCTCAGTATTGACCCTCTGACAGTGCAGCACTCCCTCAGAACTGACCCTCTGACAATGCAGCACTCCCTCAGTACTGACCCTCTGACAGTGCAGCACTCCCTCAGTACTGACCCTCTGACAATGCAGCACTCCCTCAGTACTGACCCTCTGACAGTGCAGCACTCCCTCAGTACTGACCCTCTGACAGTGCAGCATTCCCCTCAGTACTGACCCTCTGACAGTGCAGTTCTCCCTCAGTACTGACCCTCTGACAGTGCAGCATTCCCCTCAGTACTGACACTCTGACTGTGCAGTGCTCCCTCAGTTCTGACCCTCTGACAGTGCAGCACTCCCTCAGTACTGACCCTCTGACAGTGCAGCATTCCCCTCAGTACTGACCCTCTGACAGTGCAGTGCTCCCTCAGTACTGACCCTCTGTCAGTGCAGCATTCCCCTCAGTACTGACCCTCTGACAGTGCAGTGCTCCCTCAGTTCTGACCCTCTGACAGTGCAGCACTCCCTCAGCACTGACCCTCTGACACTGCAGCACTCCCTCAGTACTGACCCTCTGACAGTGCAGCATTCCCCTCAGTACTGACCCTCTGACAGTGCAGTGCTCCCTCAGTTCTGACCCTCTGACAGTGCAGCACTCCCTCAGTACTGACCCTCTGACAGTGCAGTGCTCCCTCAGTTCTGACCCTCTGACAGTGCAGTGCTCCCTCAGTACTGACCCTCTGACAGTGCAGCACTCCCTCAGTACAGACCCTCTGACAGTGCAGCGCTTCCTTAGCACTGACCCTCTCTACACTGCAGCACTCCCTCAGTACTGACCCTCTGAACGTGCAGCATTCCCCTCAGTACTGACCCTCTGACAGTGCAGCACTCCCTCAGCACTGACCCTCTGACACTGCAGCACTCCCTCAGTACTGACCCTCTGACAGTGCAGCATTCCCCTCAGTACTGACCCTCTGACAGTGCAGCACTACCTCAGTACTGACCCTCTGACAGTGCAGCACTCCCTCAGTACTGACCCTCTGATAGTGCAGCGCTCCCTCAGTACTGACCATCTGACAGTGCAGCACTCCCTCAGTACTGACCCTCTGACAGTGCAGCACTCCCTCCGTACTGACCCTCTGACAGTGCAGCGCTCCCTCAGTACTGACCCTCTGACAGTGCAGTACTCCCTGAGTACTGGCCCTCTGACAGTGCAGCATTCCCTCAGTACTGACTCTCTGACAGTGCAGCACTCCCTCAGCTCTGACTCTCTGGCAGTGCAGCACTCCCTCAGTACTGACCCTCAGACAGTGCAGCTCTCCCTCAGTACTGACCCTCTAACAGTGCAGCACTCCCTCCGTACTGACCCTCTGACAGTGCAGCGCTCCCTCAGTACTGACCCTCTGACAGTGCAGTACTCCCTGAGTACTGGCCCTCTGACAGTGCAGCATTGCCTCAGTACTGACTCTCTGACAGTGCAGCACTCCCTCAGCACTGACTCTCTGGCAGGGCAGCACTCCCTCAGTACTGACCCTCTGACAGTGCAGCACTCCCTCAGTACTGACTCTCTGGCAGTGCAGCACTCCCTCAGTAATGACCCTCTGACAGTGCAGCACTCGCTCAGTACAGACCTTCTGTCAGTGCAGCACTCCCTCAGTACTGACCCTCTGACAGTGCAGCACTCCCTCAGTACTGACTCTCAGACAGTGCAGCACTCCCTCAGTACTGACCCTCTGACAGTGCAGCACTCCCTCAGTACTGACCCTCTGACAGTGCAGCACTCCCTCAGTACAGACCTTCTGTCAGTGCAGCACTCCCTCAGTACTGACCCTCTGACAGTGCAGCTCTCCCTCAGTACCGACCCTCTGACAGTGCAGCACTCCCTCAGTACTGACCCTCAGACAGTGCAGCACTCCCTCAGTACTGAAACTCTGAAAGTGCGGCACTCCCTCAGTAATCACCCTCTGACAGTGCAGCACGCCCTCAGCACTGACCCTCTGACAGTGCAGCACTCCCTCAGTACCTACCCTCTGACAGTGCAGCACTCCCTCAGTACTGACACTCTGAAAGTGCGGCACTCCCTCAGTAATCACCCTCTGACAGTGCAGCACTCCCTCAGTACAGACCTTCTGTCAGTGCAGCACTCCCTCAGTACTGACTCCCTGTCAGTGCATCACTCCCTCAGTACTGATTCTCTGACAGTGCAGCACTACCTCAGTGCTGACCCTCTGACAGTGCAACGCTCCCTCAGTACTGACCCTCTGACAGTGCAGCACTCCCTCAGTACTGACCCTCTGACAGTGCAGCACT
This sequence comes from Scyliorhinus torazame, assembly GCF_047496885.1. Classification (NCBI taxonomy): domain Eukaryota; kingdom Metazoa; phylum Chordata; class Chondrichthyes; order Carcharhiniformes; family Scyliorhinidae; genus Scyliorhinus; species Scyliorhinus torazame. The sequence goes on from NC_092710.1 coordinate 72,446,811, forward strand.
CCCTCAGTACTGACCCTCTGACAGTGCAGCACTCCCTCAGTACTGACTCTCTGACAGTACAGCGCTCCCTCAGTACTGACCCACTGACAGTGCAGCACTCCCTCAGTACAGACCTTCTGTCAGTGCAGCACTCCCTCAGTACTGACCCTCTGACAGTGCAACGCTCCCTCAGTACTGACCCTCTGACAGTGCAGCACTCCCTCAGTACTGACCATCTGACAGTGCAGCGCTCCCTCAGTACTGACCCTCTGACAGTGCAACGCTCCCTCAGTACTGACCCTCTGACAGTGCAGCACTCCCTCAGTACTGACCTCTGACAGTGCAGCACTCCCTCAGTACTGACCCTCTGACAGTGACGCACTCCCTCAGTACTGACTCTCTGACAGTACAGCGCTCCCTCAGTACTGACCCACTGACAGTGCAGCACTCGCTCAGTACTGACTCCCTGTCAGTGCAGCACTCCCTCAGTACTGACCCTCTGACAATGCAGCACTACCTCAGTGCTGACCCTCTGACAGTGCAACGCTCCCTCAGTACTGACTCTCTGACAGTGCAACGGTCCCTCAGTACTGACCCTCTGACAGTGCAGCACCCCCTCAGCACTGACTCTCTGTCAGTGCAGCACTCCCTCAGTGCTGACACTCTGACAGTGCAGCACTCCCTCAGCACTGACAGTCTGACAGTGCAGCACTCCCTCAGTACAGACACTCTGGCAGTGCAGCACTCCCTCAGTGCTGACACTCTGACAGTGCAGCACTCCCTCAGCACTGACACTCTGACAGTGCAGCACTCCCTCAGCACTGACACTCTGTCAGTGCAGCACTCCCTCAGTGCTGACACTCTGACAGTGCAGCACTCCCTCAGTACTGACCCTCTGACAGTGCAGCACTCCCTCAGTACTGACCCTCTGCCAGTGCAGCACTCCCTCAGTACTGACCCTCTGTCAGTGCAGCACTCACTCAGTACTGACACTCTGAAAGTGCGGCACTCCCTCAGTAATCACCCTCTGACAGTGCAGCACTCCCTCAGTACTGACCCTCTGACAGTGCAGCACTCCCTCAGTACTGACTCTGACAGTGCAGCACTCCATCTGTACTGACCCACTGACAGTGCAGCACTCCCTCAGTACAGACCTTCTGTCAGTGCAGCACTCCCTCAGTACTGACTCCCTGTCAGTGCAGCACTCCCTCAGTACTGACTCTCTGACAGTGCAGCACTACCTCAGTGCTGACCCTCTGACAGTGCAACGCTCCCTCAGTACTGACTCTCTGACAGTGCTGCACCCCCTCAGCACTGACACTCTGACAGTGCAACGCTCCCTCAGTACTGACTCTCTGACAGTGCAGCACTCCCTCAGCACTGAGCCTCTGAAAGTGCAACGCTCCCTCAGTACTGACCTTCTGAAAGTGCAGCTCTCCCTCAGTACTGACCCTCTGGCAGTGCAGCACTCCCTCTGTACTGACTCTCTGACAGTGCAGCACTCCCTCAGTACTGGCCGTCTGACACTACAGCACTCCCTCAGTACTGACCCTCTGACTGTGCAGCACTCCCTCAGTACTGACCCTCTGATAATGCAGCACTCCCTCAGTTCTGACCCTCTGACAGTGCAGCACTCCCTCAGCGCTGACCTTCTGACAGTGCAGCACTCCCTCAGTACTGACCCTCTGACAGTGCAGCACTACCTCAGCACTGACCCTCTGACAGTGCAGCACTCCCTCAGTACTGACTCTCTGGCAGTGCAGCACTCCCTCAGTACTGACCCACTGACAGTGCAGCACTCCCTCTGCACTGACTCTCTGACAGTGCAGCACCCCCTCAGCACTGACTCTCTGTCAGTGCAGCACTCCCTCAGTGCTGACACTCTGACAGTGCAGCACTCCCTCAGCACTGACACTCTGACAGTGCAGCACTCCCTCAGTACTGACCCTCTGCCAGTGCAGCACTACCTCAGTACAGACCTTCTGTCAGTGCAGCACTCACTCAGTACTGACACTCTGAAAGTGCGGCACTCCCTCAGTAATCACCCTCTGACAGTGCAGCACTCCCTCAGTACTCACCCTCTGGCAGTGCAGCACTCCCTCAGTACTGACTCTGACAGTGCAGCACTCCATCTGTACTGACCCACTGACAGTGCAGCACTCCCTCAGTACTGACTCCCTGTCAGTGCAGCACTCCCTCAGTACTGACCCTCTGACAGTGCAGCACTACCTCAGTGCTGACCCTCTGACAGTGCAACGCTCCCTCAGTACTGACTCTCTGACAGTGCAGCACCCCCTCAGCACTGACTCTCTGTCAGTGCAGCACTCCCTCAGTGCTGACACTCTGACAGTGTAACGCTCCCTCAGTACTGACTCTCTGACAGTGCAATGCTCCCTCAGTACTTACCATCTGACAGTGCAGCACTCCCTCAGCACTGAGCCTCTGAAAGTGCAACGCTCCCTCAGTACTGACCTTCTGAAAGTGCAGCTCTCCCTCAGTACTGACTCTCTGACAGTGCAGCACTCCCTCAGTACTGGCCGTCTGACACTGCAGCACTCCCTCAGTACTGACCCTCTGACTGTGCAGCACTCCCTCAGTACTGACCCTCTGATAATGCAGCACTCCCTCAGTTCTGACCCTCTGACAGTGCAGCACTCCCTCAGCGCTGACCTTCTGACAGTGCAGCACTCCCTCAGTACTGACCCTCTGACAGTGCAGCACTACCTCAGTACTGACCCTCTGACAGTGCAGCACTCCCTCATTACTGACTCTCTGGCAGTGCAGCACTCCCTCAGTACTGACCCACTGACAGTGCAGCACTCCCTCTGTACTGACTCTCTGACAGTGCAGAACTCCCTCTGTACTGACCCCCTGACAGTGCAGCACTCCCTCAGTACTGACTCTCTGACAGTGCAGCACTACCTCAGTACTGACTCTCTGACAGTGCAACGCTCCCTCAGTACTGACTCTCTGACAGTGCAGCACTACCTCAGTACTGACCTTCTGAAAGTGCAGCTCTCCCTCAGTACTGACCCTCTGGCAGTGCAGCACTCCCTCTGTACTGACCCTCTGACACTGCAGCACTCCCTCTGTACTGACTCTCTGACAGTGCAGCACTCCCTCAGTACTGGCCGTCTGACACTGCAGCACTCCCTCAGTACTGACCCTCTGACTGTGCAGCACTCCCTCAGTACTGGCCGTCTGACACTGCAGCACTCCCTCAGTACTGACTCTCTGACAGTGCAGCACTCCCTCAGTACTGACCCTCTGATAATGCAGCACCCCCTCAGCAGTGACTCTCTATCAGTGCAGCACTCCCTCAGTGCTGACACTCTGACAGTGCAGCACTCCCTCAGCACTGTGCCTCTGACAGTGCAACGCTCCCTCAGTACTGACCTTCTGAAAGTGCAGCACTCTCTCAGTACTGACCCTCTGGCAGTGCAGCACTCCCTCTGTACTGACTCTCTGACAGTGCAGCACTCCCTCAGTACTGGCCGTCTGACACTGCAGCACTCCCTCAGTACTGACCCTCTGACTGTGCAGCACTCCCTCAGTACTGACCCTCTGATAATGCAGCACTCCCTCAGTACTGAACCTCTGACAGTGCAACACTCCCTCAGCACTGACCCTCTGACAGTGCAGCACTACGTCAGTACTGACTCTCTGACAGTGCAACGCTCCCTCAGTACTGACTCTCTGACAGTGCAGCACCCCCTCAGCACTGACTCTCTGTCAGTGCAGCACTCCCTCAGTGCTGACACTCTGACAGTGCAGCACTCCCTCAGCACTGTGCCTCTGACAGTGCAACGCTCCCTCAGTACTGACCTTCTGAAAGTGCAGCTCTCCCTCAGTACTGACCCTCTGGCAGTGCAGCACTCCCTCTGTACTGACTCTCTGACAGTGCAGCACTCCCTCAGTACTGGCCGTCTGACACTGCAGCACTCCCTCAGTACTGACCCTCTGACTGTGCAGCACTCCCTCAGTACTGACCCTCTGATAATGCAGCACTCCCTCAGTACTGAACCTCTGACAGTGCAACACTCCCTCAGCACTGACCCTCTGACAGTGCAGCACTCCCTCAGCACTGACCCTCTGACAGTGCAGCTCTCCCCCAGTACAGACCATCTGACTGTGCAGCACTCCCTCAGTACTGACCATCTGACAGTGCAGCACTCCCACAGTACTGACCCTCTGACAGTGCAGCGCTCCCTCAGTACTGACACTCTGACAGTGCAGCACTCACTCAGTTCTGACCCTCTGACAGTGCAGCACTCCCTCAGCGCTGACCTTCTGACAGTGCAGCACTCCCTCAGTACTGACCCTCTGACAGTGCAGCACTACCTCAGTACTGACCCTCTGACAGTGCAGCACTCCCTCAGTACTGACTCTCTGACAGTGCAGCACTCCCTCAGTACTGACCCACTGACAGTGCAGCACTCCCTCAGTATTGACCATCTGACAGTGCAGCACTCCCTCAGTACTGACCCTCTGACAATGCAGCACTCCCTCAGTACTGACCCTCTGACAGTGCAGCACTCCCTCAGTACTGACCCTCTGACAATGCAGCACTCCCTCAGTACTGACCCTCTGACAGTGCAGCACTCCCTCAGTACTGACCATCTGAGCGTGCAGCATTCCCTCAGTACTGACCCTCTGACAGTGCAGCACTCCCTCAGTACTGACCATCTGAGCGTGCAGCATTCCCTCAGTACTGACCCTCTGACAGTGCAGCACTCCCTCAGTACTGACCCTCTGACAGTGCAGCACTCCCTCAGTACTGACTCTCTGACAGTGCAGCACTCTGTCAGTACTGATCCTCTGACAGTGCAGCACTCCCTCAGTGCAGACCCTCTGAAAGTGCAGCGCTTCCTCAGCACTGACCCTCTGACACTGCAGCACTCCCTCAGTACTGACCCTCTGACAGTGCAGCATTCCCCTCAGTACTGACCCTCTGACAGTGCAGTGCTCCCTCAGTTCTGACCCTCTGACAGTGCAGTGCTCCCTCAGTACTGACCCTCTGACAGTGCAGTGCTCCCTCAGTTTTGACCCTCTGACAGTGCAGTGCTCCCTCAGTACTGAACCTCTGACAGTGCAGCATTCCCCTCAGTACTGACCCACTGACAGTGCAGCACTACCTCAGTACTGACCCTCTGACAGTGCAGCACTCCCTCAGTACTGACCCTCTGACAGTGCAGCACTCCCTCAGTACTGACTCTCTGACAGTGCAGTGCTCCCTCAGTACTGACCCTCTGACAGTGCAACACTCCCTCAGCACTGACCCTCTGACACTGCAGCACTCCCTCAGTACTGAACCTCTGACAGTGCAGCATTCCCCTCAGTACTGACCCTCTGACAGTGCAGCACTACCTCAGTACTGACCCTCTGACAGTGCAGCACTCCCTCAGTACTGACCCTCTGACAGTGCAGCACTCCCTCAGTACTGACTCTCTGACAGTGCAGTGCTCCCTCAGTACTGACCCTCTGACAGTGCAGCACTCCCCCAGTACTGACCCTCTGACAGTGCAGCACTACCTCAGTACTGACCCTCTGACAGTGCAGCACTCCCTCAGTACTGACCCTCTGACAGTGCAGCACTCCCTCAGTACTGACTCTCTGACAGTGCAGCACTACCTCAGTACTGACCCTCTGACAGTGCAGCACTCCCTCAGTACTGACTCTCTGACAGTGCAGTGCTCCCTCAGTACTGACCCTCTGACAGTGCAGCGCTCCCTCAGTACTGACCCTCTGAACGTGCAGCATTCCCCTCAGTACTGACCCTCTGACAGTGCAGCACTCCCTCAGCACTGACCCTCTGACACTGCAGCACTCCCTCAGTACTGACCCTCTGACAGTGCAGCATTCCCCTCAGTACTGACCCTCTGACAGTGCAGCACTCCCTCAGCACTGACCCTCTGACACTGCAGCACTCCCTCAGTACTGACCCTCTGACAGTGCAGCACTCCCTCAGTACTGACCCTCTGACAGTGCAGCACTCCCTCAGCACTGACCCTCTGACACTGCAGCACTCCCTCAGTACTGACCCTCTGACAGTGCAGCATTCCCCTCGGTACTGACCCTCTGACAGTGCAGCACTACCTCAGTACTGACCCTCTGACAGTGCAGCACTCCCTCAGTACTGACCCTCTGACAGTGCAGCGCTCCCTCAGTACTGACCATCTGACAGTGCAGCACTCCCTCAGTACTGACCCTCTGACAGTGCAGCACTTCCTCCGTACTGACCCTCTGACAGTGCAGCACTCCCTCCGTACTGACCCTCTGACAGTGCAGCGCTCCCTCAGTACTGACCCTCTGACAGTGCAGTACTCCCTGAGTACTGGCCCTCTGACAGTGCAGCATTCCCTCAGTATTGACTCTCTGACAGTGCAGCACTCCCTCAGCACTGACCCTCTGACAGTGCAGCACTGCCTCAGTACTGACACTGTGACAGTGCAGCTCTCCATCAGTGCTGACCCTCTGACAGTGCAGCACTCCCTCAGCACTGACCCTCTGCCAGTGCAGCTCTCCCTCAGTACTGACCCTCTGACAGTGCAGTGCTCCCTCTGTACTGACCCTCTGACAGTGCAGCACTCCCTCAGTACTGACTCTCTGACAGTGCAGCACTCCCTCAGCACTGACCCTCTGACAGTGCAGCACTCCCTCAGTACTGACACTGTGACAGTGCAGCACTCCCTCAGCACTGACGCTCTGACAGTGCAGCACTCACTCAGTACTGACACTGTGACAGTGCAGCTCTCCATCAGTGCTGACCCTCTGACAGTGCAGCACTCCCTCAGCACTGACCCTCTGACAGTGCAGCACACCCTCAGTACTGGCACTCTGACAGTGCAGCACTCCCTCAGCACTGACGCTCTGACAGTGCAGCACTCCCTCAATACTGACCCTCTGACAGTGCAGCGCTCCATCAGTACTGACGCTCTGACAGTGCAGCACTCCCTCAATACTGACCCTCTGACAGTGCAGCGCTCCCTCAGTACTGACCCTCTGACAGTGCAGCTCTCCCTCAGTACTGACCCTCTGACAGTGCAGCTCTCCCTCAGTACTGACCCCTGACAGTGCAGCACTCCCTCAGCGCTGACCCTCTGACAGTGCAGCTCTCCCTCAGTACTGACCCTCTGACAGTGCAGCACTCCCTCAGTACTGACACTCTGACAGTGCAGCACTCCCTCAATACTGACTCTCTGACAGTGCAGCACTCTCTCAGTACTGACCCTCTGACAGTGCCGCACTCCCTCAACATTGACCCTCTGACAGTGCAGCACTCCCTCAGTACTGACCCTCTGACAGTGCAGCACTCCCTCAATACTGAATCTCTGACAGTGCGGCACTCCCTCAGTACTGACCCTCTGACAGTGCAGCACTCCCTCAGGTCTGACCCTCTGACAGTGCAGCACTCCCTCAGTACTGACCCTCTGACAGTGCTGCACTCCCTCAGTACTGACCCTCTGACAGTGCAGCGCTCCCTCTGTACTGACCCTCTGACAGTGCAGCACTCCCTCAGTACTGACCCTCTGACAGTGCAGCACTCCCTCAGTACTGACCCTCTGACAGTGCAGCGCTCCCTCTGTACTGACCCTCTGAAAGTGCAACTCTCCCTCAGTACTGACCCCCTGACAGTGCAGCTCTCCCTCAGTACTGATCCTCTGACAGTGCAGCACTCCCTCAGTACTGACCCTCTGACAGTGCAGCACTCCCTCAGTACTGATCATCTGACAGCGCAGCACTCCCTCAGTACTGACCATCTGACAGTGCAGCTCTCCCTCAGTCCTGACCCTCTGACAGTGCAGCACTCCCTCAGTACTGACCCTCTGACAGTGCAGTACTCCCTCCGTACTGACCCTCTGACAGTGCAGCGCTCCCTCAGCACTGAGTCTCTGGCAGTGCAGCACTCTCTCAGTGCTGTCCCTCTGACAGTGCAGCACTCCATCAGTACTGACTCTCTGACAGTGCAGCACTCCCTCTGTACTGACACTCTGACAGTGCAGCACTCCCTCAGTACTGACCCTCTGACAGTGCAGCACTCCCTCAGTACTGACCCTCTGACAGTGCAGCATTCCCTCAGTACTGACTCTCTGACAGTGCAGCACTCCCTCAGCACTGACTGTCTGGCAGTGCAGCACTCCCTCAGTACAGACCCTCTGACAGTGCAGCACTCCCTCAGCACTGACTCTGGCAGTGCAGCACTCCCTCAGTACTGACCCTCTGACAGTGCAGCACTCCCTCAGTACTGACTCTCTGACAGTGCAGCACACCCTCTGTACTGACCCTATGACAGTGCAGCACTCTCTCAGTACTGACCCTCTGACAGTGCAGCACTCCCTCAGTACTGACTCTCTGACAGTGCAGCACTCCCTCTGTACTGACCCTCTGACAGTGCAGCACTCCCTCAGTACTGACCATCTGACAGCGCAGCACTCCCTCAGTACTGACCCTCTGACAGTGCAGCTCTCCTTCAGTACTGACGCTCAGACAGTGAAGCACTCCCTCAGTACTGACCCTCTGACAGTGCAGTAGTCCCTCAGTACTGACCCTCTGACAATGCAGCACTCCCTCAGTACTGACCCTCTGACAGTGCAGCACTCCCTCAGTACTGATCATATGAGCGTGCAGCATTCCCTCAGTACTGACCCTCTGACAGTGCAGCACTCCCTCAGTACTGACACTCTGACAGTGCAGCGCTCCCTCAGTACTGACTCTCTGACAGTGCAGCACTCTGTCAGTCCTGATCCTCTGACAGTGTAGCACTCCCTCAGTACAGACCCTCTGAAAGTGCAGCGCTTGCTCAGCACTGACCCTCTGACACTGCAGCACTCCCTCAGTACTGACCCTCTGACAGTGCAGCATTCCCCTCAGTACTGACCCTCTGACAGTGCAGTGCTCCCTCAGTTCTGACCCTCTGACAGTGCAGTGCTCCCTCAGTACTGACCCTCTGACAGTGCAGTGCTCCCTCAGTTTTGACCCTCTGACAGTGCAGCACTCCCTCAGTACTGACCCTCTGACAGTGCAGCACTCCCTCAGTACTGACCCTCTGAACGTGCAGCATTCCCCTCAGTACTGACCCTCTGACAGTGCAGCACTCCCTCAGCACTGACCCTCTGACACTGCAGCACTCCCTCAGTACTGAACCTCTGACAGTGCAGCACTACCTCAGTACTGACCCTCTGACTGTGCAGCGCTCCCTCAGTACTGACCCTCTGACAGTGCAGTGCTCCCTCAGTACTGACCCTCTGACAGTGCAGCACTCCCTCAGTACTGACCCTCTGACAGTGCAGCACTTCCTCAGTACTGACCCTCTGACAGTGCAGCACTCCCTCAGTACTGACCCTCTGACAGTGCAGCACTCCCTCAGTACTGACCCTCTGACAGTGCAGCATTCCCCTCAGTACTGACCCTCTGACACTGCAGCACTCCCTCAGTACTGACCCTCTGACAGTGCAGCATTCCCCTCGGTACTGACCCTCTGACAGTGCAGCACTACCTCAGTACTGACCCTCTGACAGTGCAGCACTCCCTCAGTACTGACCCTCTGACAGTGCAGCGCTCCCTCAGTACTGACCCTCTGACAGTGCAGCACTTCCTCCGTACTGACCCTCTGACAGTGCAGCACTCCCTCCGTACTGACCCTCTGACAGTGCAGCGCTCCCTCAGTACTGACCCTCTGACAGTGCAGTACTCCCTGAGTACTGGCCCTCTGACAGTGCAGCATTCCCTCAGTATTGACTCTCTGACAGTGCAGCACTCCCTCAGCACTGACCCTCTGACAGTGCAGCACTCCCTCAGTACTGACACTGTGACAGTGCAGCTCTCCATCAGTGCTGACCCTCTGACAGTGCAGCACTCCCTCAGCACTGACCCTCTGCCAGTGCAGCTCTCCCTCAGTACTGACCCTCTGACAGTGCAGTGCTCCCTCTGTACTGACCCTCTGACAGTGCAGCACTCCCTCAGTACTGACCCTCTTACAGTGCAGCTCTCCCTCAGTACTGACCCTCTGACAATGCAGCACTCCCTCAGTACAGACCCTCTGACAGTGCAGCACTCCCTCAGCACTGACGCTCTGACAGTGCAGCACTCACTCAGTACTGACACTGTGACAGTGCAGCTCTCCATCAGTGCTGACCCTCTGACAGTGCAGTACTCCCTCAGCACTGACCCTCTGACAGTGCAGCACACCCTCAGTACTGGCACTCTGACAGTGCAGCACTCCCTCAGCACTGACGCTCTGACAGTGCAGCACTCCCTCAATACTGACCCTCTGACAGTGCAGCGCTCCATCAGTACTGACGCTCTGACAGTGCAGCACTCCCTCAATACTGACCCTCTGACAGTGCAGCGCTCCCTCAGTACTGACCCTCTGACAGTGCAGCTCTCCCTCAGTACTGACCCTCTGACAGTGCAGCTCTCCCTCAGTACTGACCCCTGACAGTGCAGCACTCCCTCAGCACTGACCCTCTGACAGTGCAGCTCTCCCTCAGTACTGACCCTCTGACAGTGCAGCACTCCCTCAGTACTGACACTCTGACAGTGCAGCACTCCCTCAATACTGACTCTCTGACAGTGCAGCACTCTCTCAGTACTGACCTCTGACAGTGCCTCACTCCCTCAACATTGACCCTCTGACAGTGCAGCACTCCCTCAGTACTGACCCTCTGACAGTGCAGCTCTCCCTCAGTACTGACCCCTGACAGTGCAGCAGTCCCTCAGCACTGACCCTCTGACAGTGCAGCTCTCCCTCAGTACTGACTCTCTGACAGTGCAGCACTCCCTCAGTACTGACACTCTGACAGTGCAGCACTCCCTCAGTACTGATCATCTGACAGCGCAGCACTCCCTCAGTACTGACCATCTGACAGTGCAGCTCTCCCTCAGTCCTGACCCTCTGACAGTGCAGCACTCCCTCAGTACTGACCCTCTGACAGTGCAGTACTCCCTCCGTACTGACCCTCTGACAGTGCAGCGCTCCCTCAGCACTGAGTCTCTGGCAGTGCAGCACTCTCTCAGTGCTGTCCCTCTGACAGTGCAGCACTCCATCAGTACTGACTCTCTGACAGTGCAGCACTCCCTCAGTACTGATCATCTGACAGCGCAGCACTCCCTCAGTACTGACCATCTGACAGTGCAGCTCTCCCTCAGTCCTGACCCTCTGACAGTGCAGCACTCCCTCAGTACTGACCCTCTGACAGTGCAGTACTCCCTCCGTACTGACCCTCTGACAGTGCAGCGCTCCCTCAGCACTGAGTCTCTGGCAGTGCAGCACTCTCTCAGTGCTGTCCCTCTGACAGTGCAGCACTCCATCAGTACTGACTCTCTGACAGTGCAGCACTCCCTCTGTACTGACACTCTGACAGTGCAGCACTCCCTCAGTACTGACCCTCTGACAGTGCAGCACTCCCTCAGTACTGACCCTCTGACAGTGCAGCATTCCCTCAGTACTGACTCTCTGACAGTGCAGCACTCCCTCAGCACTGACTGTCTGGCAGTGCAGCACTCCCTCAGTACAGACCCTCTGACAGTGCAGCACTCCCTCAGCACTGACTCTGGCAGTGCAGCACTCCCTCAGTACTGACCCTCTGACAGTGCAGCACTCCCTCAGTACTGACTCTCTGACAGTGCAGCACACCCTCTGTACTGACCCTATGACAGTGCAGCACTCTCTCAGTCCTGACCCTCTGACAGTGCAGCACTCCCTCAGTACTGACTCTCTGACAGTGCAGCACTCCCTCTGTACTGACCCTCTGACAGTGCAGCACTCCCTCAGTACTGACCATCTGACAGCGCAGCACTCCCTCAGTACTGACCCTCTGACAGTGCAACTCTCCTTCAGTACTGACGCTCAGACAGTGAAGCACTCCCTCAGTACTGACCCTCTGACAGTGCAGTAGTCCCTCAGTACTGACCCTCTGACAATGCAGCACTCCCTCAGTACTGACCCTCTGACAGTGCAGCACTCCCTCAGTACTGACCATATGAGCGTGCAGCATTCCCTCAGTACTGACCCTCTGACAGTGCAGCACTCCCTCAGTACTGACACTCTGACAGTGCAGCGCTCCCTCAGTACTGACTCTCTGACAGTGCAGCACTCTGTCAGTCCTGATCCTCTGACAGTGTAGCACTCCCTCAGTACAGACCCTCTGAAAGTGCAGCGCTTGCTCAGCACTGACCCTCTGACACTGCAGCACTCCCTCAGTACTGACCCTCTGACAGTGCAGCATTCCCCTCAGTACTGACCCTCTGACAGTGCAGTGCTCCCTCAGTTCTGACCCTCTGACAGTGCAGTGCTCCCTCAGTACTGACCCTCTGACAGTGCAGTGCTCCCTCAGTTTTGACCCTCTGACAGTGCAGCACTCCCTCAGTACTGACCCTCTGACAGTGCAGCACTCCCTCAGTACTGACCCTCTGAACGTGCAGCATTCCCCTCAGTACTGACCCTCTGACAGTGCAGCACTCCCTCAGCACTGACCCTCTGACACTGCAGCACTCCCTCAGTACTGAACCTCTGACAGTGCAGCACTACCTCAGTACTGACCCTCTGACAGTGCAGCGCTCCCTCAGTACTGACCCTCTGACAGTGCAGTGCTCCCTCAGTACTGACCCTCTGACAGTGCAGCACTCCCTCAGTACTGACCCTCTGACAGTGCAGCACTTCCTCAGTACTGACCCTCTGACAGTGCAGCACTCCCTCAGTACTGACCCTCTGACAGTGCAGCACTCCCTCAGTACTGACCCTCTGACAGTGCAGCATTCCCCTCAGTACTGACCCTCTGACACTGCAGCACTCCCTCAGTACTGACCCTCTGACAGTGCAGCATTCCCCTCGGTACTGACCCTCTGACAGTGCAGCACTACCTCAGTACTGACCCTCTGACAGTGCAGCACTCCCTCAGTACTGACCCTCTGACAGTGCAGCGCTCCCTCAGTACTGACCATCTGACAGTGCAGCACTCCCTCAGTACTGACCCTCTGACAGTGCAGCACTTCCTCCGTACTGACCCTCTGACAGTGCAGCACTCCCTCCGTACTGACCCTCTGACAGTGCAGCGCTCCCTCAGTACTGACCCTCTGACAGTGCAGTACTCCCTGAGTACTGGCCCTCTGACAGTGCAGCATTCCCTCAGTATTGACTCTCTGACAGTGCAGCACTCCCTCAGCACTGACCCTCTGACAGTGCAGCACTCCCTCAGTACTGACACTGTGACAGTGCAGCTCTCCATCAGTGCTGACCCTCTGACAGTGCAGCACTCCCTCAGCACTGACCCTCTGCCAGTGCAGCTCTCCCTCAGTACTGACCCTCTGACAGTGCAGTGCTCCCTCTGTACTGACCCTCTGACAGTGCAGCACTCCCTCAGTACTGACCCTCTTACAGTGCAGCTCTCCCTCAGTACTGACCCTCTGACAATGCAGCACTCCCTCAGTACAGACCCTCTGACAGTGCAGCACTCCCTCAGCACTGACGCTCTGACAGTGCAGCACTCACTCAGTACTGACACTGTGACAGTGCAGCTCTCCATCAGTGCTGACCCTCTGACAGTGCAGTACTCCCTCAGCACTGACCCTCTGACAGTGCAGCACACCCTCAGTACTGGCACTCTGACAGTGCAGCACTCCCTCAGCACTGACGCTCTGACAGTGCAGCACTCCCTCAATACTGACCCTCTGACAGTGCAGCGCTCCATCAGTACTGACGCTCTGACAGTGCAGCACTCCCTCAATACTGACCCTCTGACAGTGCAGCGCTCCCTCAGTACTGACCCTCTGACAGTGCAGCTCTCCCTCAATACTGACCCTCTGACAGTGCAGCTCTCCCTCAGTACTGACCCCTGACAGTGCAGCACTCCCTCAGCACTGACCCTCTGACAGTGCAGCTCTCCCTCAGTACTGACCCTCTGACAGTGCAGCACTCACTCAGTACTGACACTCTGACAGTGCAGCACTCCCTCAATACTGACTCTCTGACAGTGCAGCACTCTCTCAGTACTGACCTCTGACAGTGCCTCACTCCCTCAACATTGACCCTCTGACAGTGCAGCACTCCCTCAGTACTGACCCTCTGACAGTGCAGCTCTCCCTCAGTACTGACCCCTGACAGTGCAGCAGTCCCTCAGCACTGACCCTCTGACAGTGCAGCTCTCCCTCAGTACTGACTCTCTGACAGTGCAGCACTCCCTCAGTACTGACACTCTGACAGTGCAGCACTCCCTCAATACTGACTCTCTGACAGTGCAGCACTCTCTCAGTACTGACCCTCTGACAGTGCCGCACTCCCTCAACATTGACCCTCTGACAGTGCAGCACTCCCTCAGTACTGACCCTCTGACAGTGCAGCACTCCCTCAGTACTGACCCTCTGACAGTGCAGCACTCCCTCAATACTGACCCTCTGACAGTGCGGCACTCCCTCAGTACTGACCCTCTGACAGTGCAGCACTCCCTCAGGTCTGACCCTCTGACAGTGCAGCACTCCCTCAGTACTGACCCTCTGACAGTGCTGCACTCCCTCAGTACTGACCCTCTGACAGTGCAGCGCTCCCTCTGTACTGACCCTCTGACAGTGCAGCACTCCCTCAGTACTGACCCTCTGACAGTGCAGCACTCCCTCAGTACTGACCCTCTGACAGTGCAGCGCTCCCTCTGTACTGACCCTCTGAAAGTGCAACTCTCCCTCAGTACTGACCCCCTGACAGTGCAGCTCTCCCTCAGTACTGATCCTCTGACAGTGCAGCACTCCCTCAGTACTGACCCTCTGACAGTGCAGCACTCCCTCAGTACTGACCATCTGACAGCGCAGCACTCCCTCAGTACTGACCATCTGACAGTGCAGCTCTCCCTCAGTCCTGACCCTCTGACAGTGCAGCACTCCCTCAGTACTGACCCTCTGACAGTGCAGTACTCCCTCCGTACTGACCCTCTGACAGTGCAGCACTCCCTCAGCACTGAGTCTCTGGCAGTGCAGCACTCTCTCAGTGCTGTCCCTCTGACAGTGCAGCACTCCATCAGTACTGACTCTCTGACAGTGCAGCACTCCCTCTGTACTGACACTCTGACAGTGCAGCACTCCCTCAGTACTGACCCTCTGACAGTGCAGCACTCCCTCAGTACTGACCCTCTGACAGTGCAGCATTCCCTCAGTACTGACTCTCTGACAGTGCAGCACTCCCTCAGCACTGACTGTCTGGCAGTGCAGCACTCCCTTAGTACAGACCCTCTGACAGTGCAGCACTCCCTCAGCACTGACTCTCTGGCAGTGCAGCACTCCCTCAGTACTGACCCTCTGACAGTGCAGCACTCCCTCAGTACTGACTCTCTGACAGTGCAGCACACCCTCTGTACTGACCCTATGACAGTGCAGCACTCTCTCAGTACTGACCCTCTGACAGTGCAGCACTCCCTCAGTACTGACTCTCTGACAGTGCAGCACTCCCTCTGTACTGACCCTCTGACAGTGCAGCACTCCCTCAGTACTGACCATCTGACAGCGCAGCACTCCCTCAGTACTGGCACTTAGACAGTGCAGACCTCCCTCTGTACTGACCCTCTGACAGTGCAGCACTCTCTCAGTACTGACACTTAGACAGTGCAGCGCTCCCTCAGTACTGACCCTCTGACAGTGCAGTACTCCCTCAGTACTGACCCTCTGACAGTGCAGCATTCCCTCAGTACTGACTCTCTGACAGTGCAGCACTCCCTCAGCACTGACTCTCTGGCAGTGCAGCACTCCCTCAGTACAGACCCTCTGACAGTGCAGCACTCCCTCAGTACTGACCCTCTGAGCGTGCAGCATTCCCTCAGTACTGACCCTCTGACAGTGCAGCGCTCCCTCAGTACTGACTCTCTGAGAGTGCAGCACTCCCTCAGTACTGACCCTCTGACAGTGCAGCACTCACTCAGTACTGACACTGTGACAGTGCAGCTCTCCCTCAGTGCTGACCCTCTGACAGTGCAGCACTCCCTCAGCACTGACCCTCTGACAGTGCAGCTCTCCCTCAGTACTGACGCTCTGACAGTGCAGCACTCCCTCAATACTGACCCTCTGACAGTGCAGCGCTCCATCAGAACTGACCCTCTGACAGTGCAGCTGTCTCTCAGTACTGACCCTCTGACAGTGCAGCTCTCCCTCAGTACTGACCTCTGACAGTGCAGCACTCCCTCAGCACTGATCCTCTGCCAGTGCAGCTCTCCCTCAGTACTGACCCTCTGACAGTGCAGTGCTCCCTCTGTACTGACCCTCTGACAGTGCAGCACTCCCTCAGTACTGACCCTCTTACAGTGCAGCTCTCCCTCAGTACTGACCCTCTGACAATGCAGCACTCCCTCAGTACAGACCCTCTGACAGTGCAGCACTCCCTCAGCACTGACGCTCTGACAGTGCAGCACTCACTCAGTACTGACACTGTGACAGTGCAGCTCTCCATCAGTGCTGACCCTCTGACAGTGCAGCACACCCTCAGTACTGGCACTCTGACAGTGCAGCACTCCCTCAGCACTGACGCTCTGACAGTGCAGCACTCCCTCAATACTGACCCTCTGACAGTGCAGCGCTCCATCAGTACTGACGCTCTGACAGTGCAGCACTCCCTCAATACTGACCCTCTGACAGTGCAGCGCTCCCTCAGTACTGACCCTCTGACAGTGCAGCTCTCCCTCAGTACTGACCCTCTGACAGTGCAGCTCTCCCTCAGTACTGACCCCTGACAGTGCAGCACTCCCTCAGCACTGACCCTCTGACAGTGCAGCTCTCCCTCAGTACTGACCCTCTGACAGTGCAGCACTCCCTCAGTACTGACACTCTGACAGTGCAGCACTCCCTCAATACTGACTCTCTGACAGTGCAGCACTCTCTCAGTACTGACCTCTGACAGTGCCTCACTCCCTCAACATTGACCCTCTGACAGTGCAGCACTCCCTCAGTCCTGACCCTCTGACAGTGCAGCTCTCCCTCAGTACTGACCCCTGACAGTGCAGCAGTCCCTCAGCACTGACACTCTGACAGTGCAGCTCTCCCTCAGTACTGACTCTCTGACAGTGCAGCACTCCCTCAGTACTGACACTCTGACAGTGCAGCACTCCCTCAATACTGACTCTCTGACAGTGCAGCACTCTCTCAGTACTGACCCTCTGACAGTGCCGCACTCCCTCAACATTGACCCTCTGACAGTGCAGCACTCCCTCAGTACTGACCCTCTGACAGTGCAGCACTCCCTCAGTACTGACCCTCTGACAGTGCAGCACTCCCTCAATACTGACCCTCTGACAGTGCGGCACTCCCTCAGTACTGACCCTCTGACAGTGCAGCACTCCCTCAGGTCTGACCCTCTGACAGTGCAGCACTCCCTCAGTACTGACCCTCTGGCAGTGCTGCACTCCCTCAGTACTGACCCTCTGACAGTGCAGCGCTCCCTCTGTACTGACCCTCTGACAGTGCAGCACTCCCTCAGTACTGACCCTCTGACAGTGCAGCACTCCCTCAGTACTGACCCTCTGACAGTGCAGCGCTCCCTCTGTACTGACCCTCTGAAAGTGCAACTCTCCCTCAGTACTGACCCCCTGACAGTGCAGCTCTCCCTCAGTACTGATCCTCTGACAGTGCAGCACTCCCTCAGTACTGACCCTCTGACAGTGCAGCACTCCCTCAGTACTGACCATCTGACAGCGCAGCACTCCCTCAGTACTGACCATCTGACAGTGCAGCTCTCCCTCAGTCCTGACCCTCTGACAGTGCAGCACTCCCTCAGTACTGACCCTCTGACAGTGCAGTACTCCCTCCGTACTGACCCTCTGACAGTGCAGCACTCCCTCAGCACTGAGTCTCTGGCAGTGCAGCACTCTCTCAGTGCTGTCCCTCTGACAGTGCAGCACTCCATCAGTACTGACTCTCTGACAGTGCAGCACTCCCTCTGTACTGACACACTGACAGTGCAGCACTCCCTCAGTACTGACCCTCTGACAGTGCAGCACTCCCTCAGTACTGACCCTCTGACAGTGCAGCATTCCCTCAGTACTGACTCTCTGACAGTGCAGCACTCCCTCAGCACTGACTGTCTGGCAGTGCAGCACTCTCTCAGTGCTGTCCCTCTGACAGTGCAGCACTCCATCAGTACTGACTCTCTGACAGTGCAGCACTCCCTCTGTACTGACACACTGACAGTGCAGCACTCCCTCAGTACTGACCCTCTGACAGTGCAGCACTCCCTCAGTACTGACCCTCTGACAGTGCAGCATTCCCTCAGTACTGACTCTCTGACAGTGCAGCACTCCCTCAGTACTGACCCTCTTACAGTGCAGCTCTCCCTCAGTACTGACCCTCTGACAATGCAGCACT
The DNA here is from genome assembly GCF_047496885.1 of Scyliorhinus torazame. NCBI lineage: Eukaryota > Metazoa > Chordata > Chondrichthyes > Carcharhiniformes > Scyliorhinidae > Scyliorhinus > Scyliorhinus torazame. The sequence continues at coordinate 72,465,120 of NC_092710.1, forward strand.
CCCTCAGTACAGACCCTCTGACAGTGCAGCACTCCCTCAGCACTGACGCTCTGACAGTGCAGCACTCACTCAGTACTGACACTGTGACAGTGCAGCTCTCCATCAGTGCTGACCCTCTGACAGTGCAGTACTCCCTCAGCACTGACCCTCTGACAGTGCAGCACACCCTCAGTACTGGCACTCTGACAGTGCAGCACTCCCTCAGCACTGACGCTCTGACAGTGCAGCACTCCCTCAATACTGACCCTCTGACAGTGCAGCGCTCCATCAGTACTGACGCTCTGACAGTGCAGCACTCCCTCAATACTGACCCTCTGACAGTGCAGCGCTCCCTCAGTACTGACCCTCTGACAGTGCAGCTCTCCCTCAGTACTGACCCTCTGACAGTGCAGCTCTCCCTCAGTACTGACCCCTGACAGTGCAGCACTCCCTCAGCACTGACCCTCTGACAGTGCAGCTCTCCCTCAGTACTGACCCTCTGACAGTGCAGCACTCCCTCAGTACTGACACTCTGACAGTGCAGCACTCCCTCAATACTGACTCTCTGACAGTGCAGCACTCTCTCAGTACTGACCTCTGACAGTGCCTCACTCCCTCAACATTGACCCTCTGACAGTGCAGCACTCCCTCAGTCCTGACCCTCTGACAGTGCAGCTCTCCCTCAGTACTGACCCCTGACAGTGCAGCAGTCCCTCAGCACTGACACTCTGACAGTGCAGCTCTCCCTCAGTACTGACTCTCTGACAGTGCAGCACTCCCTCAGTACTGACACTCTGACAGTGCAGCACTCCCTCAATACTGACTCTCTGACAGTGCAGCACTCTCTCAGTACTGACCCTCTGACAGTGCCGCACTCCCTCAACATTGACCCTCTGACAGTGCAGCACTCCCTCAGTACTGACCCTCTGACAGTGCAGCACTCCCTCAGTACTGACCCTCTGACAGTGCAGCACTCCCTCAATACTGACCCTCTGACAGTGCGGCACTCCCTCAGTACTGACCCTCTGACAGTGCAGCACTCCCTCAGGTCTGACCCTCTGACAGTGCAGCACTCCCTCAGTACTGACCCTCTGGCAGTGCTGCACTCCCTCAGTACTGACCCTCTGACAGTGCAGCGCTCCCTCTGTACTGACCCTCTGACAGTGCAGCACTCCCTCAGTACTGACCCTCTGACAGTGCAGCACTCCCTCAGTACTGACCCTCTGACAGTGCAGCGCTCCCTCTGTACTGACCCTCTGAAAGTGCAACTCTCCCTCAGTACTGACCCCCTGACAGTGCAGCTCTCCCTCAGTACTGATCCTCTGACAGTGCAGCACTCCCTCAGTACTGACCCTCTGACAGTGCAGCACTCCCTCAGTACTGACCATCTGACAGCGCAGCACTCCCTCAGTACTGACCATCTGACAGTGCAGCTCTCCCTCAGTCCTGACCCTCTGACAGTGCAGCACTCCCTCAGTACTGACCCTCTGACAGTGCAGTACTCCCTCCGTACTGACCCTCTGACAGTGCAGCACTCCCTCAGCACTGAGTCTCTGGCAGTGCAGCACTCTCTCAGTGCTGTCCCTCTGACAGTGCAGCACTCCATCAGTACTGACTCTCTGACAGTGCAGCACTCCCTCTGTACTGACACACTGACAGTGCAGCACTCCCTCAGTACTGACCCTCTGACAGTGCAGCACTCCCTCAGTACTGACCCTCTGACAGTGCAGCATTCCCTCAGTACTGACTCTCTGACAGTGCAGCACTCCCTCAGCACTGACTGTCTGGCAGTGCAGCACTCCCTTAGTACAGACCCTCTGACAGTGCAGCACTCCCTCAGCACTGACTCTCTGGCAGTGCAGCACTCCCTCAGTACTGACCCTCTGACAGTGCAGCACTCCCTCAGTACTGACTCTCTGACAGTGCAGCACACCCTCTGTACTGACCCTATGACAGTGCAGCACTCTCTCAGTACTGACCCTCTGACAGTGCAGCACTCCCTCAGTACTGACTCTCTGACAGTGCAGCACTCCCTCTGTACTGACCCTCTGACAGTGCAGCACTCCCTCACTACTGACCATCTGACAGCGCAGCACTCCCTCAGTACTGGCACTTAGACAGTGCAGACCTCCCTCTGTACTGACCCTCTGACAGTGCAGCACTCTCTCAGTACTGACACTTAGACAGTGCAGCGCTCCCTCAGTACTGACCCTCTGACAGTGCAGTACTCCCTCAGTACTGACCCTCTGACAGTGCAGCATTCCCTCAGTACTGACTCTCTGACAGTGCAGCACTCCCTCAGCACTGACTCTCTGGCAGTGCAGCACTCCCTCAGTACAGACCCTCTGACAGTGCAGCACTCCCTCAGTACTGACCCTCTGAGCGTGCAGCATTCCCTCAGTACTGACCCTCTGACAGTGCAGCGCTCCCTCAGTACTGACTCTCTGAGAGTGCAGCACTCCCTCAGTACTGACCCTCTGACAGTGCAGCACTCACTCAGTACTGACACTGTGACAGTGCAGCTCTCCCTCAGTGCTGACCCTCTGACAGTGCAGCACTCCCTCAGCACTGACCCTCTGACAGTGCAGCTCTCCCTCAGTACTGACGCTCTGACAGTGCAGCACTCCCTCAATACTGACCCTCTGACAGTGCAGCGCTCCATCAGAACTGACCCTCTGACAGTGCAGCTGTCTCTCAGTACTGACCCTCTGACAGTGCAGCTCTCCCTCAGTACTGACCTCTGACAGTGCAGTACTCCCTCAGTACTGACCCTCTGACAGTGCAGCATTCCCTCAGTACTGACTCTCTGACAGTGCAGCACTCCCTCAGCACTGACTCTCTGGCAGTGCAGCACTCCCTCAGTACAGACCCTCTGACAGTGCAGCACTCCCTCAGTACTGACCCTCTGAGCGTGCAGCATTCCCTCAGTACTGACCCTCTGACAGTGCAGCACTCCCTCAGTACTGACTCTCTGACAGTGCAGCACTCCCTCAGTACTGACCCTCTGACAGTGCAGCACTCACTCAGTACTGACACTGTGACAGTGCAGCTCTCCCTCAGTGCTGACCCTCTGACAGTGCAGCACTCCCTCAGCACTGACCCTCTGACAGTGCAGCTCTCCCTCAGTACTGACGCTCTGACAGTGCAGCACTCCCTCAATACTGACCCTCTGACAGTGCAGCGCTCCCTCAGAACTGACCCTCTGACAGTGCAGCTGTCCCTCAGTACTGACCCTCGGACAGTGCAGCTCTCCCTCAGTACTGACCCCTGACAGTGCAGCACTCCCTCAGCACTGACCCTCTAACAGTGCAGCTCTCCCTCAGTACTGACCCCCTGACAGTGCACCTCTCCCTCAGTACTGATCCTCTGACAGTGCAGCACTCCCTCAGTACTGACCCTCTGACAGTGCAGCACTCCCTCAGTACTGACCCTCTGACAGCGCAGCACTCCCTCAGTATTGACCATCTGACAGTGCAGCTCTCCCTCAGTCCTGACCCTCTGACAGTGCAGCACTCCCTCAGTACTGACCCTCTGACAGTGCAGTACTCCCTCCGTACTGACCCTCTGACAGTGCAGCACTCCCTCAGCACTGAGTCTCTGGCAGTGCAGCACTCTCTCAGTGCTGTCCCTCTGACAGTGCAGCACTCCATCAGTACTGACTCTCTGACAGTGCAGCACTCCCTCTGTACTGACACTCTGACAGTGCAGCACTCCCTCAGTACTGACCCTCTGACAGTGCAGCACTCCCTCAGTACTGACCCTCTGACAGTGCAGCATTCCCTCAGTACTGACTCTCTGACAGTGCAGCACTCCCTCAGCACTGACTGTCTGGCAGTGCAGCACTCCCTCAGTACAGACCCTCTGACAGTGCAGCACTCCCTCAGCACTGACTCTCTGGCAGTGCAGCACTCTCTCAGTACTGACCCTCTGACAGTGCAGCACTCCCTCAGTACTGACTCTCTGACAGTGCAGCACACCCTCTGTACTGACCCTATGACAGTGCAGCACTCTCTCAGTACTGACCCTCTGACAGTGCAGCACTCCCTCAGCACTGACCCTCTGACAGTGCAGCACTCCCTCAGTACTGACACTGTGACAGTGCAGCTCTCCATCAGTGCTGACCCTCTGACAGTGCAGCACTCCCTCAGCACTGACCCTCTGCCAGTGCAGCTCTCCCTCAGTACTGACCCTCTGACAGTGCAGTGCTCCCTCTGTACTGATCCTCTGACAGTGCAGCACTCCCTCAGTACTGACCCTCTTACAGTGCAGCTCTTCCTCAGTACTGACCCTCTGACAATGCAGCACTCCCTCAGTACAGACCCTCTGACAGTGCAGCACTCCCTCAGCACTGACGCTCTGACAGTGCAGCACTCACTCAGTACTGACACTGTGACAGTGCAGCTCTCCATCAGTGCTGACCCTCTGACAGTGCAGTACTCCCTCAGCACTGACCCTCTGACAGTGCAGCACACCCTCAGTACTGGCACTCTGACAGTGCAGCACTCCCTCAGCACTGACGCTCTGACAGTGCAGCACTCCCTCAATACTGACCCTCTGACAGTGCAGCGCTCCATCAGTACTGACGCTCTGACAGTGCAGCACTCCCTCAATACTGACCCTCTGACAGTGCAGCGCTCCCTCAGTACTGACCCTCTGACAGTGCAGCTCTCCCTCAGTACTGACCCTCTGACAGTGCAGCTCTCCCTCAGTACTGACCCCTGACAGTGCAGCACTCCCTCAGCACTGACCCTCTGACAGTGCAGCTCTCCCTCAGTACTGACCCTCTGACAGTGCAGCACTCCCTCAGTACTGACACTCTGACAGTGCAGCACTCCCTCAATACTGACTCTCTGACAGTGCAGCACTCTCTCAGTACTGACCTCTGACAGTGCCTCACTCCCTCAACATTGACCCTCTGACAGTGCAGCACTCCCTCAGTACTGACCCTCTGACAGTGCAGCTCTCCCTCAGTACTGACCCCTGACAGTGCAGCAGTCCCTCAGCACTGACCCTCTGACAGTGCAGCTCTCCCTCAGTACTGACTCTCTGACAGTGCAGCACTCCCTCAGTACTGACACTCTGACAGTGCAGCACTCCCTCAATACTGACTCTCTGACAGTGCAGCACTCTCTCAGTACTGACCCTCTGACAGTGCCGCACTCCCTCAACATTGACCCTCTGACAGTGCAGCACTCCCTCAGTACTGACCCTCTGACAGTGCAGCACTCCCTCAGTACTGACCCTCTGACAGTGCAGCACTCCCTCAATACTGACCCTCTGACAGTGCGGCACTCCCTCAGTACTGACCCTCTGACAGTGCAGCACTCCCTCAGGTCTGACCCTCTGACAGTGCAGCACTCCCTCAGTACTGACCCTCTGACAGTGCTGCACTCCCTCAGTACTGACCCTCTGACAGTGCAGCGCTCCCTCTGTACTGACCCTCTGACAGTGCAGCACTCCCTCAGTACTGACCCTCTGACAGTGCAGCACTCCCTCAGTACTGACCCTCTGACAGTGCAGCGCTCCCTCTGTACTGACCCTCTGAAAGTGCAACTCTCCCTCAGTACTGACCCCCTGACAGTGCAGCTCTCCCTCAGTACTGATCCTCTGACAGTGCAGCACTCCCTCAGTACTGACCCTCTGACAGTGCAGCACTCCCTCAGTACTGACCATCTGACAGCGCAGCACTCCCTCAGTACTGACCATCTGACAGTGCAGCTCTCCCTCAGTCCTGACCCTCTGACAGTGCAGCACTCCCTCAGTACTGACCCTCTGACAGTGCAGTACTCCCTCCGTACTGACCCTCTGACAGTGCAGCACTCCCTCAGCACTGAGTCTCTGGCAGTGCAGCACTCTCTCAGTGCTGTCCCTCTGACAGTGCAGCACTCCATCAGTACTGACTCTCTGACAGTGCAGCACTCCCTCTGTACTGACACTCTGACAGTGCAGCACTCCCTCAGTACTCACCCTCTGACAGTGCAGCACTCCCTCAGTACTGACCCTCTGACAGTGCAGCATTCCCTCAGTACTGACTCTCTGACAGTGCAGCACTCCCTCAGCACTGACTGTCTGGCAGTGCAGCACTCCCTTAGTACAGACCCTCTGACAGTGCAGCACTCCCTCAGCACTGACTCTCTGGCAGTGCAGCACTCCCTCAGTACTGACCCTCTGACAGTGCAGCACTCCCTCAGTACTGACTCTCTGACAGTGCAGCACACCCTCTGTACTGACCCTATGACAGTGCAGCACTCTCTCAGTACTGACCCTCTGACAGTGCAGCACTCCCTCAGTACTGACTCTCTGACAGTGCAGCACTCCCTCTGTACTGACCCTCTGACAGTGCAGCACTCCCTCAGTACTGACCATCTGACAGCGCAGCACTCCCTCAGTACTGGCACTTAGACAGTGCAGACCTCCCTCTGTACTGACCCTCTGACAGTGCAGCACTCTCTCAGTACTGACACTTAGACAGTGCAGCGCTCCCTCAGTACTGACCCTCTGACAGTGCAGTACTCCCTCAGTACTGACCCTCTGACAGTGCAGCATTCCCTCAGTACTGACTCTCTGACAGTGCAGCACTCCCTCAGCACTGACTCTCTGGCAGTGCAGCACTCCCTCAGTACAGACCCTCTGACAGTGCAGCACTCCCTCAGTACTGACCCTCTGAGCGTGCAGCATTCCCTCAGTACTGACCCTCTGACAGTGCAGCGCTCCCTCAGTACTGACTCTCTGAGAGTGCAGCACTCCCTCAGTACTGACCCTCTGACAGTGCAGCACTCACTCAGTACTGACACTGTGACAGTGCAGCTCTCCCTCAGTGCTGACCCTCTGACAGTGCAGCACTCCCTCAGCACTGACCCTCTGACAGTGCAGCTCTCCCTCAGTACTGACGCTCTGACAGTGCAGCACTCCCTCAATACTGACCCTCTGACAGTGCAGCGCTCCATCAGAACTGACCCTCTGACAGTGCAGCTGTCTCTCAGTACTGACCCTCTGACAGTGCAGCTCTCCCTCAGTACTGACCTCTGACAGTGCAGCACTCCCTCAGCACTGACCCTCTGCCAGTGCAGCTCTCCCTCAGTACTGACCCTCTGACAGTGCAGTGCTCCCTCTGTACTGACCCTCTGACAGTGCAGCACTCCCTCAGTACTGACCCTCTTACAGTGCAGCTCTCCCTCAGTACTGACCCTCTGACAATGCAGCACTCCCTCAGTACAGACCCTCTGACAGTGCAGCACTCCCTCAGCACTGACGCTCTGACAGTGCAGCACTCACTCAGTACTGACACTGTGACAGTGCAGCTCTCCATCAGTGCTGACCCTCTGACAGTGCAGTACTCCCTCAGCACTGACCCTCTGACAGTGCAGCACACCCTCAGTACTGGCACTCTGACAGTGCAGCACTCCCTCAGCACTGACGCTCTGACAGTGCAGCACTCCCTCAATACTGACCCTCTGACAGTGCAGCGCTCCATCAGTACTGACGCTCTGACAGTGCAGCACTCCCTCAATACTGACCCTCTGACAGTGCAGCGCTCCCTCAGTACTGACCCTCTGACAGTGCAGCTCTCCCTCAGTACTGACCCCTGACAGTGCAGCACTCCCTCAGCACTGACCCTCTGACAGTGCAGCTCTCCCTCAGTACTGACCCTCTGACAGTGCAGCACTCCCTCAGTACTGACACTCTGACAGTGCAGCACTCCCTCAATACTGACTCTCTGACAGTGCAGCACTCTCTCAGTACTGACCTCTGACAGTGCCTCACTCCCTCAACATTGACCCTCTGACAGTGCAGCACTCCCTCAGTACTGACCCTCTGACAGTGCAGCTCTCCCTCAGTACTGACCCCTGACAGTGCAGCAGTCCCTCAGCACTGACCCTCTGACAGTGCAGCTCTCCCTCAGTACTGACTCTCTGACAGTGCAGCACTCCCTCAGTACTGACACTCTGACAGTGCAGCACTCCCTCAATACTGACTCTCTGACAGTGCAGCACTCTCTCAGTACTGACCCTCTGACAGTGCCGCAGTCCCTCAACATTGACCCTCTGACAGTGCAGCACTCCCTCAGTACTGACCCTCTGACAGTGCAGCACTCACTCAGTACTGACACTGTGACAGTGCAGCTCTCCATCAGTGCTGACCCTCTGACAGTGCAGTACTCCCTCAGCACTGACCCTCTGACAGTGCAGCACACCCTCAGTACTGGCACTCTGACAGTGCAGCACTCCCTCAGCACTGACGCTCTGACAGTGCAGCACTCCCTCAATACTGACCCTCTGACAGTGCAGCGCTCCATCAGTACTGACGCTCTGACAGTGCAGCACTCCCTCAATACTGACCCTCTGACAGTGCAGCGCTCCCTCAGTACTGACCCTCTGACAGTGCAGCTCTCCCTCAGTACTGACCCCTGACAGTGCAGCACTCCCTCAGCACTGACCCTCTGACAGTGCAGCTCTCCCTCAGTACTGACCCTCTGACAGTGCAGCACTCCCTCAGTACTGACACTCTGACAGTGCAGCACTCCCTCAATACTGACTCTCTGACAGTGCAGCACTCTCTCAGTACTGACCTCTGACAGTGCCTCACTCCCTCAACATTGACCCTCTGACAGTGCAGCACTCCCTCAGTACTGACCCTCTGACAGTGCAGCTCTCCCTCAGTACTGACCCCTGACAGTGCAGCAGTCCCTCAGCACTGACCCTCTGACAGTGCAGCTCTCCCTCAGTACTGACTCTCTGACAGTGCAGCACTCCCTCAGTACTGACACTCTGACAGTGCAGCACTCCCTCAATACTGACTCTCTGACAGTGCAGCACTCTCTCAGTACTGACCCTCTGACAGTGCCGCAGTCCCTCAACATTGACCCTCTGACAGTGCAGCACTCCCTCAGTACTGACCCTCTGACAGTGCAGCACTCCCTCAGTACTGACCCTCTGACAGTGCAGCACTCCCTCAATACTGACCCTCTGACAGTGCGGCACTCCCTCAGTACTGACCCTCTGACAGTGCAGCACTCCCTCAGGTCTGACCCTCTGACAGTGCAGCACTCCCTCAGTACTGACCCTCTGGCAGTGCTGCACTCCCTCAGTACTGACCCTCTGACAGTGCAGCGCTCCCTCTGTACTGACCCTCTGACAGTGCAGCACTCCCTCAGTACTGACCCTCTGACAGTGCAGCACTCCCTCAGTACTGACCCTCTGACAGTGCAGCGCTCCCTCTGTACTGACCCTCTGAAAGTGCAACTCTCCCTCAGTACTGACCCCCTGACAGTGCAGCTCTCCCTCAGTACTGATCCTCTGACAGTGCAGCACTCCCTCAGTACTGACCCTCTGACAGTGCAGCACTCCCTCAGTACTGACCATCTGACAGCGCAGCACTCCCTCAGTACTGACCATCTGACAGTGCAGCTCTCCCTCAGTCCTGACCCTCTGACAGTGCAGCACTCCCTCAGTACTGACCCTCTGACAGTGCAGTACTCCCTCCGTACTGACCCTCTGACAGTGCAGCACTCCCTCAGCACTGAGTCTCTGGCAGTGCAGCACTCTCTCAGTGCTGTCCCTCTGACAGTGCAGCACTCCATCAGTACTGACTCTCTGACAGTGCAGCACTCCCTCTGTACTGACACTCTGACAGTGCAGCACTCCCTCAGTACTGACCCTCTGACAGTGCAGCACTCCCTCAGTACTGACCCTCTGACAGTGCAGCATTCCCTCAGTACTGACTCTCTGACAGTGCAGCACTCCCTCAGCACTGACTGTCTGGCAGTGCAGCACTCCCTTAGTACAGACCCTCTGACAGTGCAGCACTCCCTCAGCACTGACTCTCTGGCAGTGCAGCACTCCCTCAGTACTGACCCTCTGACAGTGCAGCACTCCCTCAGTACTGACTCTCTGACAGTGCAGCACACCCTCTGTACTGACCCTATGACAGTGCAGCACTCTCTCAGTACTGACCCTCTGACAGTGCAGCACTCCCTCAGTACTGACTCTCTGACAGTGCAGCACTCCCTCTGTACTGACCCTCTGACAGTGCAGCACTCCCTCAGTACTGACCATCTGACAGCGCAGCACTCCCTCAGTACTGGCACTTAGACAGTGCAGACCTCCCTCTGTACTGACCCTCTGACAGTGCAGCACTCTCTCAGTACTGACACTTAGACAGTGCAGCGCTCCCTCAGTACTGACCCTCTGACAGTGCAGTACTCCCTCAGTACTGACCCTCTGACAGTGCAGCATTCCCTCAGTACTGACTCTCTGACAGTGCAGCACTCCCTCAGCACTGACTCTCTGGCAGTGCAGCACTCCCTCAGTACAGACCCTCTGACAGTGCAGCACTCCCTCAGTACTGACCCTCTGAGCGTGCAGCATTCCCTCAGTACTGACCCTCTGACAGTGCAGCGCTCCCTCAGTACTGACTCTCTGAGAGTGCAGCACTCCCTCAGTACTGACCCTCTGACAGTGCAGCACTCACTCAGTACTGACACTGTGACAGTGCAGCTCTCCCTCAGTGCTGACCCTCTGACAGTGCAGCACTCCCTCAGCACTGACCCTCTGACAGTGCAGCTCTCCCTCAGTACTGACGCTCTGACAGTGCAGCACTCCCTCAATACTGACCCTCTGACAGTGCAGCGCTCCATCAGAACTGACCCTCTGACAGTGCAGCTGTCTCTCAGTACTGACCCTCTGACAGTGCAGCTCTCCCTCAGTACTGACCTCTGACAGTGCAGTACTCCCTCAGTACTGACCCTCTGACAGTGCAGCATTCCCTCAGTACTGACTCTCTGACAGTGCAGCACTCCCTCAGCACTGACTCTCTGGCAGTGCAGCACTCCCTCAGTACAGACCCTCTGACAGTGCAGCACTCCCTCAGTACTGACCCTCTGAGCGTGCAGCATTCCCTCAGTACTGACCCTCTGACAGTGCAGCACTCCCTCAGTACTGACTCTCTGACAGTGCAGCACTCCCTCAGTACTGACCCTCTGACAGTGCAGCACTCACTCAGTACTGACACTGTGACAGTGCAGCTCTCCCTCAGTGCTGACCTTCTGACAGTGCAGCACTCCCTCAGCACTGACCCTCTGACAGTGCAGCTCTCCCTCAGTACTGACGCTCTGACAGTGCAGCACTCCCTCAATACTGACCCTCTGACAGTGCAGCGCTCCCTCAGAACTGACCCTCTGACAGTGCAGCTGTCCCTCAGTACTGACCCTCGGACAGTGCAGCTCTCCCTCAGTACTGACCCCTGACAGTGCAGCACTCCCTCAGCACTGACCCTCTAACAGTGCAGCTCTCCCTCAGTACTGACCCCCTGACAGTGCACCTCTCCCTCAGTACTGATCCTCTGACAGTGCAGCACTCCCTCAGTACTGACCCTCTGACAGTGCAGCACTCCCTCAGTACTGACCCTCTGACAGCGCAGCACTCCCTCAGTATTGACCATCTGACAGTGCAGCTCTCCCTCAGTCCTGACCCTCTGACAGTGCAGCACTCCCTCAGTACTGACCCTCTGACAGTGCAGTACTCCCTCCGTACTGACCCTCTGACAGTGCAGCACTCCCTCAGCACTGAGTCTCTGGCAGTGCAGCACTCTCTCAGTGCTGTCCCTCTGACAGTGCAGCACTCCATCAGTACTGACTCTCTGACAGTGCAGCACTCCCTCTGTACTGACACTCTGACAGTGCAGCACTCCCTCAGTACTGACCCTCTGACAGTGCAGCACTCCCTCAGTACTGACCCTCTGACAGTGCAGCATTCCCTCAGTACTGACTCTCTGACAGTGCAGCACTCCCTCAGCACTGACTGTCTGGCAGTGCAGCACTCCCTCAGTACAGACCCTCTGACAGTGCAGCACTCCCTCAGCACTGACTCTCTGGCAGTGCAGCACTCTCTCAGTACTGACCCTCTGACAGTGCAGCACTCCCTCAGTACTGACTCTCTGACAGTGCAGCACACCCTCTGTACTGACCCTATGACAGTGCAGCACTCTCTCAGTACTGACCCTCTGACAGTGCAGCACTCCCTCAGCACTGACCCTCTGACAGTGCAGCACTCCCTCAGTACTGACACTGTGACAGTGCAGCTCTCCATCAGTGCTGACCCTCTGACAGTGCAGCACTCCCTCAGCACTGACCCTCTGCCAGTGCAGCTCTCCCTCAGTACTGACCCTCTGACAGTGCAGTGCTCCCTCTGTACTGACCCTCTGACAGTGCAGCACTCCCTCAGTACTGACCCTCTTACAGTGCAGCTCTCCCTCAGTACTGACCCTCTGACAATGCAGCACTCCCTCAGTACAGACCCTCTGACAGTGCAGCACTCCCTCAGCACTGACGCTCTGACAGTGCAGCACTCACTCAGTACTGACACTGTGACAGTGCAGCTCTCCATCAGTGCTGACCCTCTGACAGTGCAGTACTCCCTCAGCACTGACCCTCTGACAGTGCAGCACACCCTCAGTACTGGCACTCTGACAGTGCAGCACTCCCTCAGCACTGACGCTCTGACAGTGCAGCACTCCCTCAATACTGACCCTCTGACAGTGCAGCGCTCCATCAGTACTGACGCTCTGACAGTGCAGCACTCCCTCAATACTGACCCTCTGACAGTGCATCGCTCCCTCAGTACTGACCCTCTGACAGTGCAGCTCTCCCTCAGTACTGACCCTCTGACAGTGCAGCTCTCCCTCAGTACTGACCCCTGACAGTGCAGCACTCCCTCAGCACTGACCCTCTGACAGTGCAGCTCTCCCTCAGTACTGACCCTCTGACAGTGCAGCACTCCCTCAGTACTGACACTCTGACAGTGCAGCACTCCCTCAATACTGACTCTCTGACAGTGCAGCACTCTCTCAGTACTGACCTCTGACAGTGCCTCACTCCCTCAACATTGACCCTCTGACAGTGCAGCACTCCCTCAGTACTGACCCTCTGACAGTGCAGCTCTCCCTCAGTACTGACCCCTGACAGTGCAGCAGTCCCTCAGCACTGACCCTCTGACAGTGCAGCTCTCCCTCAGTACTGACTCTCTGACAGTGCAGCACTCCCTCAGTACTGACACTCTGACAGTGCAGCACTCCCTCAATACTGACTCTCTGACAGTGCAGCACTCTCTCAGTACTGACCCTCTGACAGTGCCGCACTCCCTCAACATTGACCCTCTGACAGTGCAGCACTCCCTCAGTACTGACCCTCTGACAGTGCAGCACTCCCTCAGTACTGACCCTCTGACAGTGCAGCACTCCCTCAATACTGACCCTCTGACAGTGCGGCACTCCCTCAGTACTGACCCTCTGACAGTGCAGCACTCCCTCAGGTCTGACCCTCTGACAGTGCAGCACTCCCTCAGTACTGACCCTCTGACAGTGCTGCACTCCCTCAGTACTGACCCTCTGACAGTGCAGCGCTCCCTCTGTACTGACCCTCTGACAGTGCAGCACTCCCTCAGTACTGACCCTCTGACAGTGCAGCACTCCCTCAGTACTGACCCTCTGACAGTGCAGCGCTCCCTCTGTACTGACCCTCTGAAAGTGCAACTCTCCCTCAGTACTGACCCCCTGACAGTGCAGCTCTCCCTCAGTACTGATCCTCTGACAGTGCAGCACTCCCTCAGTACTGACCCTCTGACAGTGCAGCACTCCCTCAGTACTGACCATCTGACAGCGCAGCACTCCCTCAGTACTGACCATCTGACAGTGCAGCTCTCCCTCAGTCCTGACCCTCTGACAGTGCAGCACTCCCTCAGTACTGACCCTCTGACAGTGCAGTACTCCCTCCGTACTGACCCTCTGACAGTGCAGCACTCCCTCAGCACTGAGTCTCTGGCAGTGCAGCACTCTCTCAGTGCTGTCCCTCTGACAGTGCAGCACTCCATCAGTACTGACTCTCTGACAGTGCAGCACTCCCTCTGTACTGACACTCTGACAGTGCAGCACTCCCTCAGTACTGACCCTCTGACAGTGCAGCACTCCCTCAGTACTGACCCTCTGACAGTGCAGCATTCCCTCAGTACTGACTCTCTGACAGTGCAGCACTCCCTCAGCACTGACTGTCTGGCAGTGCAGCACTCCCTTAGTACAGACCCTCTGACAGTGCAGCACTCCCTCAGCACTGACTCTCTGGCAGTGCAGCACTCCCTCAGTACTGACCCTCTGACAGTGCAGCACTCCCTCAGTACTGACTCTCTGACAGTGCAGCACACCCTCTGTACTGACCCTATGACAGTGCAGCACTCTCTCAGTACTGACCCTCTGACAGTGCAGCACTCCCTCAGTACTGACTCTCTGACAGTGCAGCACTCCCTCTGTACTGACCCTCTGACAGTGCAGCACTCCCTCAGTACTGACCATCTGACAGCGCAGCACTCCCTCAGTACTGGCACTTAGACAGTGCAGACCTCCCTCTGTACTGACCCTCTGACAGTGCAGCACTCTCTCAGTACTGACACTTAGACAGTGCAGCGCTCCCTCAGTACTGACCCTCTGACAGTGCAGTACTCCCTCAGTACTGACCCTCTGACAGTGCAGCATTCCCTCAGTACTGACTCTCTGACAGTGCAGCACTCCCTCAGCACTGACTCTCTGGCAGTGCAGCACTCCCTCAGTACAGACCCTCTGACAGTGCAGCACTCCCTCAGTACTGACCCTCTGAGCGTGCAGCATTCCCTCAGTACTGGCCCTCTGACAGTGCAGCGCTCCCTCAGTACTGACTCTCTGAGAGTGCAGCACTCCCTCAGTACTGACCCTCTGACAGTGCAGCACTCACTCAGTACTGACACTGTGACAGTGCAGCTCTCCCTCAGTGCTGACCCTCTGACAGTGCAGCACTCCCTCAGCACTGACCCTCTGACAGTGCAGCTCTCCCTCAGTACTGACGCTCTGACAGTGCAGCACTCCCTCAATACTGACCCTCTGACAGTGCAGCGCTCCATCAGAACTGACCCTCTGACAGTGCAGCTGTCTCTCAGTACTGACCCTCTGACAGTGCAGCTCTCCCTCAGTACTGACCCCTGACAGTGCAGAACTCCCTCAGCACTGACCCTCTAACAGTGCAGCTCTCCCTCAGTACTGACCCTCTGACAGTGCAGCACTCCCTCAGTACTGACACTCTGACAGCACAGCACTCCCTCAGTACTGACCCTCTGACAGTGCAGCACTCTCTCAGTACTGACCCACTGACAGTGCCGCACTCCCTCACCATTGACCCTCTGACAGTGCAGCACTCCCTCAGTACTGACCCTCTGACAGTGCAGCACTCCCTCAATACTGACCCTCTGACAGTGCAGCACTCCCTCAGTACTGACCCTCTGACAGTGCAGCACTCCCTCAGTACTGACCCTCTGACAGTGCAGCACTCCCTCAGTTCTGACCATCTGACAGCGCAGCACTCCCTCAGTACTGACCCTCTGACAGTGCAGCTCTCCTTCAGTACTGACCCTCAGACAGTGAAGCACTCCCTCAGTACTGACCCTCTGACAGTGCAGTAGTCCCTCAGTACTGACCCTCTGACAGTGCAACACTCCCTCAGTACTGGCACTTAGACAGTGCAGACCTCCCTCTGTACTGACCCTCTGACAGTGCAGCACTCTCTCAGTACTGACACTTAGACAGTGCAGCGCTCCCTCAGTACTGACCCTCTGACAGTGCAGTACTCCCTCAGTACTGACCCTCTGACAGTGCAGCATTCCCTCAGTACTGACTCTCTGACAGTGCAGCACTCCCTCAGCACTGATTCTCTGGCAGTGCAGCACTCCCTCAGTACAGACCCTCTGACAGTGCAGCACTCCCTCAGTACTGACCCTCTGAGCGTGCAGCATTCCCTCAGTACTGACCCTCTGACAGTGCAGCACTCCCTCAGTACTGACTCTCTGACAGTGCAGCACTCCCTCAGTACTGACCCTCTGACAGTGCAGCACTCACTCAGTACTGACACTGTGACAGTGCAGCTCTCCCTCAGTGCTGACCCTCTGACAGTGCAGCACTCCCTCAGCACTGACCCTCTGACAGTGCAGCTCTCCCTCAGTACTGACGCTCTGACAGTGCAGCACTCCCTCAATACTGACCCTCTGACAGTGCAGCGCTCCCTCAGAACTGACCCTCTGACAGTGCAGCTGTCCCTCAGTACTGACCCTCGGACAGTGCAGCTCTCCCTCAGTACTGACCCCTGACAGTGCAGCACTCCCTCAGCACTGACCCTCTAACAGTGCAGCTCTCCCTCAGTACTGACCCCCTGACAGTGCACCTCTCCCTCAGTACTGATCCTCTGACAGTGCAGCACTCCCTCAGTACTGACCCTCTGACCGTGCAGCACTCCCTCAGTACTGACCCTCTGACAGCGCAGCACTCCCTCAGTATTGACCATCTGACAGTGCAGCTCTCCCTCAGTCCTGACCCTCTGACAGTGCAGCACTCCCTCAGTACTGACCCTCTGACAGTGCAGTACTCCCTCCGTACTGACCCTCTGACAGTGCAGCACTCCCTCAGCACTGAGTCTCTGGCAGTGCAGCACTCTCTCAGTGCTGTCCCTCTGACAGTGCAGCACTCCATCAGTACTGACTCTCTGACAGTGCAGCACTCCCTCTGTACTGACACTCTGACAGTGCAGCACTCCCTCAGTACTGACCCTCTGACAGTGCAGCACTCCCTCAGTACTGACCCTCTGACAGTGCAGCATTCCCTCAGTACTGACTCTCTGACAGTGCAGCACTCCCTCAGCACTGACTGTCTGGCAGTGCAGCACTCCCTCAGTACAGACCCTCTGACAGTGCAGCACTCCCTCAGCACTGACTCTCTGGCAGTGCAGCACTCTCTCAGTACTGACCCTCTGACAGTGCAGCACTCCCTCAGTACTGACTCTCTGACAGTGCAGCACACCCTCTGTACTGACCCTATGACAGTGCAGCACTCTCTCAGTACTGACCCTCTGACAGTGCAGCACTCCCTCAGTACTGACTCTCTGACAGTGCAGCACTCCCTCTGTACTGACCCTCTGACAGTGCAGCACTCCCTCAGTACTGACCATCTGACAGCGCAGCACTCCCTCAGTACTGACCCTCTGACAGTGCAGCTCTCCTTCAGTACTGACCCTCAGACAGTGAAGCACTCCCTCAGTACTGACCCTCTGACAGTGCAGTAGTCCCTCAGTACTGACCCTCTGACAATGCAGCACTCCCTCAGTACTGGCCCTCTGACAGTGCAGCACTCCCTCAGTACTGACCATCTGAGCGTGCAGCATTCCCTCAGTACTGACCCTCTGACAGTGCAGCACTCCCTCAGTACTGACACTCTGACAGTGCAGCGCTCCCTCAGTACTGACTCTCTGACAGTGCAGCACTCTGTCAGTCCTGATCCCCTGACAGTGCAGCACTCCCTCAGTACAGACCCTCTGAAAGTGCAGCGCTTCCTCAGCACTGACCCTCTGACACTGCAGCACTCCCTCAGTACTGACCCTCTGACAGTGCAGCACTCCCTCAGTACTGACCCTCTGACAGTGCAGCATTCCCCTCAGTACTGACCCTCTGACAGTGTAGTGCTCCCTCAGTACTGACCCTCTGACAGTGCAGTGCTCCCTCAGTACTGACCCTCTGACAGTGCAGCATTCCCCTCAGTACTGACCCTCTGACAGTGCAGTGCTCCCTCAGTACTGACCCTCTGGCAGTGCAGTGCTCCCTCAGTACTGACCCTCTGACAATGCAGCGCTTCCTCAGCACTGACCCTCTCTACACTGCAGCACTCCCTCAGTACTGACCCTCTGAACGTGCAGCATTCCCCTCAGTACTGACCCTCTGACAGTGCAGCACTCCGTCAGCACTGACCCTCTGACACTGCAGCACTCCCTCAGTACTGAACCTCTGACAGTGCAGCATTCCCCTCAGTACTGACCCTCTGACAGTGCAG
Organism: Scyliorhinus torazame; assembly: GCF_047496885.1. Lineage (NCBI taxonomy): Eukaryota > Metazoa > Chordata > Chondrichthyes > Carcharhiniformes > Scyliorhinidae > Scyliorhinus > Scyliorhinus torazame. The sequence goes on from NC_092710.1 coordinate 72,482,985, forward strand.
CACTACCTCTGTACTGACCCTCTGACAGTGCAGCACTCCCTCAGTACTGACCCTCTGACAGTGCAGCGCTCCCTCAGTACTGACCCTCTGACAGTGCAGTGCTCCCTCAGTACTGACCCTCTGACAGTGCAGCTCTCCCTCAGTACTGACCCTCTGACAGTGCAGTGCTCCCTCAGTACTGACCCTCTGACAGTGCAGCACTCCCTCAGTACTGAGCCTCTGACAGTGCAGCACTCCCTCAGTACTGACCCTCTGACAGTGCAGCATTCCCCTCAGTACTGACCCTCTGACAGTGCAGCACTTCCTCAGCACTGACCCTCTCTACACTGCAGCACTCCCTCAGTACTGACCCTCTGACAGTGCAGCACTCCCTCAGTACTGAGCCTCTGACAGTGCAGCACTCCCTCAGTACTGACCCTCTGACAGTGCAGCATTCCCCTCAGTACTGACCCTCTGACAGTGCAGCACTCCCTCAGCACTGACCCTCTCTACACTGCAGCACTCCCTCAGTACTGACCCTCTGACAGTGCAGCATTCCCCTCAGTACTGACCCTCTGACAGTGCAGCACTCCCTCAGTACTGACCCTCTGACAGTGCAGCACTCCCTCAGTACTGACCCTCTGAACGTGCAGCATTCCCCTCAGTACTGACCCTCTGACAGTGCAGCACTCCCTCAGTACTGAGCCTCTGACAGTGCAGCACTCCCTCAGTACTGACCCTCTGACAGTGCAGCATTCCCCTCAGTACTGACCCTCTGACAGTGCAGCACGTCCTCAGCACTGACCCTCTCTACACTGCAGCACTCCCTCAGTACTGACCCTCTGACAGTGCAGCATTCCCCTCGGTACTGACCCTCTGACAGTGCAGCACTACCTCAGTACTGACCCTCTGACAGTGCAGCACTCCCTCAGTACTGACCCTCTGACAGTGCAGCGCTCCCTCAGTACTGACCATCTGACAGTGCAGCACTCCCTCAGTACTCACCCTCTGACAGTGCAGCACTTCCTCCGTACTGACCCTCTGACAGTGGAGCACTCCCTCCGTACTGACCCTCTGACAGTGCAGCGCTCCCTCAGTACTGACCCTCTGACAGTGCAGTACTCCCTGAGTACTGGCCCTCTGACAGTGCAGCATTCCCTCAGTATTGACTCTCTGACAGTGCAGCACTCCCTCAGCACTGACCCTCTGACAGTGCAGCACTCCCTCAGTACTGACACTGTGACAGTGCAGCTCTCCATCAGTGCTGACCCTCTGACAGTGCAGCACTCCCTCAGCACTGACCCTCTGCCAGTGCAGCTCTCCCTCAGTACTGACCATCTGACAGTGCAGTGCTCCCTCTGTACTGACCCTCTGACAGTGCAGCACTCCCTCAGTACTGACCCTCTTACAGTGCAGCTCTCCCTCAGTACTGACCCTCTGACAATGCAGCACTCCCTCAGTACAGACCCTCTGACAGTGCAGCACTCCCTCAGCACTGACGCTCTGACAGTGCAGCACACACTCAGTACTGACACTGTGACAGTGCAGCTCTCCATCAGTGCTGACCCTCTGACAGTGCAGCACTCCCTCAGCACTGACCCTCTGACAGTGCAGCACACCTTCAGTACTGGCACTCTGACAGTGCAGCAGTCCCTCAGCACTGACGCTCTGACAGTGCAGCACTCCCTCAATACTGACCCTCTGACAGTGCAGCGCTCCATCAGTACTGACGCTCTGACAGTGCAGCACTCCCTCAATACTGACCCTCTGACAGTGCAGCGCTCCCTCAGTACTGACCCTCTGACAGTGCAGCTCTCCCTCAGTACTGACCCTCTGACAGTGCAGCTCTCCCTCAGTACTGACCCCTGACAGTGCAGCACTCCCTCAGCACTGACCCTCTGACAGTGCAGCTCTCCCTCAGTACTGACCCTCTGACAGTGCAGCACTCCCTCAGTACTGACACTCTGACAGTGCAGCACTCCCTCAATACTGACTCTCTGACAGTGCAGCACTCTCTCAGTACTGACCCTCTGACAGTGCCACACTCCCTCAACATTGACGCTCTGACAGTGCAGCACTCCCTCAGTACTGACCCTCTGACAGTGCAGCTCTCCCTCAGTACTGACCCCTGACAGTGCAGCACTCCCTCAGCACTAACCCTCTGACAGTGCAGCTCTCCCTCAGTACTGACCCTCTGACAGTGCAGCACTCCCTCAGTACTGACACTCTGACAGTGCAGCACTCCCTCAATACTGACTCTCTGACAGTGCAGCACTCTCTCAGTACTGACCGTCTGACAGTGCCGCACTCCCTCAACATTGACCCTCTGACAGTGCAGCACTCCCTCAGTACTGACCCTCTGACAGTGCAGCACTCCCTCAGTACTGACCCTCTGACAGTGCAGCACTCCCTCAATACTGACCCTCTGACAGTGCGGCACTCCCTCAGTACTGACCCTCTGACAGTGCAGCACTCCCTCAGGTCTGACCCTCTGACAGTGCAGCACTCCCTCAGTACTGACCCTCTGACAGTGCTGCACTCCCTCAGTACTGACCCTCTGACAGTGCAGCGCTCCCTCTGTACTGACCCTCTGACAGTGCAGCACTCCCTCAGTACTGACCCTCTGACAGTGCAGCACTCCCTCAGTACTGACCCTCTGACAGTGCAGCGCTCCCTCTGTACTGACCCTCTGAAAGTGCAACTCTCCCTCAGTACTGACCCCCTGACAGTGCAGCTCTCCCTCAGTACTGATCCTCTGACAGTGCAGCACTCCCTCAGTACTGACCCTCTGACAGTGCAGCACTCCCTCAGTACTGACCATCTGACAGCGCAGCACTCCCTCAGTACTGACCATCTGACAGTGCAGCTCTCCCTCAGTCCTGACCCTCTGACAGTGCAGCACTCCCTCAGTACTGACCCTCTGACAGTGCAGTACTCCCTCCGTACTGACCCTCTGACAGTGCAGCACTCCCTCAGCACTGAGTCTCTGGCAGTGCAGCACTCTCTCAGTGCTGTCCCTCTGACAGTGCAGCACTCCATCAGTACTGACTCTCTGACAGTGCAGCACTCCCTCTGTACTGACACTCTGACAGTGCAGCACTCCCTCAGTACTGACCCTCTGACAGTGCAGCACTCCCTCAGTACTGACCCTCTGACAGTGCAGCATTCCCTCAGTACTGACTCTCTGACAGTGCAGCACTCCCTCAGCACTGACTGTCTGGCAGTGCAGCACTCCCTCAGTACAGACCCTCTGACAGTGCAGCACTCCCTCAGCACTGACTCTCTGGCAGTGCAGCACTCCCTCAGTACTGACCTTCTGACAGTGCAGCACTCCCTCAGTACTGACTCTCTGACAGTGCAGCACACCCTCTGTACTGACCCTATGACAGTGCAGCACTCTCTCAGTACTGACCCTCTGACAGTGCAGCACTCCCTCAGTACTGACTCTCTGACAGTGCAGCACTCCCTCTGTACTGACCCTCTGACAGTGCAGCACTCCCTCAGTACTGACCATCTGACAGCGCAGCACTCCCTCAGTACTGACCCTCTGACAGTGCAGCTCTCCTTCAGTACTGACCCTCAGACAGTGAAGCACTCCCTCAGTACTGACCCTCTGACAGTGCAGTAGTCCCTCAGTACTGACCCTCAGACAGTGCAACACTCCCTCAGTACTGGCACTTAGACAGTGCAGACCTCCCTCTGTACTGACCCTCTGACAGTGCTGCACTCTCTCAGTACTGACACTTAGACAGTGCAGCGCTCCCTCAGTACTGACCCTCTGACAGTGCAGTACTCCCTCAGTGCTGACCCTCTGACAGTGCAGCACTCCCTCAGCACTGACCCTCTGACAGTGCAGCTCTCCCTCAGTACTGACGCTCTGACAGTGCAGCACTCCCTCAATACTGACCCTCTGACAGTGCAGCGCTCCCTCAGAACTGACCCTCTGACAGTGCAGCTGTCTCTCAGTACTGACCCTCTGACAGTGCAGCTCTCCCTCAGTACTGACCCCTGACAGTGCAGAACTCCCTCAGCACTGACCCTCTAACAGTGCAGCTCTCCCTCAGTACTGACCCTCTGACAGTGCAGCACTCCCTCAGTACTGACACTCTGACAGCACAGCACTCCCTCAGTACTGACCCTCTGACAGTGCAGCACTCTCTCAGTACTGACCCACTGACAGTGCCGCACTCCCTCAGCATTGACCCTCTGACAGTGCAGCACTCCCTCAGTACTGACCCTCTGACACTGCAGCACTCCCTCAATACTGACCCTCTGACAGTGCAGCACTCCCTCAGTACTGACCCTCTGACAGTGCTGCACTCCCTCAGTACTGACCCTCTGACAGTGCAGCACTCCCTCAGTACTGACCATCTGACAGCGCAGCACTCCCTCAGTACTGACCCTCTGACAGTGCAGCTCTCCTTCAGTACTGACCCTCAGACAGTGAAGCACTCCCTCAGTACTGACCCTCTGACAGTGCAGTAGTCCCTCAGTACTGACCCTCTGACAGTGCAACACTCCCTCAGTACTGGCACTTAGACAGTGCAGACCTCCCTCTGTACTGACCCTCTGACAGTGCAGCACTCTCTCAGTACTGACACTTAGACAGTGCAGCGCTCCCTCAGTACTGACCCTCTGACAGTGCAGTACTCCCTCAGTACTGACCCTCTGACAGTGCAGCATTCCCTCAGTACTGACTCTCTGACAGTGCAGCACTCCCTCAGCACTGACTCTCTGGCAGTGCAGCACTCCCTCAGTACAGACCCTCTGACAGTGCAGCACTCCCTCAGTACTGACCCTCTGAGCGTGCAGCATTCCCTCAGTACTGACCCTCTGACAGTGCAGCGCTCCCTCAGTACTGACTCTCTGACAGTGCAGCACTCCCTCAGTACTGACCCTCTGACAGTGCAGCACTCACTCAGTACTGACACTGTGACAGTGCAGCTCACCCTCAGTGCTGACCCTCTGACAGTGCAGCACTCCCTCAGCACTGACCCTCTGACAGTGCAGCTCTCCCTCAGTACTGACGCTCTGAGAATGCAGCACTCCCTCAATACTGACCCTCTGACAGTGCAGCGCTCCCTCAGAACTGACCCTCTGACAGTGCAGCTGTCCCTCAGTACTGACCCTCGGACAGTGCAGCTCTCCCTCAGTACTGACCCCTGACAGTGCAGCACTCCCTCAGCACTGACCCTCTAACAGTGCAGCTCTCCCTCAGTACTGACCCTCTGACAGTGCAGCACTCCCTCAGTACTGACACTCTGACAGTGCAGCACTCCCTCAGTACTTAGCCTCTGACAGTGCAGCACTCCCTCAATACTGACCCTCTGACAGTGCAGCATTCCCTCAGTACTGACCCTCTGACAGTGCAGCACTCCCTCAGTACTGACCCTCTGACAGTGCAGCAGTCCCTCAGTACTGACCCTCTGACAGTGCAGCACTCCCTCAGTACTGAGCCTCTGACAGTGCAGCGCTCCCTCAGTACTAACCCTCTGACAATGCAGCACTCCCTCAGTACTGACCCACTGACAGTGCAGCACTCCCTCAGTACTGACCCTCCGACAGTGCAGCACTCCCTCAGTACTGACCCTCTGACAGTGCAGCACTCCCTCAGTACTGACCCACTGACAGTGCAGCACTGCCTCAGTACTGACCCTCTGACAGTGCAGCACTCCCTCAGTACTGACCCTCTGGCAGTGCAGCGCTCCCTCTATACTGACCCTCTGACAGTGCAGCACTCCCTCAGTACTGACCCTCTGACAGTGCAGCACTCCCTCAGTACTGACCCTCTGGCAGTGCAGCGCTCCCTCTGTACTGACCCTCTGAAAGTGCAGCTCTCCCTCAGTACTGACCCTCTGACAGTGCAGCTCTCCCTCAGTACTGATCCTCTGACAGTGCAGCACTCCCTCAGTACTGACCCTCTGACAGTGCAGCACTCCCTCAGTACTGACCATCTGACAGCGCAGCACTCCCTCAGTACTGACCCTCTGACAGCGCAGCTCTCCCTCAGTACTGACCCTCTGACAGTGCAGCACTCCCTCAGTACTGACCCTCTGACAGTGCAGTACTCCCTCAGTACTGACCCTCTGACAGTGCAGCACTCCCTCAGTACTGACCCTCTGACAGTGCAGCACTCCCTCAGCACTGAGTCTGTGGCAGTGCAGCACTCCCTCAGTACTTACCCTCTGACAGTGCAGCACTCCCTCAGTACTGACTCTCTGACAGTGCAGCACTCCCTCTGTACTGACCCTCTGACAGTGCAGCACTCCCTCAGTACTGACTCTCTGACAGTGCAGCACTCCCTCTGTACTGACCCTCTGACAGTGCAGCGCTCCCTCAGTACTGACCCTCTGACAGTGCAGTACTCCCTCAGTACTGAACCTCTGACAGTGCAGCATTCCCTCAGTACTGACTCTCTGACAGTGCAGCGCTCCCTCAGTACTGACCCTCTGACAGTGCAGTACTCCCTCAGTACTGACCCTCTGACAGTGCAGCATTCCCTCAGTACTGACCCTCTGACAGTGCAGCACTCCCTCAGTACTGACCCTCTGACAGTGCAGCATTCCCCTCAGTACTGACCCTCTGACAGTGCAGCGCTCCCTCAGTTCTGACCCTCTGACAGTGCAGTGCTCCCTCAGTACTGATCCTCTGACAGCACAGCACTCCCTCAGCACTGACCCTCTGACAGTGCAGCACTCTCTCAGTACTGACCCACTGACAGTGCCGCACTCCCTCAGCATTGACCCTCTGACAGTGCAGCACTCCCTCAGTACTGACCCTCTGACAGTGCAGCACTCCCTCAATACTGGCCCTCTGACAGTGCAGCACTCCCTCAGTACTGACCCTCTGACAGTGCAGCACTCCCTCAGTACTGACCCTCTGACAGTGCAGCACTCCCTCAGTACTGACCCTCTGACAGTGCAGCACTCCCTCAGTACTGACCTTCTCACAGTGCAGTGCTCCCTCAGTACAGACCCTCTGACAGTGCAGCGCTTCCTCAGCACTGACCCTCTGACAATGCAGCACTCCCTCAGTACTGACCCTCTGACAGTGCAGCATTCCCCTCAGTACTGACCCTTTGACAGTGCAGCACTCCCTCAGTACTGACCCTCTGACAGTGCAGCACTCCCTCAGTACTGACCCTCTGACAGTGCAGCACTCCCTCAGTACTGACCCTCTGACAGTGCAGCACTCCCTCAGTACTGACTCTCTGACAGTGCAGCACTCCCTCTGGACTGACCCTCTGACAGTGCAGCACTCCCTCAGTACTGACCCTCTGACAGTGCAGCACTCCCTCAGTACTGACTCTCTGACAGTGCAGCACTCCCTCTGGACTGACCCTCTGACAGTGCAGCACTCCCTCAGTGCCGACCCTCTGACAGTGCAGCACTCCCTCAGTACTGACCCTCTGACAGTGCAGTACATCCTCAGTATTGACCCTCTGACAGTGCAGCACTCCCTCTGTACTGACCCTCTGACAGTGCAGCACTCCCTCAGTACTGACACTCTGACAGTGCAGCACTCCCTCTGTACTGATTCTCTGACAGTGCAGCACTCCCTCAGTACTGACCCTCTGACAATGCAGCACGCCCTCAGTACTGACCCTCTGACAGTGCAGCACTCCCTCAGTACTGACCCTCTGACAGTGCAGCACTCCCTCAGCACTGACCCTCTGACAGTGCAGCACTCCCTCAGTACTGACCCTATGTCTCACCTGCTCATCTCTGGAGAATTGTCTCCATTTGCTGCCTTTTCATTCCCTGCTCCGTTACCTGTGATGTTCCACAAGTTTCACTAACAGAGGCGTAGAGCAGAACTAAGTGATTTTGTGTGAGAGAGAGGCAGTAAATTGTCTTTTATGTTTACCATTTGAAGGTCTGGGTGAAGTGAGTGTTAAAACTCCAGATTATCCGGTGAATGGGAGCCTGGGACAATCTGTGTGGTTACCTGTGGAAATTTACCCAATCCCAAAGGATGCAGAAATCACCTGGAAATTCATTGGAAGCACTGAAATCACTATCGCCCGATATGAAACCAGCATCAACAGAACAAAGATCTTTCCAGGCAGATTCGCAGGAAGAGTCCAAATGCTTGTGAATTTTACACTTCAGATAAACGGACTCGAAAGAATCGATGAAGGAATTTACACAGTGTCCCTGGAAACATCAACAAATCAAAAAAAACAACTTTCTCTCCATGTTTATGGTGAGTATTTTTCAGTTTTGTTTGAGATAAGAGTAACTCGGTCCCGTCTCTCACCGAGGGGAGAGTCTGGGGACAGGAGCCTCTCAGTCCCGTCTCTCACCGAGGGGAGAGTCTGGAGACAGGAGTCTCTCAATCCCGTCTCTCACCGAGGGGAGAGTCTGGGACAGGAGCCTCTCAATCCCGTCTCTCACCGAGGGGAGAGTCTGGAGACAGGAGCCTCTCAATCCCGTCTCTCACCGAGGGGAGAGTCTGGAGACAGGAGTCTCTCAATCTCGTCTCCCACCGAGGGGAGAGTCTGGAGACAGGAGCCTCTCAATCCCGCCTCTCACCGAGGGGAGAGTCTGGGGACAGGAGCCTCTCAATCCCGCCTCTCACCGAGGGGAGAGTCTGGGGACAGGAGCCTCTCAATCCCGTCTCTCACCGAGGGGAGAGTCTGGGGACAGGAGCCTCTCAGTCCCGTCTCTCACCGAGGGGAGAGTCTGGAGACAGGAGTCTCTCAATCCCGTCTCTCACCGAGGGGAGAGTCAGGGGACAGGAGCCTCTCAGTCCCGTCTCTCACCGAGGGGAGAGTCTGGAGACAGGAGCCTCTCGCTTCCGTCTCTCACCGAGGGGAGAGTCTGGAGACAGGAGTCTCTCAGTCCCGTCTCTCACCGCGGGGAGAGTCTGGGGACAGGAGCCTCTCAGTCCCGTCTCTCACCGCAGGGAGAGTCTGGAGACAGGAGCCTCTCAATCCCGTCTCTCACCCAGGGGAGAGTCTGGAGACAGGAGCCTCTCAATCCCGTCTCTCACCGAGGGGAGAGTCTGGAGACAGGAGCCTCTCAATCCCGTCTCTCACCGAGGGGAGAGTCTGGGGACAGGAGCCTCTCAGTCCCGTCTCTCACCGCGGGGAGAGTCTGGAGACAGGAGCCTCTCAGTCCCGTCTCTCACCGAGGGGAGAGTCTGGAGACAGGAGCCTCTCGGTCCCGTCTCTCACTGAGGGGAGAGTCTGGGGACAGGAGTCTCTCAATCCCGTCTCTCATCGAGGGTAGAGTCTGGGGACAGGAGCCTCACAATCCCGTCTCTCACCGAGGGGAGAGTCTGGAGACAGGAGCCTCACAATCCCGTCTCTCACCGAGGGGAGAGTCTGGAGACAGGAGCCTCTCGGTCCCGTCTCTCACCGAGGGGAGAGTCTGGAGACAGGAGCCTCTCGGTCCCGTCTCTCACTGAGGGGAGAGTCTGGGGACAGGAGTCTCTCAATCCCGTCTCTCATCGAGGGTAGAGTCTGGGGACAGGAGCCTCACAATCCCGTCTCTCACCGAGGGGAGAGTCTGGAGACAGGAGCCTCTCAATCCTGTCCCACACCGAGGGGATAGTCTGGGAACAGGAGAGTCTCAATCCCGTCTCTCACCGAGGGGAGAGTCTGGAGACAGGAGCCTCTCAATCCCGTCTCTCACCGAGGGGAGAGTCTGGAGACAGGAGTCTCTCAATCCTGTCTCTCACCGAGGGGAGAGTCTGGGGACAGGAGCCTCTCAATCCCGTCTCTCACCGAGGGGAGAGTCTGGAGACAGGAGCCTCTCAATCCCGTCTCTCACCGAGGGGAGAGTCTGGGGACAGGAGCCTCTCGGTCCCGTCTCTCACCGAGGGGAGAGTCTGGGGACAGGAGCCTCTCAATCCCGTCTCTCACCGAGGGGAGAGTCTGGGGACAGGAGTCTCTCAATCCCGTCTCTCACCGAGGGGAGAGTCTGGGGACAGGAGTCTCTCAATCCCATGTCTCACCGAGGGGAGAGTCTGGGGACAGGAGCCTCTCAATCCCGTCTCTCACCGAGGGGATAGTCTGGAGACAGGAGTCTCTCAGTCCCGTCTCTCACCGAGGGGAGAGTCTGGGGACAGGAGTCTCTCAATCCCATCTCTCACCGAGGGGAGAGTCTGGAGACAGGAGCCTCTCGGTCCCGTCTCTCACCGAGGGGAGAGTCTGGGGACAGGAGCCTCTCAATCCCGTCTCTCACCGAGGGGAGAGTCTGGGGACAGGAGTCTCTCAATCCCTTCTCTCACCGAGGGGAGAGTCTGGGGACAGGAGCCTCTCGGTCCCGTCTCTCACCTAGGGGAGAGTCTGGAGACAGGAGCCTCTCAATCCTGTCTCTCACCGAGGGGAGAGTCTGGGGACAGGAGTCTCTCAGTCCCGTCTCTCACCGAGGGGAGAGTCTGGGGACAGGAGTCTCTCAGTCCCGTTTCTCACCGAGGGGGAGAGTCTGGGGACAGGAGCCTCTCTGTCCCGTCTCTCACCGAGGGGAGAGTCTGGAGACAGGAGTCTCTCAGTCCCGTCTCTCACCGAGGGGAGAGTCTGGGGACAGGAGCCTCTCGGTCCCGTCTCTCACCCAGTGGAGAGTCTGGAGACAGGAGTCTCTCAGTCCCGTCTCTCACCGAGGGGAGAGTCTGGGGACAGGAGTCTCTCAATCCCGTCTCTCACCGAGGGGAGCGTCTGGAGACAGGAGCCTCTCAATCCCGTCTCTCACCGAGGGGAGAGTCTGGGGACAGGAGTCTCTCAATCCCGTCTCTCACTGAGGGGAGAGTCTGGGGACAGGAGTCTCTCAATCCCGTCTCTCACCGAGGGGAGAGTCTGGGGACAGGAGCCTCACAATCCCGTCTCTCACCGAGGGGAGAGTCTGGAGACAGGAGCCTCTCAATCCCGTCTCTCACCGAGGGAAGAGTCTGGAGACAGGAGCCTCTCAATCCCGTCTCTCACCGAGGGGAGAGTCTGGAGACAGGAGCCTCTCAGTCCCGTCTCTCACCGAGGGGAGAGTCTGGAGACAGGAGCCTCTCAGTCCCGTCTCTCACCGAGGGGATAGTCTGGAGACAGGAGTCTCTCAGTCCCGTCTCTCACCGAGGGGAGAGTCTGGAGACAGGAGCCTCTCGGTCCAGTCTCTCACCGAGGGGAGAGTCTGGGGACAGGAGCCTCTCGGTCCCGTCTCTCACCGAGGGGAGAGTCTGGAGACAGGAGCCTCTCGGTCCCGTCTCTCACCGAGGGGAGAGTCTGGAGACAGGAGACTCTCAGTCCCGTCTCTCACCGAGGGTAGAGTCTGGAGACAGGAGCCTCTCGGTCCCGTCTCTCACCGAGGGGAGAGTCTGGAGACAGGAGACTCTCAGTCCCGTCTCTCACCGAGGGGAGAGTCTGGGGACAGGAGTCTCTCAATCCCGTCTCTCACCGAGGGGAGAGTCTGGGGACAGGAGTCTCTCAATCCCGTCTCTCACCGAGGGGAGAGTCTGGGGACAGGAGCCTCTCGGTCCCGTCTCTCACCGAGGGGAGAGTCTGGAGACAGGAGCCTCTCAATCCCGTCTCTCACCGAGGGGAGAGTCTGGGGACAGGAGTCTGTCAATCCCGTCTCTCACCGAGGGGAGAGTCTGGGGACAGGAGTCTCTCAATCCCATGTCTCACCGAGGGGAGAGTCTGGGGACAGGAGCCTCTCAGTCCCGTCTCTCACCGAGGGGATAGTCTGGAGACAGGAGTCTCTCAGTCCCGTCTCTCACCGAGGGGGAGAGTCTGGGGACAGGAGCCTCTCAATCCCATCTCCCACCGAGGGGAGAGTCTGGAGACAGGAGTCTCTCAGTCCCGTCTCTCACCGAGGGGAGAGTCTGGGGACAGGAGCCTCTCAATCCCATCTCTCACCGAGGGGAGAGTCTGGAGACAGGAGTCTCTCAGTCCCGTCTCTCACCGAGGGGAGAGTCTGGGGACAGGAGCCTCTCGGTCCCGTCTCTCACCCAGTGGAGAGTCTGGAGACAGGAGTCTCTCAGTCCCGTCTCTCACCGAGGGGAGAGTCTGGGGACAGGAGTCTCTCAATCCCGTCTCTCACCGAGGGGAGCGTCTGGAGACAGGAGCCTCTCAATCCCGTCTCTCACCGAGGGGAGAGTCTGGAGACAGGAGCCTCTCGGTCCCGTCTCTCACCGAGGGGAGAGTCTGGAGACAGGAGTCTCTCAATCCCGTCTCTCAACGAGGGGAGAGTCTGGGGACAGGAGCCTCTCAATCCTGTCTCTCACCCAGTGGAGAGTCTGGAGACAGGAGTCTCTCAGTCCCGTCTCTCACCGAGGGGAGAGTCTGGAGACAGGAGTCTCTCAATCCCGTCTCTCACCGAGGGGAGAGTCTGGAGATAGGAGCCTCTCAATCCCGTCTCTCACCGAGGGGAGAGTCTGGAGACAGGAGTCTCTCAGTCCCGTCTCTCACCGAGGGGAGAGTCTGGGGACAGGAGCCTCTCGGTCCCGTCTCTCACCCAGTGGAGAGTCTGGAGACAGGAGTCTCTCAGTCCCGTCTCTCACCGAGGGGAGAGTCTGGGGACAGGAGTCTCTCAATCCCGTCTCTCACCGAGGGGAGCGTCTGGAGACAGGAGCCTCTCAATCCCGTCTCTCACCGAGGGGAGAGTCTGGAGACAGGAGCCTCTCGGTCCCGTCTCTCACCGAGGGGAGAGTCTGGAGACAGGAGTCTCTCAATCCCGTCTCTCAACGAGGGGAGAGTCTGGGGACAGGAGCCTCTCAATCCTGTCTCTCACCCAGTGGAGAGTCTGGAGACAGGAGTCTCTCAGTCCCGTCTCTCACCGAGGGGAGAGTCTGGAGACAGGAGTCTCTCAATCCCGTCTCTCACCGAGGGGAGAGTCTGGAGATAGGAGCCTCTCAATCCCGTCTCTCACCGAGGGGAGAGTCTGGAGACAGGAGCCTCTCAGTCCCGTCTCTCACCGAGGGGAGAGTCTGGAGACAGGAGTCTCTCAATCTCGTCTCCCACCGAGGGGAGAGTCTGGAGACAGGAGCCTCTCAATCCCGCCTCTCACCGAGGGGAGAGTCTGGGGACAGGAGCATCTCAATCCTGTCTCTCATCGAGGGGAGAGTCTGGAGACAGGAGCCTCTCAATCCCGCCTCTCACCGAGGGGAGAGTCTGGGGACAGGAGCCTCTCAATCCCGTCTCTCACCGAGGGGAGAGTCTGGGGACAGGAGCCTCTCAATCACGTCTCTCACCGAGGGGAGAGTCTGGAGACAGGAGCATCTCAATCCTGTCTCTCATCGAGGGGAGAGTCTGGAGACAGGAGCCTCTCAATCCCGCCTCTCACCGAGGGGAGAGTCTGGGGACAGGAGCCTCTCAATCCCGTCTCTCACCGAGGGGAGAGTCTGGGGACAGGAGCCTCTCAGTCCCGTCTCTCACCGAGGGGAGAGTCTGGAGACAGGAGTCTCTCAATCCCGTCTCTCACCGAGGGGAGAGTCAGGGGACAGGAGCCTCTCAGTCCCGTCTCTCACCGAGGGGAGAGTCTGGAGACAGGAGCCTCTCAATCCCGTCTCTCACCGAGGGGAGAGTCTGGGGACAGGAGCCTCTCGCTTCCGTCTCTCACCGAGGGGAGAGTCTGGAGACAGGAGCCTCTCAATCCCGTCTCTCACCGAGGGGAGAGTCTGGGGACAGGAGCCTCTCAGTCCCGTCTCTCACCGCAGGGAGAGTCTGGAGACAGGAGCCTCTCAATCCCGTCTCTCACCCAGGGGAGAGTCTGGAGACAGGAGCCTCTCAATCCCGTCTCTCACCGAGGGGAGAGTCTGGAGACAGGAGTCTCTCAATCCCGTCTCTCACCGAGGGGAGAGTCTGGGGACAGGAGCCTCTCAGTCCCGTCTCTCACCGCGGGGAGAGTCTGGAGACAGGAGCCTCTCAATCCCGTCTCTCACCCAGGGGAGAGTCTGGAGACAGGAGCCTCTCAATCCCGTCTCTCACCGAGGGGAGAGTCTGGAGACAGGAGCCTCTCGGTCCCGTCTCTCACTGAGGGGAGAGTCTGGGGACAGGAGTCTCTCAATCCCGTCTCTCATCGAGGGTAGAGTCTGGGGACAGGAGCCTCACAATCCCGTCTCTCACCGAGGGGAGAGTCTGGAGACAGGAGCCTCTCAATCCCGTCTCTCACCGAGGGGAGAGTCTGGAGACAGGAGACTCTCAATCCTGTCTCTCACCGAGGGGAGAGTCTGGGGACAGGAGCCTCTCAATCCCGTCTCTCACCGAGGGGAGAGTCTGGAGACAGGAGCCTCTCAATCCCGTCTCTCACCGAGGGGAGAGTCTGGGGACAGGAGCCTCTCGGTCCCGTCTCTCACCGAGGGGAGAGTCTGGGGACAGGAGCCTCTCAATCCCGTCTCTCACCGAGGGGAGAGTCTGGGGACAGGAGTCTCTCAATCCCGTCTCTCACCGAGGGGAGAGTCTGGGGACAGGAGTCTCTCAATCCCATGTCTCACCGAGGGGAGAGTCTGGGGACAGGAGCCTCTCAATCCCGTCTCTCACCGAGGGGATAGTCTGGAGACAGGAGTCTCTCAGTCCCGTCTCTCACCGAGGGGAGAGTCTGGGGACAGGAGTCTCTCAATCCCGTCTCTCACCGAGGGGAGAGTCTGGAGACAGGAGCCTCTCGGTCCCGTCTCTCACCGAGGGGAGAGTCTGGGGACAGGAGCCTCTCAATCCCGTCTCTCACCGAGGGGGGAGTCTGGGGACAGGAGTCTCTCAATCCCGTCTCTCACCGAGGGGAGAGTCTGGGGACAGGAGCCTCTCGGTCCCGTCTCTCACCGAGGGGAGAGTCTGGAGACAGGAGCCTCTCAATCCTGTCTCTCACCGAGGGGAGAGTCTGGGGACAGGAGTCTCTCAGTCCCGTCTCTCACCGAGGGGAGAGTCTGGGGACAGGAGTCTCTCAGTCCCGTCTCTCACCGAGGGGGAGAGTCTGGGGACAGGAGCCTCTCAGTCCCGTCTCTCACCAAGGGGAGAGTCTGGAGACAGGGGTCTCTCAGTCCCGTCTCTCACCGAGGGGAGAGTCTGGGGACAGGAGCCTCTCAATCCCGTCTCTCACCGAGGGGAGAGTCTGGAGACAGGAGCCTCTCAGTCCCGTCTCTCACCGAGGGGATAGTCTGGAGACAGGAGTCTCTCAGTCCCGTCTCTCACCGAGGGGAGAGTCTGGAGACAGGAGCCTCTCGGTCCCGTCTCTCACCGAGGGGAGAGTCTGGGGACAGGAGCCTCTCAATCCTGTCTCTCACCGAGGGGAGAGTCTGGGGACAGGAGCCTCTCGGTCCCGTCTCTCACCGAGGGGAGAGTCTGGAGACAGGAGACTCTCAGTCCCGTCTCTCACCGAGGGGAGAGTCTGGGGACAGGAGCCTCTCGGTCCCGTCTCTCACCGAGGGGAGAGTCTGGGGACAGGAGTCTCTCAATCCCGTCTCTCACCGAGGGGAGAGTCTGGGGACAGGAGTCTCTCAATCCCGTCTCTCACCGAGGGGAGAGTCTGGGGACAGGAGCCTCTCAGTCCCGTCTCTCACCGAGGGGATAGTCTGGAGACAGGAGTCTCTCAGTCCCGTCTCTCACCGAGGGGATAGTCTGGAGACAGGAGTCTCTCAGTCCCGTCTGTCACCGAGGGGGAGAGTCTGGGGACAGGAGCCTCTCAATCCCGTCTCTCACCGAGGGGAGAGTCTGGAGACAGGAGTCTCTCAGTCCCGTCTCTCACCGAGGGGAGAGTCTGGGGACAGGAGCCTCTCGGTCCCGTCTCTCACCCAGTGGAGAGTCTGGGGACAGGAGCCTCTCAATCCCGTCTCTCACCGAGGGGAGAGTCTGGAGACAGGAGTCTCTCAGTCCCGTCTCTCACCGAGGGGAGAGTCTGGGACAGGAGCCTCTCAATCCCGTCTCTCACCGAGGGGAGCGTCTGGGGACAGGAGTCTCTCAATCCCGTCTCTCACCGAGGGGAGCGTCTGGAGACAGGAGCCTCTCAATCCCGTCTCTCACCGAGGGGAGAGTCTGGAGACAGGAGTCTCTCAGTCCCGTCTCTCACCGAGGGGAGCGTCTGGAGACAGGAGCCTCTCAATCCCGTCTCTCACCGAGGGGAGAGTCTGGAGACAGGAGCCTCTCGGTCCCGTCTCTCACCGAGGGGAGAGTCTGGAGACAGGAGTCTCTCAATCCCGTCTCTCAACGAGGGGAGAGTCTGGGGACAGGAGCCTCTCAATCCTGTCTCTCACCCAGTGGAGAGTCTGGAGACAGGAGTCTCTCAGTCCCGTCTCTCACCGAGGGGAGAGTCTGGGGACAGGAGTCTCTCATTCCCGTCCCTCACCGAGGGGAGAGTCTGGAGACAGGAGCCTCTCAATCCCGTCTCTCACCGAGGGGAGAGTCTGGAGACAGGAGTCTCTCAATCCCGTCTCTCACCGAGGGGAGAGTCTGGAGATAGGAGCCTCTCAATCCCGTCTCTCACCGAGGGGAGAGTCTGGAGACAGGAGCCTCTCAGTCCCGTCTCTCACCGAGGGGAGAGTCTGGAGACAAGAGCCTCTCAATCCCGTCTCTCACCGAGGGGGGAGTCTGGAGACAGGAGCCTCTCAATCACATCTCTCACCGAGGGGAGAGTCTGGAGACAGGAGCCTCTCAATCACATCTCTCACCGAGGGGAGAGTCTGGGGACAGGAGTCTCTCAGTCCCGTCTCTCACCGAGGGGAGAGTCTGGGGACAGGAGTCTCTCGGTCCCGTCTCTCACCGAGGGGAGAGTCTGGGGACAGGAGCCTCTCAATCCCGTCTATCACCGAGGGGAGAATCTGGGGACAGGAGTCTCTCAGTCCCGTCTCTCACCGAGGGGAGAGTCTGGGGACAGGAGCCTCTCGGTCCCGTCTCTCACCGAGGGGAGAGTCTGGAGACAGGAGCCTCTCAATCCCGTCTCTCACCGAGGGGAGAGTCTGGGAGAGGAGCCTCTCAGTCCCGTCTCTCACCGAGGCGAGAGTCTGGAGACAGGAGCCTCTCAATCCCGTCTCTCACCGAGGGGAGAGTCTGGGGACAGGAGTCTCTCAATCCCGTCTCTCACCGAGGGGAGAGTCTGGGGGCAGGAGTCTCTCAGTCCCGTCTCTCACCGAGGGGAGAGTCTGGAGACAGGAGCCTCTCAGTCCCGTCTCTCACCGAGGGGAGAGTCTGGGGACAGGAGTCTCTCAATCCCGTCTCTCACCGAGGGGAGAGACTGGGGACAGGAGCCTCTCAGTCCCGTCTCTCACCGAGGGGAGAGTCTGGGGACAGGAGCCTCTCAGTCCCGTCTCTCACCGAGGGGAGAGTCTGGAGACAGGAGTCTCTCAATCCCGTCTCTCACCGAGGGGAGAGTCTGGAGACAGGAGCCTCTCAGTCCCGTCTCTCACCGAGGGGAGAGTCTGGAGACAGGAGCCTCTCGGTCCCGTCTCTCACCGAGGGGAGAGTCTGGAGACAGGAGTCTCTCAGTCCCGCCTCTCACCGAGGGGAGAGTCTGGAGACAGGAGCCTCTCGGTCCCGTCTCTCACCGAGGGGAGAGTCTGGGGACAGGAGCCTCTCAATCCTGTCTCTCACCGAGGGGAGAGTCTGGGGACAGGAGCCTCTCGGTCCCGTCTCTCACCCAGTGGAGAGTCTGGAGACAGGAGTCTCTCAGTCCCGTCTCTCACCGAGGGGGAGAGTCTGGGGACAGGAGTCTCTCAGTCCCGTCTCTCACCGAGGGGAGAGTCTGGGGACAGGAGTCTCTCAATCCCGTCTCTCACCGAGGGGAGCGTCTGGAGACAGGAGCCTCTCAATCCCGTCTCTCACCGAGGGGAGAGTCTGGAGACAGGAGCCTCTCGGTCCCGTCTCTCACCGAGGGGAGAGTCTGGAGACAGGAGTCTCTCAATCCCGTCTCTCAACGAGGGGAGAGTCTGGGGACAGGAGCCTCTCAATCCTGTCTCTCACCCAGTGGAGAGTCTGGAGACAGGAGTCTCTCAGTCCCGTCTCTCACCGAGGGGAGAGTCTGGAGACAGGAGTCTCTCAATCCCGTCTCTCACCGAGGGGAGAGTCTGGGGACAGGAGTCTCTCATTCCCGTCTCTCACCGAGGGGAGAGTCTGGAGACAGGAGCCTCTCAATCCCGTCTCTCACCGAGGGGAGAGTCTGGAGACAGGAGCCTCTCAATCCCGTCTCTCACCGAGGGGAGAGTCTGGAGACAGGAGCCTCTCAGTCCCGTCTCTCACCGAGGGGAGAGTCTGGAGACAAGAGCCTCTCAATCCCGTCTCTCACCGAGGGGGGAGTCTGGAGACAGGAGCCTCTCAATCACATCTCTCACCGAGGGGAGAGTCTGGAGACAGGAGCCTCTCAATCACATCTCTCACCGAGGGGAGAGTCTGGGGACAGGAGTCTCTCAGTCCCGTCTCTCACCGAGTGGAGAGCCTGGGGACAGGAGCCTCTCAATCCTGTCTCTCACCGAGGGGAGAGTCTGGGGACAGGAGTCTCTCAATCCCGTCTCTCACCGAGGGGAGAGTCTGGGGACAGGAGCCTCTCAATCCTGTCTCTCACCGAGGGGAGAGTCTGGGGACAGGAGTCTCTCAGTCCCGTCTCTCACCGAGGGGAGAGTCTGGGGATAGGAGCCTCTCGGTCCCGTCTCTCACCGAGGGGAGAATCTGGAGACAGGAGCCTCTCAGTCCCGTCTCTCACCGAGGGGAGAGTCTGGGGACAGGACCTCTTCCGAACCATACTCACAGCCTCTCTTTGTTCACACAGAGCCGGTATCCAAGCCTCGAGTAGAGTTGATCAACACCACCATTAGTGAGGTCTGTAACGTGACCCTGCGCTGCTCCGTGGAGAGGGGAGATCGTGTCTCCTATAGCTGGTCTCCAGTCGGAGACTTTGACAGGGACGACTCCGTTCAGCCAGTCTCCAGGAATATGGAGCAGTTGGAAGTGTCGGTGGGAATGTCCGGCTCCATCAACTACCGCTGCACAGTCCAGAACCCTGTCAGTGAGGAGAGCGCAGCGTTCAGTCAAGGTGAACCTTGTCAACACACACAGACAGGTCAGTGTCCACCTTGTATCTGCCAGGGGGAAGCTGGAGTCGGGAATGGAGTGGATTCAGACACAACTGCGGGACCCCAAGGGTTCAGCGTCAATAGACTGGACTGGTGTCTCTGGAATGGAGAAAGTTAAAGGGCGATTGTGTCCAGGTTTTCAAGATGGGAAGAGGAACAGTGAGGATATCACAGAGTCTCAGAATTCAATGGTGCAGAGGTGCGACACGGTGGTACAGTGGTTAGCACTGCTGCCTCACAGCACCAGTGTCCCAGGTTCGATTCCCCGTTGGGTCACTGTCTGTGCGGAGTCTGGGTTTCCTCCGGGTGCTCCGGTTGCCTCCCACAGTCCAAAACTGTGCAGGTTAGTTGGATTGGCCATGCTACATTGCCCCTTAGTGTCCAACGGTTCGATCAGGCCACGGGAATACAGTGGGGGAGCCGAGTAGGGTGCACTTTCGGTGGGTCGGTGTAGAGTCAATGGCTCAATGGCTTCCTGCGCCTAGATTCTATTCCATGATTCACAGTCCAAGGATATACAGGTTAGGTGGATTGGCTATGATCCGTGCACAGGGTTACGGGGACAGGGCGGGGATGTGGGACTAGGTAGGATGCCCTTTAGATGGGTCGGTGAAGATTCGATGGGCTGAATGGTCATCTCCTGCCCTGGAATGATTCGATGGATAGAAGGAAGCCATTGAACCCTTTATCTCTGCAATGGCTCTCCAACAAGCATCATGACTTTGTGCTATTTTCCTGCCCTTTCCACGTACCCCTGCACCTTGTTTACTTTATAAAGAAATTTAGAGCACCCAATTATTTTTTCCCAATTAAGGGGCAATTTAGCGTGGCCAACCCACCTAGCCTGCACATCTTTGGGTTGGGGGGGGCGAAACCCACGCAGACACGGGGAGAATGTGCAAACTCCACACGGGCAGTGACCCAGAGCCGGGATCGAACCTGGGACCTCCAGCATTTATTGCCCAACCCTGAGGGCAATTGAGAGTCAATCACATTGCTGTGGGTCTGGAGTCACATGTAGGCCAGGCCAGGTACGATCGACAGATTTCCTTCCCTAAAGGACATTAGCGAACCTGGTGGGTTTTTACGACAATCGACCTTGGACCATGGCCTTCCTCAGATCTTTAATTCCAGATTTTATTTTCCTGAATTCAAATTTCACCATCTCTCATTGCGGGATTGGAACCTGGGTCCCCAGAGCACGACCCTGGGTCTCTGGATTACGTGTCCACGGGATTACTAGTCCAGAAACTGTACCACTATGCCAACGCCTCCCCTGATGCCGCCTTGCCCATCCAATGCCCTCCTGAATGCCTCGATTGAACTTGCCTCCACCACACTAAAGGGCAGTGAATTCCAGACCAAATCACTCGTCGTGTGAAAAGATTTTTCTCACGTGTAAGAATCCTTCCCTCATTCCCCTTTCTTTTATTTTGCTGTCGCATTTTTGATCCACGGGTGATTAGTGGATCTGTGATTTTCATGCAAGACGCCTGCACCTTTAATACAAGCAGGGGAGTCTGGGAGACTGTGCTGGTTTAAATTGGGGAGTTTGACCAATGACAGAGAGATTAGTGAGCACTCGGTTTGATTGATTGGACGGTGGCCAATGAATTGGCCTAAAGGTCTGTGCCATGCTCGGTAACAGGTGGTGATTAGATCTGATCCCACTGGCATGTTTTTGGAGCTTCAAGGCTTGAATTTCCTTTCTTGCAACCGGTGAAGGAATCCAACTAACACTCTCCAAAAAGACCCAGCTAATTCTGGCGGCACGGTGATTAGCACTGCTGCCTCACAGCGGCAAGGACCCGAGTTCAGTTCCGACCTCGGGCGACAGTCAGTGTCGACATTTGCTCCATACCTGCGTGGGCTTTCTGCAGGTGCTCCGGTTTCCTCCCACAGTCCAAAGATTTGCATTGGTGGATTTGCCCTTCCAGGTAGTTTGCAAGAATAGGGTGGGGAATCGGGCCGAGGATGGGGTGCTCTTTCCAAGGGTTGTTGCAGATTCGATGGGCCCAATGGCCTCCTTCTGCACTGCAGGGAATCTATGATACCCACCAGAAGGCCACTGTGAGGGCTGACTCTCTCTCCAGGGAGACGTGGGTGCTGGGTCCAAGGAGGACAATCCCCACCTCACCAACAAGAACAGAGACGGCTGGATAAACTCAGCAGGTCTGGCAGCACCTGTAAGGAGGGGAAAACAGAGTTAACATTCCGAGTCCTTTCACCTCTTCGTTAGAACCGAAGGGAGGGAGAATGTGTTAGATAGTAAAATGTAGCTGTGAGAGATTGCAACAAAAAGTAGCAAGTTTAAGAACAAGAGACAGATGACCTGGTTTGGGGGGAGGGACGGGGGGATTGCATTGAGGCAATACATAGGCCTTTTCTGATTGGCAGTCAGTGACTAGTGGGGTACCACAGGAATCTGTGCTAGGACCCCAACTGTTCAGATTGTATATTAATGATTTGGACGAGGGATCTAAATGTATTATCTGCAAATTTGCAAATGATACAAAGGTATGTGGGAGGGTGAGCTGTGAGGAGGATACAGAGATGACTCAGTGGGATTTGGACAGGCTGAGTGAGTGGGCACATGCATCGCAGATTTAGTATAATGTGGATAAATGTGAGGTTATCCACTTTGGTAGCAAAAATAGGCAGGCAGATCATTATTTGAATGGGTGTAAATTGAGAGAGGTGGATACTCAGCGAGACCTTGTTGTCCTCGTGTATCAGTCACTGAAAGTAAGCGATCAGGTACAGCAGGCAGTAAAGAAGGCAAATGGTTGGCCTTCATAGTGAGAGGATTTGAGTATTGGAATGGAGATGTTTTACTGTTATTGTGTCGGGCATTGGTGAGGCCACACCTGGAGTATTGTGTGGAGTTTTGGTGGCCTTATCTGAGGAAGGATGTCCTTGCTATGGGGGGGGGGGTGCAGCAAAGATTCACCAGACTGATTCCTGGGACGGCGGGACTGTCATATCATAGAATCATAGAATCATAGAAGTTTACAGCATGGAAACAGGCCCTTCGGCCCAACCAGTCCATGCCGCCCAGTTTTTACCATTCAGCTAGTCCCAGTTGCCCGCACTTGGCCCATAATCCTCTATACCCATCTTACCCATGTAAGTATCTAAATGCTTTTTAAAAGACACAATTGTACCCGCCTCTACTACTACCTCTGGCAGCACATTCCAGACACTCACTACCCTCTGGCATATTCTTACACGTGAGAAAAATCTTTTCACACGACGAGTGATTTGGTCTGGAATTCACTTCACTTTAGTGTGGTGGAGGCAAGTTCAATCGAGGCATTCAAGAGGGCATTGGATGGGCAAGACGGCATATGAGGAGAGACTAAATCGGTTGGAATTATATTTTTTGGAGTTTAGAAGAGTGAGGGGGGATCTCATAGAAACTGACAAAACTCTAACAGGATTAGACAGGGTAGATTCAGAAAGAATGTTCCCGATGGTGGGCGAGTCCAGAACGAGGGGGTCATAGTTTGAGGATAAGGGGTAAACCTTTTAGGACTGAGGTGAGGAGCAATTTCTTCACCCAGAGAGTGGTGAATCTGTGGAATTCACCACCATAGAAAGTAGATGAGGCCAAAACATTGTGTAATTTCAAGAAGGAATTAACTATAGCTCTCGGGGTTAAAGGGATCAATGGGATATGGGGGGGAAGGCGGGGTCAGGGTATTAAACTTGATGATCAGCCATGATCGTAACGAATGGCGGAGCAGCCTCGAAGGGCCGAATGGCCTCCTCCTGCTTCTATTTCCGTTGTTTCTGTGTGTGAGATGTTTTATAAGGGGAGGAGATTCACAATCTAAAGTTGCTGACCTCTACATTGAGTCTGGAGGGCTGCAACGTGCCCGACCGGAAGATGAGGTCTGCTCCTCCAGCTTGCGACCAGCTTCACTGGAACATTGCGGCAGAACAAGGACAGACATATGGACATGCGAGCAAGGTGCTGAGTTAAAACGGCAAGAAATAGGAAATGGTCAGGATTGCAGTCTGAACGAAGGTATTGTGCAAGGCAGTTCCTCAGTCTGCATTTAGTCTACCCGGTGTAGAAGCGACCAAATTGGGATCAGCAATAAACTAAATTGAAGGAATTGCAACTGAGACACTGCTAGCCTGAAAGGAGAGTTTGGGGCCCTGAATGGCGACGAGGAAGTAGGTAATGGGGCAGTGCAGAAGCGGCGATATATTTCCAAATCAGGATGGTGAGTGACTTGGAGGAGAACTTCCAGGAGCTGGGGTTCCCAGGTATCTGCTGTCCTTGTCCTTCTAGGTGGTAGCGCTCGTGGGTTTGGAAGGTGCTGTCTGACGAACCCTGGTGAGTTACTGCAGTGCTTGTAGATACCAAGTTACTTGTAGATGGTGCGCACGGCTGCCACTGTTCGTCGGTGGTGGAGGGTTTGAGTGTCTGTGGGTGGGGCAAAAGTTATGTGTTGCTGCTTTGTCCTGGATGCTGTCCAGCTTCTTGAGTGTTGTTGGAGCTGCACTCATTCAGGTGTGTGGAGAGTAAGGGTCACAGGGTGTTCTTATAAGGCCTTCTCCTATGTAATTGTTTTCATGGCGTCTGTTGAGGGTTATGAGTAGTCTTTGGGTGGGCTAATATAGTCTGTAAGAGTGTGTTCTGCAAGCTGGGCCTTTTTTACTAGAGCTGTTTTCATAGTTATTACTCATTTTGTTAAACGTTATTTATTTATACAAAGAAGTTCCTTTTTTTATCAATGCATTTGACTCACTTGTTTGTGGTATCAAAGTCAACAAATCTTTGGTGACGAGAGAGAAACGGAAGAGAAAGAAATCACATTTTTTTTATTGTTCGAGTTGGCAACACCAGGGTGCATACAGTGGATATCTGGTTTCTTTGTGAATTTATTAGATGAAAGTTTGAATTAGCAACAAAATGGCTTTGTTTGGGGCAGCGGGAGAGTTTAATGAGCGGAGTGAGGACTGGGCAGAATACGAGGAGAGGCTGCAGCACTTCTTTTGAGCAAATGGAGCAGAGGATGCTGCAAAGCAGGGCTTGGTTCTCCCACGTGTGTGTGTGTGTGTTGGGGGGGGGGGGTGGGGGGGAGGACTAACAAGTTGATGAGGAAGCTGGTCACGCCACGCAAACCAGGGCAGATTTCATTTGCAGACTTAATCGCTCTGGACCAGAACCTCTATAATCCAAAGCCCTTGGTGATCGTTCAGACATTCAAATTTCATAATCATTTTCAAAACGCAGGTCGACTGATAGCTAATTCTGTGGGAGAATTATGCCAGCTTTCAGAACGCTGTGATTTCGGAACAGTTTTAGATGATATGCTTCGAGAGAGGCTGGCCTGCGGCATTAACAAAGGCAACATTCAGCGTCAGTTATTGAGTGAAGCCACACTTATCTTTAAGAAGGCTCTAGAAATTCCTCAGGGTTTAGAAATGGTTGCCAGCAATGCCAGAGCTATTCAGCAGGCTAATAGTAGTGCCCGGGCAGGGGGGCACTGCACCAATTACAGAAAGAAGTTCCCAGGAAAAACTTGAAAGCAGTGGAATGTTTTAGCTGTGGAGGGCCACATTATGACAATAATTGCAAGTTTCTGGATGCTGTTTGTCACCAACGCAAAAAAGAAGAGACATTTAGTGAAGAAATGCAGGGTGTGAAAAGCAAGGTGAAGGCGGAACAGGAAAATTTAAATTTGAGGAAGCTTCAAGCAGCTCCATGCCACGTGGAAAGCTCGGAGCAGGCACAGGGGCATCCTTACAACATGTTTAATGTGAACAATGCACGAGCAGTGCCTCTTTATACAACGGTGGCAGTATGGGAAGCAAATCAAGGTGGAGATGGACACAAGGGTGACCGAGGATGTTGTCAAGAAGTATTCGGAGGTGCTCAAGAATACATTGATACATTGCGTGGTCCTACTGTGAAGTTGTACATAGATCCTCGGGTACTCCTCACTTTTCCAAGCCCAGGACGGTGCCCTATTCCATGAGAAGGGAAGTGGAGGAGGAGTTGGGACAGCTTCAAAGGCTTGGAATCGTTGAGCCCATTCAATTTTCTCATTGGGCAGCTCCAATCGTTCCTGTCCTTAAGGCTGAAGATACGGTGTGCATATGTGGTGACTCCAAGTTTGGCATTAACCAGATTTCCAAGTTTATCCATTACCGAGGGTGATTTATTTTGAACAATTGTGGAAGGCAAGACATTTTCAAAACTGGACTTGAGCCTGCTCTATCAACAATAATAATAATTTTGATTGTCACAAGTCGGCTTACATTAACACTGCAATGAAGTTACTGTGAAAATCCCCTCGTCGCCACATTCGGGCGCCTGTTCGGGCACACACAGAGGGAGAATTCAGAATGTCCAATTCACATAACAAGCATGTCTTTCGGCACTTGTGGGAGGAAAACGGAGCTCTCGGAGAAAACCCACGCAGACACGGGGAGAACGCGCAGACTCCGCACAGACAGTGACCCAAGCGGGATTTGAACCTGGGAAACTGGCGCTGTGAAGCAACAGTGCTCACCACTGTGCTGCTGTGCCAACTCTTGCTAGAGGAAGATTCGAAGCAGTACACGAGGGTTGTTCAAGTCCAATTGTTTGGTTTTCGGCATTTCCTCCACTCGATATTCCAAAGGGCGATGCACACGTGACAAGTCATTCCCCATGCTGCAGTCCACCTAGGTGACATTTTAATTTAGGGTAGGACTGAGGAGCAACACCTCAGCAACCTGGGTCAAGTTTTTAAAAGAGTTTCAGAGGCAGGACAGCATCTCAAACAGAGCAAGTGCATTTTTCAGGCACCGAGCATGGAGTATCTCAGCCACACAACCACTGCACTAGGTTTATCTCCTGTGGAAGGGAAGGTTTGAGCGATTAAGGAAACCCCGGAGCCCAGGAACATGTCAGAGCTCAAGTTATTTTTGGTAAGCTATTGCGTAAAATTATTCCCAGACCCGTCGACAGTGTTAGCTCCACTGCAAAAAGAAACCAACTGGAAGTGAGAGTCTGCACAGAAGGTGGCTTTCAAAGATGTGAAAGCGCTGCTGCAATTGACTAACCCGCTAGCCTATTTTGATCCAGACAGGAAACCTATTCTGTCATGCGATGCCTTGCCCTGTGGTGTGGGGGCGGTACTTTCTCATGTACTGGGGGACGGATACAAAAAACTCATTGGTATTTCATCTAGAACACTGACAAAGGCTGAAAAGGAGTATTCACAGTTGGGCACAGAAGGTCTAGCTATCGTTTTTGTGGTAAAAAGATTCCATCAGTCGTGCCTCTATGGTCGTTCATTCACCATATTGTTATGGGCCAGGGCCTGGAAACTCCAAAGTGTATTATGATGTTCACCTGACCTCTAACTTTTTATGTTGAATTTGGCTAGAGTGAGCACAAGAGCCTTCCCTTCAGGTGTGATTCAACAGACTTCCGAGACGCTTTTATCAAAACAAAGTTTATTATAAGAATGTAATTGACACATTTAAAACACAGCAAGAATTTGTGATCAATTACAAACATAAAGAAAACACAACGCCTCCAATAATGTATGTATGTAACTCTTAACGAATCCTCCGTAGTAACTGTTCCAATTCAATACAACATCCAATAATCCAAACCCCCTTTCAAGGGCGAGGCCCAGCACACTGTAATCTCACTTGAATGGGACCGGTCCTTTCCCTGAGATTCTCGTCCAGTTCCAACCATAGATTTCATAGAATTTACAGTGCAGAAGGAGGCCATTCGGCCCATCGAGTCTGCACCGGCTCTTGGAAAGAGCACCCCACCCAAGGTCAACACCGCCACCCTATCCCCATAACCCAGTAACCCCACGAGCAATTTTGGACACTAAGGGCAATTTATCATGGCCAATCCACCTAACCCGCACATCTTTGAACTGTGGGAGGAAACCGGAGCACCCGGAGGAAACCCACGCACACACGGGGAGGATGTGCAGACTCCGCACAGACAGTGACCCAAGCCAGAATCGAACCTGGGACCCTGGAGCTGTGAAGCAATTGTGCTATCCACAAGGCTACCGTGCTGCCAGCAGATTCAAAACTCCTTCCGGAAAGCAACTATATCTTTAAAGTTACCAAACCCAATGTGCTTTCAGTTCAATAGGAACAGTTTTAAAATGAGTACGGGAAACATTGCTTCTCTTCTGCAGTCCAAAGCAATAAACCAAAACTGAAACCCAAACACTAAACCCCTCTCATCTGACAGCCACAGCCCAGGTCCACCCCCAAAATGACTTCACTGAAACCATGCTACAAGTCATGTGATAAGACAAAATGTTTCTTAAAGGGACGCTCACATGACACCTCCCCACAAGAAAAAAAATAAACATCAACTTCAAAGATGGTTTCATTTTTCAAACCTTTTCACCTGCCCATTCCTAACCCTTGACAATAAACATACATACATTTTATAAACTCAAAACAGACAAACATTTACAGTAATATAGTCCATTTCAGTTCTTTGTCTTCCACCATCAAACCTTCTTACCCCAAAAACCATCTGGGCCTCTGAAAGATCTATTGTCCACAACACACTCCCTTTATAAACTTGAATACAGCACCTGAAAAAGCAAACACAATTATGCTTACCCCTCACTGTCTGTAAGTTCACCAAGCCAACCCAATCACGAAAGGGGGACTTTTATCCGACGATCCCCCAATTTGTTATGGGCAAGGGCTTAGAAACTCCAAAGTGTATTGTAAAGTTCACCTCACCTTTACCTTTTACTTTGAATATGGCTAGAGTGAGCACAAGAACATACAGAACATACAGTGCAGAAGGAGGCCATTCGGCCCATCGAGTCTGCACCGACCCACTTAAGCCCTCACTTCCACCCTATCCCCGTAACCCAATAACCCCTCCTAACCTTTTTGGTCACTAAGGGCAATTTATCATGGCCAATCCACCTAACCTGCACGTCTTTGGACTTGTGGAAGCAAACCGGAGCACCCGGAGGAAACCCACGCAGACACGGGGAGAACGTGCAGACTCCGCACAGACAGTGACCCAAGCCGGGAATCGAACCTGGGACCCTGGAGCTGTGAAGCCACGGTGCTAACCACAATGCTACCGTGCTGCCCTAAAGAGTCTTCACTTCAGGTGTGATTCATCAGACTTCATAGACGCTTATATCAAAACAATGTTTATTATAAGAATGCAGTTAACATATTTAAAACACAGCAAGAATTTGTGATCAATAACAAACATAAAGAAAACACAACACCTCCAATAATGTATGCATGTAACTCTTAACGAATCCCCCGTAGTAACTGTTCCAATTCAATACAACATCCAATAATCCAAGCCCCCTTTCAAGGGCGAGGCCCAGCACACTGTAATCTCACTTGAATGGTACTGGTCCTTTCTCTTAGATTCTGGCCCAGCCTCCAACCAGCAGATTAAAAATTCCTTCCGGAAGGCAGCTCTATTTTTAAAGTCACCAAGGCAGTTTGCCACACCCAATGTTCCCTGGAACAGCTTTACAATGAAAACAGGGAAACGCAGCTTCTCTTCTGCAGTCCAAAGCAACAAACCGAAACTGAAACCCCAAACACTAAATCCCCTCTCACCTGACAGCCACAGCCCGGCTCCACCCACAAATGACATCACTGAAGCTGTGCTACAAGTCAGGTGATAAGACAAAACTTTTCTTAAAGGGACACTCACACGACAATATGTACTGGCCACGAGCTGTTGATGATTCTTTTCAGTGAGTCGAAATGTGTTCCTCCCATGGCCTCAGCAAGAATCCAGGGCTGGGTGCTTACATTGTCAGTGTACCAGTATAATATCGTGTCCAGAACAGGAAAAAAACAACAAAAATGCGGACACATTGAGTCGTCTGCCGTAACCAAATTTTCCATTCGAGGTAGCGTGTCCTCCTGAGGCAACCTTCTTAACAAAGGACTGGCGCGTTTTCCAGTAAGTGCAAAGCAGATTAAGCAGTGGATGGACAGAGATGTATTCTGTCTCAAGATAAAATATTTCTAATGCAAGAATGGCCAACGATCACAGCAACAGCGCCAGGGACCCGGGTTCGATTCCCGGCTTGGGTCACTGTCTATGCGGAGTCGGCACGT
Source organism: Scyliorhinus torazame (assembly GCF_047496885.1). Lineage (NCBI taxonomy): Eukaryota > Metazoa > Chordata > Chondrichthyes > Carcharhiniformes > Scyliorhinidae > Scyliorhinus > Scyliorhinus torazame. Next base: position 72,512,049 of record NC_092710.1, read on the forward strand.
TTTCCCCGTGTCTGCATGGGTTACCTCCGGGTGCTCCGGTTTCCTCCCACAGTCCCGAAAGACATGCTGTAATTTGGACATTCTGAATTCTCCCCCTGTGTACCCGAACAGGCGCCGGAATGTGGCGACGAGGGGATTTTCACAGTAACATTGTTGCAGTGTTAATGTAAGCCTACTTGTGACACGAATAAAGATTATTATTAGAAGATGATGAGTTGAAACCTTGTGTGAAGGGCAGGGATGAGCTAAGTGTGCCGGGTTGATACATACTATGGGGTCGCGGGTAGTCGTTGGCCCCCTGCTCATTCGCAAGTCATGTAGGAAATTCATGAGGCTCACCTTAGTGCTTCTGGAATGAAAAGTTTAGCCAGGTCGGATGTTTGGTGGCCTAATATGGATCTGGACTTGGAGAACAATCTGAAATCCTGTTCGGCATGTCAGATAGACCAGAAGGTGGCACCACCAGCATCACTCCATCCTTGGTAGTGGCCTGATAGGCTGTGGTCCTGACTTCATACGTGCTTTGCGGGACCTTTTACGAACCACATGTTTCTGGTTGCCGTAGAAGCTGATTTGAAATGGTCGGAAGCTCACATCACATAATGACATTGCAATTCCTGTAACAATGGAGATGCTGCTTCAAACTTCTTCAACTCGTGGTCTACCAGATTCGCCTGCAACGGCACTACGCTTACAAGTGAATTGTTTCAAGAATTGCATATGCCATGTGCGTACTGCGCCCTTTCATCCAGTTTGGAGCGATTTGGTGCTGTGAGCTGTCCAAACTCTGAAAAGGAGAGATTGAAGAGAATGGCAGGTGATGTTGCGGATTCCAAGCATTTTTTATTCCAGTATAGTTCCACTCCCCAATCCACGACATGGTTCGCTCCGGTGGAATCATTGTTAGGTAGAAGGCCGAAATCCCGTCTGCATTTGGTTCATTCATAGCTGCCACGTCTCAGAGGATTCGCCTGAGGAAGGAGCAGCGCTCCGAAAGCTAGTGACATCGAAACAAACCTGTTGGACTTTAACCTGGTGTTGTAAGACTTCTTACTGTGCTCACCCCTGTCCAAACCTAGCATCTCCACATCGTGTCACGGAGAGGCTGATCAAACTGGATGATCGAGTTTACATTCAGAACTTTTATCGTACCCAGAGGTGTTTACCGGGAATAATTTTAAACCAAGTATCTTGAATCCTGAGACTGCAACACAGAAGGGTTGTTTGCAGACACCAAGACTATATTTGATTGCGTTATGATTCAGAGAAGGTACTGCTGCTAGTGGTGTTCAGCAGGAAATAGTTCCTGTGTTTCCAGGTTTGCCAGTTGACTCTGCTGGGGGAGTGGAACAGGTAGGTAGGCACATGTTCGGATTCTCCATCTACTTCTTCACCTACGATCCCAGATCAACCGCTACAAGATTCACTGGTGGTAACGCATAGGTCGCAACTGCAAAGTCGCCCGGCAGCCTTTTGTATAGTTAACACATTACTTTATTGTATTTCTGTCCTGGAGAAGGATTGAAATTTAAGGGGAAAGAAATGTTGTCGAGTGTCATTTTGAACCTTCTCTGATTTTTTTTTTTATTGGCACCTGTTGAGGGTACTGAGCTTGTGCAAGCTGTGGGCGGGGTTTTAGCACTCTGCAAGAGGGTGTTCTACAAGCAAACGTGTTTTACTACTGTCATGATATTCAAACACACACATCATGATAGACACACCAACAGGCAAATCAGAGCACACAACACCACAACCAATCACAGACAAGAACACCAACCACATAAAAAGCACGAGCACGACACCTGGTGGTCAGTAGGTCTGGGGACAAAGAAACAGAGAAGAGCTGTTACAACATCACAAGCAGGGAACCCCCACGTGCAGAGTGCAAAGACAAAACTGTACATAGTAAGTTTAAATAAAATAGCGTTGTACCATATACAACCGTGTTGGCTCATCTGTGTGTCAGAACACCCAACACCACATGGTACAGGAGTGGATCGATACCTGCCTACTAACCTGCCATTCTGGACATGGACCGCACCGACAAACCGCAGCCGTTGCAAGTCGCGGGGAACCTAGGTACCAATTGGAAGCTCTTCAGGCAGCGATTTGACCTGTACATCCGTGCCACCGAAAAACAGAGTGCCTCGGATGAAACGAAGATTGCCATGCTCCTCTTCTACGCAGGTCAGCACGCCACCGACGTCTTCAACTCACTGGTGTTCGAAGAAGGCGAAAACCAATCCAAATATGACACGGTCATCCTCAAACTGGACCAGCACTTTCAAGTTGAAGTAAATGAAAGTTTTGAAAGATACCTCTTTCAGCAACGCCTGCAAGGTAAGGAGGAGCTTTTTCAACCCTTCTTGACGCACCTCCGGATTCTAGCGCATGCGCTTACGGCACCACCACAGAGTCCATGATCAGGGACCAGATTGTTTTTGGCGTTGCCTCTAGTGGCCTACGCCAGCAGCTTCTTAAAATAAAAAGCCTCACCTTAGCGTCTGCTGTGGAAGCCTGTGTCCTCCACGAAAATGCTACCTGCCGTTTTGCCCGATTTCAGGCGTCCGAGTTGGCACGGAGGGGGTCCCCAGCCGTCGAATCGGCAAGCCAGGCCGCCCACGACGTCGAACGCATCCAGGCCGTCGATTACTTCCCGACCCACGGCCCGGACGATAGCGGCCGCTTCCCGCGCTTTTCGCGGTCTCCCGCGCAGGTGCGCGTCAAAAATAACGGCCACAACGAGTGACGCACTGCGCAGGCGCGCCCACCGCAAGATCGCACTGTGCATGCGCAGTGGCGCAACGAACGCCGTGACGTCATGACGTGCGGCAATTGTGGAGCTCTACATTTAAAAGGGCAATGTCCTGCAAAAAACCGACAGTGCCTCAGATGTGGCAAGATGGGCCACTACGCAGCCCACTGTCGTTCGGCTCAACCCATGGATCCGGCGCATCCTCGACAATCTCGCAGACAAGTCAGGACCGTCCAGCCCACGCATCAAGACTTCCAGTTAAGTGATGCAGATGACCAGGATGCCTTCCGCGTTTCCGTCATCGATGTCAACAAGGTCAATGCCATCAATCCAGCCGATGAGTGGTGTGCCACCCTGACGGTCAACCGATCGCGCGTCGCCTTCCGTCTGGACACCGGCGCATCCGCCAACCTGATTGCATATTCTGCAGTCCAGGCCATGAAGGTCAAACCACCCATCACGCCATCCCGGCTCAAGATGGTTGACTATAACGGGAACGTCATCCCGTCCATAGGATCTTGCCAGCTACAGGTAACTCACAAGATGCACACGGCCACACTCCCCTTCGAAGTTGTCGGCTCATCAAAGGACTCGTTACTGGGCGCACAGGCGTGTAAGGTCCTTCACCTGGTACAGCGCATTATGTCTCTCTCTCCAGATGAGATATCCGACTTCCCGGATGCTGAGTTCCACGCAAATCTCCATTCCCTCCTTGCTCACAACCAGGAGGTTTTTGAAGGCATGGGGACATTGCCATACACGTACAAGATTCGACTCAGACCGGACGCCATCCCTGTCGTTCACGCACCTCGCAGGGTTCCTGCGCCACTCAAAGACCGCCTCAAGGTACAACTGCAGGTTCTTCAGGACCAAGGGGTCCTATCCAGGGTCACGGAGCCCACGCCATGGGTCAGCTCCATGGTCTGTGTAAAGAAGCACTCTGGCGAGCTCCGTATATGTATAGATCCTAAAGATCTGAATAACAACATCATGCGGGAACACTATCCCATCCCGAAACGAGAGGACCTCACCAGCGAGATGGCGCGAGCCAAAATATTCACCAAATTGGATGCGTCCAAAGGATTTTGGCAGATCCAACTGGACCCGGCCAGCCGAAGACTATGCACATTCAACACCCCTTTTGGCAGATTCTGCTACAACCGGATGCCATTCGGCATCATTTCAGCATCTGAAGTTTTCCACCGCATTATGGAGCAGATGATGGAAGGCATCGAAGGGGTACGTGTATATGTGGACGATATCATCATTTGGTCCACCACTCCGCAGGAACACATGCATCGTCTACGACGTGTCTTCACCCGCATACGACAAAATGGCCTGCGTCTCAACCGTGCGAAGTGTGCCTTCGGCCAGACGGAGCTGAAATTCCTCGGGGACCACATCTCAAGGTCAGGGGTCCGTCCCGATGCAGACAAGGTTAGCGCCATCACAGCCATGCCACGACCGGCTGACAAGAAGGCTGTCCTAAGATTCCTGGGCATGGTCAACTTCCTTGGGAAGTTCATTCCCAACCTGGCTTCTCATACAACAAATATGCGCCATCTCGTAAAAAAATCGACAGAATTCAACTGGCACCAATCGCATCAGCGGGAATGGGAGGAGCTCAAGCACAAACTGGTCACGGCACCAGTGCTGGCCTTCTTTGACACGACTCGCCCTACAAAGATCTCAACAGACGCCAGCCAATCTGGTATTGGAGCGGTACTCCTGCAAAAAGACAGCACGTCGTCATGGGCCCCGGTTGCATATGCCTCACGAGCCATGACCCCTACCGAACAGCGCTACGCGCAAATCGAAAAAGAATGCCTGGGCTTGTTAACTGGACTGGACAAGTTCCACGACTATGTGTATGGCCTGCCACGATTTACGGTCGAAACTGACCACCGCCCCCTGGTCAACATCATTAACAAAGACCTGAACGACATGACTCCTCGCCTCCAGCGCATCTTACTTAAACTCAGGAGGTACGATTTCGAACTGATCTACACTCCGGGGAAGGATCTCATCGTGGCGGACACTCTTTCCCGAGCAGTGAGCACACCACCAGATGCGGAGGGGTTCGTGCGTCAAATTGAGGCACACGTAACTCTGACAGCAGCAAATCTGCCAGCTGATGATCCTAGTCTGGCCCACATACGCGCAGAGACGGCGACTGACCCCCTTCTGCAGCGAGTGATGCGCCACATGACGGAAGGGTGGCTCAAAGGGCAGTGCCCCCAGTTTTATAATGTGCGAGATGATCTTACCAACATAGACGGGGTCCTTATGAAATCAGACAGGATCGTTATTCCGCATGCGTGCGCCAGATGATTCTTCATCAACTACACAAAGGCCACTTGGGCGTCGAAAAATGCAGACGAAGGGCCCGGGAGGCGGTATATTGGCCGGGTATTAATGAAGACATAGCCAACATGGTGCTCAACTGCACAACCTGTCAGAGGTTTCAGCCGGCGCAACCTCCGGAAACACTTCTACCACACGAGATGGTGACGTCCCCCTGGGCGAAGGTGGGTGTTGACCTATTTCACGCGCTCGGCAGAGATTACATCGTTATTATAGACTACTTCTCAAACTACCCGGAAGTCATGCCTCTCCATGATCTGACGTCGTCCGCAGTCATTGGGGCCTGCAAGGAAACATTTGCTCGCTATGGCATTCCCAGGACTGTCATGTCAGACAATGGACCCTGCTTCGCCAGCCGTGAATGGTCGTCCTTTGCCGCAGCATATGGTTTCACTCATGTGACATCCAGCCCTCTACATCCACAATCGAACGGGAAGGCTGAAAAGGGTGTCCACATCGCCAAGCGGCTCCTGTGCAAGGCGGCTGCTGCCGGATCGGACTTTAACCTTGCCTTGCTGGCCTATCGATCGGCCCCGCTATCCACGGGTCTCTCGCCAGCGCAGCTACTAATGGGTCGCTCCCTCAGGACGACGGTACCTTCCATCCTGGCACCAACAACAGACCATGAGACGGTTCTTCGGAACATGCAAATGCAGCGTGATCGCCAGAAAAGTCGGTACGACACACGAGCGACGGACCTGCCCCCCCTGTCCTCCGGAGACAAAGTACGCGTCCATCAACCGTATGGTGGCTGGTCAGCACCGGCCGAAGTCCTCCGACAAGTGGCTCCCCGCTCGTTCCTGGTTCGCATGCCTTCCACGCCGACTTCCACGCTCACAGCCACACAGTACGCACACGCCAGATCCTCAACAGGCTTCCGAGGATGACTTTGTGGAGCGGACGCACATCACGCCCTCTCCATCGCCACCCATGGCCATGCCTGCACAGCAGCCGGTGGTTCTTGATCCACTCTTGAGGCGGTCAACCCGAACTCGTCGCAAGCCCATTAGACTGGACTTATAACACCGTTCATATGTTTAACAAGTTGCACAATTTTACATGATAACCTGTTGTTGTTTATCGTTCCAGATGTCGTCTGACTGGACAACTGTTCAAGTTTTTTTTTCTTCTTCTCTCGTTCGCATTTATGTTATGTTATGGTACAACTTGGTTCATGTGACGCACCCGACATCGCCCCATGTACATAGTTCCGTCATATGCACATGCTGCACACGACACACACACACTCTTAGATGCACTCACGACACGATCATATTTATTACCACGTAGGCACATATCTTTGTGAAAAGGGGGGATGTCATGATATTCAAACACACACATCATGATGGACACACCAACAGGCAAATCAGAGCACACAACACCACAACCAATCACAGACAAGAACACCAACCACATAAAAAGCACGAGCACGACACCTGGTGGTCAGTAGGTCTGGGGACAAAGAAACAGAGAAGAGCTGTTACAACATCACAAGCAGGGAACCCCCACATGCAGAGTGCAAAGACAAAACTGTACATAGTAAGTTTGAATAAAATAGCGTTGTACCAGATACAACCGTGTTGGCTCATCTGTGTGTCAGAACACCCAACACCACAACTACTGCTCCTGTTTTCATAGTTATTACTGTTACTACTGTTCTGTTGAGTTACTGCTGTTAAACTTCGTTATTTATTTATATAAATAAGTTCCTTTGTTTAATAATGCATTTGGCTACCTTCCTTGAACACTAAAGTTAACAGGGTAATCCATCACAATCCTGACTTGTGTCTTATGGATGGTGAACAGGCTTTGGGGAGTCAGGAGGTGAGTTACTCACCATAGGATTCATAGCCTCTGACCTGCTCTTGTAGCCACAGTATTTATATGGGTGGTCCAGTTCAGGTTCTGGTCAATGGTAACCCCAGGAGCTGAGATGGTTGAACTCCACAACCATCCTATTTTGGTAGGTAAAGACGTTTCACTTGAATTCCCCATTGGATTTATTGGTGATTGTCTTCAATTTATGAACCCTAGTATCGATTGCCCCCCCCCCTCAGGAAGCACTCTCTCTATCAAAGCCATTCATAATTGTAAAGACAATGAGATTAGTCCTCAGTCTTCTACTTTCTAGAGAAATGTACATGACCGTTTGTCCTGAATAGATATTTTCTCCTAATTTGCCTGCTTTTCAAACCTTTTTTTAAATAGCTCCATGACCAAAACTTTACATGGTGCCCCAACATTGTGTCTAACCAAATGACCTGGAGACCAGAATAGTGCACAATGCTCTCATGTGTGGTCCAACCGAGGGTTATGGAGACCAGAACTGTGCTCCAATTGTGGTGTAACCAAAGTTTAATACAAGTTTCACCTAAATTGTCTGCCTTTCAATTCGAACGCTGTAGAAATAAACCCAGGACATGCTTTGCTGCTTACTTACACCCTCAGTAACCTGTGTCACCACCTTTAGTGATCTGTACATCAGCATTCAAACCGCCTCACTCAACAAGATATTTACCCGTGTCAATAAAAGCAAAATACTTTGGATGATGGAAATCAGAAATTAAATCAAACTGCTGGATAAACCCATCTGATCTGGCAACATCTGTGGAGTGAGAAACTGAGTTATCATTTCGAGTCCATATCACCCTTCTACAGTCAATGAATTGCGTGCTCCTCTACCCCATTTATGGGAGTTTGTGGTCTAGTGGTATTGTCACTGGACTAGTAATCGAGAGATCCAGGGCATTGCTCTAAGAACCCAGGTTCAAATCCCATCAAAGCAAAAAGTGCAGAGGATACTGGAAGTCTGCAGAGGGATTTGGATAGGCTAGGTGAATGGGCTAGGGTCTGGCAGATGGAATACAATGTTGACAAATGTGAGGTTATCCATTTTGGTAGGAATAACAGCAAAAGGGATTATTATTTAAATGATAAAATATTAAAACATGCTGCTGTGCAGAGGGACCTGGGTGGCCTAGTGCATGAGTTGCAAAAAGTTGGTTTACAGGTGCAACAGGTGATTAAGAAGGCAAATGGAATTTTGTCCTTCATTGCTAGAGGGATGGAGTTTCAGACTAGGGAGGTTATGCTGCAACTGCATAAGGTGTTAGTGAGGCCACACCTGGAGTATTGTGTTCAGTTTTGGTCTCCTCATCTAAGAAGGGACGTAGTGGCGTTGGAGGATGTGCAGAGGAGATTACGAGGAGAGGTTGATTAAATTGGGACTGTATCGTTGTAATTTAGATGGATGCGGGGGGGATCTTATAGAAACATATAAAATTATGAAGGGAATAGATAGGATAGATGCGGGCAGGTTGTTTCCACTGGCGAGTGAAAGCAGAACTAGGGGGCATAGCCTCAAAATAAGGGGAAGTAGATTTAAGACTGAGCTTAGTAGAACTTCTTCACCCAAAGGATTGTGAATCTATGGAATTCCTTGCCCAGTGAAGCAGTTGAGGCTCCTTTATTAAATGTTTTCAAGATAAAGATAGATAGTTTTTTGAAGAATAAAGGGATTAAGGGTTATGGTGTTCGGGCCGGAAAGTGGAGCTGAGTCCACAAAAGATCAGCCATGATCTCATTGAATGGTGGAGCAGGCTCGAGGGGCCTGATGGCCTACTCCTGCTCCTAGTTCTTATGTTCTTATGGCAGATGAAATTAGAATTCAATAAAAATCTGGAATGAAAAGTCAAATGATGACCATGAAACCATTGCTGATTGTGGTAAAATCCCATCTGGTTCACTAATGTACTTTAGGGCAGAAAATCTGCCATCCTTACCTGCCTGGCCTACATGTGACTCCAGACCCACAGCAATGTAGTTGACTCTCAATTACCCCGTAAAGGGCCATTAGTGATGGGCTGTCAATGCTGTCCCAGCCGGTGACGCCCATGGCCCCCCAAATATTTTTTTTCAATTGGTCCTGAGAAAATTATAGGTGATATTGTAACTTGTCTACTGGGAATCTGTTTGGCAAATGCTTCTCTTTATTTCCTGTCTTGCAGATGTACAAGGGGCTGGGCCCAACAACATCACCATTATCGTCTCCATCATTGCCCTCATTGCCATCATCATCATCATCATCATCATCGGCATCACATTATATTGTAAACCACTTCAGAAATCATGTTGTGGAAACATAGAAGGTAATAGTTCACTTTAATCTTGGGTAGTATGCCATGGTCGCATGACATCAAAATCCAGCTGGTCACCATCGGCCATTTTGTGTGTTAGATTCGGCCATCTTGTCTCTCAGAATCACTTGTCATTATCATGGTCAAGATGTGAACATGGGAATCGTCACACTGAGCTCGACGTTGGGTATTCAGCCGTGTCCCTCAGGATCCCAACCCTTGACCTCTCCACCTCTCTCGTTTCAGATTCGACTCCGCTCGATCAGCGCCTGGCTCGAGCTCCCACGATTCCCAACAACTACGTGAGTAATTGCTAAGGGGGGTAACCACTCCCCCCCCCAGCAGCTCCTCCCCCCCCCAACCCCCCCACCCCACCCCCCCCCCCCCCCCCCACCCACACACACACATAAAGCCACAAAGATTCCATTCCACCTCCTGGGCAGAGCAACACTTGTTAAACTCAGCAGTTCCTTGTTTAATTCTACATCAAGTGATAGACAGCGACAGCAGTTTCCATTTATTGGGGGTGATGATGGCGTAGTGGGATTGCCACTGGACTATTAATTCAGAGGCCCAGGGTAATGCTCTGGGGACCAGTGTTCAAATCCCACCACGGCAGATGGTGAACTTTGAATTCAATAAAAATCTGGAATTAAAAGTCTAACGATGACCATGAAACCATTGCTGACTAAAAACCGATCTGATTCACTAATGTCCTAAAGGGAAGAAAATCTGCCACCCATACCTGGTCTGGCCTACATATGACTCCAGAGCCATGGCAATCTGGTTGACTCTTAACTGTTCTCGGAAATGGCTGGGCGAGCCGCTCAGTTCAAGGGGCAATTAGAGATGGGCAATAAATGATGGCCCAGCCAACGACACCCATATCCCATGCATAAAACAAAAATTAAATGCAGGGAACCTCATAATATAAATAAAAAGCATTTGCCCAAACTTTTATGATGCTTTAATTGCACCCCTGACTCCCCAAAAACCCAGGCTTTTAACCCTTACTGTACCTATAATATAATATATCTTTAATTCAGACATCCCCCTTAAAAAAACGAACCAGCAGTATAAAAAGATGGCTTCATTTTCCAAAGCCTTCAAACACTAAACATTTCTCATTACGAAACACAACAATTTATAAGTTACATATCATATTACATTTAAGTATGCAAACTTAAACATGAGTATAGTCCATTTCAGTCTTTCTTTTCCACCTTCGAACGATCCATCCTTTGCACATTTCATATCATCATAAAGCATTAGCAATCACGTTTTCTCTCACTGCTACATGTATAATTTTTAAGTTAAATGGATGAAGCAATAAACTTCATCGAAAGTCTTGCATTAAACCTTTCCAAAAATCTTAATGTATTGTGGTCTGTATATACAATTGTCTCTGATGAATTGTCAGCAACATAAATGTCAAAATGTTGCAACACCAATACCAAACTCAATGTATCCTTCTCGATGGTTGAAATAGAATATTTCTTTTGATAAATATTTAGATTCCGAGAAAAATAACTAACAGACCTTTCTATTCTTTTGTCATCTTTCTGTAACAGTACAGCACCAACACCCACATCACTCACATTAATTGCCCTTTAAGTCACGTTTGGTAATAAAATTCACCTGTGCCACATTTTCAGCACAGTCTTCCAATGTTGAATAGGATATGAATTTGACTTTGTAATTGCGTTGACTTTTCTGTAGTCCACAAACAATTGTGTTCCATCGAGTTTTGGTACCATCACAGTAGGTGAGCTCCAATCGCTGCAACTCACATCGATGATATCATTCAATTTCCGTTTGTACCTGTGTTAACTTTAGTGGATTGAGCCTGCATGGGTGTTGCTTAATCGGAGTAGCATTGCCTACATCTACCTCAGGTATAATTATTTTTGTACTTCCCAATTTAGTTGGTGCTATACTGTTACAGGAAGAGGACAAAAGCATAGAAAGGCCTGTTAGTTATTTTTCTCGGAATCTAAATATTTCAATTTAGTTCCACATACAACTCTATGTGACTGCAATAACTCTTTCAGGTCACTTTGATCTTCCTCTGGAAGGTAACTCAGTATTTTATCCCAATTTCTTATCACTTCCTCTTTGTCCAATCTAATTTGAGATTTCTTTTGGTTGTACCTATCTGGTAAAAAAAATTAGTTAACTCCTCTTTGCTTTAATCTTTCCTCATGGAATTGCCTCTGGAAATCAGTAGACACATCCATTATGGTCGACAAATACTGATTCCCACTTTTTGTTTTAGTCAGAGGTCCCAAGCAATCAGTCAGAACCCTTGTAAAATGTTACTCAAGTGCTGGAATGGGCATTAAGGGTGCTGGTTTGTCCGACATGTATCGCCTGACGTGTGTCATGTACAGCAAAATTCATCGACATCCTGATGCAGTCCAGGCCAATAAAAATATTTCTGTATTTTTGTTTGAGTTTTCCTTACTCCTAAATGACCCCCTACTGGAGCCTCATGCGCTACCCGACTAACCTCCTTTCTATAACCCACCGGTAACACCACTTGATGGCTATCTGTCCACTTCTCATCTGCGTGAATATGTAATGTTCTCCATTTTTTCATTAATACATTATTTCTAGCTGGTATACAATCAGCTTCTATTTCCGTATATGCTTTCTGATACAACTACTTTATCTCTGAGTCTTTCTGCTGCAGTTCTACCAACCTTCTTGAACTAAAGATACCCACGTCATCCACCACTTCTCTTGTTCTTTATTTTGTTTAATTCATTCAAATTCTGTGCATGCCTGACATGGTTCTTTCCTTAGATTTCTAAACCTCTGTCTGTAGGTGTCTGGTACGAGTACATATGCACTTAATGTGTGTTTTTACTCACCTGATCATAATCCTAGATTCCGCCTCTGACAGTGATGCAAACATTTCACTAGCTCTACCGACCAACTTTGTTTCAACCAACACTACCCAAGTGGTCTTTGGACAATTCAATTGCTTAGCCACTTTCTCAAAGGAGATGTATAAGAAGGACGGGTCGCATCTAAACCGGAGAGGCATAAATATCCTGGCCGCGAGGTTTGCGAGTGTCACACGGGAGGGTTTAAACTAGTATGGCAGGGGGGTGGGCACGGGAGCAATAGGTCAGAAGGTGAGAGCATTGAGGGAGAACTAGGGAATAGGGACAGTGTGGCTCTGAGGCAGAGCAGACAGGGAGAAGTTGCTGAACACAGCGGGTCTGGTGGCCTGAAATGCATATGTTTTAATGCAAGGAGCATTACGGGTAAGGCAGATGAACTTAGAGCTTGGATTACTACTTGGAACTATGATGTTGTTGCCATTACAGAGACCTGGTTGAGGGAAGGGCAGGATTGGCAGCTAAACGTTCCAGGATTTAGATGTTTCAGGCGGGATAGAGGGGGATGTAAAAGGGGAGGCGGAGTTGCGTTACTTGTTCGGGAGAATATCACAGCTGTACTGCGAGAGGACACCTCAGAGGGCAGTGAGGCTATATGGGTAGAGATCAGGAATAAGAAGGGTGCAGTCACAATGTTGGGGGTATACTACAGGCCTCCCAACAGCCAGCGGGAGATAGAGGAGCAGATAGGTAGACAGATTTTGGAAAAGAGTAAAAACAACAGGGTTGTGGTGATGGGAGACTTCAACTTCCCCAATATTGACTGGGACTCACTTAGTGCCAGGGGCTTAGACGTGGCGGAGTTTGTAAGGAGCATCCAGGAGGGCTTCTTAAAACAATATGTAGACAGTCCAACTAGGGAAGGGGCGGTACTGGACCTGGTATTGGGGAATGAGCCCGGCCAGGTGGTAGATGTTTCAGTAAGGGAGCATTTCGGTAACAGTGACCACAATTCAGTAAGTTTTAAAGTACTGGTGGACAAGGATAAGAGTGGTCCAAGGATGAATGTGCTAAATTGGGGGAAGGCGAATTATAACAATATTAGGCGGGAACTGAAGAACATAGATTGGGGGCGGATGTTTGAGGGCAAATCAACATCTGACATGTGGGAGGCTTTCAAGTGGCAGTTGAAAGGAATACAGGACCGGCATGTTCCTGTGAGGAAGAAAGATAAATACGGCAATTTTCGGGAACCTTGGATGACAAGTGATATTGTAGGCCTCGTCAAAAAGAAAAAGGAGGCATTTGTCAGGGCTAAAAGGCTGGGAACAGACGAAGCCTGCGTGGAATATAAGGAAAGTAGGAAGGAACTTAAGCAAGGAGTCAGGAGGGCTAGAAGGGGGTCACGAAAAGTCATTGGCAAATAGGGTTAAGGAAAATCCCAAGGCTTTTTACACGTACATAAAAAGCAAGAGGGTAGCCAGGGAAAGGGTTGGCCCACTGAAGGATAGGCAAGGGAATCTATGTGTGGAGCCAGAGGAAATGGGCGAGGTAGTAAATGAATACTTTGCATCAGTATTCACCAAAGAGAAGGAATTGGTAGATGTTGAGTCTGGAGAAGGGGGTGTAGATAGCCTGGGTCACATTGTGATCCAAAAAGACGAGGTGTTGGGTGTCTTAAAAAATATTAAGGTAGATAAGTCCCCAGGGCCTGATGGGATCTACCCCAGAATACTGAAGGAGGCTGGAGAGGAAATTGCTGAGGCCTTGACAGAAATCTTTGGATCCTCGCTGTCTTCAGGGGATGTCCCGGAGGACTGGAGAATAGCCAATGTTGTTCCTCTGTTTAAGAAGGGTAGCAAGGATAATCCCAGGAACTACAGGCCGGTGAGCCTTACTTCAGTGGTAGGGAAATTACTGGAGAGAATTCTTCGAGACAGGATCTATTCCCATTTGGAAGCAAATGGACGTATTAGTGAGAGGCAGCACGGTTTTGTGAAGGGGAGGTCGTGTCTCACTAACTTGATAGAGTTTTTCGAGGAGGTCACTAAGATGATTGATGCAGGTAGGGCAGTAGATGTTGTCTATATGGACTTCAGTAAGGCCTTTGACAAGGTCCCTCATGGTAGACTAGTACAAAAGGTGAAGTCACACGGGATCAGGGGTGAGCTGGCAAGGTGGATACAGAACTGGCTAGGCCATAGAAGGCAGAGAGTAGCAATGGAGGGATGCTTTTCTAATTGGAGGGCTGTGACCAGTGGTGTTCCACAGGGATCAGTGCTGGGACCTTTGCTCTTTGTAGTATATATAAATGATTTGGAGGAAAATGTAACTGGTCTGATTAGTAAGTTTGCAGATGACACAAAGGTTGGTGGAATTGGGGATAGCGATGAGGACTGTCGGAGGATACAGCAGGATTTAGATTGTCTGGAGACTTGGACGGAGAGATGGCAGATGGAGTTTAATCCGGACAAATGTGAGGTAATGCATTTTGGAAGGTCTAATGCAGGTAGGGAATATACAGTGAATGGTAGAACCCTCAAGAGTATTGAAAGCCAAAGAGATCTAGGAGTACAGGTCCACAGGTCATTGAAAGGGGCAACACAGGTGGAGAAGGTAGTCAAGAAGGCATACGGCATGCTTGCCTTCATTGGCCGGGGCATTGAGTATAAGAATTGGCAAGTCATGTTGCAGCTGTATAGAACCTTAGTTAGGCCACACTTGGAGTATAGTGTTCAATTCTGGTCGCCACACTACCAGAAGGATGTGGAGGCTTTAGAGAGGGTGCAGAAGAGATTTACCAGAATGTTGCCTGGTATGGAGGGCATTAGCTATCAGGAGCGATTGAATAAACTCGGTTTGTTCTCACTGGAACGAAGGAGGTTGAGGGGAGACCTGATAGAGGTATACAAAATTATGAGCGGCATAGACAGAGTGGATAGTCAGAGGCTTTTCCCCAGGGTAGAGGGGTCAATTACTAGGGGGCATAGGTTTAAGGTGAGAGGGGCAAGGTTTAGAGTAGATGTACGAGGCAAGTTTTGTACGCAGAGGGTAGTGGGTGCCTGGAACTCGCTACCGGAGGAGGTAGTGGAAGCAGGGACGATAGGGACATTTAAGGGGCATCTTGACAAATATATGAATAGGATGGGAATAGAAGGATACGGACCCAGGAAGTGTAGAAGATTGTAGTTTAGTCGGGCAGCATGGTCGGCACGGGCTTGGAGGGCCGAAGGGCCTGTTCCTGTGCTGTACATTTCTTTGTTCTTTGTTCTTTGTTCTTTGAGATGCAAAGCATTTCCACATATTTCTCATCAAACCTTGGCAGTATTTGAATATATTTAAACGTATCCCTACTGGGCACGTTTCTCCTTCCTCGAGACCTTCCTCAGCTTCTGCCTTTACTCCAACCTTGTCCGTTGATATTCGTTTTGAATTCCAGCTTCCAAAATTCAAATACTTTCTCATTTTCCATTGCTTTTCTCGCTTTTTCCTCCTCCCTTTCTTCCTTTGCCAATCTTTCCAATTCTCCCTCTTTCTTTCTCTTCTGCCACAGACACTCTCTCCTTTTCTTTTCCTGAACCTCTAATGTTTCATTTGTAATTGAATTCTAACTAATTCTAATGATTCAGGCTGTATCCCTGGCAAGTTTAAATGCTGAGCTATTGTTTGTATCACCTCCATCTTCCTCACCCCTTCTGGTAAACGTGTCCGCCAAACCGAAAATTTTAGTTTTAGTCAGCCTTTGCAAACCAGCCCAAATCACCTCTTCCACACCAAGAATACCTTTTGCAACCGAAAGAGCCATCTCCAGTCTTTCCCTGTTTAAACTGGACCACCTGAAAGAAAGCATCCATTCCTCACACACTCACACCCAAGCCAAACAAGGAATTATACTTTTAAATCCCAGTAAAGAGCCCCAGTTTTATTACAACCGCGGGCCAGACCCCAACAGTGGATAGGATACTGGACAGAAACCCCGATATTTATTGTAATTTTGTAAGACTGGAAAGGACACCTCCCTCCAGGCGTGATTTCACAAAGAAACAAGGATGTGGTACATTAAAACAAACTTTATTACACTCAGGGATACTTGCTGTACAGAGATGTCTTGAGTACTCCATTTTGAGAAAGAGGGAGATCCTTTGAGATTGCTTAAAAGAAAGAGACCTGACACCCTGTCAGAACTAGGCAGAATCTCTGGCTCTACTTCTTCAGAGGCCTCTCAGCTTGCCTCCCAGCCCCGAAATAATGCTGGAGTTCAACACCAGACTGCTTCAACCCCTTGCTCCTCCCATTAACTACATCATCTTGTTCAGCTGAACACAATGTCTCTAATTATCTCCTCCGCAGAGAACCCTCTTCACATAAATAAAAATCCATGAGTCCAAACTTTTACGATGCTTTAATTGCACCTCATGGCAAAAAAAAAAAAGAAGCTGACTTGCAAACCAGAATTTTGAAAAACATGATTGCAGCAGTCGCACACACTAACCCAGGCTTTTAACCCTTACTGCAGCAAATACATACAATGCAATAGGTCTGAAATTCCTACATTCATCACAGACTTGAAACATTAATTCTGTTTCTATCCTGAAAGATGCCGCCGGGCCTGCTGAGTTTTTCCGACGTCCTCTGTTCTTGTCTCAGATTCCGGAATCCGCAGTATTTTGCACATTTCCCTCTCCCCATTGTCTCCGTGCAATTTCACAGGGATCCACAGACTACATTCCATCTCAAGTGTGTGAGGGGGTTTCACACAGTTTCCAAAACCCAGGGAGACCAGAACTGCACGCGGTGCCCTCAAGGTCTTTGGACAATGACTTTGCCCCGAGTTTTAGTGTGTCTCTCGTCATGTAGTGCTGGGCATTGGGAGGCGCCAGTGTCTTTCACTGAGTTGATGGTCAATATCAGGAGCCTAGCAATTGTCTTCAGGCAGGCGGGTGTGGAATGTGCTCGATGGAGAGAAGGTGCACTTTCTACGATGCAGTTGCTGTTCACTTTAATAGAGCTGATGCACAGCGTGACTATTTGGAAAGTGAAACAGCAGCAACAATAATTAGATAGAACCCTGAGAATACCAAAATATTTCACCAGAGCTTCGGTCAATCACACTTAACACTGAGCCACAGGAAGAGATAGTAGGGAACCATGACCGCAGGCTCTGGGACAGAGGGAGCTTTTCAGGAGCATCTTCAAGGAGGAGAGAGAGAACGAGGCTCGGAGGTTTAGGGGGGGAATTCTGCCGCTGAAGTAATTCCACTGGCGGAGTGGTGGGTGTTTGGCACACCAGAATTGGAGAAGGGCAGAAATCTTGAGGGATTGTCATGGCGGCAGGAGTTTTCAGAGGGAGGGTTTAAGAGACTGGCGGAGGTTACAGAGATCGGGAGGGTTGTAGGGGCTGGAGGAGGTTACAGAGAGAGGGAGGGTTGTAGGGGCTGGAGGAGGTTACAGAGATAGGGAGGGTTGTAGGGGCGGGAGGAGGTTACAGAGATAGGGAGGGTTGTAGGGGCGGGAGGAGGTTACAGAGATAGGGAGGGTTGTAGGGGCGGGAAGAGGTTACAGAGATTGGGAGGGTGGTAGGGGCTGGAGGAGGTTACAGAGATAGGGAGGGTTGTAGGGGCTGAGGGAGGTTATAGGGATAGGGAGGGTTGTAGGGGCTGGAAGAGGTTACAGAGATAGGGAGGGTTATAGGGGCTGGAGGAGGTTACAGATTGGAAGGGTTGTATGGGCTGGAGGAGGTTACAGAGATAGGGAGGGTTGTAGGGGCTGGAGTAGTTTACAGAGATAGGGAGGGTTGTAGGGGCTGGAGGAGGTTACAGAGATTGGGAGAGCTGTAGGGGCTGGAGGAGGTTACAGAGATAGGGAAGGTTGTAGGGACTGGAGGAGGTTACAGAGCTAGGGAGGGTTGTAGGCACTGGAGGAGGTTACAGAGATAGAGAGGGTTGTAAGGGGCTGGAGGAGGTTACAGAGATAGGGAGGGTTGTAGAGGCTGGAGGAGGTTACAGAGATCAGGTGGGTTGTAGGGGCTGGAGGAGGTTACAGAGATAGGGAGGGCTGTAGTGTCTGGAGGAGTTTACAGAGATAGGGAGGGTTGTAGAGGCTGGAGGAGGTTACAGAGATAAGGAGGGTTGAAGGGGCTGGAGGAGGTTACAGAGATAGGGAGGGTTGTAGGGGCGGGAGGAGGTTACAGAGATAGGGAGGGTTGTAGGGGCTGGGGGAGGATACAGAGATTGGGAGGGTTGAAAGGGGTTGGAGGAGGTTACAGAGATAGGGAGGGCTATAGGTACTGGTGGAGGTTTCAGAGATAGGGAGGGCAATTGGTGCTGATGTTAGTTTCAGAGATAGGGAGGGCTGTAGGTGCTGATGTTAGTTTCAGAGATAGGGAGGGCTGTAGGTGCTGGTGAGGTTACAGAGTAGGGACGGCTGTGGGTGCTGGAGGAGGTTTCAGAAGCAGGGAGGCTTCTGGGGGCCTGAGGGGGTGACCGGGATAGGAAGGGTAAAGGCATGGGAATGTTTGAAGAAATGTTCAGAATTGAAGTGTTTCCTGAATGGTAAACGTATCAGCAACCAAGGTTCGTGATGGGTAAATGGAACTAGGTGCAGCATAGGGCATGGGGGATAACAGAGTGGCAGATGAGCTGAGGAAGGGGTTAAAGGTGGGATATAACCCAGGAGACTCATGGGGCCTCTGTTGCTCCGGATTGGGTTCAGCAGCAGTCTGGAGCCGAGCGACATTGCCGATCAGGAGAGGCGGGCTGAAATTCAGCTCGGGGCCCGAGTGGGATTGGGGGCATCGCGGGTGACCACGCATTGGAAGGTTCTTTGTTAACATTGCCCCCTTGAACTTTGCAGGAAAACGGAGCAACGGAGCAGGAAGCTACGACAATTTATGCCGTGGTGCAGCGTCCGAGCCCGACGTGAAACGGATAGGAGCAAAGCAAGGTGCCGCGAGGCAGTCGAAGGGCCCACAACTGGTACAACCGGCGTCCATTGTGTTCACAGCAAGATCCCGCCAGCAGCAGCACTGAAAGAGAAACGTGAAAGAGAAAAGAGACTTTGCTTCAGATAATGTTTCCGAGCGTGCTTCCTTCACCCTACGATTGTCGTTTACAGTCCTTATGTCGCAGCCCGTCCTGGTTTTCCTGCAGTTTTTCAAAGCACAGCATTCACTTCTTTCCTGGAGAGACAGATACCCTGTTGCATCAAACTGTGCTTTCAAGTCGTGGCCTGATTTCAGGCCCATGGAGTGTAGAAAAGGCAGTGCTCACAGGCAGCAGGCCCTCCAGAGAAAGACAGTCAATTCATCCCAGCTTCTCTGGGGAGAGTTAGCAGATTCTGGCCTTGGCCTGGACAGCCTGGAATGGTTCCCCTGTGAGCAGGTTCATCCAGGCTCTCTCCCAGTTCAGCCTTCCTGGAGGAAAACGGAAGGAGGAGAGAGTGGGCCTTCTCCCAAAGCCGCCAGGAGTCAAACGGAAACCAAACTGAAAACCTCGTGACCCTGAAAACATTCCGGTGGGAGCTCCAATCACCACCTGTTACTGGGCACAGCACAGCCTTTTGGGAGCTCCAATCACCACCTGTTACCGGGCACAGCACAGCCTTTTGGGAGCTCCAATCACCACCTGTTACTGGGCACAGCACAGCCTTTTGGGAGCTCCAATCACCACCTGTTACCGGGCACAGCACAGCCTTTTGGGAGCTCCAATCACCACCTGTTACCGGGCACAGCACAGCCTTTTGGGTCAGTCATCGACCGTCAGCCAAATCAATCAAACCGAGACCCGGCCAATCTCTGTCATTGGTGCCGGCCAGTCCACAGGTCCAGTCCAAACCAGCACAGGCTCCTACTTGAATTAAAGGCACAGGCCGCTACTTTCTTTTGCTTGAATTAAGGATACAGGCTGACTTAAAGTCACATGTCCATAAATCATCCATGGATCAAAAATGTAGCAACAAAAGAAAAGAAAAGGAAAATAAGGGAATGAACAGGAAGGACCCTTACCCCATATAAAATGAAACCTCAGGGCACGGACTTTTCATTATGAGATATGCAAGATATAAGTCGCAAACACATATTCATCCCTAGCATACAAATTCTCTTCCCAGTCTCTACATTGGTACTCAGCCCCTAAACATGTGACAAAGCAGCCCCAATCATGTTATCCTTTCCGGGAATATGTACAATTTTAATATTGAACTGTGGTAATGATGAACTCCAATGGAATAACCTTGAATCCCGAGTTCTAACCTCCTCTATCAGCGCAAGTGGATTATGGTCTGGAAATGTCTAGGCTGGCCAGCGCTGCTTCGCCCACTAACATGGCCGTCAATCTCCCAAACTCCACTTGCCGATCTGTGCACCACAATGGTTTCGCTTTTTTCTGCAACATGTCCAACGCGCACTGTATTTCAGTCTCTAGCTGAGCCAGTCACCGTGCTTTTAGTCAAGACGGATGAGGCATTATTCAGAGTTTCTTACGTCTACATCATGATTAATTAACACAGTGCCCCCTGGTGTTTCCCAATAACTCTGTCTGGACTTTTTCAGTATCTCGTCTAGTGCCGCCAGTCTTTTCTGATTGTCTAAATAATGTTTATCCAAATTTCAAGGATCTCCTGTATCAAAACTGGAAGTGCTAGTGGCAATGCTGAGGGAAATATGGGGTGCATTTTTAACCAATAAAACACTCTTCAACCCCTCCAGCTTTATGTTAACTCTTTTCCTTCACGTGGCTGCCTTCAGTAACAAGTAAAACTGAGGGTTCAATCTCTGCAGAGTTGACTGGCTGTGTCTGCACCATTCTTTGATTTACAGCATTTACCTTCTGATCGGAGTTTCCACAATCGGAGCCCTGCTGTGGGATTCTCCGTCGGCGGGATACTCCGCTTTGCCAGCGGCGCACCCCGTGCCCACGGCTTTACCAATGGTGTAGGGGTGGCCCAATGGCCGGCTGTGGCAATGGAGGTGCCCACTGCCGGCGGGGGGGGGGGGGGTGAGCCGCGCCAGAATGCGGGGCTGGCAGGACGGAGAATCCCGCCCCTTATCTCCAATTCGTAATATGGGCTGGAGCAATTTGTTCTTTCCAGATTTCAACTTTTCTGCTTTACTTTCAGAATCGGGGATCACACTTTATTGACTTGAGGAACTTCCTGGTTTTAGCTAACAGCTGCGGTGGCAGCATCACTGCTTGGTTCTCCATCTACCTTCCTCGCAATTTTCAAAAGCAATTGATTACTGATGACTTCACCTCCTTTGCTATTTGCTTCTTTTACCTTGAAGAGGCACTGTGGACCGTTAAAAGGATGTGGGTGAGCCAGCTGTCTGTTTGGTATCACCTCACAGTCCTTACTGTCCTCATCCTGTCACGTTATCGTGTATATTTCCCTTCAAAGCAGGCATGCTCCGGGACGCTATCGTGTATATTTCCCTTCAAAGCAGGCATGCTCCAGGGAATATTTGCACCTGAATTGAATGGCAATGGCTTTGCTACAAGAGGCCACAACAAATTACTTTTGGAAAAGCCTGAGTCACCTCCTTTTTCTGATTTTCTGTCTTCTTTCCTAGCTTGGGAAGGATTATTTGCCACTTGTTCTAGATCAGAACCAAAACCAAATTCAGAACTCTCGTCTGAATCTTCACCCCTGTTAGTACGACTAAATTCAAACTCCTCTTTCTTATGACTTTGGTCTTAGAATTCTCAGAATCTGGTTCACTCCCACCGTCATTCGATATGTGATTAGGGTATTTCAACATGTCTTTTGCTGAGTCATTTGCTACCTCCCACATGGCCTACCGTTGGCATCTCATGTACTATCTGCAGTACCTCCCTCCGACTCTCTGTAATCTTGTGAGAAGCTACAACCCACACTCCTACCAAATCATTCCCCCAAAGTTGGTCTACTCTGTCCACTGGGAATCCCTCAACCAGCCCGACAAATACTGGAGCTGACATAAATCACATTCCAAATGTACTTTATACAATGGAACTGGGAAACAATCTCCATCTATCCCATTCACTAATACCTCGGCTTTCATTTGCTCTCTGGAGGGAAAAACAATTCCTCCTCCAGTAAGAGTTTGAGTCGCACCTGTGTCCATTAAGCTTGTTATGGGTTTGGCGACATCAGTTGAGGAAAATGGGGTAACTTTCCCCTGAGGCAGAAACCTGGCATATCTCTCATCCACCCCATTCCTCACACCTCCTAAAGTAGCGTTTCCCTCAGGTCTCCTAAGTCCAGCTACAGTCTGCCCTGGAGAATTCTCCACTTGCGTTCCCTTTTCACGATCCTCCTTATAAACTCCCGCAAGTCCCATGGGCTTTCCTTGTAACTTCCAACATGCTGAGCAAACATGTCCCATCTTTTTACAATGGGAACACCTCAGCTTTCGAGTCGCACCTTCACCCTCAGTACCTCCCTTCCTGGTCTGAGGAGGAGATCTCGGAAACATTCCCAGCCATCCATTCCTTACCTTGTCTACCTGCCTTCCTCTCACTCTCCCACTTCCTATCCTTTTCAAAATTATGGGGGTGATGCAACAAATGTTTAAATTATGGATTCGCTGATAATCGTCAGCCATAATTGCTGACGATTACCAGTTTGTACCCTCTGGTCTTCAACATGAGTTCTTATTATCAAAGGTAAGGAGATCTTAAATTGCTCTAAGAGAATGACCTCTCTCAGAGCCTCATAGTTCGTTGCCACTCCCAATGTGTTGCCACTCCCAATGTTCGTAGCCATCTATTAAAATTGTTCTGTTTACCCTTTCAAATACTGTATAAGTCTGTCCATGCTGTCTCCTTTAATTCCAATTTTTTTTTTCCTATATGCGTCAGAACCCAATTCATACGCATCCAGATTAGCATTTGTTACCTCGTCGGAATTCATAAAATCATAGAATTTACAGTGCAGAAGGAGGCCATTTGGCCCATCGAGTCTGCACCGGCTCTTGGAAAGAGCACCCGACTTAAGCCCACACCTCCACCCTATCCCTGTAACCCAGCAACCACCTAACCTAAGGGCAGTTTATCATGGCCAATCCACCTAACCCGCACATCTTTGCACTGTGGGAGGAAACCGGAGCACCCGGAGGAAACCCACGCACACACGGGGAGGACGTGCAGACTCCGCACAGACAGTGACCCAAGCCGGGAATCGAACCCGGGACCCTGGAGCTGTGAAGCAACGGTGCTAACCACAGTGCTACCGCGCTCTGAGAGAGAAGCATAAACTTCCTGAACCCCCTGTGCTTATCCGGTCTGCGTGAGTCACGCCCACTTTTCTCTGGGCAACTCCATTTGGTTTACTATTTTCTCAAAAACTCTAAGAAAGGGTTTTACCGCCTTCTCACCGAGGTTTGAGCTAGCTTGTGTAAATTTAAACATATCGCCATTGGGTTCTGTCCTAGGATTAAGCTCTTCTCTACTTTTTGGCAGCCTCTCACCCATTTCTAGTGCCGTACGACGGAAGTCTTTCTCTAACTCCAACGTCCTCATTTCCATCTCCATTTCCTTCTGCTTCCTTTCCATTCCTCTCTGCTGCATCTCCATTTCTTGTCCTTTTTTTGTCTCTGTTCCCTTTCCTTTTGCACCCCCTCCATTTCTATTCTTTTCCATTCCCTGTCGCGCTCTAACAGCAACTGAATTCTCTCCAGCTCAACGTCCTCGGAAAATGTCCCTGATGCTGCGCCGTGGGCTCCCCTGTGCTGCTCTCATCTCTTCCAAGTTTAAATGCTGAGCGACCACTTCAATTATCTCCACCTTTTTAGCTCCAGCGGGTACCTCTATTCCTAATTCAACTACCAATTTGACTAGCTTGTCTTTTCGAAGCTCTTTTCAATAAACCCAAGACAAGTCTTCCACCTGAAGAAAATGCTTAGCTTCCAGAGCCACCCTGTTAGATCACTGCAAACCTGGTGTCTTTTTGTTTAATTTATACTGGAACGCAAACTTTGCTGTCCACCAGTCCAAAGATCCCGGACCCAAGCCCCCTGTTATAACACGCTGGACTCAGGAGCGGTCAATCACAGCCCCATCAGGGCCCCGGAGTCACTACACAAGTGAATTAAGGAATCATTCTTATAAAAATACCCACGGTCTTTGGCTCTTGGCTGTCCAATAATTATACTCACCAGGTTTGTAAGTTGAAACACAATTACTGGCTGTTTACAAAAAGAATAATGATGAAATATGCAACAGAAACAGTTGGCTAAATGTAACCTAACTCCTATTTTAACTTGCCTCCCCACTTTTGTAAGGGCCACGAAGAATCCAGCACGAGTTTTAAGGATACAAAGTAATAACATTTATTTACTATAACATATATACATAACAGTAGCAGTAACTTCCCTTGCTACATACTCCTTCCTGCTGGTTCCTGAACTGGCCAGCTTTATTTATACTAGGAGTTTACTAGTGGTTTTTCCACCCCCCTCATTGGGGAAGCTCATACTCCCACAGGATTGTGGGATAGTCATTAGTCCCCAGCCAATGGTAAGTAGGCAGGTTATAACATCCCTCCCCCCCCAAAGTCCAAGGAATCCACCGAAGACCCTGGCGAAGGAGGGCGTCGGACTCGTTTTGCCGCAGGCCGGACACCATTTGCACCCGGCGCTGGATCAGGCGGTGTGTAACGAGACGAAGACCGGCGCTTCCGTGATGAACGGCGCAACGGTTGTACATCCACGGCCCGTGGACCCGAGGATTCCCCCTCTGATGCATCCTGTGTCTCCATCTCGGAGTCAGAGCCTGCTGCCTCCGTCATGTCAGCGTCTCTATCTCCATTTGGTCCCGTAACGACCTGTGCAGGCTTCGAGTGAGGCACCAGTGGAAGATTGTGAGGACTACCTTCCCTTGTCTCTGGTCTCTGCGGTGTAGAAATTAGCTCCGGGGGCGGGGAATCTTTTGAGGGGATAGTCTTCTGGACCGAACGTGGTCTACATGTTTTCGCTGGAGACGACCCTGGGCTTGCACTTGGTAAGATATAGGGCCCGTCTGGTGAAAGATTACACCAGGAACCCATTGGGCACCACCAGCAAAATTCCGAACGAACACTGGGTCACCGGGCGCAAACTGCCGAATCGGCCGATGCCGGGAAAATCCCTGTCCCTGCCGTTCTTGTGTGTGGCGTACTTTTGCGCCAATGTCCGGGAAAACCATACTAAGGCGGGTGCGAAGTCTCCGGCCCATTAGGAATTCTGCGGGAGCTACCCCAGTCACTGCATGGGGGGTGGTCCTGTACGTAAACAAAAAGCGAGCCAGTCTCGTGTCCATTGATCCGGAAGACTGCTTCTTTAGGCCTCTTTTGAATGTCTGCACTGCGCGCTCTGCCAACCCATTTGAAGCCGGGTGGTAAGGGGCAGTGCGGATATGGCGGATGCTGTTCATCTTCGTGAACCTCGCGAACTCCTCACTCGTGAATGGAGTGCCGTTATCCGTGACCAGCACCTCGGGGAGGCCATGCGTACTAAACGATAAACGCATCTTTTCAATTGTTGCGCAGGACGTTGTCCCCTGCATCTTATGCACCTCTAGCCATTTGGACTGGGCGTCAATTAGTGGAAGGAACATGGATCCTTGAAAAGGGCCTGCGAAATCCGCATGCAAGCGTGCCCAAGGCCGCCGTGGCCACTCCCAGTGATGTAGGGGCGCGGCCGGCGGAAGCTTCTGATGCTCCTGGCAAATGGAGCAGTTTTGGGCCACCTTCCCAATGTCGGTGTTGAGGCCTGGCCACCAGACATAACTCCGGGCCAACATTTTCATTTTGGTCACACCTGGATGCCCATTGTGCAAGTCTGTTAGTATCAGCTCCTGGCCTTTTTCCGGGACAATCACACGCGTCCCCCACAAGAGGATGCCGTCTTCCACGCTGAATTCTGACAGCTTGGAGGAAAATGCCCGCAACTCGCCTGGGAGCTGTCTATGCTGCCCACCATACACGACTATGTGCCGAACCTTTGACAGGACTGGCTCCGTCTGGGTCCCACTCACGGATCTGTGATGCCATGACAGGCAAGGTGTCCATAAAATTTAGGGTTGCAACCACCTCACCGGTCGTGGGGGTCGACATGGGGCCGGTCGATAAAGGCAATCGGCTCAGTGCGTCAGCATTTGCTATCTGCGTACCTGGTTTGTGCTCCAGAGAATACTCGTATGCAGCGAGCAACAAAGCCCAGCGCTGGATCCGTGCAGAAGCAATGGGCGGTATTGGCTTATCCTCTCTGAAAAGTCCCAGCAGGGGCTTATGATCAGTCACGATAGTGAAATGGCGGCCGTACACGTACTGGTGGAAGCGTTTCACCGCAAAAACCACTGCCAGGCCCTCCTTCTCGATCTGCGCGTACTTCTTCTCCGCTGCAGTCAATGTGCGGGAGGCGAAAGCTATCGGTCGCTCGGCCCCGTTCTCCACCTTGTGGGGCAGGACGGCCCCAATACCATACGGGGATGCATCACATGTGACGAGCAAAGGCTTTCCCGGATCATAGTGGGTTAGTAACCCAGACGACGACAATTGTTGCTTTACCCGCCGGAAAGCGGTTTCTTGCGGCTGACCCCAAACCCAGGTGTGATTTTTCTTTAGCAGCAGGTGTAAGGGGGCCAGCGTAGTTGCCAGATTGGGGTGGAACTTCCCGTAATAGTTTACGAGACCGAGAAAAGAACGAAGATGCGAAGTGTCAGTCGGGGTGGGGGCATGTTGAATTGCACGCACCTTCTCTGCGACGGGGTGCAGACCTCCGCGGTCCACCCGATAACCTAGGTAGACTACTTCCTTTGCCTGAAATACGCACTTTGTGCGACGTAAACGGACTCCAGCCTCCGAAAGGCGTCTAAGGACAGCCTCCAGATTTTCCAAATGTTCCTGCTCCGACGTCCCTGTAATCAAAACGTCATCTAGGTAGACAGCCACAGGTGGTAAACCTCTCAAAATGCCCTCCATAACACGTTGAAAAATTGCGCAGACAGAGGATACTCCAAAGGACAACCGTGTATAGTCATACAGGCCCCGGTATGTATTAATCGTTACATATGGTCGGGAGGCAGGGTCCAGCTCCAACTGCAGGTAGGCGCGACTCAGATCTAATTTTGTGAACGAGAGTCCACCTGCAAGCTTCGCGTAGAGATCCTCTATGCGAGGCATTGGATATCGGTCGAGTCGGGGAGCCGTATTCACTGTAAGTTTATAGTCGCCACACAAGCGAACTGTGGCATCTGGCTTCATTACAGGTACAATTGGTGCTGCCCAGTCAGCAAAACGGACGGGCCTGATGATACCCAAACTCTCCAAATGAGTAAGCTCCCCTTCTACCTTCTTGAGCAAGGCATAAGGCACTGGGCACACCCGGAAATAGCACGGCGTGGCTCCTGGTTCAACTTGGATACGGGCTACGGCCCCTTTTATTTTCCCCAAACCAGGCTGGAATACATCTGGGTATCGTCCTAGCACCTCAGTCAACCCTCCAGAAACTGTTTGGAGGATGTGCTGCCATTGCAACCGCAAATGGCGCAACCAGTCCCGACCCAACAGGCTGGGCCCATGGCCGCGCACCACAATAAGTGGGAAACGCCCCTCCTGGCGTCCATAGACAACAGGGGTCATTGTAGTTCCTGCAATGTCCAGTGGTTCCCCCGTGTAGGTGGCCAAACTGGCCTGTGAGTCGGTTAATGTAAGGGTCTGTATACCCTGCTTGATGCGGTCGAATGTCCTCTGGGCGATCACGGAGACCGCTGCGCCAGTATCCAACTCCATCTCAAGCGGGTGGCCATTGACCCGTACTGTCACCTTAATGGGGGCCACATGGGGAGCTGCCACACAATGCAGCTGCAGGCAGTCGTCCTCCGTCTCCACGTCCTCAGGAGTAGTCGCCGCAGGTTCATCCACATGGAACGTACGGCCTCTGGGCTGGTCCCAGTTACGGCCCCTGGGCTGGTCCCAGTTTCGGTCGGAACGACGGCACCTCTGGCGCCCCCAGGACCGCCATCCGCGACGGGGTCGGCGCCTACAAGTCTGACACGGACATGGCTCCTCATCCATTGGCTCTGGAGAAGACTCCCTTCGGGGAGGAATGTCCGACGCCCACTGGCGTCGGTCCAGACGTTGCCTCGCCCAAGGTACTGCAGGAGTGCGGGGGGACGTTTTTGGACGGAAGGGGTTGCGCCCCAAGGCATGCACTTCCATTCCCTGTAGCTCTTGTACTCCTCACTCTGCGCTCTCGCGGGACAATACTATTTGAATGGCCTGTTGAAAAGTCAATGTTGGCTCCGCTAACAACGTTCTCTGGGTGGCCGCATTGTTAATACCGCAAACCAAACGGTCGCGTAACATTTCTGACAAGGTCTCACCATAGGCACAGTATTCCGCAATCCCGCGTCGCCTGGATAAAAAAAATCGGCAAGGGATTCTCCAGGGGTCCTCTCAGCAGTATTAAACCGGTAACACTGGACTATCGTGGACGGGGTTGGGTTAAAGTGTTGCCCCACTATATTCACAAGTTCATCAAACGTTTTGGTGTCCGGCGCAGCTGGGTACGTAAGGCTCCTAATCACCCCAAAGGTATGCGGGCCGCAGGCGGTGAGCAATATGACCACCTGGCGCTCGTTTTTGGTGATATTGTTTGCCCGGAAATAGTAACGCATCCGTTGTGTGTACTGGTTCCAGCTTTCCAGCGCAGCATCAAAAACATCCAAACGTCCGTACAGAGGCATGGTCTAATAGAAAACAACTTCCAACCTGTATCCAACAAAAATCCAGGGAGGTGGCTTCAGCAGTGTAGACAGCTATTCACTTTAACCTTCGTCGCCAGTTTTGTAAGGGCCACGAAGAATCCAGCACGAGTTTTAAGGATTCAAAGTAATAACATTTATTTACTATAACATATATACATAACGGTAGCAGTAACTTCCCTTGCTGCACACTCCTTCCTGCTGGTTCCTGAACTGGCCAGCTTTATTTATACTAGGAGTTTACTAGTGGTTTCTCCGCCCCCTCATTGGGGGAGCTCATACTCCCACAGGATTGTGGGATAGCCATTAGTCCCCAGCCGATGGTAAGTAGGCAGGTTATAACGCCCACCCTCCACACTCACATCAGGCAGACAAACACAGAGGGGTGGAAAAGGGGGAAAACCTATGTGATAGAGAAAAGGGCCTTTGCTTCAGATGCTTCCTCGCAAACTTTATTCACAGTCGCCTTGTAGATTACAGTCAGTGTGTTACAGCCCAGACTGTTTTTCCTGCCGTTTTCCAAAGCACCATATTCACTCCATTCTGGAGAGGCGCTGTCCCTGTTTCATCAAACTATGCGTTCAGTTCGTGGCCTGACCTCAGGACTCTCTGGCGTAGAAAAGGCAGTGCCCCCAGGCAGCAGGCCTCTGGAGAAAGATGGTCGATTCACACCAGCTTTTCTGGGGGGAGTTAACAGATTCTGGACTTCGCCTTTACAGCCTGGTATGGTTGTCCTGTAAACTGATTCACCCGGGCTCTCTCCCAGTCCAGCCTTTCTGGGGAAAACAGAGGGAAGAGAGAGTGGGTCTTCTCTCTAAGCTGCCAGGACTCAAACTGAAACCAAGCTGAAAACCTTGTGACTCTGAAAACATTCCAGTGGGAGATCCAATCAGCACCAGGGGCGGGATTCTCCGACCCCCCCGCCGGGTCGGAGAATCGCCGGGGGCTGGCGTGAATCCCGCCCCCGCCGGTTGCCGAATTCTCCGGCACCGGAGAGTCGGCGGGGGCGGGAATCGCGCCGCGCCGGTTGGCGGGCCCCCCCCCCCCCCCCGCGATTCTCCGGCCCGGATGGGGCACCAAAGGCCTTTTCCGCCAGCTGGCGGGGCGGAAATTCATCCGGCACGGGCCTAGCCCCTTAAGGTTGGGGCTCGGCCCCCAAAGATGCGGAGCATTCCACACCTTTGGGGCGGCGCGATGCCCGACTGATTTGCGCCGTTTTGGGCGCCGGTCGGCGGACATCGCGCCGATACCGGAGAATTTCGCCCCTGTTACCGGGCACCGCACAGCCCTTTGGGTCAATTTGTTTGCCATCAGCCAAATCAATCAAACCGAGACCCGGCCAATCTCTGTCACTGGTGCCGGCCAGCCCATAACACCAGTCCAAAGCAGCGCAGGCTTCTGCTTGAATTAAAGGCACAGGCCACTGCTTCCTTCTGCTTGAATTAAAGGCACAGGCCACTGCTTCCTTCTGCTTGAATTAAAGGCACAGGCCACTGCTTCCTTCTGCTTGAATTAAAGGCACAGGCCACTGCTGCTTTCTGCTTGAATTAAAGGCACAGGCTGCCTTAAAGACGCATGTCCATAAATCATCCATGGATCAAAAACGTAACAGCAAAATAAATGAAAAGGGAAATTAGGTGATAAGCAGAAAAATCAGGAAGGCCTCTGATAATATCAAATGGTTGGCAGCCTGCTGAGCCAAGGACAGTAACAGTGAGGCTCACAGCAATTAGGTACCTGTGCGGGGTGGTCATGTGGAAAAGGCACCATAGTGCCGAATCGAGGTGAGTGTCTCTGGGATGGGAGAGGGTGCAGAAGCATTGAGAAGTCAGCGTCGGACCAGTCATGTGCTCTGCAGGGTTGCGGGGCTGTGGGTGGGGGTCAGGGACACCGGAAGGACACGCTGCATCGCCAGGTGGTCCTGCAAGACAAAACACAAGGTGCAGGGCGAAATCGCGGGCAGGCACGGTGTTGGTGGGAGGGTTGACACGCGTGCCAAAGGGACATCGCAATTCATTGCGGGGTTCGCTTGGATCTGCGATGCCGACTTCCGCCTCTCCGACTGCCGCCCACCAATCAGGTCCATCACCCACTGATCTACGACAGTGAAGGTCCGGCGAGCCCCTTCCGGTGTTCTCCCGCTGCCTACACTTGTGGACACCCTTTCCCTGGAGCGATAGAGGAGGCAGAGTGTGGGACACACGGGTGCAGGCAGCGCAGGGGATGAATTTCGGTAGCGCTCATCATGGTGGCACCTTGCTGGCAGGAAGGAGAGTGTGCGGGGCGTGGAGTGTTTACGCAGCTGCAACTTGTCATACTGCAGAGTGCCAGTCTCGGCCAATCACACAGCGGCGTGCGTTCGAACCGGACCATTCCATGTGACCCTGGTGTTGGGACATTAGCATCTGTTGAATGGACCAAGGGCAGGCGCCATTACTGGGGACGTAGAATACGCAGGATTCAGGATCACACACTGCACTTAATCTCTGAAAAAGAGAATCCCGCCCCATTGAGGCCAAGAAACTGGCATAACCAACGCAGAACTCCCTCAGTACTGACCCTCTGACAGTGCAGCACTCCCTCAGTACTGACCCTCTGACAGTGCAGCACTCCCTCAGTACTGACCCTCTGACAGTGCAGCACTCCCTCAGTACTGACCCTCTGACAGTGCAGCGCTCCCTCAGTACTGACCCTCTGACAGTGCAGCACTCCCTCAGTACTGACCCTCTGACAGTGCAGCGCTCCCTCAGTACTTAGCCTCTGACAGTGCAGCATTCCCTCAGTACTGACCCTTTGACAGTGCAGTACTCCCTCTGTACTGACCGTCTGACAGTGCAGCACACCCTCAGTACAGACTCTCTGACTGTGCAGCACTCCATCATTACTGACCCTCTGACAGTGCAGCATTCCCTCAGTACAGACTCTCTGACAGTGCAGCACTCCCTCAGTACTGACCCTCTGACAGTGCAGCATTCCCTCAGTACAGACTCTCTGACTGTGCAGCACTCCATCATTACTGACCCTCTGACAGTGCAGCATTCCCTCAGTACAGACTCTCTGACAGTGCAGCGCTCCCTCAGTACTGACCCTCTGACAGCGCAGCGGTCACTCAGTACTGACCCTCTGACAGTGCAGCACTCCCTCAGTACAGACCCTTTGACAGTGCAGTACTCCCTCTGTACTGACCGCCTGACAGTGCAGCATTCCCTCAGTACAGACTCTCTGACAGTGCAGTGTTCCCTCAATACTGACCCTCTGAAAGTGCAGCGCTCCCTCAGAACTGACCTTCCGACAGTGCAGCACTCCCTCAGTACTGGCCCTCTGACAGTGCATCACTCCCTCAGTACTGACCATCTCACAGCGCAGCACACCCTCAGTACTGACCCTCTGACAGTGCAGCAATCCCTCAGTACCGACTCTCTGACAGTGCTACACCCACTCAGTGCTGACCCTTTGACAGTGCAGCACTCCCTCAGTACTGACCCTCTGACAGTGCAGCACTCCCTCAGTACTGACCCTCTGACAGTGCAGCGTTCCCTCAATACTGACCCTCTGACAGTGCAGCACTGCCTCTGTACTGATACTCTGACAGTGCAGCACTCCCTCAGTACTGACCATCCGACAGTGCAGCTCTCCCTCAGTACTGACCCTCTGACAGTGCAGCACTCCCTCAGTACTGACCCTCTGACAGTGTAGCACTCCCTCAGTACAGACTGTCTGACTGTGCAGCACTTCCTCAGTATTGACCCTCTGACAGTGCAGCACTCCCTCAGTACTGACCCTCTGACAGTGCAGCACTCCTGACACTCTGACAGTGAAGCTCTCCCTCAGTATTGACCTCTGACAGTGCAGCACTCCCTTAGTACTGACCATCTGACAGTGCAGCACTCCCTCAGCACTGCTGCTCTGACAGTGCAGCACTCCCTCAGAACTGACCCTCTGACAGTGCGGCGCTCCCTCAATACTGACCCTCTGACAGTGAAGCTCTCCCTCAGGACTGACTCTCTGAAAGTGCAGCGCTCCCTCAGTACTGACCCTCTGACAGTGCAGCACTCACTCAGTCCTGACCCTCTGACAGTGCAGCACTCCCTCAGTACTGACCCTCTGACAGTGCAGCACTCACTCAGTCCTGACCCTCTGACAGTGCAGCACTCCCTCAGTAATGACCCACTGACAGTGCAGCGCTCCCTCAGTACAGACCCTCTGACAGTGCAGCACTCCCTTAGTCCTGACCCTCTGACAGTGCAGCACTCCCTCAGTACTGACCCTCTGACATTGCGGCACTCCCTCAGTACTCACTCTCTGACAGTGCAGCACTCCATCAGCATTGACCCTCTGACAGTGCAGCACTCCCTTAGTCCTGACCCTCTGACAGTGCAGCACTCCCTCAGTACTGACCCTCTGACAGTGCAGCGCCCCCTCAGAACTGACCCTCTGACAGTGCAGCACTCCCTCAGTACAGACCCTCTGACAGTGCAGCACTCCCTCAGTACTGACCCTCTGACAGTGCAGCGCTCCCTCAGTACTGACCCTCTGACAGTGCAGCACTCCCTCAGTACTGACCCACTAAAAGTGCAGCACTCCCTCAGTACCGACCCTCTGACAGTGCAGCACTCCCTCAGTACTGACCCTCTGACAGTGCAGTGCTCCCTCAGTACTGTCCCTCTGACAGTGCAGCACTCCCTCAGTCCTGACCCTCTGACAGTGCAGCTCTCCCTCAGTATTGACCTCTGACAGTGCAGCACTCCCTCAGTACTGACCCTCTGACAGTGCAGTGCTCCCTCAGTACTGTCCCTCTGACAGTGCAGCACTCCCTCAGTACTGACCCTCTGACAGTGCAGTGCTCCCTCAGTACTGACCCTCTGACAGTGCAGCACTCCCTCAGTCCTGGCCCTCTGACAGTGCAGCACTCCATCATTACTGACCCTCTACCAGTGCAGCGTTCCCTCAGTCCTGACCCTCTGACAGTGCAGCACTCCCTCAATATTGACCCTCTGACATTGCAGCACTCCCTCAGTACTGACCCACTAACAGTGCAGCACTCCGTTAGTACTGACCCTCTGACAGTGCAGCTCTCCCTCAGTACTGACCCTCTGACAGTGCAGCACTCCCTCAGTAGTGACCCTCTGACAGTGCAGCACTCCCTCAGTACTGACCCTTTGACAGTGCAGTGCTCCCTCAGTCCTGACCCTCTGACAGTGCAGCACTCCCTCATTACTGACCTCTGACAGTGCAGTGCTCCCTCAGGACAGACCCTCTGACAGTGCAGCACTCCCTCAGTAGTGACCCTCTGACAGCGCAGCACTCCCTCAGTACTGACTCTGACAGTGCGGCACTCCCTCAGTACTGACACTCTGACAGTGCAGCACTCGCTCAGTGCTGACCCTCTGACAGTGCAGCACTCCCTCAGTACTGACCCTCTGACAGTGCAGCACTCTCTCAGTACTGATTCTCCGACAGTGCAGCACTCCCTCAGTACTGACCCTCTGACTGTGCAGCACTCCCTCAGTACTGACTTTCTGACAGTGCAGCACTCCCTCAGTACAGACCCTCTGACAGTGCAGCACTCCCTCAGTACTGACCCTCCGACAGTGCAGCACTCCCTCAGTATTGACCCTCTGACAGTGCAGCACTCCCTCAGCACTAACCCTCTGACGGTGCAGCACTCCCTCAGTACTGACCCTCTGACAGTGCAGCACTCCCTCAGTACTGACCCTCTGGCAGTGCAGCACTCCCTCAGCACTGACCCTCTGACAGTGCAGCACTCCCTCAGTACTGACCCTCTGACAGTGCAGCACTCCCTCAGTACTGACGCTCTGACAGTGCAGCACTCCCTCAGTACTGACCCTCTGACAGTGCAGCACTCCCTCAGTACTGACCCTCTGACAGTGTAGCACTCCCCCTGTAACGACACTCTGACAGTGCAGCTCTCCCTCGATACTGACCTCTGACAGTGCAGCACTCCCTCAGTCCTGACCCTCTGACAGTGCAGCTCTCCCTCGATACTGACCTCTGACAGTGCAGCTCTCCCTCAGTACTGACCCTCTGACAGTGCAGATCTCCCTCAGTCCTGACCCTCTGACAGTGCAGCACTCCCTCATTACTGACCTCTGACAGTGCAGTGCTCGCTCAGGACAGACCCTCTGGCAGTGCAGCACTCCCTCAGTAGTGACCCTCTGACAGCGCAGCACTCCCTCAGTACTGACTCTGACCGTGCGGCACTCCCTCAGTACTGACCCTCTGACAGTGCAGCACTCCCTCAGTACTGACTCTGACCGTGCGGCACTCCCTCAGTACTGACACTCTGACAGTGCAGCACTCGCTCAGTACTGACCCTCTGACAGTGCAGCACTCCCTCAGTACAAAGAACAAAGAACAAAGAAATGTACAGCACAGGAACAGGCCCTTCGGCCCTCCAAGCCCGTGCCGACCATACTGCCCGACTAAACTACAATCTTCTACACTTCCTGGGTCCGTATCCTTCTATTCCCATCCTATTCATATATTTGTCAAGATGCCCCTTAAATGTCCCTATCGTCCCTGCCTCCACTACCTCCTCCGGTAGTGAGTTCCAGGCACCCACTACCCTCTGCGTAAAAAACTTGCCTCGTACATCTACTCTAAACTTTGCCCCTCTCACCTTAAACCTATGCCCCCTAGTAATTGACCCCTCTACACTGGGGAAAAGCCTCTGACTATCCACTCTGTCTATGCCGCTCATAATTTTGTATACCTCTATCAGGTCACCCCTCAACCTCCTTCGTTCCAGTGAGAACAAACCGAGTTTATTCAATCGCTCCTCATAGCTTATGCCCTCCATACCAGGCAACATTCTGGTAAATCTCTTCTGCACCCTCTCTAAAGCCTCCACATCCTTCTGGTAGTGTGGCGACCAGAATTGAACACTATACTCCAAGTGTGGCCTAACTAAGGTTCTATACAGCTGCAACATGACTTGCCAATTCTTATACTCAATGCCCCGGCCAATGAAGGCAAGCATGCCGTATGCCTTCTTGACTACCTTCTCCACCTGTGTAGCCCCTTTCAGTGATCTGTGGACCTGTACTCCTAGATCTCTTTGACTTTCAATACTCTTGAGGGTTCTACCATTCACTGTATATTCCCTACCTGCATTAGCCCTTCCAAAATGCATTACCTCACATTTGTCCAGGTTAAACTCCATCTGCCATCTCTCCGCCCAAGTCTCCAGACAATCTAAATCCTGCTGTATCCTCAGACAGTCCTCATCGCTATCCGCAATTCCACCAACCTTTGTGTCGTCTGCAAACTTACTAATCAGACCAGTTACATTTTCCTCCAAATCATTTATATATACTACAAAGAGCAAAGGTCCCAGCACTGATCCCTGTGGAACACCACTGGTCACAGCCCTCCAATTAGAAAAGCATCCCTCCATTGCTACCCTCTGCCTTCTATGGCCTAGCCAGTTCTGTATCCACCTTGCCAGTTCACCCCTGATCCCGTGTGACTTCACCTTTTGTACTAGTCTACCATGAGGGACCTTGTCAAAGGCCTTACTGAAGTCCATATAGACAACATCTACTGCCCTACCTGCATCAATCAACTTAGTGACCTCCTCGAAAAACTCTATCAAGTTAGTGAGACACGACCTCCCCTTCACAAAACCGTGCTGCCTCTCACTAATACGTCCATTTGCTTCCAAATGGGAGTAGATCCTGTCTCGAAGAATTCTCTCCAGTAATTTCCCTACCACTGAAGTAAGGCTCACCGGCCTGTAGTTCCCGGGATTATCCCTGCCACCCTTCTTAAACAGAGGAACAACATTGGCTATTCTCCAGTCCTCCGGGACATCCCCTGAAGACAGCGAGGATCCAAAGATTTCTGTCAAGGCCTCAGCAATTTCCTCTCCAGCCTCCTTCAGTATTCTGGGGTAGATCCCATCCGGCCCTGGGGACTTATCTACCTTAATATTTTTTAAGACACCCAACACCTCGTCTTTTTGGATCACAATGTGACCCAGGCGATCTACACCCCCTTCTCCAGACTCAACATCTACCAATTCCTTCTCTTTGGTGAATGCTGATGCAAAGTATTCATTTAGTACCTCGCCCATTTCCTCTGGCTCCACACATAGATTCCCTTGCCTATCCTTCAGTGGGCCAACCCTTTCCCTGGCTACCCTCTTGCTTTTTATGTAAGTGTAAAAAGCCTTGGGATTTTCCTTAACCCTATTTGCCAATGACTTTTCATGACCCCTTCTAGCCCTCCTGACTCCCTGCTTAAGTTCCTTCCTACTTTCCTTATATGCCACACAGGCTTCGTCTGTTCCCAGCCTTTTAGCCCTGACAAATGCCTCCTTTTTCTTTTTGACGAGGCCTACAATATCATTCGTCATCCAAGGTTCCCGAAAATTGCCGTATTTATCTTTCTTCCTCACAGGAACATGCCTGTCCTGTATTCCTATCAACTGACACTTGAAAGCCTCCCACATGTCAGATGTTGATTTGCCCTCAAACATCCGCCCCCAATCTATGTTCTTCAGTTCCCGCCTAATATTGTTATAATTAGCCTTCCCCCAATTTAGCACATTCATCCTCGGACCACTCTTATCCTTGTCCACCAGTACTTTAAAACTTACTGAATTGTGGTCACTGTTACCGAAATGCTCCCCTACTGAAACACCTACCACCTGGCCGGGCTCATTCCCCAATACCAGGTCCAGTACCGCCTCTTCCCTAGTTGGACTGTTTACATATTGTTTTAAGAAGCCCTCCTGGATGCTCCTTACAAACTCTGCCCCGTCTAAGCCCCTGGCACTAAGTGAGTCCCAGTCAATATTGGGGAAGTTGAAGTCTCCCATCACCACAACCCTGTTGTTTTTACTCTTTTCCAAAATCTGTCTACCTATCTGCTCCTCTATCTCCCGCTGGCTGTTGGGAGGCCTGTAGTATACCCCCAACATTGTGACTGCACCCTTCTTATTCCTGATCTCTACCCATATAGCCTCACTGCCCTCTGAGGTGTCCTCTCGCTGTATAGCTGTGATACTCTCCTGAACAAGTAGCGCAACTCCGCCTCCCCTTTTACATCCCCCTCTATCCCGCCTGAAACATCTAAATCCTGGAACGTTTAGCTGCCAATCCTGCCCTTCCCTCAACCAGGTCTCTGTAATGGCAACAACATCATAGTTCCAAGTAGTAATCCAAGCTCTAAGTTCATCTGCCTTACCCGTAATGCTCCTTGCATTAAAACATATGCACTTCAGTACTGACCCTCTGACAGCGCAGCACTCCCTCAGTACTGACTCTGACAGTGCGGCACTCCCTCAGTACTGACCCTCTGACAGTGCAGCACTCCATCAGTACTGACCCTCTGACAGTGCAGCGTTCCCTCTGTACTGACCCTCTGACAGTGCAGCACTCCCTCAGTACTGACCCTATGTCAGTGCAGCACTCCCTCAGTACTGACCCACTAAGAGTGCAGCACTCCCTCAGTACTGACCCTCTGACAGTGCAGCACTCCCTCAGTACTGACCCACTAAGAGTGCAGCACTCCCTCAGTACTGACCCTCTGACAGTGCAGCACTCCCTCACTACTGACCCACTAAGAGTGCAGCACTCCCTCAGTACTGACCCTCTGACAGTGCAGCACTCCCTCACTACTGACCCTCTGACAGTGCTACACACACTCAGTACTGACCCTCTGACAGTGCAGCACTCCCTCAGTACTGACCCTCTGACAGTGCAACACTCCCTCAGTACTGACCCTCTGACAATGCAGCCCTCCCTCAGTACTGACACTCTGTCAGTGCAGCACTCCATCAGTACTGAGCCTCTGACAGTGCAGCGTTCCCTCAGTACTGACCCTCTGACAGTGCAGCACTCCCTCTGTACTGACCCTTTGACAGTGCAGCACTCCCTCAGTACTGACCCCCTGACAGTGCAGCACTCCCCAGGTACTGACCCTCTGACAGTGCAGCACGCCCTCAGTACTGACCCACTAAGAGTGCAGCACTCCCTCAGTCCTGACCCTCTGACAGTGCAGCACTCCCTCTGTACTGTCTCTCTGACAATGCAGCGCTCCCTCAGTACTGGCTCTCTGGCAGTGCTGCACTCCCTCAGTACTGACCCTCTGACAGTGCAGCACTCCCTCAGCACTGACCCTCTGACGGTGCAGCACTCCCTCAGTACTGACCCTCTGACAGTGAAGCACTCCCTCAGTACTGACCCTCTGACAGTGCAGCACTCCCTCAGTACTGACCCTCTGACAGTGCAGCACTCCCTCAGTACTGACCCTCTGACAGTGCAGCTCTCGCACAGTACTACTCTGAATTTGTAGCTTAGATATTTGTGCTGTAGTTTCCGTTTCTGTATATTACTGGTCAGTACCTACTGCTGTTTTCGGAACAATGCTGTATGTTCAAGACAAACTGCCTTCCCTTTCTTTGTAACCTCCCTAAGACCCCATGACTGTCCCTATCTCTGTAAAGTCCACCATCCCATACAACGCTCCCCCCCCCCATATCTGAAACCTCCTTCAGCCGCTACAACCCTCCCTATCCCTGTATCCTCCTCCAGCCCCTACAACCCTTCCTTTCTCTGTAACCTCCTCCACCCCCTACAACCCTCCCTATCCCTGTAACCTCCTCCAGTCCTTACAACCCTCTCTATCTCTGTAACCTCCTCCACCCCCTACAACCCTCCCTATCCCAGTAACCTCCTCCAGTCCTTACAACCCTCTCTATCTCTGTAACCTCCTCCAGACCCTACAACCCTTCCTATCTCTATAATCTCCTCCACCCCCTACAACCCTCCCTATCTCTGTAACCTGCTCTAGTCCTTACAACCCTCTCTATCTCTGTAACCTCCTCCACACTCTACAACCCTCTCTGTCTCTGTAACCCCCTCCAGCCCCTACAACCCTCCCTATCTCTGTAACCTCCACTAGCCCCTAAAACCCTCCCTATCTCTGTAATCTCCTCCAGCCCCTACAACCCTCCCTATCTCTGTAACCTCCTCCAGCCCCTACAACCCTCCCTATCCATGAGGTGATGCATTTTGGCAGATCGAATCAGGCCAGGACCTACTCAGTTAATGGCATGATGTTATAGAATAAAGAGATCTAGGAGTACAGGTTCATAGCTCCTTGAAGGTGGAGTCGCAGGTGGACAGGATGGTGAAGAAGGCATTCGGCATGCTTGGTTTCATTGGTCAGAACATTGAATACAGGAGTTGGGACGTCTTGTTGAAGTTGTACAAGGCATTGGTACGGCCACACTTGGAATACTGTGTGCAGTTCTGGTCACCCTATTATAGAAAGGATATTATTAAACTAGAAAGTGTGCAGAAAAGATTTACTAGGATGTTACCGGGACTTGATGGTTTGA
Source organism: Scyliorhinus torazame (assembly GCF_047496885.1). Classification (NCBI taxonomy): domain Eukaryota; kingdom Metazoa; phylum Chordata; class Chondrichthyes; order Carcharhiniformes; family Scyliorhinidae; genus Scyliorhinus; species Scyliorhinus torazame. The sequence continues at coordinate 72,552,236 of NC_092710.1, forward strand.
GTTATAAGGAGAGGCTGGATAGACTGGGACTTTTTTCCCTGGAGCGTAGGAGGCTTAGGGGTGATCTTATAGAGGTCTATAAAATAATGAGGGGCATAGATAAGGTAGATAGTCAACATCTTTTCCCAAAGGTAGGGGAGTCTAAAACTAGAGGGCATAGGTTTAAGGTGAGAGGGGAGCGATTCAGAAGGGCCCAGAGGGGCAATTTCTTCACTCAGAGGATAGTTAGTGTCTGGAATGGGCTGCCAGAGGTAGTAGTAGAGGCGGGTACAATTGTGTCTTTTAAAAAGCATTTAGATAGTTACATGGGTAAGATGGGTATAGAGGGTTATGGGCCAAGTGCGGGCAACTGGGACTAGCTTAATGGTAAAAACTGGGCGGCATGGACTAGTTGGGCCGAAGGGCCTGTTTCCATGCTGTAAACTTCTATGATTCTATCTCTGTACCTCCTCCAGCCCCTACAAGCCTCCCTATCCCTGTATCCTCCTCCAGCCGCTACAACCTTCCCTATCTCTGTAACCTCCTCCAGCCCCTACAACCCTCCCTATATCTGTAACCTCCTGAAGCCCCTGCAACCCTATGAGATATCTGTGCTCCTACAATTCTGGCTTCTCCAGCACCCCCAGATTTCCATCGCTCTACCTTCAGCTGTCTGTGGCCCTAATCTTTGAAATTCCCACCTGAAACCTCTTCACCTTTCGCTCTCTCTCTCTCTCCCTCTCTCTCTGTCTCTGGCTTGTCTGTCTCGCTGAGCCTTCCTCGCTCCCTGTCTCTCCCTCTCTCTGTCTCATTCTCACCCTTTGTCTGACTTTCTGTCTCTCCTTGCCTTTCTCTCTCTCTTTCTTTCTTAGTTTTGCTCTCTCTTTGTCTGTCTGTCTGTCTCTCTCTCTCTCTCTGTCTCTCTCTCTCTGTCTCTCACTTGATGCACTATCAATTACGACGAGACGAGAGTAGAGAGTATTTGAGGCTTTATTACACAGAGATGTGTGGCCTCCCGCAGCTGCTGCCGAAATGGCTGCAGCTCGGAGAGCACACACATTTATACTCCGCCTACTGGGCGGAGCCAGCAGGCAGGGATCTACCCCCGTACCTGTAGTACAGGGGCCTTTCCGTAATACCCTTGAATGCAATGCAGTATATACAATATAATACAACAGTGGTGACTACCACATTCACCCCCTGTTAAAAATGAGTCCAGCGGGGGTGGTGGAAAACTATTTACATACAGGTTGTCATTAAAATTTCAGAGAAGGTTACAAATTTGGATGGTCGGGCGCCTTGATCCGGTATTGAGAGCGCCGCAGTGCTGGTGGTGAGTCAGGCGTCGGCTCGGTCGTCCGTGACTCCGGGAGCATGTCAACATCCTCTTCATCCCCGGGGTGGGACCAAGGGGAGGACGGATTGTCCTGGATTGGGGGCTGTGGTGGGGAGTGTAGGGTGGCGCCGAGGCAGAGGGGGGGGGGTGGGTAGCCAGCTGGTGCCAGATCCCTGAGAGAAACTGTGTCTTGGCGGCCGCCGGGGTACGCTATGTAGGCGTACAGCGGGTTCGCATGGAGTAGTTGTACCCTCTCAACCAACGGGTCCGCCTTGTGGAGCCGTACGTGCTTGCGGAGGAGAACGGGTCCTGGAGCTGCCAGCTACGTTGGGAGCGAAACCCCGGAGGTGGACTTCCTGGGGAAGGCAAATAGACGTTCATGGGGGGGTTAGTCGCGGTGCACAGGAGCGACCGAATGGAGCGAAGTGCATCTGGGCGGACCTCCTGCCAGCGGGAGGCCGGGAGATTTCAGGACCGTAGGGCCAGCTGGACGGCCTTCCAGACCGTCCCATTCTCCCGCTCCACCTGCCCGTTTCCCCGGGGGTTGTAGCTGGTCGTCCTGCTCGAGGCAATGCCCCTGTTGAGCAGGTACTGGCGCAGCTCATCGCTCATAAATGAGGATCCCCGGTCGCTGTGGACAGAGGCGGGGAAGCCGAACCGAGCGAGAAGATAGTGTTGAGGGCTTTGACGACGGTGGCAGACGTCATATCGGGGCATGGGATGGCGAAGGGGAATCTGGAACATTCGTCGACCACATTAAGAAAGTACGTGTTACGGACAGTGGAGGGGAGGGCCCCTTTGAAGTCCACACTGAGGCATTCAAAGGGGCGGGAGGCCTTCACCAGGCACGCATGGTCAGGCCAGTAGAAGTGCGGTTTACACTCCGCGCAGACCTGGCAGTCTCTGGTGATAGCCCTGACTTCCTTGATGGAGTAGGGCAGATTGCGGGCCTTAATGAAGTGATAAAAGCGGGTGACCCCTGGGTGACAGAGATCGTCGTACAGGGTCTGGAGTCGGTCCACTTGTGCGCTGGCACATGTACCTCGGGATAGAGCATCGGGGGGCTCATTGAGCTTACCGGGGCGATACAAAATCTCATAGTTGTAGGCGGAGAGCTCGATCCTCCACCGCAAGTTCTTATCATTTTTGATCTTACCCCGCTGTGTGTTGTTAAACATGAAGGCAACCGACCGTTGGTCAGTGAGGAGAGTGAATCTCCTGCCGGCCAGGTAATCCCTCCAGTGCCGCACAGCTTCAACGATCGCTTGGGCCTCCTTTCCGACGGAGGAGTGTCGAATTTCGGAGACATGGAGAGTGCGGGAAAAGAATGCCACGGGCCTGCCTGCCTGGTTGAGGGTGGCGGCCAGAGCGACGTCTGATACATCGCTCTCGACTTGGAAGGGGAGCGTTTCGTCGACTGCGTGCATCGTGGCCTTGCCGATGTCGGCCTTGATACGGTTGAAGGCCTGGTGAGCCTCGGCTGTCAGTGGGAAAGTGGTGGAGTGAATGAGTGGGCGGGCCTTGTCCGCATAGTTTGGGACCCACTGGGTGTAGTACGAGAAGAACGCCAGGCATCGTTTGAGGGCCTTGGGGCAGTGGGGAAGGGGGAGATCCATGAGGGGGCCCATGCGATCGGGGTCGGGCCCTAGAACTCCGTTCTGAACCACATAGCCGAGGATGGCTAATCGGTTCGTGCTGAACACGCACTTCTCCTTGTTGTAGGTTAGGTTGAGGAGTTTGGTGGTGTGGAGGAATTTGGAAAGGTTAGCATCGTGGTCCTGCTGGCCGTCGCCGCAGACGGTGACGTTATCCAGGTACGGGAAAGTGGCCCGCAGTCCGTACCGGTCAACCATTCGGTCCATCTCCCGTTGGAAGACCGAGACCCCGTTAGTGACGCCGAAGGGAACCCTAAGGAAGTGGTAAAGGCGGCCGTCTGCCTCGAAGGCAGTGTATGGGCGGTCCGCCTTGCGAATAGGGAGCTGGTGGTAGGCAGATTTCAGGTCCACTGTCGAGAAGACCCGGTACTGTGCAATCTGATTGACCATATCCGATATGCGTGGGAGGGGGTACGCGTCGAGCTGCGTGTACCGATTGATGGTCTGACTGTAGTCAACGACCATCCTGTTTTTCTCCCCGGTTTTCACCACTACCACTTGGGCTCTCCAGGGGCTGTTGCTGGCCTCGATGATACCTTCCCGTAGCAGCCGCTGGACCTCAGATCTGATGAAGGTCCTGTCCTGGGCGCTGTTCCGTCTGCTCCTGGTGGCGACGGGTTTGCAATCCGGGGTGAGGTTTGCAAACAGAGAAGGCGAGTCGACCTTAAGGTTCATGAGACCGCAGACAGTAAGGGGTGGTGGGGGCTGCCGAATTTCAGGGTTAGGCTCTGGAGGTTGCACTGGAAGTCCAGGCCGATTAGCAAGGCAGCCCAGAGGTTGGGGAGGACGCAGAGCCAGAAGCCGCTGAACTCTACGCCCTGGATGGTGTAGGACCATCAATATGACGCAAAGCAGGTTGTATTAACATCAATCAAGGCTTCATTGAGCAGACTTGTTCCCCAGCAGCTCGGTTACAGAATGCAGCTGCTGGGAGAACCTGGGTTCTTATACCCGCATTTCTGGGTGGAGCCCAGTAGGCGGCAGATCCTATCAGGACCCAGTATCCATCCACCAATAGCCTCTCGGTATCATGGTGTACCGTATTACCCCTAATACATACCACCACAGATGGTGAGGGTGATGCTGCAGTACCCCCGGATCGCCACAGAGTGGGATCTGGAGGCCAGGGAGATTCTTTGGTTAATGGGGTGTACCACGAGGGAGAAGCGTCTTACCAAATCGGGGTGGATGAAGCTTTCAGTGCTCCCGGAGCCCAGAAGGCAGGAAATCTCGTGCCCGTCGACCTTCACCTTTGTCAACGCGTCGCGAGGTTGTGCGGTCGGGACTGGTCGATCGTGATGGAGGCGAGACGTGGCTGGTCGTCGGCGGTTGCAGGCGATGAGCGGCCCGATGAGGTGCCCGACGGGCAGGGGTCCTGAGGCAGGCAAGATGGCGGCACCCACGGGTCGCACGTGTCCTGGGGCAGGCAAGATGGCTCCACCCATTGGTTGTGAGGCAAGCAAGATGGCGGCACCCTTGGGCCACACGTGTTGTGAGGGGAGCAAGATGGCGGCGCCCACGGGTCGCACATGGTCTGAGGTGAGGAAGATGGCGATGCCCACTGGCCGCACACAGGGGGTGCAGGGACAATAGCGGCGACCGAGCGGGCCTGGCACACAGCAGCAAAATGTCCTTTCTTCCCGCAGGCCTTGCAGAGCGCGCTCCGCGCCGGGCAGCGCTGCCGGGGGTGTTTTGTCTCTTCGCAGAAGTAGCACTTGGGTCCCCCGGGGTTGGTTGGCTGCCGCGAGGCGCAGGCCTGGGGTTGGCTGGGGGCGGTCGCTGATGGGGTCCAGGATGGGTTGGCCGCTGGCGGGGTCCACGATGCCCAGGAGGGATGGGCCGTGCGGTCGGGGGCATCCGCCTGTACATTGCGTGAGGCGACTGTGAGCGAGAGCGGTAGTTTCTTGGTCGCCGCGAGGTCAAGCGTAGCCCCTTCTAAGAGGCGCTGGCGGATGTAGGCCGACCCTATGCCCGTAACGAACGTGTCTCTCATTAGCAGGTTGGAATGTTCAGCGGCCGAAACGGCCTGGCAATCACAGTCTCTCACCAGGACGAGCAGGGCACGCCAGAAATCTTCCACAGACTCACCGGGAAGTTGGTGCCGCGTGGACAGGAGGTGCCTGGCATAGATCATGTTGGTCTGCTGAGCGTAGCTCTCCTTTTCAGTAACGCCATGGCCTCTGTGTAGGTAGGCGTGTCCTGTGTAGGGAAAGACATCGGAGCTCAGCCGCGTGTACAGAATCTGGAGCTTCTGTGCTTCTGGGATTGGGTCTGTCGCAAGATCCGATGTATGCTTCAAAGCAAGCCAGCCAATGTGCGAAGTCCTTTTTGGCGTTGACTGCAGGCGATCCGGCTTAATGCGGAGATCCATCTTTGTAAAATCTCAGTGTAATAAATTGATGCACTATAAATTACTACGAGACGAGAGTCGAGTATTCGAGGTTTTATTGCACAGAGATGTGTGGCCTCCTACAGCTGCTGCCGAAATGGCTGCCGTTCGGAGAGCACACACATTTATACTCCGCCTACTGGGTGGGGCCAGCAGGCAGGGATCTACCCCCGTACCTGCAGTACAGGGGCCTTACCGTAATACCCTCGTATGCAGTGCAGTATATACAATATACTACAACAGTGGTGGCTACCACACTGTCTGACTTTTTCTCTCTCTGGTCTCTCTCCCTGTCTTCTCTCTGTCTTTCTTTCTCTCTCTGTGCTTCTCACTCTCTCTCTCTAGTATCAGACTATATGAAAGGATAGAATGGACGGTAAGGGCGGTCGTGTAGCTTTGTTGTTTAAGGATGGCATCCGGGCAATAGTAAGGGATGATATTGGTGCTATGGAGGACAAGGTTGAATCAATTTGGGTGGAAATCAGGAATAGTAAGGCGAATAGGTCACTGATAGGAGTAGTCTATAGGCCACCAAATAGTAACAGGATGGTAGGGCAGGCAATAAGCAAAGAAATAACGGATGCATGTAGAAATGGTACAGCGGTTAGCATGGGAGATTTTAATCTGCATATCGATTGGTTTAACCAGGTTGGTAAAGGCAGCCTTGAGGAGGAGTTTATAGAATGTGCCCGGGATAATTTCCTGGAACAGTATGTAATGGAACCTACAAGGGAACAAGCGGTCCTAGATCTGGTCATGTGTAATGAGGCAGGATTGATTAATGATCTCATAGTTCGGGATCCTCTTGGAAGGAGCGACCACAATATGGTGGAATTTAAAATACAGTTGGAGGATGACATGGTAAAATCAAACACTAGTGTTTTGTGCTTAAACAAAGGCGATTACAATGGGATGAGAGAAGAACTAGCTAAGGTAGACTGGGAGCAAAGACTTCACGGTGAAGCAGTTGAGGAACAGTGGAGAACCATCCGAGCGATCTTTCACAGTGTTCAGAAAAGGTTCATACCGACAAAAAAGAAAGACGGTAGAAAGGGGAAAAATCGACCGTGGATATCTAAGGAGGTGAGGGAGGGTATCAAATTGAAGGAAAAAACATACAAAGTGGCAAAAATTAGTGGGAGACTAGAGGACTGGGAAGTCTTTAGGGGACAACAGAAAGCTACTAAAAAAGCTATAAAGAAGAGTAAGGTAGACTATGAATGTAAACTGGCTCAGAGCATAAAAGCAGATAGTAAAAGCTTCTGCAAATATATAAGACAAAAAAGAGTGGCTAAGGTAAATATTGGTCCTTTGGAAGATGAGAAGGTAGATTTAATAATAGGAGACGGGGAAATGGCTGAGGAGCTGAACAGGTTTTTTGGGTCAGTCTTCACAGTGGAAGACACAAATAACATGCCAGTGACTGATGACAATAAGGATATGATAGGTGAGGACCTTGAGATGATTGTAATCACTAAGGAGGCAGTATTGGGCAAGCTAATGGGGCTAAAGGTAGACAAGTCTCCTGGCCCTGATGGGATGCATCCCAGAGTGTTAAAAGAGATGGCTAGGGAAATTGTAAACGCACTAGTGATAATTTATCAAAATTCACTAGACTCTGGGGTGGTCCCAGAGGATTGGAAAGTAGCAAACGTGACACCACTGTTTAAAAAAGGAGGTCGGCAGAAAGCGGGTAATTATAGGCCGGTAAGCTTAACTTCGGTTGCAGGGAAAATGCTGGAATCTATCATTAAGGAGGAACTAGTGGGGCACCTGGAGGGAAATTGTCCCATTGGGCAGACGCAGCATGGGTTCACAAAGGGTAGGTCGTGTCTGACCAATTTGGTAGAATTTTTTGAGGATGTTACCAGTGCAGTAGATAATGGGGAGCCAATGGATGTGGTATATCTGGATTTCCAGAAAGCTTTTGACAAGGTGCCACACAAAAGGTTGCTGCATAAACTAAAGATGCATGGCATTGAGGGTAAAGTGGTAGCATGGGTAGAGGATTGGTTAACTCACAGAAAGCAGAGAATGGGGATAAATGGGTGTTTCTCTGGTTGGCAACCTGTAACTAGTGGGGTCCCTCAAGGATCAGTATTGGGCCCGCAGTTGTTCACAATTTACAGAGACGATTTGGAGTTGGGGACCAAGTGCAATGTGTCAAAGTTTGCAGACGACACTAAGATGAGTGGTAAAGCAAAAAGGGCAGAGGATACCGGAAGTCTGCAGAAGGATTTGGATTGGTTAGGTGAATGGGCTAGGGTCTGGCAGATGGAGTTCAATGTTGCCAAGTGTGAGGCTATCCATTTTGGGAGGAATAACAGCAGAATGGATTATTATTTAAACGGTAAGATGTTAAAACATGCTGCTGTGCAGAGGGACCTGGGTGTGCTGGTGCACGAGTCGCAAAAAGTTGGTGTGCAGGTGCAACAGGTGATTGAGAAGGCTAATCGAGTTTTGTCTTTCGTTGCTAGAGGGATGGAGTTCAAGACTAGTGAGGTTATGCTGCAATTGTATAGGGTGTTGGTGAGGCCGCATCTGGAGTATTGTGTTCAGTTCTGGTCTCCTTACCTGAGAAAGGACATATTGGCACTGGAGGGAGTGCAGAGGAGATTCACTAGGTTGATCCCAGAGTTGAGGGGATTAGATTATGACGAGAGGTTGAGTAGAGTGGGACTGTACTCATTGGAGTTTAGAAGGATGCGGGGGGATCTTATTGAAACATATAAAATTATGAAGGGAATAGGATAGATGCGGGCAGGTTGTTTCCACTGGTCGGGGAAAGCAGAACTAGGGGGCATAGCCTCAAAATAAGGGGAGGTAGATTTAGGACGGAGTGTAGGAGGACATTCTTCACCCAAAGGGTTGTGAATCTCTGGAATTCCTTGCCCAGTGAAGCAGTTGAGGCTCCTTCTTTAAACGTTTTTAAGAAAAGATAGATACCTTTCTAAAGAATAAAGGGATTCGGGGATATGGTGTACGGGCCGTAGAATGGAGCTGAGTCCACAAAGATTAGCCATGATCTCATTAAATGGCGGAGCAGGCTTGAGGGGCCAGATGACCTACTCCTGTTCCTAGTTCTTATGTTCTTATGTTCTCTGTCTCTCTCTCTCTGACTTTCTCTCTGTCTGTCTTTCTCCCTCTCTGTCTTTTTCTCTCTTCGTCTTCTCTCTCTCTCTTTCTCTCTATCTCTCTCTCTGTCTCACTCTCTCTCTGTGTTTCCCATTCTCTCTCTCTCTGTCTCTCTTTCACTCTCTGAATTTCTCTCTGTTTGTCTGTCTTTCTCCCTCTCTGCCTCTCTCTCTGTCTTTTTCTCTCTCAGTCTTCTCTCTCTCTCTTTCTCTCTCTCTCTCTCTCTCTCTGTCTCACTCTCTCTCTGTGTTTCCCATTCTCTCTCTCTCTCTGTTTCTCTTTCTCTCTCTGAATTTCTCTCTGTTTGTCTATCTTTCTCCCTCTCTGTCTTTTTCTCTCTCTTCTCTCTCTCTCTCAGTCCCTCTCTCTCGCTCTCTGTGTTTCTCTCTGCCTGTCTCTCTCCCTCTTTATGTCTCTCTCCCTGTCTCTCGCCCTCGCCGCGTCTCTCTCACTTTAAGATTTTCCTCAAAACCTCCCTCTTTGACCGAGCTTTTCCTCAGCTGCCCCTGACATCTGCCCAATGTCCCCAATTCCCCCCCCCCCCCCCCCCCCCGCTTTTTCCTGCTCAGAAGCACCTTTGTGGGTGTGTAATCTTGACCCTGTTGTTGGCGCTATCTAAATGCAGGGCTGCTTGGCTGTGTGAGGGGTTGACTTTCTGATTGGAGAGCGGGGAGGGTCCGGAGATTTTCCGTCAATACGGAAGACTGGAAACGATTCGTTGGAAGGTTAGCGGAAGGAGATGACATCGCAGAGTTTACAAAAAGCAGCTCGAATTCGGGGAGAACCCTGCAGGGTTATTTAGAAAGAGCTGAGTGCGGCGAACGGAAGAGGAACTGCTGTTGGAGAGGGTTTTTTTTTGACCATGTTTGGTTTGAGCTGTGACTAAACTTTGCCTTCCTGTTGAATCGATCATGAATGAATTAACCCACGCGGCACCCACACACTCTCCAGTCTAATCGGGACATGAAAGAAGCAGATCAGTCACACCTTCCAACCAGCACTGACGCTCGGCCTCAGCTCACCGCTCAGGGTACAACCAGATGGCTGAGCTGACCATGGGCGGCAGGGTAGCACAATGGTTAGCACTGTGGCCTCACAGCGCCAGGGTCCCAGGTTTGATTCCTGGCTTGAAGATTCGCAGTCTGCACTTTGTCTGCGCGGGTTTCCTCCGGGGGCTCCGGTTTCCTCCCACAAGTCCCGAAAGACGCGCTGTTCGGTGAATTGGACATTCTGAATTCTCCCGCTGTGTCCCCGAACAGGCGCCGGAATGTGGCGACTAGGGGCTTTTCACAGCAACTTCATTGCAGTGTTAATGGGAGTCTACTTGTGACACTAAAGATTATTATTATTTAATAAAGTACCCTCTTCAACAAAGAACTCAAGCCAGCGCTCACTGGCGCACAATCTGATAAAACGTCCCCATCAGATGAGCGATGGAATGAGACAAAAAGAGAAGAGAAAAGTGAAAGAGAGAGGGGGTGAGCCCAGAGAGAGTTACAGAGAGTGAGAGAGGGTATAGAGGATGGGTTGGGGAGAGGGGTGGGTAGGAGGACTGAGAGAGATCCAGACACATTGAGCTAGATTAAGAGAGAGAGGTAGTGAGAGAGAGAGAGAGACATAGACACACTGAGATAGATCAAGAGAGAGACAGAGACGGAGAGACAGGGAGAGAGAAAGACAGAGAAAACAGAGAGAGAGAGACAGTGAGGCAGAGCGAGAGAGATACAGAGACACACACTAGAGAGATAGAAAGGGAGACAGAGAGAGAGAGACAGATACACCCAGACACAAACAGTGAGAGGTACACACAGACACAGAGGCACACAGCGAGACACACTAGAGAGGTAGAAAGGGAGACAGTGAGAGAGAGATGCAAATAGAGAGAGGCAGAGGGAGAGAGAGAGAGAGAAAGATTGAGATGAAGATACAAAGAGTTGGTGAGAGAGGCAGGGAAAGAGAAAGATAGCATTTTCATGAGAAAGACAAAGCAAGAGGGACAGCGAGGCAGATAGCTAGAAAAAGAAACAGTCAGAGAGATAAAGAGGCAGAGAAGGGCAGAGACAAATAGGATAAGGATCTGGAGCAAATGAAGAAGTTAAGGTGAGATTGAGGACAGTACCACCCACACAGTGAGTTGAGGGAGCAAATGACCCACGCCTAGGGGCAGTGCAGTATTGGATAGAGCTGTGTGTAGAAGCAAGCTTGGAGATAGCTGCTAACTTGGACCTTTACTGTATCTATGAAAGGGTGGTAGAGGTGGGAACCCTCACAACTTTTAAGAAGCATTCAGATGAGTATTTGAAATGCCATAGCATATAAGGCTACGGAGCAAATGCTGGGATTAGAATAGATAGGTGCCTGATGGTCAGCATAGACAGATGGGCTAGAGACCCTCTTTCCGTGCTGTAAAACTCTACGACTCTACGTATACAGTTTCTAATCATTAATAAATACTTACTGTTGAACTACCAATAATTACACACAATAAGACTTAATGAACCACGTTCAACATCTTACACAGAGACACACAGAGAGGGTGAGAGAGTGGCATGTGAGAGTACCTTTAGGAAATGGGTGTTTTTTATAGAATAGCTGTAGTGGGTGTACCTTCAGGAAATGGGTGTTTATTACTGCAGTGATGTCAGAGTGTGGGTGGAGCTGGAAAGTAAAAGTCAGCTTTTACTTTCGCTTTGGACTGGCAGCTACAGGGTGTGTTTGGTTTTGTTTTGGAGAGCTGGATAGCTGCAGGCAAAGCAAGCAGCTGTGAGGGTCTCTCTCTGCACGCTACAGGCTGACTTCAGCTCATTTGAGGATTTCAAAGTGGTACATGTCTCAGTAGAAAAGTTAAACCTGATGTCTTTCTGTAAAAGGGTTCTTTTTTTTGTCGTATGGACGTTGCAAGGAAAGATTATGAGTTACTTATAGAGTACTGTATTCTTTGGGGATTTATTGGTGTTGATAGTTGTTAAGATGATTACTGTGGGTTTATAAACATTGCTTTAATTTAAAAGTACTGTAAATCTCTGTTACATCACACCTGTAAAGTAGGCCCGTGTGCTCCCCATAAGCACAATCTATTCAAAGTTGTGGGTTAGGTGAACTTCATGATACACGTTGGGGTTCTCTAAACCCTGGCCCATAACAAATTGGGGGCTCGTCCGGGATAAAAGTCTATTTATCGGGTTGGCTTTGTGAATTTAAAGACAGTGAGGGGTGAGCATATTGTGGTTGCTTTTCAGGTATTCCAGTTTAAGTAGGGATTGTGTTGTGGACAATGGCTCTTTCGGAGGCTCTGAAATTTTTTAGAGTGGAGACGGTCACACTAAATACAGGCTTTTAGATTTGGCAAAAACACTGCAGTTAACATTACCTGACAAAATGCGAAAAGATGAGGTATTTACCATGGTAGCTGAGCATTTAAAATTGCCTGAGATACAATCTGACTCATTGAAAATGGCAAAGGTCTTGTTGCAGATTAAGGAACTTCAACATGAAAAAAAATTAAAGCAGCTTGAATACGCAATGAGAGAAAAAGATAGAATAGCCCTAGCAGAACAAAAAGAAAAAGAAAGTGAGATACAATTCAGGGAGAGAAAAAAAGGAGAGAGAAGAAAGAGGAAAGGAAAGAATAGCCCTAGCAGAACAAAAAGAAAGAGAAAGGGAGATACAGATCAGGGAAAAAGATAAAGAGAGAGAGTTTGAACGTCAGAAAATGGCCATGAAACATGACAGTCAGTTAAAATAGGTGGACGTAAAGGAAAACGTACAGTTGGATGATAGTGAAGAGGCTAGTGAGAAAGAGTGTCATAGATTATCATAGAATTTACAGTGCAGAAGGAGGCCATTCGGCCCATCGAGTCTGCACCGGCTCTTGGAAAGAGCACCCTAGCCAAGGTTAACACCTCCACCCTATCCCCATAACCCAGTGACCCAACCCAACATTAAGGGCAATTGTGGTTACTAAGGGCAATTTATCATGGCCAATCCACCTAACCTGCACATCTTTGGACTGTGGGAGGAAACCGGAGCACTCGGAGGAAACCCACGCACACACGAGGAGGATGTGCAGACTCCGCACAGACAGTGACCCAAGCTGGAATCGAACCTGGGACCCTGGAGCTGTGAAGCAATTGTGCTATCCACAATACTACCGTTCATAGTCGAAGACTTGGTGGGGATCTATTTAAATGTGTCCAAGCATTGCCAAGGTTTGACGAGAAGGAGGTAGAAGCCTTTTTCATTTTATTTGAGAAGGTGGCTAAACAAATGAAATGGCCACAGGACATGTGGGTATTACTGATTCAAACAAAGCAGATAGGCAGAGCGAGTGAAGTGTTTGCATCACTACCGGAGGAGGTATCTGGGTTGTATGAGGAGGTAACAAAATCCATCTTAGGTGCATATAAACTAGTGCCTGAAGCCTACAGACAAAGGTTTAGAAATCAAAGGAAATAATTTGATCAAACATACATGGAGTTTGAAAGGATCAAACAGAGTAATTTTGATAGGTGGATAAGGGCTTTGAAAATAGGCCAAACGTATGAAGCTCTCAAGAGAAATTATACTTTTGGAGGAGTTTAAAAATTCAATTCCTGACATCGTGAGAACTCATGTGGAAGAACAGAGGGTTAAAACTGAGAGATCAGCAGCAGATATGACAGATGATTATGAATTAGTTCATAAATCAAAGCTTGTTTTCCGACATCAGTTTCAGCCGGTGAGGGATAGAAACTGGGGACATGAGAAATACTCAAGTGGTAAAGGTAAAGGTGATCTGATGGGAGACAATAAAGAGAGTGTACCTCAGATTAAAAAAGAAATCCAGGAGGGTGGAAAAGAAATGAAAAGTTTCAGATGTTTTCACTGTAATAAACTAGGCCATGTAAAGTCAGTGTTGGTGGTTGAAGAAAAGCACTGGGAAGGCTGATGTGGTAAAACAGGAGAAGACAGTGGGGTTTGTTAAAGTGGTAAAGGAAAGCCCAAGGGAAGCAAAGGAGGTGCAAAAGATTGTACAGCCTGATCAAGAGATGATTGATAAGAAGATGCCGGATCTCTTTAAAGAATTTATTTGTGTGGGTAAAGTTTACTCATGTGTACCAGAAGGAACAGGTAAAGAAGTCACAACTTTAAGAGATACAGGAGCTAGTCAGCCTTTAATGGTAAGAGATGAGGAGTTAGGTAGTTTGGGAAGAAAGTTGCCAGAAAAAATGGTAATATGTGGAATTCAGGGTGAGAAGAGTAGTGTTCCATTATATAAGGTAAGGTTGGAAAGTCCAGTGAAGAGTGGTGAAGTGGTAGTAGGAGTAATAAACTATCTTGTCCAGGAATACAGTTTATCTTGGGTAGTGATGTAGCTGGATCACAGGTGGGAGTGATGCCTACTGTGGTTGATAAGCCAGTGGAAAATCAGTCAACTGAAGTGTTGAAGGACCAGTATCCTGGGGTTTTTCTGGATTGTGTAGTAACAAGGTCGCAAAGTCACAGGTTAAGACAAGAGGAGAAATCAAAGAGTGAAGATGAAGTGGAAGTTCAATTATCAGAAACGATTTTTGGTCAGATGGTTGAAAAAGAACAAGAACAGGTGGAGGATGAGGCGGATATTTTTAGTTCAGGAAAATTGGCGGAGTTACAACAGAAAGATACAGAAGTAAAACGGATGTATCAGAAAGCATATACGGAAGGGGAATCTGAGAGTACACCAGAGTGTTATTACCGTAAAAATGATTTCTTGATGAGAAAATGGAGACCTGTACATATGCAGGCGGATGAAAAGTGGGCAGAAGTTCATCAAGTAGTATTGCCGGTAGGGTATAGAAGGGAGGTGTTGCGAGATGCACATGAGATACCAGTGGGAGGTCATTTGGGAATAAGGAAAACTCAAATGAAGTTACTGTGAAAAGCCCCTAGTCGCCACATTCTGGCGCCTGTTCGGGACGCTGGTACCAATTGTGCGGTGTACATCGACGATCTGGTAATTTTCAGCCAGACATGGAAAGAACATTTAAAGCATCTGATGGAGTTATTCGATCAACTTCAGGAGGCGGGTTTGGTGATAAACCTAGCCAAAAGAGAATTTGGAAAGGCCCAAGTCACTTTCCTTGGCCATACAATCGGACAGGGTTGAATGCTCCCACGGGATGTGAATCAAAAGTTATTGAGGAGTTTCCAAAACCCTCGATACAAAGGGAAATACTGTGATTTCTTGGCATGAGTGGATTCGATCGAACATTTGTGCCCCACTTTAGCACTGTGGTTGCCCCAATGACGGACTTGCTGAAGAAACGTCAAAAATTTCAGTAAACAGCGGAGTTTCAACAGGCATTTGACTGCCTGAAAGCTGTGATAACCAATGCCCCTGTGTTGGAGAATTACAAGGGACTCTGTGATCAAATTTAACTGAAGTATCTGACTTTAAAGAGAAATGCCGAGGCGTAGAGAAATGATGGATCGTGCAGAGACCTTCTTGTCCAAAGAGACTGTCAATCGAGAAGGATTCCAGTTGGAGGAAGAAGAACTAAAATGGACTATGTTTGCGTGTTTTGTTTTCTTTTTAAAAAATGTATATTCACTGACATAAAGGAAAGTGAAAAGGTGAAAAATGAAACCATCTTGAAGTTGATGGTTTATTTTTTTTTCTTGGGGGGAGGTGTCATGTGAGAGTACCTTTACGAAATGGGTGTTTTTTTTAGAATAGCTGTAGTGAGTGTACTTTAAAGAAATGGGTGTTTATTACTGCAGTGATGTCAGAGTGTGGGTGGAGCTGGAAAGTAAAAGTCAGCTTTTACTTTTGCTTTGGACTGGCAGCTACAGGGTGTGTTTTGTTTTGTTTTGGAGAGCTGGATAGCTGCAAGCAAAGCAAGCAGCTGTGAGGGTCTCTCTCTGCAAGCTACAGGCTGACTTCAGCTCATCTGAGGATTCAGAACTTCATGATACATTTTGGGCCTCTCTAAACCCTGGCCCATAACAAGAGGCAGAGAGGGATAAAGAAGAGATACAGACAAATAGAAAGAGACACAGAGAGACAGAGGCAGAGACAAGAGAGATGGAGAAGGTGGTGACGGGGGGAGAGAGAGTGAGGTAGTGAGGGAGACAGAGAGATAGAGAGAGAAAGAGAGAGAGATAGAATGAAAGAGAGGAGGAGATAGAAAGAGGGAAATGGACAGAGGCACGAGGGATAGAGACAGAGGGAAATGGGATAGAGAGAGAGAGAGAGACAAAGAGAGAGAGATGGAGAAAGACAGAGATAAGAGAGAGATAAAGGGAGATAGAAAGGGAGATGTGTAGAAGACAGAGACAAGGGAGAGGAATAGAGACAGAGGGAGATGGAGACAGAGAGGGGGAGACATAGGGAGGGAGATGGTGGGAGAGGTGGAGAAAGACAGAGACAAGAAGGAGATAGAGGGAGAGGAGCCACTGTCAGAGACAGAGAAGGGGAGCTGGAGAGAGATAGGTACAGACAAACCGAGAGAGGGAGACAGAGGGCCCGATTCTCTGGAAACATTTCTAAGTGTTGGGAACTGCCGCGAGCTTCCCGGCACTGGGCCAGAGAGGCCGGCAATGCTATTCAATGTTAATTAGTCCACTGGACGAGGCCCCACGTGCAAATGAAGGCTCGCCCACTGATTCGCTGGGACATCGCTCACCAGACCCCCCCCCCGCTAACAAGGTCGAGCAGTACGTAAGCTGCACTTGCTCAGCCAACCCCAGCCAGCTGACAACAATGGGGCCCAAGGGACAGGCCCCAAGATTCGGGTCGCTGTCCTGGGGAAGCTCCTGGACGCAGTGGAAGCCAGGAGGGATGCCCTGTTCCCTCGAGGGTCCCGGAGGTTGAACCACAAGGCAGCCCGTTGCTGCCTGGGACGAGATGGCGGCAGCAGTTAGCCTGGGCAGTGTGACCAGGAGGACGGGCCTCCAGTACCAGAAGAAGGTCAACAACCTACACCGGGCAGCATGAGGGAGTAGAGACCAGCCGCCCTTTCCACCCGCCCACCCCCCAACTCTCGCTGAGACTCCCAACCTTCCCTCCACCTTCAACCCCCCCCCCACCCCCAACCGTCCCTTCACACCCTCCCCGCCCACCACTGTGAACCACGCGTGTGGCTAATGATGCCCCCTCGGTGTTTCCTCAGGAAAAGCTCGCCCACAATCGTTGGGGGAGGGTCCAGGTTGGGGTGCCGGACTTAAGAATCCTCACCACCTTCGAGGAGCGGGCCCTGGAGGTGACTGGAGTGGCTGAGGACAGGCCGATCGCCCACGCAGAGGCTGGTGGACGCCGCAGAGGTGAGGAACCACCGGGCCCCACCTGGAGGACCTGTCAAACGTGAGTTGTTATTGCCTTACTGACTGACCCACCCCTCCCATTGGCCACATGTCCATTCCCCCACAGGCCCTCCAGCCGACGGCACTGGCCCGTCCCGGGCGGCCCCCTCTCCTGTCTCCCAGGAGACCACCTCGGAGGAGAGCTCCAAGGATGCAACTTGCAGTCGCGAAACAGCTGTCACCCCCACCCTCCGCCAGCGCAGATACACACACCTCGGTGGGAAATGTTCCGGGACCCACTCTGGTGAGCACCACACTGCTGCTGATGCACATCAGGCGGAGGCAGGAACCCCCAGGAGAGACAGCAGTCGGAGAGCTGCTGGATCCCAGGGCCCAGCTGGGTCCCAGCCTGATGCTGAGCCTCTGGAACAGGGTTACCCGGAGCTGATGGGGACGATAGGGAGCGGCCGGGACATCCAGAGGGAGACGCAGCAACACCCCAGCAGATCCATAGCCGATTGGAGGAGTCCCAGAGGCTATGGGCGCCGGCAGTGAGGGGCACTGAGGCCAACACTGCCAGGGTGGCGACCGCAGGGGAGAGCCTGGTGCACGAGGTCGGCACCATGAGTGAAGGTGTCCAGGGCGCCGCGCAGTCGGTGACGGCCATGGCTGAGGGTCTCGGCAGAATGTCCGCCTCGCTGGGGGATGTGACCCAGTACCAGGCCGACCTTGCTGAGGTTCTGCGGGACACGTCCCGCTCTCAGACGGGAATGGACGAGGGGCTGCGGAGCTTGTCCCAGTCGCAGGTGGGCATTGCTGAGGGACTGCAGAGCATGCCCCAGCCGCCGAGGAGCATCGGCGCGGGCGTCGACACGATGGTACAGAGATTGGAGAGCTGCCAGGTTGGCTGAGCCAGGGGATGCAGGGGCAGCCGGGGCTCGAACAAGTTGCCCCTCTGTCCAAAGGTGAACCCCGCAGCCTATGGGCATCGTGTGGGAGGAGGGGGCACTGGGTGCCAACCCAGGACCATCCCATTGAGTGGCGACGGTGGGCAACAGCTCCCCCGACTCCCACCCCTCTGATGAGGCCGCGTCTCGCAGCCAGCACACGGGACACGGCTGTGCACAGGCAGTGACCCAAGCCAGGAATCGAACCTGGGACCCTGGAGCTGTGAAGCAACTGTGTTAACCACTGTGCTGCCATGCCACCCACGGCACAGTAGCTATGAGGGCAAAGCACATCAGGGATCACTGAGGGCACCGGGGAAGGGGGTGGAGGGGTAGGTAGGGGGCATCGGGAGGGTGGAGAATTGTAAAACACAATAAACACTCCTGTTAATTGTGCGGAAATAGGGCTCAAGTGGTGATAATCGGTTTCTCGCCACACTATCGAGATCCGGAGCGGGACGTTTTCATCGCAAACTGCTTAACGCCTGGAGAGAGTCACGTTTTCTGCCTCTCCCGCGATTCACTGGCCTCGTTTCGCTCGAGCGAGAGTGTAAGTTGAGAAACACCAAGGGGCAAAAAACATTAGTGGGTGTCAAAATATAGACCCCCAAACTGCAGTGGTGATGCTGAGAATGGCATTGAATGCGAATTTAGAGATGCATGTAATCAGGGAATATCGGTGATCATGGGTGATTTTAATCTGCACATAGATTGGGCAAATCAAATTGGCCACAATGCATTAGAGGAGGAATTCCTGGAGTGTATACGGGAAGGTTTTCTTGACCAATGTGTGGAGGAACCAACCAGAGAGCAGGCCATCTTAGACTGGGTACTGTGTAATGAGAAGGGAGTCATTGCCAATCTGGCTGTGTGAGACCCATTGGGGATGAGCGACCATAACATGATAGAATTTTTTATCAAGATGGAGAGTGAAGTAGTTGATTCGGAGATGGGGGGGTGCTGAATCTTAATAAAGGGAACTATGAAGATATGAGGCGTGAGTTGGCCTTGATAGATTGGGGAGAGTTACTTAAAGGGAGGACAGTGGTTAGATAATGGCAAATATTCAAGGAACGGATGGGGGAACTACAGCAACTGTTCATTCCTGTCTGGCACAAAAGCAAAGGGGGTAAGAGGGCCAATCCATGGCTTACAAAGGAAATTAGAAATAGTATCCGATCCAAGGAAGAAGCATACAGACTGGCCATGAAAAATAATAGGTCTGAGGATTGGGAGCAGTTTAGAATTCAGCAAAGAAGGACGAAGAGATTGATTAAGAAGGGGAAAGTACAGTATGAAAGGAAGCTTGCAGGCAACATAAAGGCTGACACTAAGAGCTTCAACAGATATGTGAAGAGATAAAGATTGGTAAAGAGAAATGTAGGCCCACTGCAGACAGAAACAGGGGAATGCATAATAAGGGACAAAGAAATGGCTGAGCAATAAAATACATACTTTGGTTCTGTATTCACAAATGAGGACACAAATCAGATCCCAGAAATCCTGGAGAATGAAAGGTTTAGTGAGAGGGAAGAACTGTGGGAGATCAACATTAGGAGAGAAATGGTGCTGGGAAAAGTGATGGGATTGAATGTGGATAAATCCCCAGGGGCTGAGAATCTGCATCCCAGAGTGCTTAAGGAGGTGGCTCTGGAAATAGTGGACGCATTGGTGGTCATCTTCCGGGATTCTATAGACTCTGGAACAGTCCCTGCAGAGTGGAGGGTAGCTCACGTCACTCCGGTATTCAAAAAGGGAGGGAGAGAGAAAGCAGGGAATTATAGACCAGTAAGCCTAACATCGGTTGTGGGGAAAATGCTTGAGTCCATTATCAGGGACTTTATTGCGGAACATTTAGAAAGCAGTGGCAGGATCAGTCAGAGTCAGCATGGATTTATGAAGGGAAAATCATGCTTGAAAAATCTGTTGGAATTCTTTGAATTGGTAACCAGTACAGTGGACAAGGGGGAGTCAGTTGATGTGGTAAATCTTGACTTTCAGAAGGCGTTGGACAAAGTCCCGCATAAGAGATTATTGTGCAAAATTAAAGTGCATGGGATTGGGGGAAATGTTTTGAGGTGAATAGAAAACTGGTTGGCAGAGAGGAAACAAAGAATAGGGATTAATGGGTGTGGTAGTCTGTGTTATGAGGATTACGGTACCTAGTAATGCCGGAATAGCATTGATGGAGAATGTACTTGTTCCCATTGGTTAAGCCTGTATGTTAGCTCCGCCCTGCAAGGCGGGGTATAAGAGCCCGTGCCGCCCCAGCAGCTTCCTTCTGTACCTGCGCTGCTGGGGGAAACATCGAGTGTATTAAAGCCTTCAATTGTCTCCAATCTCGTTTCCGAGGTTATTGATCGTGCATCAATGGGTCCTTTTCAAATTGGCAGGCTGTAACCAGTGGTTTACCACGGGGATCGGTGCTGGGACCCCAGCTATTCACAATATGTATTAATGATTTGGATGAGGGAACAAAATGTAACATCTCAAAGTTTGCAGATGATACCAAGTTGGGTTGGAGGGTGAACTGTGACGAGGATGCAGGGATCCTACAGCAAGATCTGGATAGGTTGGGCGAGTGGGCAAATCAATGGCAGATGCAGTATAATTTGGATAAGTGTGAGGTTATTCATTTTGGAAGCAAAAACAGGAAGGCAGATTACTACCTGAATGGTTGTAAATTGGGAGAGGGGAGTATGCACCGGGACCTGAGTGTCCTTGTGCACCATTCGCTGAAGGTAAGCATGCAGGTGCAGCGGGCGGTAAAGAAGGCTAAGGGTACGTTGACCTTCATTGCGAGAGGTTTTGAGTATAGAAGCCGGGATGTGTTGCTGCAATTGTACAGGGCCTTGGTGAGGACACACCTAGAGTATTGTGTGCAGTTTTGGTCTCCTTCTCCGAGGAAGGATGTTCTTGCTCTCGAGGGAGTGCGGCGAGGTTTACCAGACTGATTCCAGGGATGGCGGGAGAGATTGACTAGGTTGGGATTGTTCTCGCTGGAGTTCAGAAGAATGAGGGGGGATATCATAGAGACTTATAAAATTCTAACAGGACTAGACAGGGTAGATGCAGGGAAGATGTTACCAATGATGGGTGTGTCCAGAACCAGGGGTCACAGTCTGAGGATTCAGGGTAAACCATTTCGGACAGAGATAAGGTGACACTTCTTCACACAAAGAGTGGTGAGCCTGTGGAATTCATTACCACAGGACGTAGTTGATGCTAAAACTTTGAATACATCCAAGAGGCGGCTGGATACAGCACTTGGGGAGAATGGGATCAAAGGCTATGGGGAGAAAGCAGGATTAGGCTATTGAGTTGGATGATCAGCCATGATCGCGATGAATTGGCGGAGCAGGCTCGAAGGGCCTAAAGGCCCCTCCTGCTCCTATCTTCTATGTATTCGGTTTCATAGAATTTACAGTACAGAAGGAGGCCATTCAGTCCATCGAGTTTGTACTGGCTCTTGGAAAGAGCACCCTACCCAAGCCCACACCTCCACCCTATCCCTGTAACCCCACCCAACCTTTTTGGACACTAAGGGCAATTTGCCATGGCCAATCCACCTAACCTGCACGTCTTTGGACTGTGGGAGGAAACCGGAGCACCCGGGGGTAACCCACGCAGACACGGGGAGGGCGTGCAGACTCCGCACAGACAGTGACCCGAGCCGGAATCGAACCTGGGACCCTGGCGCTGTGAAGCCACAGTTCTAACCACCGTGCTGCCTGCATCTATGTAACAAGGCCGGAGAATCGCGAGCAGAGAAAGAGACCGGGGGGGGGGGGGACGACAGTGTGTGAGATTTTCAAAGCTCACAGTTAAAAACATGTTGTGTTGCCTATTCAAGCCCACATCCTGTTTCTCGCGCCGTACTCAGTAAGAGATGACAGCATCATGGAACAAGCGAATGTAGAAGGAGATTAGTCAACGCTGCATATCAGTGGTGTCTCTTTGAACAACTGTCCGTTGAATTCCACTCTCTGATTCCTTCCCCGTCTGCCTGTAAATTTGCCCCCAAAGCGTACGAGGCAATGGCCCAAGTGCTGAAACGTAGGGTTAGGATGGATCGGTGCTTGGTGGGTGGCACAGACGCGAAGGGCCGCAGGGCTGCGCTGTAAAGCTCTGTAACTATTACTCTAATCCTCCTCTATTTGGAAGTTCCTATTGAATCTGCTTCCACCGCCCTTTCAGGCAGCTCCTTCCAGATCACAACAGCTCTCTGTGCAAAAACATTTCTCCTCATTGGGAGGAGGTGGCATCACTGGACTGGTAAACCAGACACCCAGTGACCTGAGTTCGAATCCCGCCACAGCCGATGGTGAAATTTGAATTCAGTAACTATGTGGAATTAGAAATCGGACGATGACCATGGAACCATTCTTGATTGCTGTAAAAACCCATCTGGTCCACTAATGTCCTTGAGGGAAGGAAATCTGCCGTCCTTACCTGGTCTGGCCTACACGTGACTCCAGACCCACAGCAGTGTGGTTGACTCTTAACTGCCCCCCTCAAGGGGCAATTAGGGAGGGGCAATAAATGTTGGCACAGCCTGCGACGCCCACGTCCCAGGAACGAATAAAATACAAAAAAAAATCATCTCCCCCTCTGGTTCTTTTACCCTCTGGTGACCGGCCGTCCTGAGGCCAGAAACACTTTCCCCGCCTTTACTCGATCTTAACCAGTGGCGCGCAACCTTGCGGCCCATCGGGATTCCGAGTGGGGCCCGCGAGGCGTTTTGTTGACCGGCTGCCGCTTTCCGCTGATGTCCGTCCGTGAAGTCTTTTTCCTCCCGGTGTGACTGAGGTGATAGGCGCGGGAAACCAGGGTAAGTGCAGTGTTGGGCACGCTGACTGAACGCAACATGGACTGCGACAGCCGTGTGCTCCCTCTGTGGTAGAGGCGGGTACGATTTTGTCCTTTAAAAAGCAGTTAGACATATACGTGGGCAGGGTGGATATAGAGGGATATGGGCCTAATGCAGGCAAGTGGGACTAGCTCAGTGATAGAATCTGGGCGGCATGGACCAGCTGGGCCGAAGGGCCCGTTTCCATTCTGCAAACATCTATGACTCTATGATTCTGCCTCCAAAGTGTAAAGATTTATTTTATTTTTCCCACTTGAGGTTGATGACAATTCTACTGGTATATGACGGATTTAACACTTTCTTTAACTCGTAATCAAATGTTCAACATGTATTAAATGCGTTTAATCTTATTCATGGGGGTTGTAGTCAGTGAACAAACCTGATTTCAATATTGCAGCCCACTGAGATGAGGGAGGGTCGCAAATGCGGCCCACTGACTCGCCTAGGCTGTCCGTCGCGGACCGAAACCCTTCCTGATGTCAAACGCCTCGATTGAATCCCCCCCCTTAACCATCTCTGCTCAAAGGAGAACAATCCCAGGGCGGCACGGTGGCCCAGGGGTTAGCACTGTGGCTTCACAGCTCCACGGTCCCGGGTTCGATTCCCGGCTTGGGGGGGGTCACTGTCTGTGCGGAGTCTGCACGTTCTCCCCGTGTCGGCGTGGCTTTCCTCCGGGTGCTCCGGTCCAAAGATGGGCAGGTTAGGCGGATTAGCTGGGGTTACGGGGATAGGGTGGTGGTGTGGGCTTAGGTCGGGTGCTCTTTCCAAGGGCCGGTGCAGACTCGATGGGCCGAATGGCCTCCTTCTGCACTGTAAATTCTATGATTCTATTATGCTCCAGTCTCCTCATCGACTGAAGTCTCTCAACCCTAGGACCATTTGGGTAAATCTTCTTCCCCACCCTCTCCGAGGCCTCGATATCCTTCCAAAGGCGGGCGGCCCCAAAACTGGACGAAGGACACCCTCATCAAAATCTTACCTCTTGACATTTAAAATTTACGTTCAAGGGATAAATATGAGTATTGAATTCTGACGATCACTTCCTGTCTGCCAGCCGTACAGGTATCTCTCTCAGTTGCGAAACCCCTGTCTCACATACACACACAGACTGGAAGAAGATATGGAGCCTAACTTTCACCCAGCCTCTTCCCTGTTGCTTCTGGTGATCGTGACCATAAGCTGGCTTCAAGGTAGGAATGTGTCCTTCAAGGCCTTTGGAGAGATCGAGGGGCTGAGAGAGGAGAGCAGTGTGTGTGTGTGTGTGTGTGTGTGTGTGAGAGAGAGCAATCGAGAGGGAGAGAGGGTGAGAGAGAGAGAGACAGTGAGAGAGAGAAAATGAGAGAGTGAGAGACAGAAAATGAGACAGTGGGGTGGAGTGAGAGACAAAGTGAGAGAGAATAGACAGAGGGACACGAGAGGAAGTGAGGTGTGGGACAGAGTGAGAGACGGTAAGAAAGACGAGACAAAGACAGGCAAGAGAGTGAGAGACAGAGTGGCAGACAGCCACATTTGATTCGATTTGATTTGCTTTATTGTCACATGTACCGAAGTACAGTGAAAAGTATTTTTCTGCGGCCGAGGAACGCACACAGTACGTATGTAGACACCAGGGGTGAAATTCTCCCCCAACGGCGCGATGTCCGCCGACTGGCGCCAAAGACGGCGCCAATCAGACGGGCATCGCGCCGGCCCAAAGGTGCGGAATGCTCCGTATCTTTGGGGGCCGAGCCCCAACATTGAGGGGCTAGGCCGACGCCGGAGGGATTTCCGCCCCGCCAGCTGGCGGAAATGGCGTTTGTTGCCCCGCCAGCTGGCGCGGAAATGCGGCGCATGCGTGGGAGCGTCAGCGGCCGCTGTCAGTTTCCCGGCGCATGCGCGTGAGCGTCAGCGGCCGCTGTCAGTTTCCCGGCGCATGCGCGGGAGCGTCAGCGGCCGCTGTCAGTTTCCCGGCGCATGCGCGTGAGCGTCAGCGGCCGCTGTCAGTTTCCTGCGCATGCGCAGTGGGGAGAGTCTCTTCCGCCTCCGCCATGGTGGAGGCCGTGGCGGAGGCGGAAGGGAAAGAGTGCCCCCACGGCACAGGCCCGCCCGCGGATCGGTGGGCCCCGATCGCGAGCCAGGCCACCGTGGGGGCACCCCCCGGGGTCAGATCGCCCAGCGCCCCCCCCCAGGACCCCGGAGCCCGCCCACGCCGCCTGGTCCCGCCGGTAAATACCAGGTTTGATTTACGCCGGCGGGACAGGCAATTTCTGGGCGGGACTTCAGCACATCCGGGCCGGAGAATCCAGCAGGGGGTCCCGCCAACCGGCGCGGCCCGATTCCCGCCCCCGCCCAATCTCCGGTACCGGAGACTTCGGCGGGGGCGGGATTCACGGCGGCCAACGGCCATTCTCCGACCCGGCGGGGGGTCGGAGAATGACGCCCAAGAATAGTCAACAGGGACCATTGACAAATGGTACATCGACAAAACAGTGATTGGGTTCAGTGTCTCGAGTTTGTAGGATCGTCAGATCTGAAAGAAAACCTCGAAGAACACAGTTAGTAATTCTACGAGAAGAGGAAAATAGTTTTAGTAGGTTCGAATGCTGATGGGCGATAAAAGAAAAGGGACAGGGGGAGAGAGCTTGCAGAGTCGCCATGCTCCGGCGCCATCGATAAAGAGAGAGAGAGAGATAGAGACAGTGAAAGAAAAGAGACAGAGAGAGGGACTGAAAGAAGGAGACAGTGAAATGATTGGTGAGAGAGGGGTGGAGGGAGATGACGAGGGAGAGGTAGACGGAGACACAGAACGAGAGACAGAACGAGAGCTGTGTCCAGTGACCCAGTGCATCAAATAACTAGGTCAGGACTTTGAACTAAATGACAAAGTTGTGGGCGAGATGGTGGGAGGTTTCCGGAAAGGGTAAGTTCAAAAACAACAAGGGGAACGTCAGAGCTCTCAGAGTAGAGCAGGGGTGATAATTAGCAGAGTGGGTCAGGAGGAGGCTGAGGCACGATCAATTGAGCAAAGACTAGAGTTGGATGCAACCGAGGCTTTATTGCTCTAAGATGTGTGGCCTCCTACAGCAGCTGGTGAAATGGCTGCTGCACGGAGGACACGCATATTTATACTCCGCCTACTGGGTGGAGCCAGCAGGCAGGGACTACCGGCGAACCTGTAGTACAGGTCCTACTGTACATCACCTAATACAGGTGCAACAGTGGTTTACCACAGAGGTAAAAAAGAACAGTCAAGTTAACATGGCCTCAATGATGAAGGGGACAGAAGGAGAATTTGAACACAAGCTAAAGACTAGAACCAAAGTTCATAACACATTTGATTTATTTGCGCCAACAGATGGCAATTAATAGGCTTGGTCCAAGACCCAAGAGGAGACTCGTTTACAATGTGACCAAAGTTGAGAACTAATTAATTCTGGACGCAAAGGGCTAAATTTCAAGGCCCCCCCCCCCTACCCCTGCTGAGTTCCAGCCCTGCCCCACCTCTCAGCAATCTTACGCCGGGGCTGGCAAGACCTCGGACGCCCTTGCCCCAGTTGAGGTTCTTAAGGCGCCCAATTATTGGCCACTTCAGGATCATTTTCCATCCAGCCTCAATTTCTAAGGCTGGGCTTGCGGGGTGGGGGGTGGTGACGGAGGATTTACCTGGCTTGGGGGAAGCTTGAAAATAAACGGGCTCAAACCTTGGGCAGGGGTGTTGGCCGCTCCTCCTGGTCTTCGGGCTCCCCTCCCTGATAAGGTAGAGTGACCAGTGGGCCTCCCTCCCCGGGAAGCCTCTCCTTCGAAAACCCAAACCAACGCTGTCCACCAGCCACCCCCTGACCTCTCCTGTACCCCTCCAGCCCCGTTCCCGGGCCTAAGGCTCCGGCAGGTTGGTTTGAGGCACCCCTGTCTCCTGTTTGGTTGCTGCAGGTAATGAAGAGCTGCCGGCCAACTAGTTTGTCCGGATGCTCGCCAAGGTGAGGCGTCCCGAAGGTCATAGGATCAGACGCAGGAGCACAAGAAGGCCACTCACCCCATCGAGTCTCGGCCGCCATTCAATGAGACTATGACCGATCTGATACGAGGCACGGGGTGCGAGAGGTGCAGGGTGTTTTCCCCGCTGAGTGGCAGAGAACCCGTCCACAGCCCATTGACGCTCTATCGCCTGTGAAGTGTCGGAGGGCGGGAGGGTTACTCAGTGTCGACAGGGATGTGTTCCTGTGGTGAACGTATTATAGTAACCATTCACCACTGTACTACACTGTATCACGCTGTTGTCCATGTGGGCTCCACCTATGGACCATTGTACTGTACTACACTGATTGTGTCATGGTGGTGCCTTTGTGGGCTCTGCCCCTGGCTCCGCCCCCTTGAGGGGAGGTATAAGAGCAGCTGCCCTGCAGGCGGCTCTCAGTGCAGAGCAGTCGCAGGCAGGCACTGTTCGAGTTGATTAAAGCCTCTGTTCACTTCAACTCTCTGTCCCGTGTGAATTGATGGCGGCATCAATTCCCCACCTGACTCTGTGGGTAGAGGGAAGTGGGCGGAGGGGAGTGGGTGGAGGGGAGTGGGTGGAGGGAAGTGGGACGACCCCCCCCCCCCCCCCCCCGCCCCCGTCCAAAATAATCTTGCCTCATTGATAAAAGAGACGGGCAAAATTGGAAAAGGATAAAGGGGCGTCATGGTGGCGCAGTGGTTAGCACTGCTGCCAGGGACCCGGGTAAATTCTGACCTCGGGTCACTGTCTGTGCGGAGTCTGCACGTTCTCCCCGTGTGTGCGTGGGTTTCCTCCGGGTGCTCCGGTTTCCTCCCGCAGTCCAAAGATGCGCAGGGTAATTGGCCATGCTAAATTGCCCTCAGTGTCCACAGGTTAGGTGGGATTACGGGGATGGGGCAGGGATTGGATCTTTCAGAGGGCCGGTGCAGACTCGATGGGCCGAATGGCCTCCTTCTGCACTGTAGGGATTCTACGATTCAATGACTGCCCTGATCAGTAAAGGCTGGGATGAAGGTAAGATGGGAAGAGAGTTCTTAACTCGGAAAATGGGAATGACTGGATCACTCGATAGAGATCTGGCAAGGGCACGGGTGCAGGAAATGTTGGTGAGTTTTCAATGTGGACAGCCCCTTCCCCCACGAACAGCAATTGTAACATTGCGCAGTGAGGTAATCAGGAAATTATTGGCACATTAACAAGGCTCCTCATTGGAGGACTTTAAGCTTTGTATAGACCAGGTCAATCTGATTTATTGAACCAGTAGCGCAGTTAGCACAGTTTTCTCTGAGTTCGACTCTCTGCTAACCTAAGTGTGGTTACTCTGTCTGGCTGAACCAGACTAGCTCTTAGCCATGTGCTGGAGGTGTGATACTGTACATACACCCTGACTCACTCTGCAGATGTTCATCAGTGGAAAGAGACGGAGTGTGAGTGCCTCGTGCCTTTTATACTGAGATACCACCCCAGAGTGTCCTGCCTGCTCATTGGTCATGTCCTGTTCTCTGTGTTCATTAGCTGCCTGCCTGTATATCATTACCTGCATGTCTGCAGATCATGACACTGTGGCCCACAAATTTAGCTTGGTTGCTCGTTTCAGTTTCAGAAAAAAGCCTTTATTTTTGATTTTCTCTCTCTCTCCTCCTCCCTCATGTTATTTCTCTCCCTCTACTCCTATCAGCCCCCTCGCTCTCTTTCTCTCCCTCACTCTTTCCCCCTCTCTCCAGCTCTCTCTCGCTCCCTCTCTCTCACTCCCTCTCTCTCTCTGGCTCTCTTTCTCACCCCCCCCCCCGTTCTCTTTCCCGCGCTCTCCACCCCTTTCTTCCACACGCCTTTCTTCACCCCCTCTCTCTCCTCCCTCCCTTCCATCTCTCTTTCTTCCCTCCTCTCTCTCGCTCTCTTTCTCTTTCTCCCTCCACGCTTCCACCTCTCTTTCTCCCCCCAACCCCCCTCTCCCTCTACCCCCTCTCTCTCCGCCCTCCCTCCCTCCCTCCCTCTCTCTCTATCTCACTTTCTCCCCTCTGTCTCTCCCATCTCTCACTTTTTCCCCTCTCTCTCCTTCACACTCTCTCCCCCCTCCTCTCCTTCTCTCTTTCCTCAATTGATGAATTAAGTCTGGCCCTCTGCCTTGCAGCCTGGACAACTGAAAGGGCAGAACATCCAAAAGTGACAATCGGGCCGGAACGTCTCAATGGGACATTGGGAGAGACGGTGCTGCTTCCTGTGAGCTTGGACAAACTTCCCACCAGTGGCACAATCGTCTGGAAATTTCAGGGAGAGCCCCCGACGAAGATTGCAGAGGTGATACTGGATAGAAACAAAACGACGGTCCGTCAGTGGGGCGGCTTCAAGCACAGGACTCACCTCTTCCCCAACTTCACGCTGATGATCCAGAACCTGACTATGAGTGACCAGGGTCAGTACAGGGTCATAGTCAGCGTTGGTGCCTTGGAGCCTGAGGCCTTCGTTTGGCTTGATGTATACGGTAGGTTATGTGCTGAGTGAGGGTGTGGTGAATGTATCACGGCAACCACTCACCACTGCGGCATTGTACTATGTTGTTGCCCTTGTGGGATCCACCTATGGACCATTGTATCACATTCCACTGTACTGTATCATGTGGGTGCTTTTACGGGCTCCGCCCCTGGCTCCGCCCCCCCGAGGGGAGGTATATTGAGCAGCTGCCTGCAGGCGGTCCTCAGTACAGCGCAGTCGCAGGCAGGCACAGATCTGGCTGATTAAAACCACTGTTCACTTCAACTCTCCGTCTCGTGTGAATTGATGGTCGCATCAGAGGCTCACTACTGAGGGAGTGCTGCACTGTCAGAGGGTCACTACTGAGGGGGCGCTGCACTGTCAGAGGGTCAGTACTGAGGGAGTGCTGCACTGTCAGAGAGTCAGTACTGAGGGAGCGCTGCACTGCCAGAGGGTCAGTACTGAGGGAGTGCCGCACTGTCAGAGTGTCAGTACTGAGTGAATGCTGCACTGCCAGAGGGTCAGTACTGAGGGAGTGCCGCACTGTCAGAGGGTCAGTACTGAGAGAGTGCTGCACTGTCAGAGGGTCAGCACTGAGGGGGTGCCACACTGTCAGAGTGTCAGTACTGATGGAGTGCTGCACTGTCAGAGGGTCACTACTGAGGGGGCGCTGCACTGTCAGAGGGTCAGTACTGAGGGAGTGCTGCACTGTCAGAGAGTCAGTACTGAGGGAGCGCTGCACTGTCAGAGGGTCAGTACTGACGGAGTGCCGCAATGTCAGAGGGTCAGTACTGAGGGAGTGCTGCACTGTCAGAGGGTCAGTACTGAGGGAGTGCTGCACTGTCAGAGGGTCAGTACTGAGGGAGTGCTGCACTGTCAGAGGGTCAGTACTGAGGGAGTGCTGCACTGTCAGAGGGTCACTACTGAGGGAGCGCTGCACTGTCAGAGGGTCAGTACTGAGGGAGTGCTGCACTGTCAGAGGGTCAGTACTGAGGGAGTGCTGCACTGTCAGAGGGTCACTACTGAGGGAGCGCTGCACTGTCAGAGGGTCAGTACTGAGGGAGCGCTGCACTGTCAGAGGGTTTGTACTGAGGGAGTGCTGCTTGTTCAGAGGGTCAGGACTGAGGGAATGCTGCACTGTCAGAGGGTCACTACTGAGGGAGTGCTGCACTGTCAGAGGGTCAGTACGGAGGAAGTGCTGCACTGTCAGAGGGTCTGTACTGAGGGAGTGCTGCACTGTCAGAGGGTCACTACTGAGGGAGCGCTGCACTGTCAGAGGGTCAGTACTGAGGGAGTGCTGCACTGTCAGAGGGTCAGTACTGAGGGAGTGCTGCACTGTCAGAGGGTCAGTACTGAGGGAGTGCTGCACTGTCAGAGGCTCAGTACTGAGGGAGTGCTGCGCTGTCAGAGGGTCAGTATTGAGGGAGTGCTGCGCTGTCAGAGGGTCAGTACTGAGGGAGTGCTGCACTGTCAGAGGGTCAGTACTGAGGGAATGCTGCACTGTCAGAGGGTCAGTGCTGTGGGAGTGCTGCACTGTCAGAGAGTCAGTACTGAGGGAGTGCTGCACTGTCAGAGGGTCAGTACTGTGGGAGAGCTGCTTGTTCAGAGGGTCAGGACTGAGGGAACGCTGCACTGTCAGAGAGTCAGTGCTGAGGGACTGCTGCACTGTCAGAGAGTCAGTACTGAGGGAGTGCTGCACTGTCAGAGGGTCAGTACTGTGGGAGAGCTGCACTGTCAGAGGGTCAGTACTGTGGGAGAGCTGCACTGTCAGAGGGTCAGTACTGAGGGAGTGCTGCACTGTCAGAGGGTCAGTGCTGAGGGAGTGCTGCACTGTCAGAGGGTCAGTACTGAGGGAACGCTGAACTGCTAGAGGGCCAGTAGAGAGGGAGTGCTCCACTGTCAGAGGATCAATACTGAGGTAGTGCAGCACTGTCAGAGGGTCAGTGCTGAGGGACTGCTGCACTGTCAGAGAGTCAGTACTGAGGGAGTGCTGCACTGTCAGAGGGTCAGTACTGAGGGAGTGCTGCACTGTCAGGGGGTCAGTACTGAGGGAGTGCTGCACAGTCAGATGGTCAGTAATGAGGGAGAGCTGGACTGTCAGAGGGTCAGTACTGAGGGGGTGCTGCACAGTCAGAGGGTCAGTACTGAGGGAGTGCTGCACTGTCAGAGGGTCAGTACTGAGGGTGTGCAGCACTGTCAGAGGGTCAGTACTGAGGGAGTGCTGCACTGTCAGGGAGTCAGTACTGAGGGAGTGCTGCACTGTCAGAGGGTCAGGACTGAGGGAACTCTGCACTGTCACAGATCAGAGCTGAGGGAGTGCTGCACTGTCAGAGCGTCAGTACTGAGGGAGCGCTGCACTGTCAGAGGGTCAGTACTGAGGGAGTGCTGCACTGTCAGAGGGTCAGTGCTGAGGGAGTGCAACACTGTCAGCGGGTCAGTACCGAGGGAACGCTGCACTGTCAGAGGGTCAGAGCTGAGGGAGTGCTGCACTGTCAGAGGGTCAGTACTGAGGGAGTGCTGCACTGTCAGAGGGTCAGTACTGAGGGAGTGTTGCACTGTCAGAGGGTCACTACTGAGGGAGCGCTGCACTGTCAGAGGGTCAGTACTGAGGGAGTGCTGCACTGTCAGAGGGTCAGTACTGAGGGAGTGCTGCACTGTCAGAGGGTCACTACTGAGGGAGCGCTGCACTGTCAGAGGGTCAGTACTGAGGGAGCGCTGCACTGTCAGAGGGTTTGTACTGAGGGAGTGCTGCTTGTTCAGAGGGTCAGGACTGAGGGAATGCTGCACTGTCAGAGGGTCACTACTGAGGGAGTGCTGCACTGTCAGAGGGTCAGTACGGAGGAAGTGCTGCACTGTCAGAGGGTCTGTACTGAGGGAGTGCTGCACTGTCAGAGAGTCAGTACTGAGGGAGTGCTGCACTGTCAGAGGGTCAGTACTGAGGGAGTGCTGCACTGTCAGAGGGTCACTACTGAGGGAGCGCTGCACTGTCAGAGGGTCAGTACTGAGGGAGTGCTGCACTGTCAGAGGGTCAGTACTGAGGGAGTGCTGCACTGTCAGAGGGTCAGTACTGAGGGAGTGCTGCACTGTCAGAGGCTCAGTACTGAGGGAGTGCTGCGCTGTCAGAGGGTCAGTATTGAGGGAGTGCTGCGCTGTCAGAGGGTCAGTACTGAGGGAGTGCTGCACTGTCAGAGGGTCAGTACTGAGGGAATGCTGCACTGTCAGAGGGTCAGTGCTGTGGGAGTGCTGCACTGTCAGAGAGTCAGTACTGAGGGAGTGCTGCACTGTCAGAGGGTCAGTACTGTGGGAGAGCTGCTTGTTCAGAGGGTCAGGACTGAGGGAACGCTGCACTGTCAGAGAGTCAGTGCTGAGGGACTGCTGCACTGTCAGAGAGTCAGTACTGAGGGAGTGCTGCACTGTCAGAGGGTCAGTACTGTGGGAGAGCTGCACTGTCAGAGGGTCAGTACTGTGGGAGAGCTGCACTGTCAGAGGGTCAGTACTGAGGGAGTGCTGCACTGTCAGAGGGTCAGTGCTGAGGGAGTGCTGCACTGTCAGAGGGTCAGTACTGAGGGAACGCTGAACTGCTAGAGGGCCAGTAGAGAGGGAGTGCTCCACTGTCAGAGGATCAATACTGAGGTAGTGCAGCACTGTCAGAGGGTCAGTGCTGAGGGACTGCTGCACTGTCAGAGAGTCAGTACTGAGGGAGTGCTGCACTGTCAGAGGGTCAGTACTGAGGGAGTGCTGCACTGTCAGGGGGTCAGTACTGAGGGAGTGCTGCACAGTCAGATGGTCAGTAATGAGGGAGAGCTGGACTGTCAGAGGGTCAGTACTGAGGGGGTGCTGCACAGTCAGAGGGTCAGTACTGAGGGAGTGCTGCACTGTCAGAGGGTCAGTACTGAGGGTGTGCAGCACTGTCAGAGGGTCAGTACTGAGGGAGTGCTGCACTGTCAGGGAGTCAGTACTGAGGGAGTGCTGCACTGTCAGAGGGTCAGGACTGAGGGAACTCTGCACTGTCACAGATCAGAGCTGAGGGAGTGCTGCACTGTCAGAGCGTCAGTACTGAGGGAGCGCTGCACTGTCAGAGGGTCAGTACTGAGGGAGTGCTGCACTGTCAGAGGGTCAGTGCTGAGGGAGTGCAACACTGTCAGCGGGTCAGTACCGAGGGAACGCTGCACTGTCAGAGGGTCAGAGCTGAGGGAGTGGTGCACTGTCAGAGGGGTTGTACTGAGGGAGTGCTGCTTGTTCAGAGGGTCAGGACTGAGGGAACGCTGCACTTTCAGAGGGTCAGTACTAAGGGAGTGCTGCACTGTCAGAGGGTCAGTGCTGAGGGAGGCTGCACTGTCAGAGGGAATGCTGCACTGTCAGAGTGCCAGTGGTGAGGGAGTGCTGCACTGCCAGAGGGCCAGTATTGAGGGAGTGTTTCACTGTCAGAGGGTCAGTACTGTGGGAGTGCTGCACTGTCAGAGGGTCAGTGCTGACGGAGCTCTGCACTGTCAGAGGGTCAGTGCTGACGGAGCTCTGCACTGTCAGAGGGTCAGTGCTGAGGGAGTGCTGCACTGTCAGCGGGTCAGTACTGAGGGACTGCTGCACTGTCAGGGGGTCAGTACTGAGGGAGTGCTGCACTGTCAGGGGGTCAGTACTGAGGGAGTGCTGCACTGTCAGAGGGTCAGTAGTGAGGGAGTGCTGCACTGTCAGGGGGTCAGTACTGAGGGAGTGCTACACTGTCAGAGGGTCAGCACTGAGGGAACGCTGCACTGTCAGAGGGTCAAAACTGAGGGAGTGCTGCACTGTCAGAGGGTCAGTGCTGAGGGAGCGCTGCACTGTCAGAGGATCAGTACTGAGGGAGTGCTCAACTGTCAGAGGATCAGTACTGAGGGTGCTGCACTGTGAGAGGGTCAGTGCTGAGGGAGTGCTGCACTGTCAGAGGGTCAGTACTGAGGGAGTGCTGCACTGTCAGAGTGTCAGTACTGAGGTGGTGCTGTACTGTCAGAGGGTCACTACTGAGGGAATGCTGCACTGTCAGAGGGTCAGTGCTGAGGGAACGCTGCACTGTCAGAGGGTCAGTGCCGAGGGAAGTTTGCAATGACAGAGGGTCAGGACTGAGGGAGTGCTGCACTGTCAGCGTGTCAGTACTGAGGGAGTGCCGCACTGTCAGAGGGTTTGTACTGAGGGAGTGGTGCACTGTCAGAGGGTCTGTACTGAGGGAGTGCTTCACTGCCAGAGGGTCAGAGCTGACGGAGTGCTGCATTGTCAGAGGGTGAGTGTTGAAGGAGTGCTGCACTGTCAGAGGGGCAGTACTGAGGGAGTACTGCAGTGTCAGAGGGTCAGTACTGAGGAAGTGCTGCACTGTCAGAGGGTCAGTACTGAGGGAGTGCTGCACTGTCAGAGGGTCAGTACTGAGGGAGCGCTGCACTGTCAGAGGGTCAGTACTGAGGGATCGGTGCACTGTGAGAGGGTCAGTACTGAGGGAGCGCTGCACTGTCAGAGGGTCAGTACTGAGGGAGTGCTGCACTGTCAGAGGGTCAGTACTGAGCAAGTGCTGCACTGTCAGAGGGTATGTACTGAGGGAGTGCTGCACTGTCAGAGGGTCTGTACTGAGGGAGTGCTGCACTGTCAGAGTGTCAGTGCTGAGGGATTGCTGCACTGTCAGAGGGAAAGTACTGAGGGAGTGCTGCACTGTCAGAGCGTCAGTACTGAGGGAGCGCTGCACTGTCAGAGGGTCAGTACTGAGGGAGTGCTGCACTGTCAGAGGGTCAGTACTGAGGGAGCGCTGCACTGTCAGAGGGTCAGTACTGAGGGGGTGCTGCACTGTCAGAGGGTCAGTACTGAGGGAACGCTGCACTGTCAGAGGGTCAGTCCTGAGGGAGTGCTGCACTGTCAGTGCGTCAGTACTGAGGGAGTGCTGCACAGTCAGAGGGTCTGTACTGAGGGGGTGCTGCACTGTCAGAGGGTCATTACTGAGGGGGTGCTGCACTGTCAGAGGGTCAGTACTGAGGGAACGCTGCACTGTCAGAGGGTCAGTCCTGAGGGAGTGCTGCACTGTCAGTGCGTCAGTACTGAGGGAGTGCTGCACAGTCAGAGGGTCTGTACTGAGGGGGTGCTGCACTGTCAGAGGGTCATTACTGAGGGAATGCTGCACTGTCAGAGGGTCAGTACTGAGGGAGTGCTGCACTGTCAGAGGGTCAGTACTGACAGAACGCTGCACAGTCAGAGAGTCAGTACTGAGGGAGTGCTGCACTGTCAGAGGGTCAGTGCTGACGGAGTGCAACACTGTCAGCGGGTCTGTACCGAGGGAACGCTGCACTGTCAGAGGGTCAGTACTGAGGGAACGCTGCACTGTCAGAGGGTCAGTACTAAGGGAGTGCTGCACTGTCAGAGGGTCTGTGGTGAGGGAGTGCTGCACTGCCAGAGGGCCAGTATTGAAGGAATGTTTCACTGTCAGAGGGTCAGTACTGTGGGAGTGCTGCACTGTCAGAGGGTCAGTAATGAGGGAGTGCTGCACTGTCAAAGGGTCAGTGCTGACGGAGCTCTGCACTGTCAGAGGGTCAGTGCTGACGGAGCTCTGCACTGTCAGAGGGTCAGTGCTGAGGGAGTGCTGCACTTTCAGAGGGTCACTACTGAGGGAACGCTGCACTGTCAGAGGGTCAGTACTAAGGGAGTGCTGCACTGTCAGAGGGTCAGTGCTGAGGGACCGCAGCACTGCCAGAGGGTCAGTACTGAGGGAGTGCTGCACTGTCAGGGGGTCAGTACTGAGGGAGTGCTGCACTGTCAGAGGGTCAGTATTGAGGGAGTGTTTCACTGTCAGAGGGTCAGTACTGAGTGCTGCACTGTCAGAGGGTCAGTGCTGACGGAGCTCTGCACTGTCAGAGGGTCAGTGCTGAGGGAGTGCTGCACTGTCAGCGGGTCAGTACTGAGGGAGTGCTGCACTGTCAGAGGGTCAGTGCTGAGGGAACGCTGCACTGTCAGAGGGTCAGTACTGAGGGAGTGCTGCACTGTCAGAGGGTCACTACTGAGGGAGCGCTGCACTGTCAGAGGGTCAGTACTGAGGGAGCGCTGCACTGTCAGAGGGTTTGTACTGAGGGAGTGCTGCTTGTTCAGAGGGTCAGGACTGAGGGAATGCTGCACTGTCAGAGGGTCACTACTGAGGGAGTGCTGCACTGTCAGAGGGTCAGTACGGAGGAAGTGCTGCACTGTCAGAGGGTCTGTACTGAGGGAGTGCTGCACTGTCAGAGAGTCAGTACTGAGGGAGTGCTGCACTGTCAGAGGGTCAGTACTGAGGGAGTGCTGCACTGTCAGAGGGTCACTACTGAGGGAGCGCTGCACTGTCAGAGGGTCAGTACTGAGGGAGTGCTGCACTGTCAGAGGGTCAGTACTGAGGGAGTGCTGCACTGTCAGAGGGTCAGTACTGAGGGAGTGCTGCACTGTCAGAGGCTCAGTACTGAGGGAGTGCTGCGCTGTCAGAGGGTCAGTATTGAGGGAGTGCTGCGCTGTCAGAGGGTCAGTACTGAGGGAGTGCTGCACTGTCAGAGGGTCAGTACTGAGGGAATGCTGCACTGTCAGAGGGTCAGTGCTGTGGGAGTGCTGCACTGTCAGAGAGTCAGTACTGAGGGAGTGCTGCACTGTCAGAGGGTCAGTACTGTGGGAGAGCTGCTTGTTCAGAGGGTCAGGACTGAGCAAAAGCTGCACTGTCAGAGAGTCAGTGCTGAGGGACTGCTGCACTGTCAGAGAGTCAGTACTGAGGGAGTGCTGCACTGTCAGAGGGTCAGTACTGTGGGAGAGCTGCACTGTCAGAGGGTCAGTACTGTGGGAGAGCTGCACTGTCAGAGGGTCAGTACTGAGGGAGTGCTGCACTGTCAGAGGGTCAGTGCTGAGGGAGTGCTGCACTGTCAGAGGGTCAGTACTGAGGGAACGCTGAACTGCTAGAGGGCCAGTAGAGAGGGAGTGCTCCACTGTCAGAGGATCAGTACTGAGGTAGTGCAGCACTGTCAGAGGGTCAGTGCTGAGGGAGTGCTGCACTGTCAGAGAGTCAGTACTGAGGGAGTGCTGCACTGTCAGAGGGTCAGTACTGAGGGAGTGCTGCACTGTCAGGGGGTCAGTACTGAGGGAGTGCTGCACAGTCAGATGGTCAGTAATGAGGGAGAGCTGGACTGTCAGAGGGTCAGTACTGAGGGGGTGCTGCACAGTCAGAGGGTCAGTACTGAGGGAGTGCTGCACTGTCAGAGGGTCAGTACTGAGGGTGTGCAGCACTGTCAGAGGGTCAGTACTGAGGGAGTGCTGCACTGTCAGGGAGTCAGTACTGAGGGAGTGCTGCACTGTCAGAGGGTCAGGACTGAGGGAACTCTGCACTGTCACAGATCAGAGCTGAGGGAGTGCTGCACTGTCAGAGCGTCAGTACTGAGGGAGCGCTGCACTGTCAGAGGGTCAGTACTGAGGGAGTGCAGCACTGTCAGAGGGTCAGAGCTGAGGGAGTGGTACACTGTCAGAGGGGTTGTACTGAGGGAGTGCTGCTTGTTCAGAGGGTCAGGACTGAGGGAACGCTGCACTTTCAGAGGGTCAGTACTAAGGGAGTGCTGCACTGTCAGAGGGTCAGAGCTGAGGGAGTGGTGCACTGTCAGAGGGGTTGTACTGAGGGAGTGCTGCTTGTTCAGAGGGTCAGGACTGAGGGAACGCTGCACTTTCAGAGGGTCAGTACTAAGGGAGTGCTGCACTGTCAGAGGGTCAGTACTGAGGGAGTGCTGCACTGCCAGAGGGCCAGTATTGGGGGAGTGTTTCACTGTCAGAGGGTCAGTACTGTGGGAGTGCTGCACTGTCAGAGGGTCAGTGCTGACGGAGCTCTGCACTGTCAGAGGGTCAGTGCTGACGGAGCTCTGCACTGTCAGAGGGTCAGTGCTGAGGGAGTGCTGCACTGTCAGCGGGTCAGTACTGAGGGACTGCTGCACTGTCAGGGGGTCAGTACTGAGGGAGTGCTGCACTGGCAGGGGGTCAGTACTGAGGGAGTGCTGCACTGTCAGAGGGTCAGTAGTGAGGGAGTGCTGCACTGTCAGGGGGTCAGTACTGAGGGAGTGCTACACTGTCAGAGGGTCAGCACTGAGGGAACGCTGCACTGTCAGAGGGTCAAAACTGAGGGAGTGCTGCACTGTCAGAGGGTCAGTGCTGAGGGAGCGCTGCACTGTCAGAGGATCAGTACTGAGGGAGTGCTCAACTGTCAGAGGATCAGTACTGAGGGAGTGCTGCACTGTCAGAGTGTCAGTACTGAGGTGGTGCTGTACTGTCAGAGGGTCACTACTGAGGGAATGCTGCACTGTCAGAGGGTCAGTGCTGAGGGAACGCTGCACTGTCAGAGGGTCAGTGCCGAGGGAAGTTTGCAATGACAGAGGGTCAGGACTGAGGGAGTGCTGCACTGTCAGAGGGTTTGTACTGAGGGAGTGGTGCACTGTCAGAGGGTCTGTACTGAGGGAGTGCTTCACTGCCAGAGGGTCAGAGCTGACGGAGTGCTGCATTGTCAGAGGGTGAGTGTTGAAGGAGTGCTGCACTGTCAGAGGGGCAGTACTGAGGTAGTACTGCAGTGTCAGAGGGTCAGTACTGAGGAAGTGCTGCACTGTCAGAGGGTCAGTACTGAGGGAGTGCTGCACTGTCAGAGGGTCAGTACTGAGGGAGCGCTGCACTGTCAGAGGGTCAGTACTGAGGGATCGGTGCACTGTGAGAGGGTCAGTACTGAGGGAGCGCTGCACTGTCAGAGGGTCAGTACTGAGGGAGTGCTGCACTGTCAGAGGGTCAGTACTGAGCAAGTGCTGCACTGTCAGAGGGTATGTACTGAGGGAGTGCTGCACTGTCAGAGGGTCTGTACTGAGGGAGTGCTGCACTGTCAGAGTGTCAGTGCTGAGGGATTGCTGCACTGTCAGAGGGAAAGTACTGAGGGAGTGCTGCACTGTCAGAGCGTCAGTACTGTGGGAGCGCTGCACTGTCAGAGGGTCAGTACTGAGGGAGTGCTGCACTGTCAGAGGGTCAGTACTGAGGGAGTGCTGCACAGTCAGAGGGTCAGTACTGAGGGGGTGCTGCACTGTCAGAGGGTCACTACTGAGGGAATGCTGCACTGTCAGAGGGTCTGTACTGAAGGAGTGCTGCACTGTCAGAGCGTCAGTACTGAGGGAGTGCTGCACTGTCAGAGCGTCAGTACTGAGGGAGCGCTGCACAGTCAGAGGGTCAGTACTGAGGGAGTGCTGCACTGTCAGAGGGTCAGTACTGAGGGAGTGCTGCACTGTCAGAGGGTCAGAGCTGAGGGAGTGGTGCACTGTCAGAGGGGTTGTACTGAGGGAGTGCTGCTTGTTCAGAGGGTCAGGACTGAGGGAACGCTGCACTTTCAGAGGGTCAGTACTGAGGGAACACTGCACTGTCACAGGGTCAGTGCTGAGGGAGTGCTGCACTGCCAGAGGGCCAGTATTGAGGGAGTGTTTCACTGTCAGAGGGTCAGTACTGTGGGAGTGCTGCACTGTCAGAGGGTCAGTGCTGACGGAGTGCTGCACTGTCAGAAGGTCAGTGCTGAGGGAGTGCTGCACTGTCAGCGGGCCAGTACTGAGGGACTGCTGCACTGTCAGGGGGTCAGTACTGAGGGAGTGCTGCACTGTCAGAGAGTCAGTACTGAGGGAGTGCTGCACTGTCAGGGGGTCAGTACTGAGGGAACGCTGCACTGTCAGAGAGTCAGTACTGAGGGAGTGCTGCACTGTCAGGGGGTCAGTACTGAGGGAGTGCTGCACTGTCAGGGGGTCAGTACTGAGGGAACGCTGCACTGTCAGAGGGTCAGTACTGAGGGAGTGCTGCACTGTCAGAGGGTCAGTACTGAGGGAGTGCTGCACTGTCAGAGGGTCAGTACTGAGGGAGTGCTGCACTGTCAGAGGGTCAGTACTGAGGGAGTGCTGCACTGTCAGAGGGTCAGTACTGAGGGAGTGCTGCACTGTCAGAGGGTCAGTACTGAGGGAGTGCTGCACTGCCAGAGGGCCAGTATTGAGGGAGTGTTTCACTGTCAGAGGGTCAGTACTGTGGGAGTGCTGCACTGTCAGAGGGTCAGTGCTGACGGAGCTCTGCACTGTCAGAGGGTCAGTGCTGACGGAGCTCTGCACTGTCAGAAGGTCAGTGCTGAGGGAGTGCTGCACTGTCAGAGGGTCAGTACTGAGGGAGTGCTGCACTGTCAGGGGGTCAGTACTGAGGGAACGCTGCACTGTCAGACGGTCAGTACTGAGGGAGTGCTGCACTGTCAGAGGGTCAGCACTGAGGGAACGCTGCACAGTCAGAGGGTCAAAACTGAGGGAGTGCTGCACTGTCAGAGGGTCAGTGCTGAGGGAGCGCTGCACTGTCAGAGGGTCAGTACTGAGGGAGTGCTGCACTGTCAGAGGGTCAGTACTGAGGGAGTGCTGCACTGTCAGGGGGTCAGTACTGAGGGAACGCTGCACTGTCAGAGGGTGAGTACTGAGGGAGTGCTGCACTGTCAGAGGGTCAGCACTGAGGGAACGCTGCACTGTTAGAGGGTCAAAGCTGAGGGAGCGCTGCACTGTCAGAGGGTCAGTGCTGAGGGAGCGCTGCACTGTCAGAGGGTCAGTACTGAGGGAGTGCTGCACTGTCAGAGGGTCAGTACTGAGGGAGTGCTGCACTGTCAGAGGGTCAGTACTGAGGGAGCGCTGCACTGTCAGAGGGTCAGTGCTGAGGGAGCGCTGAACTGTCAGAGGATCAGTACTGAGGGAGTGCTGCACTGCCAGAGGGCCAGTATTGAGGGAGTGTTTCACTGTCAGAGGGTCAGTACTGTGGGAGTGCTGCACTGTCAGAGGGTCAGTGCTGACGGAGCTCTGCACTGTCAGAGGGTCAGTGCTGACGGAGCTCTGCACTGTCAGAAGGTCAGTGCTGAGGGAGTGCTGCACTGTCAGAGGGTCAGTACTGAGGGAGTGCTGCACTGTCAGGGGGTCAGTACTGAGGGAACGCTGCACTGTCAGAGGGTCAGTACTGAGGGAGTGCTGCACTGTCAGAGGGTCAGCACTGAGGGAACGCTGCACAGTCAGAGGGTCAAAACTGAGGGAGCGCTGCACTGTCAGAGGGTCAGTGCTGAGGGAGCGCTGCACTGTCAGAGGGTCAGTACTGAGGGAGTGCTGCACTGTCAGAGGGTCAGTACTGAGGGAGTGCTGCACTGTCAGGGGGTCAGTACTGAGGGAACGCTGCACTGTCAGAGGGTCAGTACTGAGGGAGTGCTGCACTGTCAGAGGGTCAGCACTGAGGGAACGCTGCACTGTCAGAGGGTCAAAACTGAGGGAGCGCTGCACTGTCAGAGGGTCAGTGCTGAGGGAGCGCTGCACTGTCAGAGGGTCAGTACTGAGGGAGTGCTGCACTGTCAGAGGGTCAGTACTGAGGGAGTGCTGCACTGTCAGAGGGTCAGTACTGAGGGAGCGCTGCACTGTCAGAGGGTCAGTGCTGAGGGAGGCTGCACTGTCAGAGGGTCAGTACTGTGGGAGTGCTGCACTGTCAGAGGGTCAGTGCTGAGGGAGTGCTGCACTGTCAGAGGGTCAGTACTGAGGGAGTGCTGCACTGTCAGAGGGTCAGTGCTGAGGGAGTGCTGCACTGTCAGAGGGTCAGGACTGAGGGAGTGCTGCACTGTCAGAGGTTCAGTACTGAGGGGGTGCTGCACTGTCAGAGGGTCACTACTGAGGGAATGCTGCACTGTCAGAGGGTCTGTACGGACAGAACGCTGCACAGTCAGAGGGTCAGTACTGAGGGAGTGCTGCACTGTCAGAGGGTCAGTGCTGAGGGAACGCTGCACTGTCAGAGGGTCAGAGCTAAGGGAGCGGTGCACTGTCAGAGGGATTGTACTGATGTAGTGGTGCACTGTCAGAGGGTCTGTACTGAGGGAGTGCTTCACTGCCAGAGGGTCAGAACTGACGGAGTGCTGCATTGTCAGAGCGTGAGTGTTGAAGGAGTGCTGCACTGTTAGAGGGTCAGTACTGAGGGTGCGCAGCACTGTCAGAGGGTCAGTACTGAGGGAGCGCTGCACTGTCAGAGGGTCAGTACTGATGGATCGGTGCACTGTCAGAGGGTCAGTACTGAGGGAACGCTGCACTGTCAGAGGGTCAGTCCTGAGGGAGTGCTGCACTGTCAGTGCGTCAGTACTGAGGGAGTGCTGCACAGTCAGAGGGTCTGTACTGAGGGGGTGCTGCACTGTCAGAGGGTCATTACTGAGGGAATGCTGCACTGTCAGAGGGTCTGTACTGACAGAACGCTGCACAGTCAGAGAGTCAGTACTGAGGGAGCGCTGCACTGTCAGAGGGTCAGTGCTGACGGAGTGCAACACTGTCAGCGGGTCTGTACCGAGGGAACGCTGCACTGTCAGAGGGTCAGTACTGAGGGAACGCTGCACTGTCAGAGGGTCAGTACTAAGGGAGTGCTGCACTGTCAGAGGGTCAGTGCTGAGGGAGTGCTGCACTGTCAGAGGGTCAGTAATGAGGGAGTGCTGCACTGTCAAAGGGTCAGTGCTGACGGAGCTCTGCACTGTCAGAGGGTCAGTGCTGAGGGAGTGCTGCTTGTTCAGTGCGTCAGGACTGAGGGAACGCTGCACTTTCAGAGGGTCACTACTGAGGGAACGCTGCACTGTCAGAGGGTCAGTACTAAGGGAGTGCTGCACTGTCAGAGGGTCAGTGCTGAGGGACCGCAGCACTGCCAGAGGGTCAGTACTGAGGGAGTGCTGCACTGTCAGGGGGTCAGTACTGAGGGAGTGCTGCACTGTCAGAGGGTCAGTATTGAGGGAGTGTTTCACTGTCAGAGGGTCAGTACTGAGTGCTGCACTGTCAGAGGGTCAGTGCTGACGGAGCTCTGCACTGTCAGAGGGTCAGTGCTGAGGGAGTGCTGCACTGTCAGCGGGTCAGTACTGAGGGAGTGCTGCACTGTCAGAGGGTCAGTGCTGAGGGAACGCTGCACTGACAGAGGGTCAGAGCTAAGGGAGCGGTGCACTGTCAGAGGGATTGTACTGATGTAGTGGTGCACTGCCTGAGGGTCAGAACTGACGGAGTGCTGCATTGTCAGAGCGTGAGTGTTGAAGGAGTGCTGCACTGTTAGAGGGTCAGTACTGAGGGAGCGCTGCACTGTCAGAGGGTCAGTACTGAGGGAGCGCTGCACTGTCAGAGGGTCAGTACTGATGGATCGGTGCACTGTCAGAGGGTCAGTACTGAGGGAGAGCTGCACTGTCAGAGGGTCAGTACTGAGGGATAGCTGCACTGTCAGAGGGTCAGTACTGAGGGAGTGCTGCACTGTCAGAGGGTCAGTACTGAGGGAGCGCTGCACTGTCAGAGGGTCAGTACTGAGCAAGTACTGCACTGTCAGAGGGTAAGTACTGAGGGAACGCTGCACTGTCAGAGGGTCAGTCCTGAGGGAGTGCTGCACTGTCAGGGCGTCAGTACTGAGGGAGTGCTGCACAGTCAGAGGGTCTGTACTGAGGGGGTGCTGCACTGTCAGAGGGTCATTACTGAGGGAATGCTGCACTGTCAGAGGGTCTGTACTGACAGAACGCTGCACAGTCAGAGAGTCAGTACTGAGGGAGTGCTGCACTGTCAGAGAGTCAGTGCTGACGGAGTGCAACACTGTCAGCGGGTCTGTACTGACAGAACGCTGCACAGTCAGAGAGTCAGTACTGAGGGAGTGCTGCACTGTCAGAGAGTTGGTACTGAGGGAGTGCTGCACTGTCAGAGGGTCAGTACTGAGGGAGTGCTGCACTGTCAGAGGGTCTGTACTGACAGAACGCTGCACAGTCAGAGAGTCAGTACTGAGAGAGTGCTGCACTGTCAGAGGGTCAGTACTGAGCGAGTGCTGCACTGTCAGAGGGTCAGTGCTGACGGAGTGCAACACTGTCAGCGGGTCTGTACCGAGGGAACGCTGCACTGTCAGAGGGTCAGTACTGAGGGAGTGCTGCACTGTCAGAGGGTCAGTGCTGAGGGAGGCTGCACTGTCAGAAGGAATGCTGTACTGTCAGAGGGTCTGTGGTGAGGGAGTGCTGCACTGCCAGAGGGTCAGTGCTGACGGAGCTCTGCACTGTCAGAGGGTCAGTGCTGACGGAGCTCTGCACTGTCAGAGGGTCAGTGCTGAGGGAGTGCAACACTGTCAGAGGGTCAGTATTGAGGGAGTGGTGCACTGTCAAAGGGTCAGTGCTGAGGGACCGCAGCACTTTCAGAGGGTCAGTACTGAGGGAACGCTGCACTGTCAGAGGGTCAGTACTAAGGGAGTGCTGCACTGTCAGAGGGTCAGTACTGAGGGAGTGCTGCACTGTCAGAGGGTCAGTATTGAGGGAGTGTTTCACTGTCAGGGGGTCAGTACTGAGGGAGTGCTGCACTGTCAGAGGGTCAGTATTGAGGGAGTGTTTCACTGTCAGAGGGTCAGTACTGAGGGAGTGCTGCACTGTCAGAGGGTCAGTACTGAGGGAGTGCTGCACTGCCAGAGGGTCAGTGCTGAGGGAGTGCTGCACTGTCAGTGGGTCAGTACTGAGGGAGTGCTGCACTGCCAGAGGGTCAGTATTGAGGGAGTGTTTCACTGTCAGAGGGTCAGTACTGAGTGCTGCACTGTCAGAGGGTCAGTGCTGACGGAGCTCTGCACTGTCAGAGGGTCAGTGCTGACGGAGCTCTGCACTGTCAGAGGGTCAGTGCTGAGGGAGTGCTGCACTATCAGCGGGTCAGTACTGAGGGACTGCTGCACTGTCAGGGGGTCAGTACTGAGGGAGTGCTGCACTGTCAGGGGGTCAGTACTGAGGGAGTGCTGCACTGTCAGAGGGTCAGAACTGAGGGAGTGCTGCACTGTCAGGGGGTTAGTACTGAGGGAGTCCTGCACTGTCAGCGGGTCAGTACTGAGGGAGTGCTGCACTGTCAGAGGGTCAG
This sequence comes from Scyliorhinus torazame, assembly GCF_047496885.1. Taxonomy (NCBI): domain Eukaryota; kingdom Metazoa; phylum Chordata; class Chondrichthyes; order Carcharhiniformes; family Scyliorhinidae; genus Scyliorhinus; species Scyliorhinus torazame. The sequence goes on from NC_092710.1 coordinate 72,597,141, forward strand.
TACTGAGGGAGTGCTCAACTGTCAGAGGATCAGTACTGAGGGAGTGCTGCACTGTCAGAGGGTCAGTGTTGAGTGAGTGCTGCACTGTCAGAGGGTCAGTACTGAGGGAGTGCTGCACTGTCAGAGGGTCAGTGCTGAGGGAGTGCTACACTGTCAGAGAGCCAGTACTGATGGAGTGCTGCACTGTCAGAGGATCAGTGCTTAGGGAGAGCTGCACTGTCAGAGCGTCATTAATGAGGGAGTGCTGCACTGTCAGAGGGTCAGTACTGAGGGAGTGCTGCACTGTCAGATGGTCAGTACTGAGGGAGTGCTGCACTGTCAGAGGGCCAGTACTGAGGGAGCGCTGCACTGTCAGAGGGTCAGTACTGAGGGAGTGCTGCACTGTCAGAGGGAGTGCTGCACTGTCAGAGGGTCAGAGCTGAGGGTGCGCTGCTCTGTTAGAGGGTCAGTACTGAGGGAGCGCTGCACTGTCAGAGGGTCAGTGCTGAGGGAGTGCTGCACTGTCAGAGGGTCTGTATGAGGGAGTACTGCACTGTTAGAGGGTCAGTACTGAGGGAGCGCTGCACTGTCATAGAGTCAGTACTGAGGGAGAGCTTCCATGTCAGAGGATATGTACTGAGGGAGTGCTACACTGTCAGAGGGTCAATGCTGAGGGAACGTTGCACTGACAGAAGGTCAGTACTGAGGGAGCGCTGCACTGTCTGAGGACTGTCTGAGGATACAGCAGGATTTAGATTGTCTGGAGACTTGGGCGGAGAGATGGCAGATGGAGTTTAACCTGGACAAATGTGAGGTAATGCATTTTGGAAGGGCTAATGCAGGTAGGGAATATACAGTGAATGGTAGAACCCTCAAGAGTATTGAAAGTCAAAGAGATCTAGGAGTACAGGTCCACAGATCACTGAAAGGGGCTACACAGGTGGAGAAGGTAGTCAAGAAGGCATACGGCATGCTTGCCTTCATTGGCCGGGGCATTGAGTATAAGAATTGGCAAGTCATGTTGCAGCTGTATAGAACCTGAGTTAGGCCACACTTGGAGTATAGTGTTCAATTCTGGTCGCCACACTACCAGAAGGATGTGGAGGCTTTAGAGAGGGTGCAGAAGAGATTTACCAGAATGTTGCCTGGTATGGAGGGCATAAGCTATGAGGAGCGATTGAATAAACTCGGTTTGTTCTCACTGGAACGAAGGAGGTTGAGGGGCGACCTGATAGAGGTATACAAAATTATGAGGGGCATAGACAGAGTGGATAGTCAGAGGCTTTTCCCCAGGGTAGAGGGGTCAATTACTAGGGGGCATAGGTTTAAGGTGAGAGGGGCAAAGTTTAGAGTAGATGTACGAGGCAAGTTTTTTACGCTGAGGGTAGTGGGTGCCTGGAACTCACTACCGGAGGAGGTAGTGGAAGCAGGGACGATAGGGACATTTAAGGGGCATCTTGACAAATATATGAATAGGATGGGAATAGAAGGATACGGACCCAGGAAGTGTAGAAGATTGTAGTTTAGTCGGGCAATATGGTCGGCACGGGCTTGGAGGGACGAAGGGCCTGTTCCTGTGCTGTACATTTCTTTGTTCTTTGTTGTTCTTTGTTCTTTGTTCTTTGTTGTCAGAGGGTCAGTACTGAGGGAGTGCTGCCCTGTCAGGGGGTCAGTGCTGAGGGAGTACTGCACTGTCAGAGGGTCTGTACTGACAGAACGCTGCACAGTCAGAGAGTCAGTACTGAGGGAGTGCTGCACTGTCAGAGGGTCAGAGCTGAGGGTGCGCTGCTCTGTTAGAGGGTCAGTGCTGAGGGAGTGCTGCACTGTCAGAGGGTCAGTGCTGAGGGAGTGCTGCACTGTCAGTGGGTCAGTACTGAGGGAGTGCTGCACTGTCAGAGAGTCAGTACTGAGGGAGTGCTGCACTGTCAGAGGGTCAGTACTGAGGGAGTGCTGCCCTGTCAGGGGGTCAGTACTGAGGGAGTGCTGCACTGTCAGAGGGTCAGTACAGAGGGAGTGCTGCACTGTCAGGGGGTCAGTGCTGAGGGAGTGCTGCACAGTCAGAGGGTCAGTATTGAGGGAGTGCTGCACTGTCAGGGGGTTAGTGCTAAGGGAGTGCTGCACTGTCAGAGGGTCAGAACTGAGGGAGTGCTGCACTGTCAGAGGATCAGTGCTGTGGGAACGCTGTATTGTCAGAGGGTCAGTGCTCCGGGAACGTTGCACTGACAGAGGGTCAGTACTGAGGGAGTGCTTCAATGTCAGAGGGTCTGTACTGAGGGAGTGCTGCACTGTCCGCGGGTCAGTACTGAGGGAGTGCTGCACTGTCAGGGGGTCAGTACTGAGGGAGTGCTGCACTGTCAGGGGGTCAGTACTGAGGGAGTGCTGCTCTGTCAGAGGGTCAGCACTGAGGGAACGCTGCACTGTCAGAGGGTCAAAACTGAGGGAGCGCTGCACTGTCAGAGGGTCTGTGCTGAGGGAGCGCTGCACTGTCAGAGGGTCAGTACTGAGGGAGTGCTCAACTGTCAGAGGATCAGTACTGAGGGAGCGCTGCACTGTCAGAGAGTCAGTGCTGAGGGTGTGCTGCACTGTCAGAGGGTCAGTACTGAGGGAGTGCTGCACTGTCAGAGGGTCAGTGCTGAGGGAGTGCTACACTGTCAGAGAGCCAGTACTGATGGAGTGCTGCACTGTCAGAGGATCATTGCTTAGGGAGAGCTGCACTGTCAGAGGGTCAGTGCTGAGGGAGTGCTACACTGTCAGAGGGTCAGTGCTGAGGGAGTGCTACACTGTCAGAGAGTCAGTACTGATGGAGTGCTCAACTGTCAGAGGATCAGTACTGAGGGAGCGCTGCACTGTCAGAGGGTCAGTACTGAGGGAGAGCTGCACTGTCAGAGGGTCAGTGCTGAGGGAGTGCTGCACTGTCAGAGGGTCAGTACTGAGGGAGTGTTGCACTGTCAGAGGGTCAGTACTGAGTGAGTGCTACACTGTCAGAGAGCCAGTACTGATGGAGTGCTGCACTGTCAGAGGATCAGTGCTTAGGGAGAGCTGCACTGTCAGAGGGTCATTAATGAGGGAACGCTGCACTGTCAGAGGATTAGTACAGAGGGAACGCTGCACTGTCAGAGGGTCAGTACTGAGCAAGTGCTGCACTGTCAGAGGGTCAGAGCTGAGGGTGCGCTGCTCTGTCAGAGGGTCAGTACTGAGGGAGTGCTGCACTGTCAGAGAGTCAGTACTGAGGGAGCGCTGCACTGTCAGAGGGTCAGTGCTGAGGGAGTGCTGCACTGTTAGAGGGTCAGTACTGAGGGAGCGCTGCACTGTCAGAGGGTCAGTACAGAGGGAGTGCTGCACTGTCAGGGGGTCAGTACTGAGGGAGTGCTGCACTGTCAGAGGGTCAGTGCTGAGGGAGTGCTGCACTGTTAGAGGGTCAGTACTGAGGGAGCGCTGCACTGTCATAGAGTCAGTACTGAGGGAGAGCTTCAATGTCAGAGGGTCTGTACTGAGGGAGTGCTGCACTGTCAGAGGGTCAATGCTGAGGGAACGTTGCACTGACAGAGGGTCAGTACTGAGGGAGTGCTGCCCTGTCAGGGGGTCAGTACTGAGGGAGTGCTGCACTGTCAGAGGGTCAGTACAGAGGGAGTGCTGCACTGTCAGGGGGTCAGTGCTGAGGGAGTGCTGCACAGTCAGAGGGTCAGTATTGAGGGAGTGCTGCACTGTCAGGTGGTCAGTGCTAACGGAGTGCTGCACAGTCAGAGGGTCAGAACTGAGGGAGTGCTGCACTGTCAGAGGATCAGTGCTGTGGGAACGCTGTATTGTCAGACGGTCAGTGCTGAGGGAGTGCTTCAATGTCAGAGCGTCTGTACTGAGGGAGTGCTTCACTGTCAGAGGGTCAGTACTGAGGGAGCGCTGCTCTGTCAGTGGGTCGGTACTGAGGGAGTACTGTACTGTCAGGGGGTCAGTGCTGAGGGAGTACTGCACTGTCAGAGGGTCAGTACTGAGGGAGTGCTGCGCTGTCAGAGGGTCAGTACTGAGGGAACGCTGCACTGTCAGAGGGTCAGAGCTGAGGGAGTGCTGCACTGTCAGAGAGTCAGTACTGAGGGAGTGCTTAAATGTCAGAAGGTCTGTACTGAGGGAGTGCTGCACTGCCAGAGTCAGTACTGAGGGAGTGCTGCACTGTCAGGGGGTCAGTGCTGAGGGAGTACTGCACTGTTAGAGGTTCAGTACTGAGGGAGTGCTACACTGTCAGAGGGTCAGTATTGAGGGAGTGCTCAACTGTCAGAGGATCAGTACTGAGGGAGCGCTGCACTGTCAGAGGGTCAGTACTGAGGGAGAGCTGCACTGTCAGAGGGTCAGTGCTGAGGGAGTGCTGCACTGTCAGAGGGTCAGTACTGAGGGAGTGTTGCACTGTCAGAGGGTCAGTACTGAGTGAGTGCTACACTGTCAGAGAGCCAGTACTGATGGAGTGCTGCACTGTCAGAGGATCAGTGCTTAGGGAGAGCTGCACTGTCAGAGGGTCATTAATGAGGGAACGCTGCACTGTCAGAGGATTAGTACAGAGGGAACGCTGCACTGTCAGAGGGTCAGTACTGAGCAAGTGCTGCACTGTCAGAGGGTCAGAGCTGAGGGTGCGCTGCTCTGTCAGAGGGTCAGTACTGAGGGAGTGCTGCACTGTCAGAGAGTCAGTGCTGAGGGAGTGCTGCACTGTCAGAGGGTCTGTACTGAGGGAGTGCTGCAGTGTCAGAGGGTCAGTACTGAGGGAGCGCTGCACTGTCAGAGGGTCAGTACTGAGGGAGCATTGCACTGTAAGAGGGTCAGTACTGAGGGAGTGCTGCACTGTCAGAGGGGCAGTACTGAGCAAGTGCTGCACCGTCAGAGAGTCAGTAATGAGGGAGTGCTGCACTGTTCGAGGGTCAGTTCTGAGGGAGCGCTGCACTGTCAGAGGGTCAGTAATGAAGGGAGTGCTGCACTGTCAGAAGGTCAGTGCTGAATGAGCGCTGCACTGTCAGAGGGTGAGTATTGAGGAGTGCTGCACTGTCAGAGGTCCAGTACTGAGGGAATGCTGCACTGTCAGAGGATCAGTGCTGCGGGAACGTTGCACTGACAGAGAGTCAGTACTGAGGGAACGTCGCACTGACAGAGGGTCAGTACTGACGGAGTGCTGCACTGTCAGAGGGTCACTACTGAGGGAGTGCTGCACTGTCAGAGGGTCAGTACTGAGGGAATGTTGCACTGATAGAGGGTCAGTACTGAGGGAGCGCTGCACTGTCAGAGGGTCAGTGCTGAGGGAGTGCTGCACTGTCAGAGGGTCAGTGCTGAGGGAACGTTGCACTGACAGAAGGTCAGTACTGAGGGAGCGCTGCACTGTAAGAGGGTCAGTACTGAGGGAGTGCTGCCCTGTCAGGGGGTCAGTACTGAGGGAGTGCTGCACTGTCAGAGGGTCAGAACAGAGGGAGTGCTGCACTGTCAGGGGGTCAGTGCTGAGGGAGTGCTGCACAGTCAGAGGGTCAGTATTGAGGGAGTGCTGCACTGTCAGGGGGTCAGTGCTGAGGGAGTGCTGCACTGTCAGAGGGTCAGACCTGAGGGAGTGCTGCACTGTCAGAGGATCAGTGCTGAGGGAGTGCTTCACTGTCAGAGGGTCAGTACTGAGGGAGCGCTGCTCTGTCAGTGGGTCAGTACTGAGGGAGTGCTGTACTGTCAGGGGGTCAGTGCTGAGGGAGTACTGGACTGTCAGAGGGTCAGTACTGAGGGAGTGCTGCGCTGTCAGAGGGTCAGTACTAAGGGAACGCTGCACTGTCAGAGGGTCAGAGCTGAGGGAGTGCTGCACTGTCAGAGAGTCAGTACTGAGGGAGTTCTTAAATGTCAGAGGGTCTGTACTGGGGGAGTGCTGCACTGCCAGAGAGTCAGTACTGAGGGAGCGCTGCTCTGTCAGAGGGTCAGTACTGAGGGAGTGCTGCACTGTCAGGGGCTCAGTACTGACGGAAAGCTGGACTGTCAGAGGGTCAGTACTAAGCAAGAGCTGCACTTTCAGAGAGTCAGTACTGAGGGAGTGCTGCGCTGTCAGAAGGTCAGTGCTGAGTGAGAGCTGCACCGTCAGAGGGTCAGTACTGAGGGAGTGCTGTACTGTCAGAGAGTCAGTACTGAGGGAGTGCTGCACTGTCAGAGGGTCAGAACTGAGGGAGCGCTGCTCTGTCAGTGTGTCAGTACTGAGGGATCGCTGCACTGTCCAAGGGTCAGTGCTGAGGGAGTGCTGCATTGTCAGAGGGTCTGTACTGAGGGAGTGCTGCAGTGTCAGAGGGTCAGTACTGAGGGAGTGCTGCACTGTCAGAGGGGCAGTACTGAGTAAGTGCTGCACCGTCAGAGAGTCTGTAATGAGGGGGTGCTGCACTGTCAGAGGGTCAGTACTGAGGGAGTGCTCCACTGTTCAATGGTCATTTCTGAGGGAGCGCTGCACTGTCAGAGGGTCAGTGCTGAGGGAATGCTGCACTGTCAGAGAGTCAGTAATGAAGGGAGTGCTGCGCTGTCAGTAGGTCAGTGCTGAATGAGCGCTGCACTGTCAGAGGGTCATTATTGAGGAAGTGCTGCACTGTCAGAGGGTCAGTGCTGAGGGAGTGCTGCACTGTCAGAGGGTCAGTACTGAGGGAGTGCTGCACTGTCAGTCGGTCAGTACTGATGGAGTGCTGCACTGTCAGAGGGTCAGTACTGAGGGAGCGCTGCACTGTCAGAGGGTCAGTACTGAGGGAGCGTTGCACTGTCAGAGAGTCAGTACTGAGGGAGTGCTACACTGTCAGAGGGTCAGTGTTGAGGGAGTGCTGCACTGTCAGAGAGTCGGTACTGAGGGAGTGCTACACTGTCAGAGGGTCAGTGTTGAGGGAGTGCTGCACTGTCAGAGGGTCAGTGCTGAGGGAGCACTGCACTGTCAGAGGGTCAGTACTGAGGGAGTGCTGCGCTGTCAGAAGGTCAGTACTGAAGGAGCGCTGCTCTGTCAGTGGGTCAGTACTGAGGGAGTGCTGCACTGTCAGAGGGTCAGTACCGAGGGAGTGCTGCACTGTCAGAGGGTCAGTACTGAGGGAGTGCTGCACTGTCAGAGGGTCAGTACTGAGGGAGTGCTGCACTGTCAGAGGGTCAGTACTGAGGGAGTGCTGCACTGTCAGAGAGTCAGTACTGAGGGAGTGCTGCACTGTCAGAGGGTCAGTACTGAGGGAGTGCTGCACTGTCAGAGGGTCAGTACTGAGGGAACGTTGCACTGACAGAGGGTCAGTACTGATGGAGCGCTGCACTGTCAGGTGGTCAGTGCTGAGGGAGCTCTGCACTGTCAGAGGGTCAGTTACTGAGGGAGTGTTGCACTGTCAGAGGGTCAGTACTGAGGGAGTGCTGCACTGTCAGATGGTCTGTGCTGAGGGAACGTTGCACTGACAGAGGGTCAGTACTGAGGGAGCGCTGCACTGTCAGAGGGTCCGTACTGAGGGAGTGCTGCACTGTCAGGGGGTCAGTACTGAGGGAGTGCTGCACTGTCAGAGGGTCAGTACTGAGGGAGTGCTGCACTGTCAGGGGGTCAGTGCTGAGTGAGTGCCGCACTGTCAGGGGGTCAGTGCTGAGGGAGTGCTGCGCTGCCAGAAGGTCAGTACTGAGGGATCGCTGCACTGTCAGAGGGTCAGAGCTGAGGGAGTGCTGCACTGTCAGAGAGTCAGTACTGAGGAAGTGCTGCACAGTCAGAGGGTCAGTGCTGAGGGACAGCTGCACTGTCAGAGGGACAGTACAGAGGGAGTGTTGCGCTGTCAGAGGGTCAGTGCTGAGGGAGTGCTGCACTGTCAGAGGGAGTGCTGCACTGTCCGAGTGTCAGAGCTGAGGGTGCGCTGCTCTGTTAGAGGGTCAGTACTGAGGGAGTGCTGCACTGTCAGAGGGTCAGTGCTGAGGGAGTGCTGCACTGTCAGAGGGTCAGTACTGAGGGAGTGCTGCACTGTTAGAGGGTCAGTACTGAGTGAGCGCTGCACTGTCAGAGGGTCAGTACTGAGGGAGCGCTGCACTGTCAGAGAGTCAGAGCTGAGGGAGTGCTGCACTGTCAGAGAGTCAGTACTGAGGAAGTGCTGCACAGTCAGAGGGTCAGTGCTGAGGGACAGCTGCACTGTCAGAGGGTCAGAGCTGAGGGAGTGCTGCACTGTCAGAGAGTCAGTACTGAGGGATCGCTGCACTGTCAGAGGGTCAGAGCTGAGGGAGTGCTGCACTGTCAGAGGGTCAGTACTGAGGGATCGCTGCACTGTCAGAGGGTCAGAGCTGAGGGAGTGCTGCACTGTCAGAGAGTCAGTACTGAGGAAGTGCTGCACAGTCAGAGGGTCAGTTCTGAGGGAGTGCTGCACTGTCAGAGGGAGTGCTGCACTGTCCGAGTGTCAGAGCTGAGGGTGCGCTGCTCTGTTAGAGGGTCAGTACTGAGGGAGTGCTGCACTGTCAGAGGGTCAGTGCTGAGGGAGTGCTGCACTGTCAGAGGGTCAGTACTGAGGGAGTGCTGCACTGTTAGAGGGTCAGTACTGAGTGAGCGCTGCACTGTCAGAGGGTCAGTACTGAGGGAGCGCTGCACTGTCAGAGGGTCAGTGCTGAGGGAGTGCTGCACTGTCAGAGGGTCAGTACTGAGGGAGTGCTGCACTGTTAGAGGGTCAGTACTGAGTGAGCGCTGCACTGTCAGAGGGTCAGTGCTGAGAGATTGCTGCACTGTCATAGAGTCAGTACTGTGGGAGTGCTGCACTGTCCGAGGGTCACAGCTGAGGGTGCGCTGCTCTGTTAGAGGGTCAGTACTGAGGGAGTGCTGCACTGTCAGAGGGTCAGTACTGAGGGAGTGCTGCACTGTTAGAGGGTCAGTACTGAGTGAGCGCTGCACTGTCAGAGGGTCAGTGCTGAGGGAGAGCTGCACTGTTAGAGGGTCAGTACTGAGTGAGCGCTGCACTGTCAGAGGGTCAGTGCTGAGGGAGTGCTGCACTGTTATAGAGTCAGTACTGAGGGAGTGTTGCACTGTCAGAGGGTCAGTGCTGAGGGAGTGCTTCAATGTCAGAGGGTCTGTACTGAGGGAGTGCTGCACTGTCAGAATGTCAGTACTGAGGGAGTGCTGCACTGTCAGAGGGTCACAGCTGAGGGTGCACTGCTCTGTTAGAGGGTCAGTACTGAGGGAGCGCTGCACTGTCAGAGGGTCAGTACTGAAGGAGTGCTGCACTGTCAGAGGGCCAATACTGAGGGTACGCTGCACTGTCAGAGGGTCAGTACTGAGGGAGTGCTGCACTGTCAGAGGGTCACTGCTGAGGGAGCGCTGCACTGTCAGAGGGTCAGTACTGAGCAAGTGCTGCACTGTCAGAGGGTCAGTACTGAGGGAGTGCTTCACTGCCAGGGTCAGTCTGAGGGAGTGCTGCACTGTCAGAGTGTCAGTACTGAGAGAGTGCTGCACTGTAAGAGTCTCTGTTCTGTCAGAACACTGCACTGTCAGAGGGTCGGTGCTGAGGGAACGTTGCACTGTCAGAGTGTCAGTACTGAGGGAGTGCTGCACTGTCAGAGGGTCAGTACTGAGGGAGTGCTGCACTGACAGAGGGTCAGGAATGAGGGAGTGCTGCAGTGTCAGAGGGTCTGTCCTGAGGGAGTGCTTAATGTCAGAGGGTCAGAGCTGAGGGAGTGCTGCACTGTCAGAGGGTCAGTACTGAGGGAGTGCTGCACTGTAAGAGTGTCTGTTCTGGCAGATCACTGCACTGTCAGAGGATCGGTGCTGAGGGAACGTTGCACTGACAGAGGACCAGGAATGAGGGAGTGCTTAATGTCAGAGGCTCAGAGCTGAGGGAGTGCTGCACTGTCAGAGGGTCACTGCTGAAGGAGCGCTGCACTGTCAGAGGGTCAGTACTGAGGGAGTGCTGCACTGTCAGAGGGTCAGTACTGAGGGAGTGCACCACTGTCAGAGAGCCAGTACTGATGGAGTGCTGCACTGTCAGAGGGTCAGTACTGAGCGAGTGCTGCACTGTCAGAGGGTCAGTGCTTTGGGAGAGCTGCACTGTCAGAGGGTCATTAATGAGGCAACGCTGCACTGTCAGATGGTCAGTACTGAGGGAGTGCTGCACTGTCAGATGATCAGTACTGAGGGAACGCTGCACTGTCAGAGTGTCAGTACTGAGGGAGTGCTGCACTGTCAGATGGTCAGTACTGAGGGAGTGCTGCACTGTTAGAGGGTCAGTACTGATGGAGCGCTGCACTGTCAAAGTGTCAGTACTGAGGGAGTGCTGCACAGTTAGAGGGTCAGTACTGAGGGAGTGCTGCACTGTCAGAGTGTCAGTACTGAGGGAGTGCTGCACTGTCAGATGGTCAGTACTGAGGGAGTGCTGCACTGTTAGAGGGTCAGTACTGAGGGAGTGCTGCACTGTCAGAGGGTCAGTACTGAGGGAGTGCTGCATTGTCAGAGAGTCAGTACTGAGGGAGTGCTGCACTGTCAGAGGGCCAGTACTGAGGGAGTGCTGCACTGTCAGAGAGTCAGTACTGAGGGAGTGCTGCACTGTCAGAGGGCCAGTACTGAGGGAGTGCTGCACTGTCAGAGGATTAGTACTGAGGGAGAGCTGCACTGTCAGAGGGTCAGTACTGAGGGAGTGCTGCATTGTCAGAGGATTAGTACAGAGGGAATGCTGCACTGTCAGAGGGTCACAGCTGAGGGTGCACTGCTCTGTTAGAGGGTCAGTACTGAGGGAGCGCTGCACTGTCAGAGGGTCAGTACTGAAGGAGTGCTGCACTGTCAGAGGGCCAATACTGAGGGTACGCTGCACTGTCAGATGGTCAGTACTGAGGGAGTGCTGCACTGTCAGAGGGTCACTGCTGAGGGAGCGCTGCACTGTCAGAGGGTCAGTACTGAGCAAGTGCTGCACTGTCAGAGGGTCAGTACTGAGGGAGTGCTTCACTGCCAGGGTCAGTCTGAGGGAGTGCTGCACTGTCAGAGTGTCAGTACTGAGAGAGTGCTGCACTGTAAGAGTCTCTGTTCTGTCAGAACACTGCACTGTCAGAGGGTCGGTGCTGAGGGAACGTTGCACTGTCAGAGTGTCAGTACTGAGGGAGTGCTGCACTGTCAGAGGGTCAGTACTGAGGGAGTGCTGCACTGACAGAGGGTCAGGAATGAGGGAGTGCTGCAGTGTCAGAGGGTCTGTCCTGAGGGAGTGCTTAATGTCAGAGGGTCAGAGCTGAGGGAGTGCTGCACTGTCAGAGGGTCAGTACTGAGGGAGTGCTGCACTGTAAGAGTGTCTGTTCTGGCAGATCACTGCACTGTCAGAGGATCGGTGCTGAGGGAACGTTGCACTGACAGAGGACCAGGAATGAGGGAGTGCTTAATGTCAGAGGCTCAGAGCTGAGGGAGTGCTGCACTGTCAGAGGGTCACTGCTGAAGGAGCGCTGCACTGTCAGAGGGTCAGTACTGAGGGAGTGCTGCACTGTCAGAGGGTCAGTACTGAGGGAGTGCACCACTGTCAGAGAGCCAGTACTGATGGAGTGCTGCACTGTCAGAGGGTCAGTACTGAGCGAGTGCTGCACTGTCAGAGGGTCAGTGCTTTGGGAGAGCTGCACTGTCAGAGGGTCATTAATGAGGCAACGCTGCACTGTCAGATGGTCAGTACTGAGGGAGTGCTGCACTGTCAGATGATCAGTACTGAGGGAACGCTGCACTGTCAGAGTGTCAGTACTGAGGGAGTGCTGCACTGTCAGATGGTCAGTACTGAGGGAGTGCTGCACTGTTAGAGGGTCAGTACTGAGGGAGCGCTGCACTGTCAAAGTGTCAGTACTGAGGGAGTGCTGCACTGTTAGAGGGTCAGTACTGAGGGAGTGCTGCACTGTCAGAGTGTCAGTACTGAGGGAGTGCTGCACTGTCAGATGGTCAGTACTGAGGGAGTGCTGCACTGTTAGAGGGTCAGTACTGAGGGAGTGCTGCACTGTCAGAGGGTCAGTACTGAGGGAGTGCTGCATTGTCAGAGAGTCAGTACTGAGGGAGTGCTGCACTGTCAGAGGGCCAGTACTGAGGGAGTGCTGCACTGTCAGAGAGTCAGTACTGAGGGAGTGCTGCACTGTCAGAGGGCCAGTACTGAGGGAGTGCTGCACTGTCAGAGGATTAGTACTGAGGGAGAGCTGCACTGTCAGAGGGTCAGTACTGAGGGAGTGCTGCATTGTCAGAGGATTAGTACAGAGGGAGTGCTGCATTGTCAGAGGATTAGTACAGAGGGAGTGCTGCACTGTCAGAGGGTCAGTACTGAGGGAGTGCTGCATTGTCAGAGGATTAGTACAGAGGGAGTGCTGCACTGTCAGAGAGTCAGTACTGAGGGAGTGCTGCACTGTCAGAGGGTCAGTACTGAGGGAGTGCTGCATTGTCAGAGGATTAGTACTGAGGGAGTGCTGCACTGTCAGAGAGTCAGTACTGAGGGAGTGCTGCACTGTCAGAGGGTCAGTACTGAGGGAGTGCTGCATTGTCAGAGGATTAGTACTGAGGGAGTGCTGCACTGTCAGAGGGTCAGTACTGAGGGAGTGCTGCACTGTCAGAGGGTCAGTACTGAGGGAGTGCTGCATTGTCAGAGGATTAGTACAGAGGGAGTGCTGCACTGTCAGAGAGTCAGTACTGAGGGAGTGCTGCACTGTCAGAGGGTCAGTACTGAGGGAGTGCTGCATTGTCAGAGGATTAGTACTGAGGGAGTGCTGCACTGTCAGAGGGTCAGTACTGAGGGAGTGCTGCACTGTCAGAGGATTAGTACAGAGGGAACGCTGCACTGTCAGAGAGTCAGTACTGAGAGAGTGCTGCACTGTCAGAGGGAGTGCTGCACTGTCAGAAGGTCAGTGCTGAGGGAACGTTGCACTGTCAGAGGGTCAGGACTGAGGGAGCTCTGCACTGTCAGTGGGTCAGTACTAAGGGAGTGCTGCACTGTCAGTGGGTCAGTACTAAGGGAGTGCTGCACTGTCAGAGGGTCAGTACTGAGGGAACGCTGCACTGTCAGAGGGTCACTGCTGAGGGAACGCTGCACTGTCAGAGGGTCAGTACTGAGGGAGTGCTGCATTGTCAGAGGATTAGTACAGAGGGAGCGCTGCACTGTCAGAGGGTCAGTACTGAGCAAGTGCTGCACTGTCAGAGGGTCAGTACTGAGGGAGTGCTTAATGTCAGAGGGTCAGAGCTGAGTGAGCGCTGCACTGTCAGAGGGTCAGTGCTGAGGGAGTGCTGCACTGTTATAGAGTCAGTACTGAGGGAGTGTTGCACTGTCAGAGGGTCAGTGCTGAGGGAGTGCTTCAATGTCAGAGGGTCTGTACTGAGGGAGTGCTGCACTGTCAGAGGGTCACAGCTGAGGGTGCACTGCTCTGTTAGAGGGTCAGTACTGAGGGAGCGCTGCACTGTCAGAGGGTCAGTACTGAAGGAGTGCTGCACTGTCAGAGGGCCAATACTGAGGGTACGCTGCACTGTCAGAGGGTCAATACTGAGGGAGTGCTGCACTGTCAGAGGGTCACTGCTGAGGGAGCGCTGCACTGTCAGAGGGTCAGTACTGAGCAAGTGCTGCACTGTCAGAGGGTCAGTACTGAGGGAGTGCTTCACTGCCAGGGTCAGTCTGAGGGAGTGCTGCACTGTCAGAGTGTCAGTACTGAGAGAGTGCTGCACTGTAAGAGTCTCTGTTCTGTCAGATCACTGCACTGTCAGAGGGTCGGTGCTGAGGGAACGTTGCACTGTCAGAGTGTCAGTACTGAGGGAGTGCTGCACTGTCAGAGGGTCAGTACTGAGGGAGTGCTGCACTGACAGAGGGTCAGGAATGAGGGAGTGCTGCAGTGTCAGAGGGTCTGTACTGAGGGAGTGCTTAATGTCAGAGGGTCAGAGCTGAGGGAGTGCTGCACTGTCAGAGGGTCAGTACTGAGGGAGTGCTGCACTGTAAGAGTGTCTGTTCTGGCAGATCACTGCACTGTCAGAGGATCGGTGCTGAGGGAACGTTGCACTGACAGAGGACCAGGAATGAGGGAGTGCTTAATGTCAGAGGCTCAGAGCTGAGGGAGTGCTGCACTGTCAGAGGGTCACTGCTGAAGGAGCGCTGCACTGTCAGAGGGTCAGTACTGAGGGAGTGCTGCACTGTCAGAGGGTCAGTACTGAGGGAGCGCACCACTGTCAGAGAGCCAGTACTGATGGAGTGCTGCACTGTCAGAGGGTCAGTACTGAGGGAGTGCTGCACTGTCAGAGGGTCAGTGCTTTGGGAGTGCTGCACTGTCAGAGAGTCAGTACTGAGGGAGTGCTGCACTGTCAGAGGGCCAGTACTGAGGGAGTGCTGCATTGTCAGAGGATTAGTACAGAGGGAGTGCTGCACTGTCAGAGAGTCAGTACTGAGGGAGTGCTGCACTGTCAGAGGGTCAGTACTGAGGGAGTGCTGCATTGTCAGAGGATTAGTACTGAGGGAGTGCTGCACTGTCAGAGGGCCAGTACTGAGGGAGTGCTGCACTGTCAGAGAGTCAGTACTGAGGGAGTGCTGCACTGTCAGAGGGCCAGTACTGAGGGAGTGCTGCATTGTCAGAGGATTAGTACAGAGGGAGTGCTGCACTGTCAGAGAGTCAGTACTGAGGGAGTGCTGCACTGTCAGAGGGTCAGTACTGAGGGAGTGCTGCATTGTCAGAGGATTAGTACAGAGGGAACGCTGCACTGTCAGGGAGTCAGTACTGAGAGAGTGCTGCACTGTCAGAGGGAGTGCTGCACTGTCAGAAGGTCAGTGCTGAGGGAACACTGCACTGTCAGAGGGTCAGTACTGAGGGAGTGCTGCACTGTCAGAGGGTCAGTACTGAGGGAGTGCTGCATTGTCAGAGGATTAGTACTGAGGGAGTGCTGCACTGTCAGAAGGTCAGTGCTGAGGGAACGCTGCACTGTCAGAGGGTCAGTACTGAGGGAGCGCTGCACTGTCAGAGGGTCAGGACTGAGGGAGCTCTGCACTGTCAGTGGGTCAGTACTAAGGGAGTGCTGCACTGTCAGTGGGTCAGTACTAAGGGAGTGCTGCACTGTCAGATGGCCAGTGCTGAGGGAGCGCTGCACTGTCAGAGGGTCAGTACTGAGGGAACGCTGCACTGTCAGAGGGTCACTGCTGAGGGAGCGCTGCACTGTCAGAGGGTCAGTATTGAGGGAGTGCTGCATTGTCAGAGGATTAGTACAGAGGGAGCGCTGCACTGTCAGAGGGTCAGTACTGAGCAAGTGCTGCACTGTCAGAGGGTCAGTACTGAGGGAGTGCTTAATGTCAGAGGGTCAGAGCTGAGGGAGTGCTGCACTGTCAGAGGGTCACTGCTGAGGGAACGCTGCACTGTCAGAGGGTCAGTACTGAGGGAGTGCTGCACTGTCAGAGGGTCAGTGCTGAGGGAGTGCTACACTGTCAGAGAGCCAGTACTGATGGAGCACTGCACTGTCAGAGGGTCAGTACTGAGGGAGTGCTGCACTGTCAGAGGGTCAGTACTGAGGGAGTGTTGCACTGTCAGAGCGTCAGTACTGAGGGAGTGCTGCACTGTCAGAGTGTCATTAATGAGGGAACGCTGCACTGTCAGAGGGTCAGCACTGAGGGAGTGCTGCACTGTCAGAGGGTCTGTACTGAGCAAATGCTGCACTGTCAGAGGGTCAGTACTGAGGGAGTGCTTCACTGTCAGGGTCAGTCTGAGGGAGTGCTGCACTGTCAGAGTGTCAGTACTGAGGGAGCGCTGCACTGTCAGAGGGTCAGTACTGAGGGAGTGCTGCACTGTAAGAGTCTCTGTTCTGTCAGAACACTGCACTGTCAGAGGGTCGGTGCTGAGGGAACGTTGCACTGACAGAGGGTCAGGAATGAGGGAGTGCTGCAGTGTCAGAGGGTCTGTACTGAGGGAGTGCTGCACTGTCAGAGGGTCAGTACTGAGGGAGTGCTGCACTGTAAGAGTGTCTGTTCTGGCAGAACACTGCACTGTCAGAGGATCGGTGCTGAGGGAACGTTGCACTGACAGAGGGTCAGGAATGAGGGAGTGCTGCACTGTAAGAGGGTCTGTACTGAGGGAGAGCTTAATGTCAGAAGGTCAGAGCTGAGGGAGTGCTGCACTGTCAGAGGGTCAGTACTGAGGGAGTGCTGCACTGTAAGAGTGTCTGTTCTGGCAGAACACTGCACTGTCAGAGGATCGGTGCTGAGGGAACGTTGCACTGACAGAGGGTCAGGAATGAGGGAGTGCTGCACTGTAAGAGGGTCTGTACTGAGAGAGAGCTTAATGTCAGAGGGTCAGAGCTGAGGGAGTGCTGCACTGTCAGAGGGTCACTGCTGAAGGAGCGCTGCACTGTCAGAGGGTCAGCACTGAGCAAGTGCTGCACTGTCAGAGGGTCACTGCTGAGGGAGCACTGCACTGTCAGAGGGTAAGTACTGAGGGAGTGCTGCACTGTCAAAGGGTCAGTGCTGAGGGAGTGCTACACTGTCAGAGAGCCAGTACTGATGGAGTGCTGCACTGTCAGAGGATCAGTGCTTATGGAGAGCTGCACTGTCAGAGGGTCATTAATGAGGGAACGCTGCACTGTCAGTGGGTCAGTACTGAGGGAGTGCTGCACTGTCAGATGGTCAGTACTGAGGGAGTGCTGCACATTCAGAGGGCCAGTACTGAGGGAGCGCAGCACTGTCAGAGGGTCAGTACTGAGGGAGTGCTGCACTGTCAGAGGGTCAGAGCTGAGGGTGCGCTGCTCTGTTAGAGGGTCAGTACTGAGGGAGCGCTGCACTGTCATAGAGTCAGTACTGAGGGAGAGCTTCAATGTCAGAGGGTCTGTACTAAGGGAGTGCTGCACTGTCAGAGGGTGAGTACTGAGGGAGTGCTGCACTGTCAGAGGCTCAGTGCTTAGGGAGAGCTGCACTGTCACAGGGTCATTAATGAGGGAACGCTGCATTGTCAGAGGGTCAGTACTGAGGGAGTGCTGCACTGTCAGATGGTCAGTACTGAGGGAGTGCTGCACTGTCAGAGGGCCAGTACTGAGGGAGCGCTGCACTGTCAGAGGGTCAGTACTGAGGGAGTGCTGCATTGTCAGAGGATCAGTACAGAGGGAATGCTGCACTGTCAGAGCGTCAGTACTGAGCAAGTGCTGCACTGTCAGAGGGTCAGAGCTGAGGGTGCACTGCTCTGTTAGAGGGTCAGTACTGAGGGAGCGCTGCACTGTCAGAGGGTCAGTGCTGAGGGAGTGCTGCACTGTCAGAGGGTCAGTACTGAGGGAGTACTGCACTGTTAGAGGGTCAGTACTGAGGGAGCGCTGCACTGTCATAGAGTCAGTACTGAGGGAGTGCTTCAATGTCAGAGGGTCTGTACTGAGGGAGTGCTGCACTGTCAGAGGTTCAGAGCTGAGGGTGCACTGATCTGTTAGAGGGTCAGTACTGAAGGAGTGCTGCACTGTCAGAGGGCCAATACTGAGGGAACGCTGCACTGTCAGAGGGTCAGTACTGAGGGAGTGCTGCACTGTCAGAGGGTCAGTACTGAGGGAGTGCTGCACTGTCAGAGGGTCAGTGCTGAGCGAGTGCTGCGCTGTCAAAAGTCAGGGCTGGGTGAGAGCTGCACTGTCAGAGGGTCAGGACTGAGGCAGTGCTGCACTGTCAGAGGGTCAGTACTGAGGGAACGCTGCACTGTCAGAGGGTCAGTACTCAGGGAGTGCTGCACTGTCAGAGGGTCAGTACTGAGGGAACGCTGCACTGTCAGACGGTCACTGCTGAGGGAGCGCTGCACTGTCAGAGGGTCAGTACTGATCAAGTGCTGCACTGTCAGAGGGTCAGTACTGAGGGAGTGCTTCAGAACAGTCTCTGTTCTGGCAGAACACTGCACTGTCAGAGGGTCGGTGCTGAGGGAACGTTGCACTGACAGAGGGTCAGGAATGAGGGAGATCTGCAGTGTCAGGGGGTCTGTACTGAGGGAGTGCTTAATGTCAGAGGTTCAGAGCTGAGGGAGTGCTGCACTGTCAGAGGGTCAGCACTGAGCAAGTGCTGCACTGTCAGAGGGTCACTGCTGAGGGAGCACTGCACTGTCAGAGGGTAAGTACTGAGGGAGTGCTGCACTGTCAAAGGGTCAGTGCTGAGGGAGTGCTACACTGTCAGAGAGCCAGTACTGATGGAGTGCTGCACTGTCAGAGGATCAGTGCTTATGGAGAGCTGCACTGTCAGAGGGTCATTAATGAGGGAACGCTGCACTGTCAGTGGGTCAGTACTGAGGGAGTGCTGCACTGTCAGATGGTCAGTACTGAGGGAGTGCTGCACATTCAGAGGGCCAGTACTGAGGGAGCGCAGCACTGTCAGAGGGTCAGTACTGAGGGAGTGCTGCATTGTCAGAGGATTAGTACAGAGGGAACGCTGCACTGTCAGAGGGTCAGTGCTGAGGGAGTGCTACACTGTCAGAGAGCCAGTACTGATGGAGCACTGCACTGTCAGAGGGTCAGTACTGAGGGAGTGCTGCACTGTCAGAGGGTCAGTACTGAGGGAGTGTTGCACTGTCAGAGCGTCAGTACTGAGGGAGTGCTGCACTGTCAGAGTGTCATTAATGAGGGAACGCTGCACTGTCAGAGGGTCAGCACTGAGGGAGTGCTGCACTGTCAGAGGGTCTGTACTGAGCAAATGCTGCACTGTCAGAGGGTCAGTACTGAGGGAGTGCTTCACTGTCAGGGTCAGTCTGAGGGAGTGCTGCACTGTCAGAGTGTCAGTACTGAGGGAGCGCTGCACTGTCAGAGGGTCAGTACTGAGGGAGTGCTGCACTGTAAGAGTCTCTGTTCTGTCAGAACACTGCACTGTCAGAGGGTCGGTGCTGAGGGAACGTTGCACTGACAGAGGGTCAGGAATGAGGGAGTGCTGCAGTGTCAGAGGGTCTGTACTGAGGGAGTGCTGCACTGTCAGAGGGTCAGTACTGAGGGAGTGCTGCACTGTAAGAGTGTCTGTTCTGGCAGAACACTGCACTGTCAGAGGATCGGTGCTGAGGGAACGTTGCACTGACAGAGGGTCAGGAATGAGGGAGTGCTGCACTGTAAGAGGGTCTGTACTGAGGGAGAGCTTAATGTCAGAAGGTCAGAGCTGAGGGAGTGCTGCACTGTCAGAGGGTCAGTACTGAGGGAGTGCTGCACTGTAAGAGTGTCTGTTCTGGCAGAACACTGCACTGTCAGAGGATCGGTGCTGAGGGAACGTTGCACTGACAGAGGGTCAGGAATGAGGGAGTGCTGCACTGTAAGAGGGTCTGTACTGAGAGAGAGCTTAATGTCAGAGGGTCAGAGCTGAGGGAGTGCTGCACTGTCAGAGGGTCACTGCTGAAGGAGCGCTGCACTGTCAGAGGGTCAGCACTGAGCAAGTGCTGCACTGTCAGAGGGTCACTGCTGAGGGAGCACTGCACTGTCAGAGGGTAAGTACTGAGGGAGTGCTGCACTGTCAAAGGGTCAGTGCTGAGGGAGTGCTACACTGTCAGAGAGCCAGTACTGATGGAGTGCTGCACTGTCAGAGGATCAGTGCTTATGGAGAGCTGCACTGTCAGAGGGTCATTAATGAGGGAACGCTGCACTGTCAGTGGGTCAGTACTGAGGGAGTGCTGCACTGTCAGATGGTCAGTACTGAGGGAGTGCTGCACATTCAGAGGGCCAGTACTGAGGGAGCGCAGCACTGTCAGAGGGTCAGTACTGAGGGAGTGCTGCACTGTCAGAGGGTCAGAGCTGAGGGTGCGCTGCTCTGTTAGAGGGTCAGTACTGAGGGAGCGCTGCACTGTCATAGAGTCAGTACTGAGGGAGAGCTTCAATGTCAGAGGGTCTGTACTAAGGGAGTGCTGCACTGTCAGAGGGTGAGTACTGAGGGAGTGCTGCACTGTCAGAGGCTCAGTGCTTAGGGAGAGCTGCACTGTCACAGGGTCATTAATGAGGGAACGCTGCACTGTCAGAGGGTCAGTACTGAGGGAGTGCTGCACTGTCAGATGGTCAGTACTGAGGGAGTGCTGCACTGTCAGAGGGCCAGTACTGAGGGAGCGCTGCACTGTCAGAGGGTCAGTACTGAGGGAGTGCTGCATTGTCAGAGGATCAGTACAGAGGGAATGCTGCACTGTCAGAGCGTCAGTACTGAGCAAGTGCTGCACTGTCAGAGGGTCAGAGCTGAGGGTGCACTGCTCTGTTAGAGGGTCAGTACTGAGGGAGCGCTGCACTGTCAGAGGGTCAGTGCTGAGGGAGTGCTGCACTGTCAGAGGGTCAGTACTGAGGGAGTACTGCACTGTTAGAGGGTCAGTACTGAGGGAGCGCTGCACTGTCATAGAGTCAGTACTGAGGGAGTGCTTCAATGTCAGAGGGTCTGTACTGAGGGAGTGCTGCACTGTCAGAGGTTCAGAGCTGAGGGTGCACTGCTCTGTTAGAGGGTCAGTACTGAAGGAGTGCTGCACTGTCAGAGGGCCAATACTGAGGGAACGCTGCACTGTCAGAGGGTCAGTACTGAGGGAGTGCTGCACTGTCAGAGGGTCAGTACTGAGGGAGTGCTGCACTGTCAGAGGGTCAGTGCTGAGCGAGTGCTGCGCTGTCAAAAGTCAGGGCTGGGTGAGAGCTGCACTGTCAGAGGGTCAGGACTGAGGGAGTGCTGCACTGTCAGAGGGTCAGTACTGAGGGAACGCTGCACTGTCAGAGGGTCAGTACTCAGGGAGTGCTGCACTGTCAGAGGGTCAGTACTGAGGGAACGCTGCACTGTCAGACGGTCACTGCTGAGGGAGCGCTGCACTGTCAGAGGGTCAGTACTGATCAAGTGCTGCACTGTCAGAGGGTCAGTACTGAGGGAGTGCTTCAGAACAGTCTCTGTTCTGGCAGAACACTGCACTGTCAGAGGGTCGGTGCTGAGGGAACGTTGCACTGACAGAGGGTCAGGAATGAGGGAGATCTGCAGTGTCAGGGGGTCTGTACTGAGGGAGTGCTTAATGTCAGAGGTTCAGAGCTGAGGGAGTGCTGCACTGTCAGAGGGTCAGCACTGAGCAAGTGCTGCACTGTCAGAGGGTCACTGCTGAGGGAGCACTGCACTGTCAGAGGGTAAGTACTGAGGGAGTGCTGCACTGTCAAAGGGTCAGTGCTGAGGGAGTGCTACACTGTCAGAGAGCCAGTACTGATGGAGTGCTGCACTGTCAGAGGATCAGTGCTTATGGAGAGCTGCACTGTCAGAGGGTCATTAATGAGGGAACGCTGCACTGTCAGTGGGTCAGTACTGAGGGAGTGCTGCACTGTCAGATGGTCAGTACTGAGGGAGTGCTGCACATTCAGAGGGCCAGTACTGAGGGAGCGCAGCACTGTCAGAGGGTCAGTACTGAGGGAGTGCTGCATTGTCAGAGGATTAGTACAGAGGGAACGCTGCACTGTCAGAGCGTCAGTACTGAGCAAGTGCTGCACTATCAGGGGGTCAGAGCTGAGGGTGCGCTGCTCTGTTAGAGGGTCAGTACTGAGGGAGCGCTGCACTGTCAGAGGGTCAGTGCTGAGGGAGTGCTGCCCTGTCAGAGGGTCAGTACTGAGGGAGTACTGCACTGTTAGAGGGTCAGTACTGAGGGAGCGCTGCACTGTCATAGAGTCAGTACTGAGGGAGAGCTTCAATGTCAGAGGGTCTGTACTAAGGGAGCGCTGCACTGTCAGAGGGTCAATGCTGAGTGATCGCTGCACTGTCAGAGGGTCAGTACTGAAGGAGTGCTGCACTGTCAGAGGGCCAATACTGAGGGAACGCTGCACTGTCAGAGGGTCAGTACTGAGGGAATGCTGCACTGTCAGAGGGTAAGTACTGAGGGAGTGCTGCACTGTCAGAGGCTCAGTGCTTAGGGAGTGCTGCACTGTCAGAGGGTCAGTACTGAGGGAGTGCTGCACTGTCAGAGGGTCAGTACTGAGGGAGTGCTGCACTGAAAGAGTCTCTGTTCTGGCAGAACACTGCACTGTCAGAGGGTCGGTGCTGAGGGAACGTTGCACTGACAGAGGGTCAGGAATGAGGGAGTGCTGCAGTGTCAGGGGGTCTGTACTGAGGGAGTGCTTAATGTCAGAGGTTCAGAGCTGAGGGAGTGCTGCACTGTCATAGGGTCAGTACTGAGGGAGTCCTGCACTGTAAGAGTGTCTGTTCTGGCAGAACACTGCACTGTCAGAGGGTCGGTGCTGAGGGAACGTTGCACTGACAGAGGGTCAGGAATGAGGGAGTGCTGCACTGTAAGAGGGTCTGTACTGAGGGAGTGCTTAATGTCAGAGGGTCAGAGCTGAGGGAGTGCTGCACTGTCAGAGGGTCACTGCTGAAGGAGCGCTGCACTGTCAGAGGGTCAGTACTGAGGGAGTGCTGCACTGTCAGAGTGTGTGGTGCTGAGGGAGTGCTACACTGTCAGAGAGTCTGTACTGATGGAGTGCTGCACTGTCAGATGGTCAGTGCTTAGGGAGAGCTGCACTGTCAGAGGGTCAGTACTGAGGGAGTGCTGCACTGTCAGAGGGTCAGTACTGAGGAAGTGCTGCCCTGTCTGAGGGTCATTAATGAGGGAACGCTGCACTTGCAGAGGGTCAGTACTGAGGGAGTGCTGCACTTTCAGAGGGTCAGGACGGAGGGAGCGCTGCACTGTCAGAGGGTCACTGCTGAGGGAGCGCTGCACTGTCAGAGGGTCAGTACTGAAGGAGTGCTGCTCTGTTAGAGGGTCAGTACTGAGGGAGCGCTGCACTGTCAGAGGGTCAGGGCTGGGTGAGAGCTGCACTGTCAGAGGGTCAGTACTGAGGGAGTGCTGCACTGTCAGAGGGTCAGTACTCAGGGAGTGCTGCACTGTCAGAGGGTCAGTACTGAGGGAACGCTGCACTGTCAGAGGGTCACTGCTGAGGGAGCGCTGTACTGTCAGAGGGTCAGTACTGATCAAGTGCTGCACTGTCAGAGGGTCAGTACTGAGGGAGTGCTTCACTGTCAGCGTCAGTCTGAGGGAGTGCTGCAGTGTCAGAGGGTCAGTACTGAGGGAGTGCTGCACTGTCAGAGGGTCAGTACTGAGGGAGTGCTGCACTGTAAGAGTCTCTGTTCTGGCAGAACACTGCACTGTCAGAGGGTCGGTGCTGAGGG
Organism: Scyliorhinus torazame; assembly: GCF_047496885.1. NCBI lineage: Eukaryota > Metazoa > Chordata > Chondrichthyes > Carcharhiniformes > Scyliorhinidae > Scyliorhinus > Scyliorhinus torazame. Next base: position 72,620,126 of record NC_092710.1, read on the forward strand.
AACGTTGCACTGACAGAGGGTCAGGAATGAGGGAGTGCTGCAGTGTCAGGGGGTCTGTACTGAGGGAGTGCTTAATGTCAGAGGTTCAGAGCTGAGGGAGTGCTGCACTGTCATAGGGTCAGTACTGAGGGAGTGCTGCACTGTAAGAGTGTCTGTTCTGGCAGAACACTGCACTGTCAGAGGGTCGGTGCTGAGGGAACGTTGCACTGACAGAGGGTCAGGAATGAGGGAGTGCTGCACTGTAAGAGGGTCTGTACTGAGGGAGTGCTTAATGTCAGAGGGTCAGAGCTGAGGGAGTGCTGCACTGTCAGAGGGTCACTGCTGAAGGAGCGCTGCACTGTCAGAGGGTCAGTACTGAGGGAGTGCTGCACTGTCAGAGTGTGTGGTGCTGAGGGAGTGCTACACTGTCAGAGAGTCTGTACTGATGGAGTGCTGCACTGTCAGATGGTCAGTGCTTAGGGAGAGCTGCACTGTCAGAGGGTCTGTACTGAGGGAGTGCTGCACTGTCAGAGGGTCAGTACTGAGGAAGTGCTGCACTGTCAGAGGGTCAGTACTGAGGGAGTGCTGCACTTTCAGAGGGTCAGGACGGAGGGAGCGCTGCACTGTCAGAGGGTCACTGCTGAGGGAGCGCTGCACTGTCAGAGGGTCAGTACTGAAGGAGTGCTGCTCTGTTAGAGGGTCAGTACTGAGGGAGCGCTGCACTGTCAGAGGGTCAGTACTGAGGGCGTGCTGCACTGTCAGAGGGTCAGTACTGAGCGAGTGCTGCACTGTCAGAGCGTCACTACTGAGGGAGTGCTGCACTGTCAGAGGGTCAGTACTGAGGGAGCGCTGCACTGTCAGAGGGTCAGTACTGAGGGAGCGCTGCACTCTCAGAGGGTCAGTATTGAGGGTATCGATTCCCAATTGCTTTTCTCTCTCTTACTCTGTCCGACTCTGAGTTCTGTCTCACCCTGGGCTTTTCCTTCGCTGTATATTTCGGCATCTTGGATCTTGCCCTGTGTGAACATTGTACAATAATCTGACTCGCCATGTTTCCACCTCCCTCAGAGCCTATCCGAGGGACCCTTGTGAAGATCAGCAACGTGAGCTTTGTCAATCAGACCTGTGTCGCCACCTTGACCTGCTCGACCGCGGGCGGCAGCGCAGTGAGCTACTCCTGGGAGCCGGGAACGGCTGACCATTTCCCGACGGCAGACGGGAGATCTGTGGAGGTGTCTCGGAACCTCAGCTCCACCCACTCTGCCCCGGTCTGCACCACGAGGAACCCTGTCAGTTGGCAGAACGACAGCGTGGATATGACCAGGGCCTGTCGAACCGATCACGCAGGTACGTTCCACCTTCGGCCGCGTGGCTGTGTCGCTGCGGCCTCCACGTTGTAGCTTACCCCCTTCCTAAGGTGACTGGGAGAAACGCAGCTCCTCAGAGTAGAGAAGGCTGAGGGGAACCTGATTGAGGTGGGCAAAATGATGGGGGACATCGATCGGGTGGACAGGAAGAAACACTTCCCCCTTCGCTGAGCGGTCAATAACCTGCCTCAAGGTGCTGGTTTAAGGTTATTTTTGTGAGTGGAAGCCAGTGTCCAGGGGTGTTCCATGGTGATCTGAGTCGGGTCCCTTCCTGTTCATAGTGCCCATCAATGATCTAGATGTGAATGTAGGAGGTTTGCTCAGTAAGTTCACAGATGACACCAAAATTGGTGGTGCGGTAAACAGCGAGGAGGAAAGCCTCAGATTACAGGATTATATAGACGGGTCAGACGGGCAGAACAATGGCAAATGGGATTTATCCCTGAGAAGTGTCGTGTTATGTAATTTGGAATAACGCAAGCTGCCACTTGATGCAGTTTTGAGTAACAGAGGCTCCAGACTTTGAAGTGAGTTCAGTGTGTTTGATTGAACTATTAGCACAGTTCTCAATGAGTTCGACTCTCTGCTAATCAAAATGTAGTAACTCAGTCTAACTCAACCAGCCTTGCTCTAAGCCACGTGCTGGGGTGTGATGCTGAGGATACACCCTGTCTCACTCTGTAGATGTCGGTCTGTGGAAAGAGGCGGGGTGTGAGTGCCTCATCCCTTTTATAGTGAGATACCACCCCTGAGTGTCCTGACTGCTCATTGGTTGTGTCCTATTCTATGTGTTCATTAGCATGTTTGCATATCGTGAGAAGAAGTGTGAGGTCATGTATTTTGTGAGGACTCACAAGACAAGGGACTACACAATGAACGGAAGGACGCTAGGAAACACAGAGAACCAGGGGGACATTATCTACCAGCAGGACAGGTAGATGAGGGGGTCAAGAGGGCAAGCAGTCATCAACAGTGCTATCAAGCGGCACTCACTCAGCAATAACCTGCTCACGGAAACTCAGCTTGGGTTCCGCCAGGGTCACTCAGCTCCTGACCTCATTACAGCCTTGGTTCAAACATGGAGAAAAGAGCTGAATGCCAGAGGTGAGGTGCGAGTGACTGCCCTCAACATCAAGGCAGCATTTGACCCAAGTGGCATCAAGGAGCCCGAGCTAAACTGGAGTCATTGGGAATCGGGGAAACGCTGGTTGGAGCCATAGCTGGCACAAAGGAAGATGGGCGTGGTGTTGCGACACCCTGGGCTAATGCGTGGTTAATTCCAACCTCACATGCCCGGAGTCCCACCATAAGTGAATTAACCAATAATTTGTAATGTTTTCCTGAGATCTTTGGCCCTTGACTGCTCCAATGACTTATAGGCACCAGATTTGTAAGTAAAACACAAAGTAAATGTGTATTTACAAAGGAAGAGTTAAAAATGTAATGGTGACAATAGAATGGCGGTCTGTTAATCTAATTATTCCCCAAACCTCGTCCCACCCTCCACCCAGACACACGGTGAGTGGGTAGGAAAGGTTTAAAATAACCAGGGATTAAAATGGGCTGAGATGAATCTTTGCTGCGGAGGTGGGTGGTTGACTTTGTAGTTGGCGACCTTGAAGTCATCGGTTGGTTTGGATCTTTTAGAACATGGTCTCAATTAGACCTTGCGGATTGCAGGAATTCTTCCGAAGAGTCACCTTCACTGGTCCAGGCCTCCACCAGATTGACTCACAGACTCACTGAGATAGCACTAGAATTCTCTACCTGAGAATATTCACTGTCCACTCTGCCTTTCAACTGCTTGTCTGGTCTTTGTGCAGGGTTTCCGGCTACGGTAGCACAGTGGTTAGCACTGTTGCTTCAGGGCGGCAGGGTCGATTCCCGGTTTGGGTCACTGTCTGTGCGGAGTCTGCATGTTCCCCCCGTGTCTGTGTGGGTCCCCTCCGGGTGCTCCGGTTTCCTCCCACAAGTCCCGAAAGACGTGCCGTCAGGTGAATTGGACATTCTGAATTCTCCCTCAGTGTCCCCGAACAGGCGGCGGAATGTGGATTCTAGGGGCTTTTCACAGTAACTTCATTGAAGTGTTAATGTGAGTCTACGTGTGACAATGAAAGACTTAAAGAAAAGGTATTGAGAGTGGTAAAAGGGCCTGGTCTTCAGAACCCTTTTTGTATTCTCAGGAGAGATATCAGCCTGGGCTTTCCCAGTCTTTCTCACAGTGGTTTAACTTGCACAGACCTGGCTGGAAAGAATACTTGCAGCATTTAAAACAGAAGTTAAAACTTTGCAGGACCAATAGAGTGTCCAGACCTGCTCATTCCAGCCGAGATATCAGAGAGAGAAGAAGTTCCCGCCTTTCTCAAAGAGATATTTAACAGGCTTTTACCCAGCTCCTTATCAGAATGAAACTGAAACCAAAAAGGGAATCTGCCTTCTGCTCCAGAATACGCTCAAAGGCTCTACCAATCCCAATCGAAAACAGAAAATGTTCCCGAATTTCAGAAGAGGGGATTGGCTGCTAACCAAGTCCATCAAAATGACATCAGGAGCTATGCCACAGAGCACACTGCACCAAGGGATGGTCCCGTTCAAATAAGAGCTTGCAGCCTTGGGGGGCAGTTCAAATGCAAAAATCTATAGTTTTAACAAGAGCCAAGTGGACAGGCATTAAAAGGAAACCAGGGGCAGACAAGGATTTAAACTAGGTTCCTTACAGTGGAGGCCAATTATCTCAGCTCCAGGACATCCCTGCGGGAGTTCCACAGGTCCAACCATCTTCACGAATGACCTCCCTACCATCAAAGGTGTTATGGGCCAGGGTTTAGAGAACCCCAAAGTGTATCATGGAGTTCACCTGACCCACAACCTTTAATAGATTGTGATGTGGGGAGCACACAACCCACTCTACAGGTGTGGTACAGCAGAAATGGAAAAGTATTTTTTAAAGCAAAACAATGTTTATTCTATGAACTCAAGTTAACCTTTTTAAAACATACAGTGAACATCTTAGCAACCATTAATTCAAATACAACCCCCAAAGAATACAACACTAAGTAATGCTTAAGCTGTCCTTTTAACATCCATAAGACTTAAAACACCTTTAAAACAGAAGCACATCAGGTTAAAGTCCCTACTGAGAGCAGTTATTAGTTTTAAATTACCAAAGAATCGATTTGCAGGCTTCAGATTATAGAGAGAGAGACTTATACACCTTCTGGCTGTGACTGCAGCTATCCAGTGCTGAAAACGAAACTAAAATACACCCTGCAGCAAACAGCCTAAAATAAAAGTAAAAAGCTGACAGACAGCCCAGCTCCACCCACACTCTGACATCACTGATAAACACACATTTCTTAAAGGTACATTTCTTAAACACCCATTTCTTAAAGGTACTCCCACATGACAAAGGTCAGAAGTGGGGATGTTCGCGGATGACTGCACAATGTTCAGCACCATTCACGACTCCTCAGATAATGGAGCAGTCCATGTCGAAATGCAGCAAAACCTGGACAATATCAAGTCTAGGGAAACATGTGGCAAGTAACCTTCATGCTATACAAATGCCAGGAAATGACCATCTCCGCAAAAGAGGATCTAACCACTGCCCCTTGGTGTTCAATGGCATTACCCCAATCAACAACTTGGGGGTTACCATTGATCAGAAACTGAACTGGACTAGCCTATTAATACTGTGGCTACCAGGGCAGGTCAAAGGCTAGGAATCCAAGGGTGAGTAACTTACCTGCTGACCCCCAAAGCCTGTCCACTATACACAAGTCATGAATGTGATGGAATACTCTCCTGGATGAGTGCAGCTCCAGCAACAATCAAGGAGCTCGACACCATCCAGAACAAAGCAGCCCATTTAATTGGCACCCCTTCCAAAAACATTAATTCCCTCCACCACCGCCACACAGTAGCAGCCGTGTGTACCATCTACACGATGCACTGCAGTAACTCACTGTTACACCAAGTGCACGGTCGCATCTAGTCCCACCTGCCCTGGATTCAAAACACAAGTGAATAAACCAAGAATTCTTATAAAAATACCCAACGTCTTTGGCTATTGGCTGCCCAGTAATTACAGTCACCAGGTTTGTAAGTGTAAACACAATTACTGTTCATTTATAACAAGAACTATCAGAGGGCGGGATTCTCTGACCCTCCATGCCGGAATCACGGAGAATAGCCGTTCAAGCCGAAAATCTGGCACAACGGCGCTACCGCGATTCTCCGCGGACCCGGCAGTTGCGCGCGCGGTTGACTCAGCGCGGTCACAACGATTCTCCGGGAGCTCGAACCCACGGCCGCAGTGGCGGTACTGGTGGGCGGCGGGGGGGAATCTGACTCCAAGGGGGGGCCTCAGCGGTAGGCCAGGCCCGCGATCTGGGGGGGGGGGGTACCTACCGTCCTGCGCGCGGGCCCGCTGTGAGGGTACGTCATGTCGGCACCGCCCGCGCCGAAGTGGGCCGCCGCGCGCATGCTCGGGACCGCCTGCGGCCGCCGTGCGCACGCGTGGCCGTACAGTCTGGGCAACAGGGCCCCACTGGCAGCCAGAGCTGTGGGACACATGCCGGGGCTCTGCTAGCCCTCTGGAAAATGGAGAATCACCCCGGACGTTTGAGGAAAAAGTCCGGAGTTATTCCCGCCCGTTTTCCGGTGGGAGTGGGTACTCAGTGCCCAAAAGGGAGAATCCCGCCCATGAAATTTGCAGTAAATACAACTGGATAACAGGATAATACCTACTACCCCTTTAACTGCCCCACCCTCCAATACAAACACAAGACAGATAAACACAGAGGGGGGAAAGGGGTAAAATAATATGGATGGAGATGAAAAGATAGGAGTCTTTGCTGAAAATGGTGGTTCTTTTAGCACACTTTCCTCACAGAATGCTGGTTTATCAGTCATTCGTTTGCAGGTGGTAATGATCTCCTCTGTCGGTTAGAAATGTACTATTCACAGGTTTTCCTCGAGAGGTCCCTTTGCTTCACATCAACCCCTGCTGTTAGTTCATGGTTTATTTCCAGGTCTCTGCCTTTTCTGCAAACCAAACTCAGTCCTTGAAACTCTGAATCATTCCAGTGAGATCAGATCCAATTGCCACCTGTTACCGGGCAGAGCAAATCCTTTTAGGCCAATTCATTGCCCACCAACCATTCAATCAAACAGAGTCACAGCCAATCACTGTCATTGGTGCCGGTCAGTCTACAACTCGAGAAGGTATCAGCACAGACTAGAACAGTGCTCCCCCTGTTGCTGAAATCTTCAGCTTAAATTAAGGGCTTAAAAAAAGGGAGCAAACAAGACGGGGCCTTACAACACATTTCCGAAAAGGCATTTCCCAACAAACAAGCAAGAACCAATTGATCCTGAAATAACTGGTAAACTGCATAGTGATCCGACAAAGGAAAAATTCACAATTCTCCCTCTCTGTAACGTCCTCCAGCCCCTAAACGCTGCCTCTCTCTGTAACCTCCCTCAGTTCTTACAACACTCCCTATCTCTGTAACGTCCCTCAGTCCGTACAGCCCTCCCTATCACTGTAACCTCCCTCAGTCCGTACAGCCCTCCCTATCTCTGTAACGTCCTCCAGCCCCTAAACGCTCCCTCTCTCTGTAATCTCCCTCAGTCCCTACAACACTCCCTATCTCTGTAACCTCCCTCAGTCCGTACAGCTCTCCCTATCTCTGTAACCTCCCTCAGTCCCTACAACCCTCCCTATCGCTGTAACCTCCCTCAGTCCCGACAACACTCCCTATCTCTGTAACCTCCTCCAGCCACTAAACCCTCCCTATCTCTGTAACCTTTCTCAGTCCCGACAACACTCCCTATCTCTATAACCTCCTCCAGCCACTAAACCCTCCCTTTCTCTGTAACCTCCTCCAGCCCCTACAACCCTCACTATCTCTGTAACCTCCTTCAGCCCCTAAACCCTCCCTATCCCTGTAATCTCCTCCAGCCCCTACAACCCTCACTATCCCTGTAACGTGCTCCGTTCCCTACAACCCTCCCTATCTCTTAATCTCCTCTAGCCCCCACAACCCTCCCTTTCCCTGTCACCTCCTCCATCCCCTAAAACCCTCCCTCTCTCTCTCACTTCCTCCAGCCCCGACAACCCTCCCTATCCATGTCACCTCCTCCATCCCATAAAACTCTCCCTCTCTCTATCACCTCCTCCAGCCCCGACAACCCTCCCTACCTCTGTAACCTCCTTCAGCATCTACAACCCTTCGTATCTCTGTAATCTCCTCCAGTCCCAACAACCCTCCATATCTCTGTAACCTTCCACAGTCCCTACAACCCTCCCTATCTCTGTAACCTCCTCCAGTCATACAACCCTCCCTATCTCTGTACCTCCTCCAGTCCCTACAACCCTACCTATCTCTGTAACCTCTTCCAGTCATACAACCCTCCCTATCTCTGTACCTCCTCCAGTCCCTACAACCCTACCTATTTCTGTAACCTCCTCGAGCCCCTACAACACTCCCTATCTCTGTAACCTCCTCCAGTCCTTACAACCCTCCCTACCTCTGTAACCTCCTTCAGCGCCAAAATCCTCCCTATCTCTGTACCACCCCTCAGTCCCAACAACCCTCCCTATCTCTGTACCTCCTCCAGTCCCTACAACCCTACCTATCTCTGTAACCTCTTCCAGTCATACAACCCTCCCTATCTCTGTACCTCCTCCAGTCCCTACAACCCTCCCTATCTCTGTAACCTCCTCCAGCCCCGAAACCCTCCCTACCTCTGTAACCTCCTCCAGCGCCAAAATCCTCCCTATCTCTGTACCACCCCTCAGTCCCAACAACCCTCCCTATCTCTGTAACCTCCTCCAGCCCCTAAACACTCCCTATCTCTGTAACCTCCCTCAGCCCCAACAACCCTCCCTATCTCTGTAACCTCCTTTAGCGCCTAAACCCTCCCTATCTCTGTAACACCCCTCAGTCCCTACAACCCTCCCTATCTCTGTAACCTCCTCCAGCCCCTAAACACTCCCTATCTCTGTCACCTCCCTCAGCCCCTACAACCCTTCCTTTCTCTGTAATCTCATCCAGTCGCTACAAACCTCCCTATCTCTGTAAACTCCTCCAGCCCCTACAACCCTCCCTACCTCTATAATCTCCTCTAACCCTGACAACCCTCCCTATCCCTGTAACTTCCTCCATTCCCTACAACCCTCCCTATCCCTGTAACCTCCTCCAGCTTCTACAACACTCCCTATCCCTGTAACCTGCTCCGTTCCCTACAACCCTACCTACCTCTATAATCTCCTGCAGCCCCTACAACCCCCCCTATTTCTATAACTTCCTAAAGCCTCTACAACCCTCCCTGTCTCTGTACCTCCTCCAGTCCCTACAACCCTCCCTATTTCGGAAGCCTCCTCCAGCCATACAACCCTCCCTATCTCTGTAACCTCCCTCAGCCCCTACAACCCTCCCTATCTTGAAAACCTCATCAAGCTCCGACAACCCTCCCTATCTCTGTAATCTCCTCTAACCCCAACTACCCTCCCTATCACTGTAACCTCCTCCAGCCCCTACAACCCTCCCTATCTCTGTAAACCTCCTCCAGTCCCTACAACCCTCCCTAACTCTGTAACCTCCTCCAGCCCCTACAAACCCACCATCTCAAAAACCTCCGCCAGCCCCTACAATGCTCCCTATTTCTGTAACCTCCTACAGCCCCTACAACCATCCCCATCTCTGCAATCTCCTCCAGCCGCGACAATCCTCCCAATCTCTGTAACCTCCTCTAACCCTTACAATACTCCCTATCGCTGTAACCTCCTCCAGCCCCTGCAACCCTCCCTATACCTGTAACCTCCTCCAGTCCCTACAACCCTCCCTATCTCTGTAAACCCCTCCAGCCCCTACAACCCTCCCTATCTCTGTAACCTCCTCCAGCCAAACAACCCTCCCTATCTCTGTACCTCCTCCAGTCCCTACAAACCTACCGATCTCTGAAAACTCCTCAAGCCCCTAAACCCTGCCTATCTCTGTAACCTCCTCCAGCCCCTACAACCCCCTTTCTCTGTAACGTCCTACAGCCCCTAAACGCTCCCTCTCTCTGTAATCTCCCTCAGTCCCTACAACACTCCCTATCTCTGTAACCTCCCTCAGTCCGTACAGCCCTCCCTATCTCTGTAACCTCCCTCAGTCCCGACAACCCTCCCTATCGCTGTAACCTCCCTCAGTCCCGACAACACTCCCTATCTCTGTAACCTCCTCCAGCCACTAAACCCTCCCTATCGCTGTAACCTCCCTCAGTCCCGACAACACTCCCTATCTCTGTAACCTCCTCCAGCCACTAAACCCTCCCTATCTCTGTAACCTTTCTCAGTCCCTACAACACTCCCTATCTCTATAACCTCCTCCAGCCACTAAACCCTCCCTTTCTCTGTAACCTACTTCAGCCCCTAAACCATCCCTATCTCTGTAACCTCCTTCAGCCCCTAAACCCTCCCTATCCCTGTAATCTCCTCCAGCCCCTACAACCCTCACTATCCCTGTAACGTGCTCCGTTCCCTACAACCCTCCCTATCTCTTAATCTCCTCTAGCCCCCACAACCCTCCCTATCCCTGTCACCTCCTCCATCCCCTAAAACCCTCCCTCGCTCTCTCACTTCCTCCAGCCCCGACAACCCTCCCTATCCATGTCACCTCCTCCATCCCATAAAACTCTCCCTCTCTCTATCACCTCCTCCAGCCCCGACAACCCTCCCTACCTCTGTAACCTCCTTCAGCATCTACAACCCTTCGTATCTCTGTAATCTCCTCCAGTCCCAACAACCCTCCATATCTCTGTAACCTTCCACAGTCCCTACAACCCTCCCTATCTCTGTAACCTCCTCCAGTCATACAACCCTCCCTATCTCTGTACCTCCTCCAGTCCCTACAACCCTACCTATCTCTGTAACCTCTTCCAGTCATACAACCCTCCCTATCTCTGTACCTCCTCCAGCCCCTACAACCCTCCCTATCTCTGTAACCTCCTCCAGCCAAACAACCCTCCCTATCTCTGTACCTCCTCCAGTCCCTACAAACCTACCGATCTCTGAAAACTCCTCAAGCCCCTAAACCCTGCCTATCTCTGTAACCTCCTCCAGCCCCTACAACCCCCTTTCTCTGTAAACTCCCCCAGCCCCTACAACCCTTCCTATCTCTGTAATCTCCTCCAGTCACTACAACTCTCCCTATCTATGTAACCTCCACCAGCCGCGACAACCCTCCCTATCTCTGTAACCTCCTCCAGCTCCTACAACCCTCCCTATCTCTGTAACCTCCTACAGCCCATACATTCCTCCCTATCTCTGTAACCTCCTCCAGCCCCAACCACCCTCCCTATCTCTATAAACTACTCTAGCCCCTGCAACTCTCCCTATCCCTGTAACTTCCTCCATTCCCTACAACCCTCCCTTTATCTGTAACCTCCTCCAGCCCCCACACCCCTCGTTATCTCTGTAACCTCATCCAGCCCCTACAACCCTCCCTATCTCTGTAATCTCCTCCAGTCCCTACAACCCTCCCGATCTCTGTAACCTCCTCCAGCCACTACAAACCTCCCTATCCCTGTAACCTGCTCCATTCCCTACAACCTCCCTATCTCTTAATCTCCTCTGGCCCCTACAACCCTCCCTATCCCTGTCTCCTCCTCCATCCCATAAAACTCTCCCTCTCTCTATCACCTCCTCCAGACCCGACAACCATCACTACCTCTGTAACCTCCTTCAGCAGCTACAACCCTTCGTATCTCTGTAATCTCCTCCAGCCTCTACAACCTTCCCGATCTCTGTAACCTGCTCCGTTCCCTACAACGCTCCCTACCTCTGTAACCTCCTCCAGTCCCTACAACCCCACCTACCACTGTAAGCTCCTCCAGCCCCTACAACCCTCCCTATCTCTATAACCTCCGCCAGCCCCTACAACCCTTCCTATTTCTGTAACCTCCTACAGACCCTACAACCCACCCCATCTCTGCAACATCATCCAGCTCTACAACCCTCCCTATCTCTGTAAACTCCTCGAGCCCCTACAACCCTCCCTATCTCTGTAAACCCCTCCAGCCCCTACAACCCTCCCTATCACTGTCTCCTCCTCCATCCCATAAAACTCTCCCTCTCTCTATCACCTCCTCCAGACCCGACAACCATCACTACCTCTGTAACCTCCTTCAGCACCTACAACCCTTCGTATCTCTGTAATCTCCTCCAGCCTCTACAACCTTCCCGATCTCTGTAACCTGCTCCGTTCCCTACAACGCTCCCTACCTCTGTAACCTCCTCCAGTCCCTACAACCCCACCTACCACTGTAAGCTCCTCCAGCCCCTACAACCCCCCCTATCTCTATAACCTCCGCCAGCCCCTACAACCCTTCCTATTTCTGTAACCTCCTACAGACCCTACAACCCACCCCATCTCTGCAACATCATCCAGCTCTACAACCCTCCCTATCTCTGTAAACTCCTCGAGCCCCTACAACCCTCCCTATCTCTGTAAACCCCTCCAGCCCCTACAACCCTCCCTATCACTGTAACCTCCTCGAGCCCCTACAACCCTCCCTATCTCTGTAAACCCCTCCAGCCCCTACAACCCTCCCTATCTCTGTAACCTCCTCCAGCCAAACAACCCTCCCTATCGCTGTAAACCCCTCCAGCCCCTACAACCCCACCTATCTCTGAAACATCCTCCAGCCCCTAAACCCTGCCTATCTCTGTAACCTCCCTCAGTCCCTACAACCCTCCCTATCTCTGTAGACTCCTCCAGTCCCTACAACCCTCCCTATCTCTGTAACCTCCTCCAGCCCCTACAACCCACCCTATCTCTGTAACCTCCTCCAGTCCCTACAACCATCCCTATCTCTGTAACCTCCTCCAGCCCCTACAACCCTCCCTATCTCGCTAACCTCCTCCAGTACCTACAACCCTCCCTATCTCTGTAACCACCTCCAGTCCCTACAACCCTCCTTATCTCTGTAAGCTCCTCCAGCCCCTGCAACCCTCCCTATCTCTGTAACCTCCTTCAGCCCCTAAAACCTCCCAATCTCTGTAACCTCCCTCAGCCCCTACAACCCTTCCTTTCTCTGTAATCTCCTCCAGCCCTTACAGCACTCCCTATCCCTGTAACCTCCTCCGTTCCCTACAACTCTCCCTACCTCTATAATCTCCGACAGCCCCTACAACCCCCCCTACCACAGTAAGCTCCCCCAGCCCCTACAACACTCCCTATTTGTGTAACCTCCTCTAACCCTTACAATTCTCCCTATCTCTGTAACCTCCTCCAGCCCCTTCACCCCTCCCTATACCTGTAACCTCCTCCAGTCCCTACAACCCTCCCTATCTCTGTAACCTCCTCCAGCCCCTACAACCCTCCCTACCTCGCTAATCTCCTCTAACTCTGACAACCCTCCCTATACCTGTAACCTCCTCCAGTCCCTACAACCCTCCCTATATCTGTAACCTCCTCCAGCCCTTACAACCCTCCCTACCTCGCTAATCTCCTCTAACTCTGACAACCCTCCCTATCCCTGTGACTTCCTCCATTCCCTACAACACGCCCTATCCCTGTAACCTCCTCCAGCCCGGACAGCACTCCCTATCTCTGTAACCTCCTACAGCCACTACGATCCTCCCTATCTCTGTAACCTCCTCTAACCCTTACAATCCTCTCTGTCTCTGTAACCTCCTCCAGCCCCAACACCCCTCCCTATCTCTGTAACCTTCCTCAGTCCCTACAACCCTCCCTATCTCTGTAACCTCCTCCAGTCATACAACCCTCCCTATCTCTGTACCTCCTCCAGTCCCTACAACCCTACCTATCTCTGTAACCTCTTCCAGTCATACAACCCTCCCTATCTCTGTACCTCCTCCAGTCCCTACAACCCTACCTATTTCTGTAACCTCCTCGAGCCCCTACAACCCTCCCTATTTCTGTAACCTACTCCAGCCCCTACAACCCTCCCTATCTCTGTAACCTCCTCCAGTCCCTACAACCCTCCCTATCTCTGTAACCTCCTCAAGCCCCTACAACACTCCCTATCTCTGTAACCTCCTCCAGCCCCGAAACCCTCCCTATCTCTGTAACCTCCCTCAGCGCCTAAATCCTCCCTATCTCTGTAACACCCCTCAGTCCCAACAACCCTCCCTATCTCTGTAACCTCCTCCAGCCCCTAAACACTCCCTATCTCTGTAACCTCCCTCAGCCCCTACAACCCTCCCTATCTCTGTAACCTCCTTTAGCGCCTAAATCCTCCCTATCTCTGTAACACCCCTCAGTCCCTACAACCCTCCCTATCTCTGTAACCTCCTCCAGCCCCTAAACACTCCCTATCTCTGTCACCTCCCTCAGCCCCTACAACCCTCCTTAACTCTGTAACCTCCTCCAGCCCCTACAATCCTCCCTATCTCTGTAACCTCCTCCAGCCCCTAAAACCCTCCCTCTCTCCATCACCTCCTCCAGCCCCGACAACCCTCACTATCTCTGTAACCTCCTCCAGCCCATACATTCCTCCCTATCTCTGTATTCTCCTCCAGCCCCTACAACCCTTCCTATCTCTTTAATCTCCTCCAGTGCCTACAACCCTCCCTATCTTTGTTACCTCCTCCAGCCCCTACAACCCTCCCTATCTCGGAAACCTCCTCCAGCTCCTACAACCCTCCCAATCCCTGTAACCTCCTCCATTCCCTGCAACCCTCCCGATCCCTGTCACCTGCTCCGTTCCCTACAACCCTGCCGACCTCTATAATCTCCTCCAGCCCCTACAACCCCCCCTACCACTGTAACCTCCTCCAGCCCCTACAACCCTCCCTATCTCAATAACCTCCGCCAGCCCCGACAATCCTCCCTATTTCTGTAACCTCCTCCAACCGCTACAATCCTCCCTATCTCTGTAACCTCCTCCAGTCCCTACAACCGTCCCTATCCCTGTAACCTCCTCCAGCCCCGACAACCCTCCCTATCTCGGAAACCTCCTCCAGCTCCTACAACCCTCCCAATCCCTGTAACCTCCTCCATTCCCTGCAACCCTCCCTATCCCTGTCACCTGCTCCGTTCCCTACAACCCTCCCTCCCTCTATAATCTCCTCCAGCCCCTACAACCCACCCTACCACTGTAACCTCCTCCAGCCCCTACAACCCTCCCTATCTCAATAACCTCCGCCAGCCCCTACAATCCTCCCTATTTCTGTAACCTCCTCCAGCCGCTACAATCCTCCCTATCTCTGTAACCTCCTCCAGTCCCTACAACCGTCCCTATCTCTGTAAACTCCTCCAGCCCCTACAACCCTCACAGGGGTTAGATGACGTTACAGAGAGAGTGAGGGTTGTAGGGGCTGGAGGAGGTAACAGAGATAGTGAGGGTTGTCGGGGCTGGAGGAGGTGATAGAGAGAGGGAGGGTTTTAGGGGATGGAGGAGGAGACAGGGATAGGGAGGTTTGTAGGGGCTAGAGGAGATTAAGAGATAGGGAGGGTTGTAGGGAACCGAGCAGGTAACAGTGATAGAGAGGTTTGTAGGGGCTGGAGGAGGTTAAAGAGGTAGTGAGCCTTACAGGGGTTAGACGACGTTACAGAGAAAGTAAGGCTCACTACCTCTTTAACCTCCTGCAGCCCCTACAACCCTCTCTATCTATGTAACCTCCTCCATCCCCTAAAACCCTCCCTCTCTCTATCACCTCCTCCAGCCCCGACAACCCTCGCTAACTCTGGAACCTCCTCCAGCCCCTACAACGCTCGCTATCCCTCTAACTTCCTCCATTCCCTACAACCCTCACTATCTCTGTAACCTCCTCCAGACCTTACAACACTCCCTGTCTCTGTAATCTCCTGCAGTCCCTAGAACACTCCTGTCTCTGTAACCTCCACCAGCCCCAACTACCCTCCCTATCTCTGTAACCTCCTCCAACCACTCCAACCCTCCCTCTTTGTAACCTCCTCCAGCCCCAACAACCCTCCCTATCTCTGTAACCTCTTCCAGTCCTAACAACCTTCCCTATCTCTGTAACCTCCTCCAGCCGCTAAAATCCTCCCTATCTCTGTAATCTCCTCCAGCCCCTACAACACTCCCTATCGCTGTAACCTCCTCCAGCCCATACATTCCTCCTAGCACTGTAACTTCCTCCATTCCCGACAATCCTCCCTATCTCTGTAACCTCCTGCAGCCAGACAACCCTCCCTATCTCTGTAACCTCCTCCAGCCCCTACAACCCTCCCTATCTCTGTAACCTCCTTCAGCCACTACAACCCTCTCTATCTCTGTAACCTCCTCCAGCCCATGCAGCCCTCCCTATCCGTGTAACCTCCTCCAGCCATACAACCCTCCCTATCTCTGTAACCTCCTCCAGCCCCTACAACCCCCTATCTCTGTAACCTCCTCCAGCCCCGAACAACACTCCCTATCTCTGTAAACTCCTCCAGTCCCTATAACCCTCCCTATCTCTGTAACCTCCAGCCCCGACAACGCTCGCTATCCCTCTAACTTCCTCCATTCCCTACAACTCTCACTATCTCTGTAACCTCCTCCAGCCCATACATTCCTCCCTATCTCTGTAATCTCCTCCAGCCCCTACAACCCTCCTGTCTCTGTAACCTCCTCTAGCGCCTAAAACCCTCCCTATCCCTGTCAACTCCTCCATCCCCTAAAACCCTCCCTCTCTCTATCACCTCCTCCAGCCCCGACAACCCTCACTATGTCTGTAACCTCCTCCAGCCCATACATTCCTCCCTATCTCTATAATTTCCTCCAGCCCCGACAACACTCCTTGTCTCTGTAACCTCCTGCAGTCCCTAGAACCCTCCTGTCCCTGTAACCTCCACCAGCCCCAACTACCCTCCCTATCTCTGTAACCTCCTCCAGCCATACAACCCTCCCTATCTCTGTACATCCTCCAGCTCCGACAACCCTCCCTATCTCAATAAGCTCCTCGAACCCCTACAACCCTCCCTATCTCTGTAACCTCCTCCAGCCCCGACAATGCTCGCTATCCCTCTAAATTCCTCCATTCCCTACAACCCTCACTATCTCTGTAACCTCCTCCAGCCCATACATTCCTCCCTATCTCTGTAATCTCCTCCAGCCCCTACAACCCTCCCTATCTCTATAATCCCCTCTAGCCCCTACAACTCTCCCTATCCCTGTAACTTCCTCCATTCCCTACAACCCTCGCTATCTCTGTAACCTCCTCCAGCCCCTACAACCCTTCCTCTCTCTGTTATCTCCCCCAGCCCGATAACCCTCCCTATCTCTGTAACCTCCTCCAACCCCGACAATGCTCGCTATCCCTCTAACTTCCTCCATTCCCTACAACCCTCACTATCTCTGTAACCTCCTCCAGCCCATACATTCCTCCCAATCTCTGTAATCTCCTCCAGCCCCTACAACCCTCCCTGTCTCTATAATCTCCTCTAGCCCCTACAACCCTCGCTATCTCTGTAACCTCCTCCAGCCCCTACAACCCTTCCTCTCTCTGTTATCTCCCCCAGCCCGATAACCCTTCCTCTCTCTGTTATCTCCCCCAGCCCGATAACCCACCTTATCTCTGTAATCTCCTCCAGCCCCTACAACCCTCCCTGTCTCTATAATCTCCTCTAGCCCCTACAACCCTCGCTATCTCTGTAACCTCCTCCAGCCCCTACAACCCTTCCTCTCTCTGTTATCTCCCCCAGCCCCTACAACCCTTCCTCTCTCTGTTATCTCCCCCAGCCCGATAACCCTTCCTCTCTCTGTTATCTCCCCCAGCCCGAAAACCCCCTATTTCTGAAACCTCCTCCATCCCCTAAAACTCTCCCTCTCTCTATCACCTCCTCCAGCCCTGACAACCCTTCCTATCTCTGTAATCTCCTCCAGCCCCTACAACCCTCCTGTCTCTGTAACCTCCTCCAGTCCGAAAACAAACCTATCTCTGTAACCTCCTGCAACCCTCCCTATCTCTATAATCTCCTCTAGCCCCTACAACTCTCCCTATCTCTGTAACCTCCTCCAGTATACAACCCTCGCTATCTCTGTACCTCCTCCAGCTCCGACAACCCTCCCTATTTCAGTAACCTCCTCGAACCCCTACAACCCTCCCTATCTATGTAAACTCCTCCAGCCCCTACAACCCTCCTGTCTCTGTAACCTCCTCCAGCCCCAACTACCCTCCCTATCTCTGTAAACTTCCTCCAGCCGCTACAACCATCCCTATCTCTGTAACCTCCTCCAGCCCCTACAATCCTCCCTTTATCTGTAACCTCCTCCAGCCCCTACAATCCTCCCTATCTCTGTAACCTCCTCCAGCCGGACAACCCTCCCTATCTCTGTACGTCCTCCAGCCCCTACAACCCTCCCTATCTCTGTACTCTCCTCCAGACATACAACCCTCCCTATCTCTGTACCTCCTCCAGCCCCGACAACCCTCCCTATCTCGATAACCTCCTCGAACACCTACAACACTCCCAATCTCTGCAACCTTCTCCAGCCCCTACAACCCCCTATCTCTGTAAACTCCTCCAGCCCCTATAACCCTTCCTATCTCTGTAATCTCCTCCAGTCCCTACAACGCTCCCTATCTCTGTAACCTCTACCAGGCCCTACAACCCTCCCTATACCTGTAACCTGCTCCGTTCCCTACAACCCTCCCTATCTCTTAATCACCTCTAGCCGCTACAACCCTCCCTAACACTGTCACCTCCTCCATCCACTAAAACCCTCCCTCTCTCTATCACCTCCTCCAGCCCCTACAACCCTCGCTATCTCTGTAGCCTCCTCCGGTCCCTACAACCCTCCCTATCTCTGTAACGTCCTCCATCCCCTACAACCCTCGCTATCTCTGTAACCACCTCCAGCCCCTACAACCCTCCTTATCTCTATAATCTCCTGTAGCCCCTACAACTCTCCCTATCTCTGCAACTTCCCCCATTCCCTACAACCCTCCCTTTCTCTGTAACCTCCTCCAGCCCCTACAACCCTCGCTATCTCTGTAACCTCCTCCAGTCCCTACAACCCACCCTGTCTCTGTATCATCGTCTAACCCCTATAAGGCTCACTACCTTTTTAACCTCCTCCAGCCCCTACAACCCTTCCTATGTCTCTAATCTCCTCCAGTCCCTACAACCCTCCCTGTCTCTGTAACCAGCACCATTCCCTACAACCCTCCCTATCTCTTAATCTCCTCTAGCCCCTACAACCCTCCCTATCCCTGTCACCTCCTCCATCCCCTAAAACCTTTTCTCTCTCTATCACCTCCTCCAGTCCCGACAACCCTCGCTATCTCTGTAACTTCCTCCAGCCCCTACAACCTTTCCTATCTCTGTAATCTCCTCCAGTCCCTACAACCCTCCCTATCTCAGTAACCTGCTCTGTTCCCTACAACCCTCCCTATCCCTGTCACCTCCTCCATTCCCTAAAACCCTCCCTTTCTCTGTAACCTCCTCCAGCCCCTACAACCCTCCCTATCTCTGTAACCTCCTCCAGCCCCTACAACCCTCCCTATCTCTATAACCTCCTCCAGCCCTACAACCCTCCCTATCTCTATAACCTCCTCCAGCCCCAACAACCCTCCCTATCTCTGTAAACCTCCTCCAGCGCCTACAACCCTCCCTATCTGTGTAACCTCCTCCAGCGCCTACAACCCTCCCTATCTATGTAACCTCCTCCATCCCCTAAAACCCTCCCTTTCTCTGTAACCTCCTCCAGCCCCTACAACCCTCCCTCTCTCTGTCACCTCCTCCAGTCCCTACAACCCTCCCTATCTCTGTAACCTCCTCCAGCCCCTACAACCCTCCCTATCTCTATAACCTCCTCCAGCCCTGACAACCCTCCCTATCTCTGTAACCTCCTCCAGTCCCTACATCCCTTCCTATCTCTGTAACCTCCTCTAGCCCCTACAACCCTCCCTATCTCCGTAACCTCCTCCAGTCCCTACAACCCTCCCTCTCTCTGTCACCTCCTCCATCCCCCCAAACGTTCCCGATCTGCAATCTTCAATCTACAGGCTCCTTTACAACCCCCTGCTTCCTGTCACTCCGTCACTGGCAGCTCCCTGGCTCTGAAGAAGTGGAATTCCCTCCCTCATTCGCTTCACCACTCTCTCAGTCTCTCCCTGAAATATAGCTTTCCCTCACCTCTATTCTCTTTTGTGGCTCAGGATCAAATGTCATTGGATTCTGCTCTTCTGAATGCCTTGTCCTGTTGGGAGTCAATTAGTCCCAAAACAAGGGTGAAGCTGTTTTCCTCTTCACAGCTCCTGTCCCCTTCACCCTCTATCTCACACCATTTCTTGGGCTTGTCTTTCAGTGATGGAGTTTACCTCAGGTTCATTTACCATCTCGGTTGCGAGCTGCGGAGCAGTGTTTTTCATCCTGGTTGCTGCTGGTATTGTGTGCTGGAGTAACAGAGGCAGGAGTGGTCGCTGGGAGGACAGGACCTCAGGTGAGAGAACTCGGAACCATCACTTCATCCACAAGCTAGCTAAGTCTCTCTCGCTCCCTCTCACACAGTCCCCCTCTCTCTCCCTCTGAATCTGTCTCACTCTCTCTCACACACAGTCCCCCTCTCTCCCACTCTGAACCTCTCTCACTCTCCGCCTCTCTCCCCCTCTCTCTCACACAATCCCCCTCTCTCTCCGTCTGAACCTCTCTCACTCTCCGCCTCTCTCCCTCTCTCTCTTACACAGTCCCCCTCTCTCTCACACAATCCCCCTCTCTCTCCGTCTGAACCTCTCTCACTCTCCGCCTTTCTCTCGCTCCCTCTCACACAGTCCCCCTCTCACTCCCTCTGAACCTCTCTCACTCTCCGCCTCTCTCCCTCTCACACAGTCCCCCTCTCGCTTCTCTGAACCTCTCTCACTCTCCGCCTCTCTCTCTCTCCCTCTCACACAGTCCCCCTCTCGCTTCTCTGAACCTCTCTCACTCTCCGCCTCTCTCTCTCTCCCTCGCACACAGTCCACCTCTCTCTCCCTCTGAATCTCTCTCACTCTCCACCTCTCTCTCTCCCTCTCACACAGTCCACATCTCTCTCCCTCTGAATCTCTCTCACTCTCCGCCTCTCTACCTCCCTCTCACACAGTCACCCTCTCTCTCCCTCTGAACCTCTCTCACTCTCCGCCTCTCTCTCTCTCCCTCTCACACAGTCCACCTCTCTCTCCCTCTGAAGCTCTCTCACTCTCCGCCTCTCTACCTCTCCCTCTCACACAGTCCCCCTCTCTCTCCCTCTGAACCTCTCTCACTCTCCGCCTCTCTCTCTCTCTCACACACAGTCCCCCTCTCTCCCCCTCTGAACCTCTCTTACTCTCGGCCTCTCTCTCTCTCACACAGTCCCCCTCTCTCTCCCTCTGCGCCTCTCTCCCTCTCCCTCTCACACAGTCCCCCTCTCTCTCCCTCTGAACCTCTCTCACTCGCCCCCTCTCTCTCCCTCTCACACAGTCCCCCTCTCTCTCCCTCTGAACCTCTCTTACTCTCGGCCTCTCTCTCTCTCACACAGTCCCCCTCTCTCTCCCTCTGAACCTTTCTCTCTCTCCCTCTCTCTCACACACACTCCCCCTCTCTCTCCCTCTGAACCTCTCTCACTCTCCCCCTCTCTCTCTCCCCCTCTCACACAGTCCCCCTCTCCCTCCCTCTGAATCTCTCTCACTCTCCACCTCTCCCTATCTCTCACACACAGTCCCCCTCTCTCTCCCTCTGAACCTCTCTCACTCTCGGCCTCACTTGCTCTCTCTCACAAAGTCCCCCTCTCTCTCCGTCTGAATCTCTCTCTCTCTGCCTAACTCTCTCTCCCTCTCACACAGTCCCCCTCTCTCTCCCTCTGAACCTCTCTCACTCTCCGCCTCTCTCCCTCTCTTCTCACA
This sequence comes from Scyliorhinus torazame, assembly GCF_047496885.1. Classification (NCBI taxonomy): domain Eukaryota; kingdom Metazoa; phylum Chordata; class Chondrichthyes; order Carcharhiniformes; family Scyliorhinidae; genus Scyliorhinus; species Scyliorhinus torazame. The sequence goes on from NC_092710.1 coordinate 72,641,291, forward strand.
CAGTCCCCCTCTCTCTCCCTCTGAATCTCTCTCACTCTCCGCCTCTCTCTCTCCCTCTCACACTCTCCGTCTCTCTCTGTCCCTTTCTTACACTCTCTGTCTCTCTCTCCCTTTCCCACACTCTCCGTCTCTCTCTCTCGCTTTCTCACACTCTCTGTCTCTCTCTCCCTTCCCCACACTCTCCGTCTCTCTCTCCCTTTCCCACACTCTCCGTCTCTCTCTCTCCCTTTCTCACACTCTCTGTCTCTCTATCCCTTTCCCACACTCTCCGTCTCTCTCTCCCTTTCCCACACTCTCCGTCTCTCTCTCTCCCTTTCTCACACTCTCCGTCTCTCTCTCTCTCCCTTTCTCACACACTCTGTCTCTCTCTCGCTTTCTCACACTCTCCGTCTCTCTCTCCCTTTCTCACACTCTCCGTCTCTCTCTCTCTCGCTTTCTCACACTCTCCGTCTCCCTCTCTCGCTTTCTCACACTCTCCGTCTCTCTCTCTCCCTTTCACACACACTCTGGTCTCTCTCTCTCCCTTTCTCACACTCTCTGTCTCTCTATCCCTTTCCCACACTCTCCGTCTCTCTCTCCCTTTCCCACACTCTCCGTCTCTCTCTCTCCCTTTCTCACACTCTCCGTCTCTCTCTCTCTCCCTTTCTCACACACTCTGTCTCTCTGTCGGTTTCTCACACTCTCCGTCTCTCTCTCCCTTTCTCACACTCTCCGTCTCTCTCTCTCCCTTTCTCAGAATCTCCGTCTCTCTCTCTCTCCCTTTCTCACACACTCTGTCTCTCTCTCGCTTTCTCACACTCTCCGTCTCTCTCTCGCTTTCTCACACTCTCCGTCTCTCTCTCTCCCTTTCTAACACACTCTGTCCCTCTCTCTCCCTTTCTCACACTCTCTGTCTCTCTCTCCCTTTCCCACACTCTCCGTCTCTCTCTCCCTTTCCCACACTCTCCGTCTCTCTCTCCCTTTCCCACACTCTCCGTCTCTCTCTCCCTTTCCCACACTCTCCGTCTCTCTCTCACCCTTTCTCACACTCTCTGTCTCTCTCTCTCTCACTTTCTCACACTCTCCGTCTCTCTCTCCCTTTCTCACACTCTCCGTCTCTCTCTCTCGCTTTCTCACACTTTCCGTCTCTCCCTTTCTCACACTCTCCGTCTCTCTCTCCCTTTCTCACACTCTCCGTCTCTCTCCCATTCCGACACTCTCCGTCTCTCTCTCCCTTTCTCACACTCTCCGTCTCTCTCTCTCCCTTTCTCACACACTCTCTCTCTCTCTCTCACTTTCTCACACTCTGTCTCTCTCTCCCTTTACCACACTCTCCGTCTCTCTCTCTCTCCCTTTCTCACACTCTCCGTCTCTCTCTCCCTTTCTCACACACTCTGTCTCTCTCTCCCTTTCTCACACTCTCCATCTCTCTCTCCCTTTCCCACACTCTCCGTCTCTCTCTCTCCCTTTCTCACACTCTCCGTCTCTCTCTCTCCCTTTCTCACACTCTCTCTCTCTCTCTCTCCCTTTCCCACACTCTCTGTCTCTCTCTCACCCTTTCTCACACACTCTGTCTCTTTCTCCCTTTCACACACTCTCCGTCTCTCCGTTTCCCACTCTCTCCGTCTCACTCCCTTTCTCAAACTCTCCGTCCCTCTCTCCCTTTCACACACTCTCCGTCTCTCTCCCTTTCCCACACTCTCCGTCCCTCTCTCCCTTTCCCACACTCTCCGTTTCTCTCTCTCCCTTTCTCACACTCTCCGTCTCTCTCTCCCTTTCTCACACTCTCCGTCTCTCTCTCCCTTTCTCACACTCTCCGTCTCTCTCCCTTTCTCACACTCTCCGTCTCTCTCTCCCTTTCTCACACTCTCCGTCTCTCTCTCCGTTTCTCACACTCTCCGTCTCTCTCTCTCGCTTTCTCACACTCTCCGTCTCTCTCTCTCCCTTTCTCACACTCTCCATCTCTCTCTCTCACTTTCTCACACTCTCCGTCTCTCTCTCCCTTTCTCACACACTCTGTCTCTCTCTCTCCCTTTCTCACACTCTCTGTCTCTCTCTCCCTTTCCCACACTCTCCGTCTCTCTCTCCCTTTCCCACAGTCTCCGTCTCTCTCTCACCCTTTCTCACACTCTCCGTCTCTCTCTCTCACTTTCTCACACTCTCCGTCTCTCTCTCCCTTTCTCACACTCTCCGTCTCTCTCTCTCACTTTCTCACACTCTCCGTCTCTCTCTCCCTTTCTCACACTCTCCGTCTCTCTCTCGCTTTCTCACACCCTCCGTCTCTCTCTCCCTTTCTCACACTCTCCGTCTCTCTCCCTTTCCGACACTCTCCATCTCTCTCTCTCTTTCTCACACTCTCCGTCTCTCTGTCTCCCTTTCTCACACACTCTCTCTCTCACTTTCTCACACTCTGTCTCTCTCTCCCTTTACCACACCTTCCGTCTCTCTCTCTCTCCCTTTCTCACACACTCTGTCTCTCTCTCCCTTTCTCACACTCTCCATCTCTCTCTCCCTTTCTCACACTCTCCGTCTCTCTCTCTCCCTTTCTGACACTCTCCGTCTCTCTCTCTCCCTTTCTCACACTCTCTGTCTCTCTCTCTCCCTTTCCCACACTCTCCGTCTCTCTCTCTCCCTTTCTCACACTCTCCGTCTCTCTCTCCCTTTCTCACACTCTCCGTCTCTCTCCCTTTCTCACACTCTCCGTCTCTCTCTCTCTCCCTTTCTCGCACTCTCCGTCCCTCTCTCCCTTTCTCACACTCTCCGTCTCTCTCCCTTTCCCACACTCTCCGTCCTCTCTCCCTTTCCCACACTCTCCGTTTCTCTCTCTCCCTTTCTCACACTCTCCGTCTCTCTCTCCCTTTCTCACACTCTCCGTCTCTCTCTCCCTTTCTCAAACTCTCCGTCTCTCTCTCCCTTTCCCACACTCTCCGTTTCTCTCTCTCCCTTTCTCACACTCTCCGTCTCTCTCACTCCCTTTCTCACACACTCTCTCTCTCTCTCCCTTTCCCACACTCTCCATCTCTCTCTCCCTTTCCCACACTGTCCGTCTCTCTCTCTCCCTTTCTCACACTCTCTGTCTCTCTATCCCTTTACCACACTCTCCGTCTCTCTCTCCCTTTCCCACACTCTCCGTCTCTCCCTCTCCCTTTCTCACACATCTCCGTCTCTCTCTCTCTCCCTTTCTCACACACTCTGTCTCTCTCTCCCTTTCTCACACTCTCCGTCTCTCTCTCTCTCGCTTTCTCACACTCTCCATCTCTCTCTCTCGCTTTCTCACACTCTCCGTCTCTCTCCCTTTCTCACACACTCTGGTCTCTCTCTCTCCCTTTCTCACACTCTATGTCTCTCTATCCCTTTCCCACACTCTCCGTCTCTCTCTCCCTTTCCCACACTCTCCGACTCTCTCTCTCCCTTTCTCACACTCTCCGTCTCTCTCTCTCCCTTTCTCACACACTCTGTCTCTCTCTCGCTTTCTCACACTCTCCGTCTCTCTCTCCCTTTCTCACACTCTCCGTCTCTCTCTCTCGCTTTCTCACACTCTCCGTCTCTCTCTCTCCCTTTCTCACACTCTCCGTCTCTCTCTCCCTTTCTCACACTCTCCGTCTCTCTCCCTTTCTCACACTCTGTCTCTCTCTCTGCCTTTACCACACCTTCCGTCTCTCTCTCTCTCCCTTTCTCACACACTCTGTCTCTCTCTCCCTTTCTCACACTCTCCATCTCTCTCTCCCTTTCTCACACCCTCCGTCTCTCTCTCTCCTTTTCTCACACTCTCTGTCTCTCTCTCTCCCTTTCACACACTCTCCGTCTCTCTCTCTCCCTTTCTCACACTCTCCGTCTCACTCTCCCTTTCTCACACTCTCCGTCTCTCTCCCTTTCTCACACACTCTGGTCTCTCTCTCTCCCTTTCTCACACTCTATGTCTCTCTCTCCCTTTTCCACACTCTCCGTCCCTCTCTCCCTTTCCCACTCTCCGTTTCTCTCTCTCCCTTTCTCACACTCTCCGTCTCTCTCTCTCCCTTTCTCACACGTTCCGTCTCTCTCTCCATTTCTCACACTCTCCGTCTCTCTCCCTTTCTCACATTCTCCGTCTCTCTCTCTTTCTCACACTCACCGCCTCTCTCTCCCTTTCTCACACTCTCCGTCTCTCTCCATTTCTCACACTCTCCGTCTCTCTCTCTCGCTTTCTCACACTCTCCGTCTCTCTCTCTCCCTTTCTCACACTCTCCGTCTCTCTCCCTTTCTCACACTCTTCGTCTCTCCCTTTCTCACTCTCCGTCTCTCGCTTTCTCACACTCTCCGTCTCTCTCTCCCTTTCTCACACTCTCCGTCTCTCTCCCGCCCTTTCCCACACTCTCCATCACTCTCTCTCCCTTTCTCACACTCTCTGTCTCTCTCTCCCTTTCGTAAACTCTCCGTCTCTCTCTCTGCCTTTCTCACACTCTCCGTCTCTCTCTCTCGCTTTATCACCTCTCCGTCTCTCTCTCCCTTTCTCACACTCTCCGTCTCTCTCCCGCCCTTTCCCACACTCTCCATCTCTCTCTCTCCCTTTCTCACTCTCTCTGTCTCTCTCTCCCTTTCTCAAACTCTCCGTCTCTCTCTCCCTTTCTCACACACTCTGTCTTTCTCTCTCTCCCTTTCTCACACACTCCGTCTCTCTCTCCCTTTCTCTCACTCTCCGTCTCTCTCTCCCTTTCCGACACTCTCCGTTTCTCTCTCTCCCTTTCCCACACTCTCCGTTTCTCTCTCTCCCTTTCTCACACTCTCCGTCTCTCTCTCTCCCCCTTTCTCACTCTCTCCGTCGCTCTCCCTTTCTCACACTCTACGTCTCTCTCTCCCTTTCCCACACTCTCCGTTTCTCTCACTCCCTTTCTCACACTCTCCGTCTCTCTCTCTCCCTTTCTCACACACTCTCTCTCTCTCTCCCTTTCCCACACTCTCCGTCTCTCTCTCCCTTTACCACACTCTCTGTCTCTCTCTCTCCCTTTCTCACGCACTCTGTCTCTCTCTCTCTCCCTTTCTCACAAACTCTCTCTCTCACACCCTTTCCCACACTCTCCGTCTCTCTCCCTCCCTTTCTCACACGCTCCGTCTCTCCCTTTCTCACACTCTCCGTCTCTCTCTCGCATTATCACACTCTCCTTCCCTCTCCCTTTCTCCCACTCTCAGTCTCTCTCCCTTTCTCACTCTCTCCGTCTCTCTCTCCCTTTCCCACACTCTCCGTTAATCTCTCTCCCTTTCTCACACTCTCCGTCTCTCTCTATCCCTTTCTCACACACTCTCTCTCTCTCTCCCTTTCCACACTCTCCGTCTCTCTCTCCCTTTACCACACTCTCTGTCTCTCTCTCTCCCTTTCTCACACTCTCCGTCTCTCTCGCTTTCTCACACTCTCCGTCTCTCCCTTTCTCACTCTCTCCGTCTCTCTCCCTTTCTCACACTCTCCGCCTCTCTCTCCCTTTCCCACACTCTCCGTTTCTCTCTCTCTTCCTTTCTCACACTCTCCGTCTCTCCCTTTCTCACACTCTCCGTCTCTCTCCATTTCTCACACACTCCGTCTCTCTCTCCCTTTCTCACACTCTCCGTCTCTCTCTCGCTTTCTCACACTCTCCGTCCATCTCCCTTTCTCACACTCTCCGTCTCTCTCTCTCTCTCTCGCTTTCTCACACTCTCCGTCTCTCTCTCTCGCTTTCTCACACTCTCCGTCTCTCTCTCCCTTTCTCACACTCTCCGTCTCTCTCTCTCCCTTTCTCACACACTCTCTCTCTCTCCCTTTCCACACTCTCCGTCTCTGTCTCCCTTTACCACACTCTCTGTCTCTCTCTCTCCCTTTCTGACACTCTCCGTCTCTCTCGCTTTCTCACACTCTCCGTCTCTCCCTTTCTCACTCTCTCCGTCTCTCTCCCTTTCTCACACTCTCCGTATCTCTCTCCCTTTTCCACACTCTCCGTTTCTCTCTCTCTTCCTTTCTCACACTCTCCGTCTCTCCCTTTCTCACACTCTCCGTCTCTCTCTCTCGCTTTCTCACACCCTCCGTCTCTCTCTCCCTTTCTCACACTCTCCATCTCTCTCTCTCCCTTTCTCACACTCTCCGTCTCTCTCTCTCCCTTTCTCACACTCTCCGGCTCTCTCTCTCCCTTCCCCACACTCTCCGTCTGTCTCTCCCTTTCTCACACACTCCGTCTCTCTCCCGCGCTTTCCCACACTCTGTCTCTCTCTCTCCCTTTCTCACACTCTGTCTCTCTCCCTTTCTCACACTCTGTCTCTCTCCCTTTCCCACACTCTCCATCTCTCTCTCTCCCTTTCTCACACTCTCCGTCTCTCTCCCTTTCTCACACTCTCCGTCTCTCTCTCTCCCTTTCTCACATTCTCTGTCTCTCTCTCCCTTTCTCACACTCTCCGTCTCTCTCTCCCTTTCTCACACTCTCTCTCTTTCTCTCCCTTTCTCACTCTCCGTCTCTCTCTCCCTTTCTCACACACTCCGTCTCTCCCTTTCTCACACTCTCCGTCTCTCCCTTTCTCACACTCTCCGTCTCTCTCTCGCTTTCTCACACTTTCCGTCTCTCTCGCTTTCTCACACTCTCCGTCTCTCTCTCTCACTTTCTCACACTCTCCGTCTCTCTCTCCCTTTCTCACACTCTCCGTCTCTCCCTTTCTCACACTCTCCGTCTCTCTCTCGCTTTCTCACACTTTCCGTCTCTCTCGCTTTCTCACACTCTCCGTCTCTCTCTCTCACTTTCTCACACTCTTCGTCTCTCTCTCCCTTTCTCACACTCTCCATCTCTCCTTTTAACACTCTCTCCGTCTCTCTCTCCCTTTCTCACACTCTCCATCTCTCCCTTTCTCACACTCTCCGTCTCTCTCTCCCTTTCTCACACTCTCCGTCTCTCTCTCCCTTTCTCACACTCTCCGTCTCTCCCTTTGACACTCTCTCCGTCTCTCTCCCTTTCTCACACTCTCCATCTCTCCCTTTTTCAGACTCTCCATCTCTCCCTTTTTCACACTCTCCGTCTCTCTCTCTCCCTTTCTGACACTCTCCGTCTCTCTCTCTCTCCATTTCTCACACTCTCCGTCTCTCTCGCTTTCTCACACGTCTCTGTCTCTCTCTCTCACTTTCTCACACTCTAAGTCTCTCTCCCTTTCGCACACTCTCCGTCTCTCTCTCTCTCCCTTTCTCACACTCTCCGTCTCTCTCGCTTTCCCACACTCTCCATCTCCGTCTCTCCCTTTCTGACACTCTCCGTCTCTCTCCCTTTCTCACACTCCATCTCTCTCTATCCCTTTCTCTTACTCTCCGTCTCTCTCTCTCCCTTTCTCACACTCTCCGTCCCTCTCTCTCGCTTTCTCACTCTCTCCATCTCTCTCTCTCCCTTTCTCACACTCTCCGTCTCTCTCACTCGCTTTCTTACACTCTCCGTCTCTCTCTTTCCCTTTCTCACACTCTCCGTCTCTCATTCCCTTACTCACACTCTCCGTTTCTCTCTCTTCCTTTCTCACAATCTCCGTCACTCCCTTTCTCACACTCTCCGTCTCTCTCTCTCTCTCTCTCGTTTCTCACACTCTCCGTCTCTCTCTCCATTTCTCACACTCTCCGTCTCTCTCCCTTTCTCACACTCTCCGTCTCTCTCGCTTTCTCACACTCTCCGTCTCTCTCTCTCCCTTTCTCACACTCTCCGTCTCTCTCTCTCGCTTTCTCACACTCTCCGTCTCTCTGTCCCTTTCTCACACTCTCCGTGTCTCTCCCGCACTTTCCCACACTCTCCATCTCTCTCTCTCCCTTTCTCAAACTCTCCGTCTCTCTCTCTCGCTTTATCACCTCTCCGTCTCTCTCTCCCTTTCTCACACTCTCCGTCTCTCTCCCGCCCTTTCCCACACTCTCCATCTCTCTCTCTCCCTTTCTCACTCTCTCTGTCTCTCTCTCCCTTTCTCAAACTCTCCGTCTCTCTCTCTCCCTTTCTCACACACTCTGTCTTTCTCTCTCTCCCTTTCTCACACTCTCCCTCTCTCTCTCCCTTTCTCTCACTCTCCGTCTCTCTCTCTCCCTTTCCCACACTCTCCGTTTCTCTCTCTCCCTTTCTCACACTCTCCGTCTCTCTCTCTCCCCCTTTCTCACACTCTCCGTCTCTCCCTTTCTCACACTCTCCGTCGCTCTCCCTTTCTCACACTCTCCATCTCTCTCTCCCTTTCCCACACTCTCCGTTTATCTCTCTCCCTTTCTCACACTCTCCGTCTCTCTCTCTCCCTTTCTCACACACTCTCTCTCTCTCTCCCTTTCCCACACTCTCCGTCTCTCTCTCCCTTTACCACACTCTCTGTCTCTCTCTCTCCCTTTCTCACGCACTCTGTCTCTCTCTCTCTCCCTTTCTCACACACTCTCTCTCTCACTCCCTTTCCCACACTCTCCGCCTCTCTCTCTCCCTTTCTCACACGCTCCGTCTCTCTCTCTCCCTTTCTCACACTCCCCGGCTCTCTCTCTCCCTTCCTCACACTCTCCGTCTCTCTCTCCCTTTCTCACACTCTCCGTCTCTCTCCCGCCCTTTCCCACACTCTTCGTCTCTCTCTCTCCCTTTCTCACACTCTCTGTCTCTCTCTCCCTTTCTCACACTCTCCGTCTCTCTCTCCCTTTCTCACACTCTGTCTCTCTCTCTCCCTTTCTCACTCTCCGTCTCTCTCTCCCTTTCTCACACACTCCGTCTCTCCCTTTCTCACACTCTCCGTCTCTCCCTTTCTCACACTCTCCGTCTCTCTCTCGCTTTCTCACACTTTCCGTCTCTCTCGCTTTCTCACACTCTCCGTCTCTCTCACTCACTTTCTCACACTCTCCGTCTCTCTCTCCCTTTCTCACACTCTCCGTCTCTCCCTTTGACACTCTCTCCGTCTCTCTCCCTTTCTCACACTCTCCATCTCTCCCTTTCTCACACTCTCCGTCTCTCTCTCCCTTTCTCACACTCTCCGTCTCTCCCTTTGACACTCTCTCCGTCTCTCTCCCTTTCTCACACTCTCCATCTCTCCCTTTCTCACACTCTCCATCTCTCCCTTTCTCACACTCTCCGTCTCTCTCTCTCCCTTTCTGACACTCTCCGATTCTCTCTCGCTTTCTCACACTCTCCGTCTCTCTCTCTCACTTTCTCACACTCTCCGTCTCTCTCCCTTTCTCACACTCTTCGTCTCTATCTCCCTTTCTCACTCTCTGTCTCTCTCTCTCCCTTTCTCACTCTCCGTCTCTCTCGCCCTTTCTCACACACTCCGTCTCTCCCTTTCTCACACTCTCCGTCTCTCCCTTTCTCACACTCTCCGTCTCTCTCTCGCTTTCTCACACTTTCCGTCTCTCTCGCTTTCTCACAATCTCCGTCTCTCTCACTCACTTTCTCACACTCTCCGTCTCTCTCTCCCTTTCTCACACTCTGTCTCTCTCCCTTTCACACACTCTTCGTCTCTCTCTCCCTTTCTCACACTCTCCGTCTCTCTCTCTCCCTTTCTCACACTCTGTCTCTCTCCCTTTCACACACTCTTCGTCTCTATCTCCCTTTCTCACACTCTCCGTCTCTCCCTTTGACACTCTCTCCGTCTCTCTCCCTTTCTCACACTCTCCATCTCTTCCTTTCTCACACTCTCCGTCTCTCTCTCCCTTTCTCACACTCTCCGTCTCTCTCTCCCTTTCTCACACTCTCCGTCTCTCCCTTTGACACTCTCTCCATCTCTCTCCCTTTCATACACTCTCCATCTCTCCCTTTCTCACACTCTCCATCTCTCCCTTTCTTACACTCTCCGTCTCTCTCTCTCCCTTTCTGACTCTCTCCGATTCTCTCTCTCTCCCTTTCTCACACTCTCCGTCTCTCTCCCTTTCTCACACTCTCCGTCTCTCTCTCTCACTTTCTCACACTCTCCGTCTCTCTCCCTTTCTCACACTCTTCGTCTCTATCTCTCTCCCTTCCTCACACTCTCCGTCTCTCTCGCTTTCTCACACTCTCCATCTCTCTCTCTCCCTTTCTGACACTCTCCGTCTCTCTCCCTTTCTCACACTCTCCATCTCTCTCTCTCCCTTTCTCACACCCTCCGTCTCTCTCTCTCCCTTTCTCACACTCTCCATCTCTCTGTCTCGCTTTCTCACTCTCTCCATCTCTCTCTCTCCCTTTCTCACACTCTCCGTCGCTCTCCCTTTCTCACACTCTCCATCTCTCTCTCCCTTTCCCACACTCTCCGTTTCTCTCTCTCCCTTTCTCACACTCTCCGTCTCTCTCTCTCCCTTTCTCACACACTCTCTCTCTCTCTCCCTTTCCCACACTCTCCGTCTCTCTCTCCCTTTACCACACTCTCTGTCTCTCTCTCTCCCTTTCTCACGCACTCTGTCTCTCTCTCTCTCCCTTTCTCACACACTCTCTCTCTCACTCCCTTTCCCACACTCTCTGCCTCTCTCTCTCCCTTTCTCACACTCTCCGTCTCTCTCTCTCCCTTTCTCACACTCCCCGGCTCTCTCTCTCCCTTTCTCACACTCTCCGTCTCTCTCCCGCCCTTTCCCACACTCTTCGTCTCTCTCTCTCCCTTTCTCACACTCTCTGTCTCTCTCTCCCTTTCTCACACTCTCCGTCTCTCTCTCCCTTTCTCACACTCTGTCTCTCTCTCTCCCTTTCTCACTCTCCGTCTCTCTCTCCCTTTCTCACACACTCCGTCTCTCCCTTTCTCACACTCTCCGTCTCTCCCTTTCTCACACTCTCCGTCTCTCTCTCGCTTTCTCACACTTTCCGTCTCTCTCGCTTTCTCACACTCTCCGTCTCTCTCACTCACTTTCTCACACTCTCCGTCTCTCTCTCCCTTTCTCACACTCTCCGTCTCTCCCTTTGACACTCTCTCCGTCTCTCTCCCTTTCTCACACTCTCCATCTCTCCCTTTCTCACACTCTCCGTCTCTCTCTCCCTTTCTCACACTCTCCGTCTCTCCCTTTGACACTCTCTCCGTCTCTCTCCCTTTCTCACACTCTCCATCTCTCCCTTTCTCACACTCTCCATCTCTCCCTTTCTCACACTCTCCGTCTCTCTCTCTCCCTTTCTGACACTCTCCGATTCTCTCTCGCTTTCTCACACTCTCCGTCTCTCTCTCTCACTTTCTCACACTCTCCGTCTCTCTCCCTTTCTCACACTCTTCGTCTCTATCTCCCTTTCTCACTCTCTGTCTCTCTCTCTCCCTTTCTCACTCTCCGTCTCTCTCTCCCTTTCTCACACACTCCGTCTCTCCCTTTCTCACACTCTCCGTCTCTCCCTTTCTCACACTCTCCGTCTCTCTCTCGCTTTCTCACACTTTCCGTCTCTCTCGCTTTCTCACAATCTCCGTCTCTCTCACTCACTTTCTCACACTCTCCGTCTCTCTCTCCCTTTCTCACACTCTGTCTCTCTCCCTTTCACACACTCTTCGTCTCTCTCTCCCTTTCTCACACTCTCCGTCTCTCTCTCTCCCTTTCTCACACTCTGTCTCTCTCCCTTTCACACACTCTTCGTCTCTATCTCCCTTTCTCACACTCTCCGTCTCTCCCTTTGACACTCTCTCCGTCTCTCTCCCTTTCTCACACTCTCCATCTCTTCCTTTCTCACACTCTCCGTCTCTCTCTCCCTTTCTCACACTCTCCGTCTCTCTCTCCCTTTCTCACACTCTCCGTCTCTCCCTTTGACACTCTCTCCATCTCTCTCCCTTTCATACACTCTCCATCTCTCCCTTTCTCACACTCTCCATCTCTCCCTTTCTCACACTCTCCGTCTCTCTCTCTCCCTTTCTGACTCTCTCCGATTCTCTCTCTCTCCCTTTCTCACACTCTCCGTCTCTCTCCCTTTCTCACACTCTCCGTCTCTCTCTCTCACTTTCTCACACTCTCCGTCTCTCTCCCTTTCTCACACTCTTCGTCTCTATCTCTCTCCCTTCCTCACACTCTCCGTCTCTCTCGCTTTCTCACACTCTCCATCTCTCTCTCTCCCTTTCTGACACTCTCCGTCTCTCTCCCTTTCTCACACTCTCCATCTCTCTCTCTCCCTTTCTCACACCCTCCGTCTCTCTCTCTCCCTTTCTCACACTCTCCATCTCTCTGTCTCGCTTTCTCACTCTCTCCATCTCTCTCTCTCCCTTTCTCACACTCTCCGTCGCTCTCCCTTTCTCACACTCTCCATCTCTCTCTCCCTTTCCCACACTCTCCGTTTCTCTCTCTCCCTTTCTCACACTCTCCGTCTCTCTCTCTCCCTTTCTCACACACTCTCTCTCTCTCTCCCTTTCCCACACTCTCCGTCTCTCTCTCCCTTTACCACACTCTCTGTCTCTCTCTCTCCCTTTCTCACGCACTCTGTCTCTCTCTCTCTCCCTTTCTCACACACTCTCTCTCTCACTCCCTTTCCCACACTCTCCGCCTCTCTCTCTCCCTTTCTCACACTCTCCGTCTCTCTCTCTCCCTTTCTCACACTCCCCGGCTCTCTCTCTCCCTTTCTCACACTCTCCGTCTCTCTCCCGCCCTTTCCCACACTCTTCGTCTCTCTCTCTCCCTTTCTCACACTCTCTGTCTCTCTCTCCCTTTCTCACACTCTCCGTCTCTCTCTCCCTTTCTCACACTCTGTCTCTCTCTCTCCCTTTCTCACTCTCCGTCTCTCTCTCCCTTTCTCACACACTCCGTCTCTCCCTTTCTCACACTCTCCGTCTCTCCCTTTCTCACACTCTCCGTCTCTCTCTCGCTTTCTCACACTTTCCGTCTCTCTCGCTTTCTCACACTCTCCGTCTCTCTCACTCACTTTCTCACACTCTCCGTCTCTCTCTCCCTTTCTCACACTCTCCGTCTCTCCCTTTGACACTCTCTCCGTCTCTCTCCCTTTCTCACACTCTCCATCTCTCCCTTTCTCACACTCTCCGTCTCTCTCTCCCTTTCTCACACTCTCCGTCTCTCCCTTTGACACTCTCTCCGTCTCTCTCCCTTTCTCACACTCTCCATCTCTCCCTTTCTCACACTCTCCATCTCTCCCTTTCTCACACTCTCCGTCTCTCTCTCTCCCTTTCTGACACTCTCCGATTCTCTCTCGCTTTCTCACACTCTCCGTCTCTCTCTCTCACTTTCTCACACTCTCCGTCTCTCTCCCTTTCTCACACTCTTCGTCTCTATCTCCCTTTGTCACTCTCTGTCTCTCTCTCTCCCTTTCTCACTCTCCGTCTCTCTCTCCCTTTCTCACACACTCCGTCTCTCCCTTTCTCACACTCTCCGTCTCTCCCTTTCTCACACTCTCCGTCTCTCTCTCGCTTTCTCACACTTTCCGTCTCTCTCGCTTTCTCACAATCTCCGTCTCTCTCACTCACTTTCTCACACTCTCCGTCTCTCTCTCCCTTTCTCACACTCTGTCTCTCTCCCTTTCACACACTCTTCGTCTCTCTCTCCCTTTCTCACACTCTCCGTCTCTCTCTCTCCCTTTCTCACACTCTGTCTCTCTCCCTTTCACACACTCTTCGTCTCTATCTCCCTTTCTCACACTCTCCGTCTCTCCCTTTGACACTCTCTCCGTCTCTCTCCCTTTCTCACACTCTCCATCTCTTCCTTTCTCACACTCTCCGTCTCTCTCTCCCTTTCTCACACTCTCCGTCTCTCTCTCCCTTTCTCACACTCTCCGTCTCTCCCTTTGACACTCTCTCCATCTCTCTCCCTTTCATACACTCTCCATCTCTCCCTTTCTCACACTCTCCATCTCTCCCTTTCTCACACTCTCCGTCTCTCTCTCTCCCTTTCTGACTCTCTCCGATTCTCTCTCTCTCCCTTTCTCACACTCTCCGTCTCTCTCCCTTTCTCACACTCTCCGTCTCTCTCTCTCACTTTCTCACACTCTCCGTCTCTCTCCCTTTCTCACACTCTTCGTCTCTATCTCTCTCCCTTCCTCACACTCTCCGTCTCTCTCGCTTTCTCACACTCTCCATCTCTCTCTCTCCCTTTCTGACACTCTCCGTCTCTCTCCCTTTCTCACACTCTCCATCTCTCTCTCTCCCTTTCTCACACCCTCCGTCTCTCTCTCTCCCTTTCTCACACTCTCCATCTCTCTGTCTCGCTTTCTCACTCTCTCCATCTCTCTCTCTCCCTTTCTCACACTCTCCGTCGCTCTCCCTTTCTCACACTCTCCATCTCTCTCTCCCTTTCCCACACTCTCCGTTTCTCTCTCTCCCTTTCTCACACTCTCCGTCTCTCTCTCTCCCTTTCTCACACACTCTCTCTCTCTCTCCCTTTCCCACACTCTCCGTCTCTCTCTCCCTTTACCACACTCTCTGTCTCTCTCTCTCCCTTTCTCACGCACTCTGTCTCTCTCTCTCTCCCTTTCTCACACACTCTCTCTCTCACTCCCTTTCCCACACTCTCCGCCTCTCTCTCTCCCTTTCTCACACTCTCCGTCTCTCTCTCTCCCTTTCTCACACTCCCCGGCTCTCTCTCTCCCTTCCTCACACTCTCCGTCTCTCTCTCCCTTTCTCACACTCTCCGTCTCTCTCCCGCCCTTTCCCACACCCTTCGTCTCTCTCTCTCCCTTTCTCACACTCTCTGTCTCTCTCTCCCTTTCTCACACTCTCCGTCTCTCTCTCCCTTTCTCACACTCTGTCTCTCTCTCTCCCTTTCTCACTCTCCGTCTCTCTCTCCCTTTCTCACACACTCCGTCTCTCCCTTTCTCACACTCTCCGTCTCTCCCTTTCTCACACTCTCCGTCTCTCTCTCGCTTTCTCACACTTTCCGTCTCTCTCGCTTTCTCACACTCTCCGTCTCTCTCACTCACTTTCTCACACTCTCCGTCTCTCTCTCCCTTTCTCACACTCTCCGTCTCTCCCTTTGACACTCTCTCCGTCTCTCTCCCTTTCTCACACTCTCCATCTCTCCCTTTCTCACACTCTCCGTCTCTCTCTCCCTTTCTCACACTCTCCGTCTCTCCCTTTGACACTCTCTCCGTCTCTCTCCCTTTCTCACACTCTCCATCTCTCCCTTTCTCACACTCTCCATCTCTCCCTTTCTCACACTCTCCGTCTCTCTCTCTCCCTTTCTGACACTCTCCGATTCTCTCTCGCTTTCTCACACTCTCCGTCTCTCTCTCTCACTTTCTCACACTCTCCGTCTCTCTCCCTTTCTCACACTCTTCGTCTCTATCTCCCTTTCTCACTCTCTGTCTCTCTCTCTCCCTTTCTCACTCTCCGTCTCTCTCTCCCTTTCTCACACACTCCGTCTCTCCCTTTCTCACACTCTCCGTCTCTCCCTTTCTCACACTCTCCGTCTCTCTCTCGCTTTCTCACACTTTCCGTCTCTCTCGCTTTCTCACAATCTCCGTCTCTCTCACTCACTTTCTCACACTCTCCGTCTCTCTCTCTCCCTTTCTCACACTCTGTCTCTCTCCCTTTCACACACTCTTCGTCTCTCTCTCCCTTTCTCACACTCTCCGTCTCTCTCTCTCCCTTTCTCACACTCTGTCTCTCTCCCTTTCACACACTCTTCGTCTCTATCTCCCTTTCTCACACTCTCCGTCTCTCCCTTTGACACTCTCTCCGTCTCTCTCCCTTTCTCACACTCTCCATCTCTTCCTTTCTCACACTCTCCGTCTCTCTCTCCCTTTCTCACACTCTCCGTCTCTCTCTCCCTTTCTCACACTCTCCGTCTCTCCCTTTGACACTCTCTCCATCTCTCTCCCTTTCATACACTCTCCATCTCTCCCTTTCTCACACTCTCCATCTCTCCCTTTCTCACACTCTCCGTCTCTCTCTCTCCCTTTCTGACTCTCTCCGATTCTCTCTCTCTCCCTTTCTCACACTCTCCGTCTCTCTCCCTTTCTCACACTCTCCGTCTCTCTCTCTCACTTTCTCACACTCTCCGTCTCTCTCCCTTTCTCACACTCTTCGTCTCTATCTCTCTCCCTTCCTCACACTCTCCGTCTCTCTCGCTTTCTCACACTCTCCATCTCTCTCTCTCCCT
The DNA here is from genome assembly GCF_047496885.1 of Scyliorhinus torazame. NCBI lineage: Eukaryota > Metazoa > Chordata > Chondrichthyes > Carcharhiniformes > Scyliorhinidae > Scyliorhinus > Scyliorhinus torazame. Next base: position 72,657,210 of record NC_092710.1, read on the forward strand.
TTCTGACACTCTCCGTCTCTCTCCCTTTCTCACACTCACCATCTCTCTCTCTCCCTTTCTCACACCCTCCGTCTCTCTCTCTCCCTTTCTCACACTCTCCATCTCTCTGTCTCGCTTTCTCACTCTCTCCATCTCTCTCTCTCCCTTTCTCACACCCTCCGTCTCTCTCTCGCTTTCTTACACTCTCCGTCTCTCTCTTTCCCTTTCTCACACTCTCCGTCTCTCATTCCCTTACTCACACTCTCCGTCTCTCTCTCCCTTTCTCACATTCTCCGCCTCTCTCTCTCCCTTTCTCACACTCTCCATCTCTCTCTCTCCCTTTCTCACACTTTCCGTCTCTCCCTTTTTCACACTCTCCGTCTCTCTCTCTTCCTTTCTCACAATCTCCGCCACTCCCTTTCTCACATTCTCCGTCTCTCTCTCTCTCTCTCTCTCGCTTTCTCACACTCTCCGTCTCTCTCTCCATTTCTCACACTCTCCGTCTCTCTCCCTTTCTCCCACTCTCCGTATCTCTCGCTTTCTCACACTCTTCGTCTCTCTCTCTCCCTTTCTCACACTCTTCGTCTCTCTCTCCCTTTCTCACACTCTCCGTCTCTCTCTCTTTCTCACACTCTCCATCTCTCTCTCTCCCTTTCTCACACACTCCGTCTCTCTCTCCCTTTCTCGCACTCTCCGTCTCTCTCTCCCTTTCTCACACTCTCCGTCTCTCTCCCTTTCTCACACTCTCTGTCTCTCTCTCTCCCTTTCTCACACTCTCCGTCTCTCTCTCCCTTTCTCACACTCTCCGTCTCACTCTCGCTTTCTCATACTCTCCGTCTCTCTCTCCCTTTCTCACACTCTCCCTCTCTCTCTCCCTATCTCACACTCTCCGTCTCTCTCTCGCTTTCTCACGCTCTCCGTCTCTCTCTCTCCCTTTCTCACACTCTCTGTCTCTCTCTCCCTTTCTCACACTCTCCGTCTCTCTCTCCCTTTCTCACACGCTCCGTCTCTCTCTTTCCCTTTCTCACACTCTCCGTCTCTCTCCCTTTCTCACACTCTCTGTCTCTCTCTCTCCCTTTCTCACACTCTGCGTCTCTCTCCCTTTCTCACACTCTCCGTCTCTCTCTCGCTTTCTCATACTCTCCGTCTCTCTCTCTCTTTCTCACACTCTCCGTCTCTCTCTCCCATTCTCACACTCTCCGTCTCTCTCTCTCTCCCTTTCTCACACTCTCCATCTCTCTCTCCCTTTCTCACACTCTCCGTCTCTCTCTCTCCCTTTCTCACACTCTGTCTCTCTGTCTCCCTTTCTCACACTCTTCATCTCTCTCTCCCACTCTCCGTCTCTCTCCCTTTCTTACACTCTCCGTCTCTCTCTCCCTTTCTCACACTCTCCATCTCTTCCTTTCTCACACTCTCCGTCTCTCTCTCCCTTTCTCACACTCTCCGTCTCTCTCTCCCTTTCTCACACTCTCCGTCTCTCCCTTTGACACTCTCTCCATCTCTCTCCCTTTCATACACTCTCCATCTCTCCCTTTCTCACACTCTCCATCTCTCCCTTTCTCACACTCTCCGTCTCTCTCTCTCCCTTTCTGACTCTCTCCGATTCTCTCTCTCTCCCTTTCTCACACTCTCCGTCTCTCTCCCTTTCTCACACTCTCCGTCTCTCTCTCTCACTTTCTCACACTCTCCGTCTCTCTCCCTTTCTCACACTCTTCGTCTCTATCTCTCTCCCTTCCTCACACTCTCCGTCTCTCTCGCTTTCTCACACTCTCCATCTCTCTCTCTCCCTTTCTGACACTCTCCGTCTCTCTCCCTTTCTCACACTCTCCATCTCTCTCTCTCCCTTTCTCACACCCTCCGTCTCTCTCTCTCCCTTTCTCACACTCTCCATCTCTCTGTCTCGCTTTCTCACTCTCTCCATCTCTCTCTCTCCCTTTCTCACACTCTCCGTCGCTCTCCCTTTCTCACACTCTCCATCTCTCTCTCCCTTTCCCACACTCTCCGTTTCTCTCTCTCCCTTTCTCACACTCTCCATCTCTCTCTCTCCCTTTCTCACACACTCTCGCTCTCTCTCCCTTTCCCACACTCTCCGTCTCTCTCTCCCTTTACCACACTCTCTGTCTCTCTCTCTCCCTTTCTCACGCACTCTGTCTCTCTCTCTCTCCCTTTCTCACACACTCTCTCTCTCACTCCCTTTCCCACACTCTCCGCCTCTCTCTCTCCCTTTCTCACACTCTCCGTCTCTCTCTCTCCCTTTCTCACACTCCCCGGCTCTCTCTCTCCCTTTCTCACACTCTCCGTCTCTCTCCCGCCCTTTCCCACACTCTTCGTTTCTCTCTCTCCCTTTCTCACACTCTCTGTCTCTCTCTCCCTTTCTCACACTCTCCATCTCTCTCTCCCTTTCTCACACTCTGTCTCTCTCTCTCCCTTTCTCACTCTCCGTCTCTCTCTCCCTTTCTCACACACTCCGTCTCTCCCTTTCTCACACTCTCCGTCTCTCCCTTTCTCACACTCTCCGTCTCTCTCTCGCTTTCTCACACTTTCCGTCTCTCTCGCTTTCTCACACTCTCCGTCTCTCTCACTCACTTTCTCACACTCTCCGTCTCTCTCTCCCTTTCTCACACTCTCCGTCTCTCCCTTTGACACTCTCTCCGTCTCTCTCCCTTTCTCACACTCTCCATCTCTCCCTTTCTCACACTCTCCGTCTCTCTCTCCCTTTCTCACACTCTCCGTCTCTCCCTTTGACACTCTCTCCGTCTCTCTCCCTTTCTCACACTCTCCATCTCTCCCTTTCTCACACTCTCCATCTCTCCCTTTCTCACACTCTCCGTCTCTCTCTCTCCCTTTCTGACACTCTCCGATTCTCTCTCGCTTTCTCACACTCTCCGTCTCTCTCTCTCACTTTCTCACACTCTCCGTCTCTCTCCCTTTCTCACACTCTTCGTCTCTATCTCCCTTTCTCACTCTCTGTCTCTCTCTCTCCCTTTCTCACTCTCCGTCTCTCTCTCCCTTTCTCACACACTCCGTCTCTCCCTTTCTCACACTCTCCGTCTCTCCCTTTCTCACACTCTCCGTCTCTCTCTCGCTTTCTCACACTTTCCGTCTCTCTCGCTTTCTCACAATCTCCGTCTCTCTCACTCACTTTCTCACACTCTCCGTCTCTCTCTCCCTTTCTCACACTCTGTCTCTCTCCCTTTCACACACTCTTCGTCTCTCTCTCCCTTTCTCACACTCTCCGTCTCTCTCTCTCCCTTTCTCACACTCTGTCTCTCTCCCTTTCACACACTCTTCGTCTCTATCTCCCTTTCTCACACTCTCCGTCTCTCCCTTTGACACTCTCTCCGTCTCTCTCCCTTTCTCACACTCTCCATCTCTTCCTTTCTCACACTCTCCGTCTCTCTCTCCCTTTCTCACACTCTCCGTCTCTCTCTCCCTTTCTCACACTCTCCGTCTCTCCCTTTGACACTCTCTCCATCTCTCTCCCTTTCATACACTCTCCATCTCTCCCTTTCTCACACTCTCCATCTCTCCCTTTCTCACACTCTCCGTCTCTCTCTCTCCCTTTCTGACTCTCTCCAATTCTCTCTCTCTCCCTTTCTCACACTCTCCGTCTCTCTCCCTTTCTCACACTCTCCGTCTCTCTCTCTCACTTTCTCACACTCTCCGTCTCTCTCCCTTTCTCACACTCTTCGTCTCTATCTCTCTCCCTTCCTCACACTCTCCGTCTCTCTCGCTTTCTCACACTCTCCATCTCTCTCTCTCCCTTTCTGACACTCTCCGTCTCTCTCCCTTTCTCACACTCTCCATCTCTCTCTCTCCCTTTCTCACACCCTCCGTCTCTCTCTCTCCCTTTCTCACACTCTCCATCTCTCTGTCTCGCTTTCTCACTCTCTCCATCTCTCTCTCTCCCTTTCTCACACTCTCCGTCGCTCTCCCTTTCTCACACTCTCCATCTCTCTCTCCCTTTCCCACACTCTCCGTTTCTCTCTCTCCCTTTCTCACACTCTCCGTCTCTCTCTCTCCCTTTCTCACACACTCTCTCTCTCTCTCCCTTTCCCACGCTCTCCGTCTCTCTCTCCCTTTACCACACTCTCTGTCTCTCTCTCTCCCTTTCTCACGCACTCTGTCTCTCTCTCTCTCCCTTTCTCACACACTCTCTCTCTCACTCCCTTTCCCACACTCTCCGCCTCTCTCTCTCCCTTTCTCACACTCTCCGTCTCTCTCTCTCCCTTTCTCACACTCCCCGGCTCTCTCTCTCCCTTCCTCACACTCTCCGTCTCTCTCTCCCTTTCTCACACTCTCCGTCTCTCTCCCGCCCTTTCCCACACTCTTCGTCTCTCTCTCTCCCTTTCTCACACTCTCTGTCTCTCTCTCCCTTTCTCACACTCTCCGTCTCTCTCTCCCTTTCTCACACTCTGTCTCTCTCTCTCCCTTTCTCACTCTCCGTCTCTCTCTCCCTTTCTCACACACTCCGTCTCTCCCTTTCTCACACTCTCCGTCTCTCCCTTTCTCACACTCTCCGTCTCTCTCTCGCTTTCTCACACTTTCCGTCTCTCTCGCTTTCTCACACTCTCCGTCTCTCTCACTCACTTTCTCACACTCTCCGTCTCTCTCTCCCTTTCTCACACTCTCCGTCTCTCCCTTTGACACTCTCTCCGTCTCTCTCCCTTTCTCACACTCTCCATCTCTCCCTTTCTCACACTCTCCGTCTCTCTCTCCCTTTCTCACACTCTCCGTCTCTCCCTTTGACACTCTCTCCGTCTCTCTCCCTTTCTCACACTCTCCATCTCTCCCTTTCTCACACTCTCCATCTCTCCCTTTCTCACACTCTCCGTCTCTCTCTCTCCCTTTCTGACACTCTCCGATTCTCTCTCCCTTTCTCACACTCTTCGTCTCTATCTCCCTTTCTCACTCTCTGTCTCTCTCTCTCCCTTTCTCACTCTCCGTCTCTCTCTCCCTTTCTCACACACTCCGTCTCTCCCTTTCTCACACTCTCCGTCTCTCGCTTTCTCACACTCTCCGTCTCTCTCTCGCTTTCTCACACTTTCCGTCTCTCTCGCTTTCTCACAATCTCCGTCTCTCTCACTCACTTTCTCACACTCTCCGTCTCTCTCTCCCTTTCTCACACTCTGTCTCTCTCCCTTTCACACACTCTTCGTCTCTCTCTCCCTTTCTCACACTCTCCGTCTCTCTCTCTCCCTTTCTCACACTCTGTCTCTCTCCCTTTCACACACTCTTCGTCTCTATCTCCCTTTCTCACACTCTCCGTCTCTCCCTTTGACACTCTCTCCGTCTCTCTCCCTTTCTCACACTCTCCATCTCTTCCTTTCTCACACTCTCCGTCTCTCTCTCCCTTTCTCACACTCTCCGTCTCTCTCTCCCTTTCTCACACTCTCCGTCTCTCCCTTTGACACTCTCTCCATCTCTCTCCCTTTCATACACTCTCCATCTCTCCCTTTCTCACACTCTCCATCTCTCCCTTTCTCACACTCTCCGTCTCTCTCTCTCCCTTTCTGACTCTCTCCGATTCTCTCTCTCTCCCTTTCTCACACTCTCCGTCTCTCTCCCTTTCTCACACTCTCCGTCTCTCTCTCTCACTTTCTCACACTCTCCGTCTCTCTCCCTTTCTCACACTCTTCGTCTCTATCTCTCTCCCTTCCTCACACTCTCCGTCTCTCTCGCTTTCTCACACTCTCCATCGCTCTCTCTCCCTTTCTGACACTCTCCGTCTCTCTCCCTTTCTCACACTCACCATCTCTCTCTCTCCCTTTCTCACACCCTCCGTCTCTCTCTCTCCCTTTCTCACACTCTCCATCTCTCTGTCTCGCTTTCTCACTCTCTCCATCTCTCTCTCTCCCTTTCTCACACCCTCCGTCTCTCTCTCGCTTTCTTACACTCTCCGTCTCTCCCTTTCCCTTCCTCACACTCTCCGTCTCTCATTCCCTTACTCACACTCTCCGTCTCTCTCTCCCTTTCTCACATTCTCCGCCTCTCTCTCTCCCTTTCTCACACTCTCCATCTCTCTCTCTCCCTTTCTCACACTTTCCGTCTCTCCCTTTTTCACACTCTCCGTCTCTCTCTCTTCCTTTCTCACAATCTCCGCCACTCCCTTTCTCACATTCTCCGTCTCTCTCTCTCTCTCTCTCTCGCTTTCTTACACTCTCCGTCTCTCTCTCCATTTCTCACACTCTCCGTCTCTCTCCCTTTCTCCCACTCTCCGTCTCTCTCGCTTTCTCACACTCTTCGTCTCTCTCTCTCCCTTTCTCACACTCTTCGTCTCTCTCTCCCTTTCTCACACTCTCCGTCTCTCTCTCTTTCTCACACTCTCCATCTCTCTCTCTCCCTTTCTCACACACTCCGTCTCTCTCTCCCTTTCTCGCACTCTCCGTCTCTCTCTCCCTTTCTCACACTCTCCGTCTCTCTCCCTTTCTCACACTCTCTGTCTCTCTCTCTCCCTTTCTCACACTCTCCGTCTCTCTCTCCCTTTCTCACACTCTCCGTCTCACTCTCGCTTTCTCATACTCTCCGTCTCTCTCTCCCTTTCTCACACTCTCCCTCTCTCTCTCCCTATCTCACACTCTCCGTCTCTCTCTCGCTTTCTCACGCTCTCCGTCTCTCTCTCTCCCTTTCTCACACTCTCTGTCTCTCTCTCCCTTTCTCACACTCTCCGTCTCTCTCTCCCTTTCTCACACGCTCCGTCTCTCTCTTTCCCTTTCTCACACTCTCCGTCTCTCTCCCTTTCTCACACTCTCTGTCTCTCTCTCTCCCTTTCTCACACTCTGCGTCTCTCTCCCTTTCTCACACTCTCCGTCTCTCTCTCGCTTTCTCATACTCTCCGTCTCTCTCTCTCTTTCTCACACTCTCCGTCTCTCTCTCCCATTCTCACACTCTCCGTCTCTCTCTCTCTCCCTTTCTCACACTCTCCGTCTCTCTCTCCCTTTCTCACACTCTCCGTCTCTCTCTCTCCCTTTCTCACACTCTGTCTCTCTGTCTCCCTTTCTCACACTCTTCATCTCTCTCTCCCACTCTCCGTCTCTCTCCCTTTCTTACACTCTCCGTCTCTCTCTCCCTTTCTCACACTCTCCGTCTCTCTCCCTTTCTCACACTCTCCGTCTCTCTCCCTTTCCCACACTCTCCGTCTCTCCCTTTCTCACACTCTCCGTCTCTCTCTCACACTCTCCGTCTCTTTCTCTCGCTTTCTCACACTCTCCGTCTCTCTCTCCCTTTCTCACACTCTCCGTCTCCCTCTCTCCCTTTCTCACACACTCTCTCTCTCTCTCCCTTTCCACACTCTCCGTCTCTCTCTCTCCCTTTCTCACACTCTCCAGCTCTCCCTTTCTCAGACTCTCCATCTCTCCCTTTTTCACACTCTCCGTCTCCCTCTCTCCCTTTCTCACACACTCTCTCTCTCTCTCCCTTTTCCACACTCTCTGTCTCTCTCTCTCCCTTTCTCACACTCTCCAGCTCTCCCTTTCTCAGACTCTCCATCTCTCCCTTTTTCACACTCTCCGTCTCTCTCTCTCCCTTTCTGACACTCTCCGTCTCTCTCTCTCTCCATTTCTCACACTCTCCGTCTCTCTCGCTTTCTCACAAGTCTCTGTCTCTCTCTCTCACTTTCTCACACTCTAAGTCTCTCTCCCTTTCTCACACTCTCCGTCTCTCTCTCTCTCCCTTTCTCACACTCTCCGTCTCTCTCGCTTTCCCACACTCTCCATCTCCGTCTCACCCTTTCTGACACTCTCCGTCTCTCTCCCTTTCTCACACTCCATCTCTCTCTATCCCTTTCTCATACTCTCCGTCTCTCTCTCTCCCTTTCTCACACTCTCCGTCCCTCTCTCTCGCTTTCTCACTCTCTCCATCTCTCTCTCTCCCTTTCTCACACTCTCCGTCTCTCTCTCTCGCTTTCTCACACTCTCCGTCTCTCTGTCCCTTTCTCACACTCTCCGTGTCTCTCCCGCACTTTCCCACACTCTCCATCTCTCTCTCTCCCTTTCTCAAACTCTCCGTCTCTCTCTCTCGCTTTATCACCTCTCCGTCTCTCTCTCCCTTTCTCACACTCTCCGTCTCTCTCCCGCCCTTTCCCACACTCTCCATCTCACTCTCTCCCTTTCTCACTCTCTCTGTCTCTCTCTCCCTTTCTCAAACTCTCCGTCTCTCTCTCCCTTTCTCACACACTCTGTCTTTCTCTCTCTCCCTTTCTCACACTCTCCCTCTCTCTCTCCCTTTCTCTCACTCTCCGTCTCTCTCTCCCTTTCCCACACTCTCCGTTTCTCTCTCTCCCTTTCTCACACTCTCCGTCTCTCTCTCTCCCCCTTTCTCACACTCTCCGTCTCTCCCTTTCTCACACTCTCCGTCGCTCTCCCTTTCTCACACTCTCCATCTCTCTCTCCCTTTCCCACACTCTCCGTTTCTCTCTCTCCCTTTCTCACACTCTCCGTCTCTCTCTCTCCCTTTCTCACACACTCTCTCTCTCTCTCCCTTTCCCACACTCTCCGTCTCTCTCTCCCTTTACCACACTCTCTGTCTCTCTCTCTCCCTTTCTCACGCACTCTGTCTCTCTCTCTCTCTCCCTTTCTCACACACTCTCTCTCTCACTCCCTTTCCCACACTCTCCGCCTCTCTCTCCCTTTACCACACTCTCTGTCTCTCTCCCTCCCTTTCTCACACTCTCCGTCTCTCCCTTTCTCACACTCTCCGTCTCTCTCCCTTTCTCACACTCTCCGTCGCTCTCCCTTTCCCACACTCTCCGTCTCTCCCTTTCTCATACTCTCCGTCTCTCTCTCACACTCTCCGTCTCTTTCTCTCGCTTTCTCACACTCTCCGTCTCTCTCTCCCTTTCTCACACTCTCCGTCTCCCTCTCTCCCTTTCTCACACACTCTCTCTCTCTCTCCCTTTCCACACTCTCCGTCTCTCTCTCCCTTTTCCACACTCTCTGTCTCTCTCTCTCCCTTTCTCACACTCTCCATCTCTCCCTTTCTCACACTCTCCGTCTCTCTCTCCCTTTCTCACACTCTCCGTCTCTCTCTCCCTGTTTCACACTCTCCGTCTCTCACTTTGACTATCTCTCCGTCTCTCTCCCTTTCTCACACTCTCCATCTCTCCCTTTCTCAGACTCTCCATCTCTCCCTTTTTCACACTCTCCGTCTCTCTCTCTCCCTTTCTGACACTCTCCGTCTCTCTCTCTCTCCATTTCTCACACTCTCCGTCTCTCTCGCTTTCGCACACGTCTCTGTCTCTCTCTCTCACTTTCTCACACTCTAAGTCTCTCTCCCTTTCTCACACTCTCCGTCTCTCTCTCTCTCCCTTTCTCACACTCTCCGTCTCTCTTGCTTTCCCACACTCTCCATCTCCGTCTCTCCCTTTCTGACACTCTCCGTCTCTCTCCCTTTCTCACACTCCATCTCTCTCTATCCCTTTCTCATACTCTCCGTCTCTCTCTCTCCCTTTCTCACACTCTCCGTCCCTCTCTCTCGCTTTCTCACTCTCTCCATCTCTCTCTCTCCCTTTCTCACACTCTCCGTCTCTCTCACTCGCTTTCTTACACTCTCCGTCTCTCTCTTTCCCTTTCTCACACTCTCCGTCTCTCATTCCCTTACTCACACTCTCCGTTTCTCTCTCTTCCTTTCTCACAATCTCCGTCACTCCCTTTCTCACACTCTCCGTCTCTCTCTCTCTCTCTCTCGTTTCTCACACTCTCCGTCTCTCTCTCCATTTCTCACACTCTCCGTCTCTCTCCCTTTCTCACACTCTCCGTCTCTCTCGCTTTCTCACACTCTCCGTCTCTCTCTCTCCCTTTCTCACACTCTCCGTCTCTCTCTCTCGCTTTCTCACACTCTCCGTCTCTCTGTCCCTTTCTCACACTCTCCGTGTCTCTCCCGCACTTTCCCACACTCTCCATCTCTCTCTCTCCCTTTCTCAAACTCTCCGTCTCTCTCTCTCGCTTTATCACCTCTCCGTCTCTCTCTCCCTTTCTCACACTCTCCGTCTCTCTCCCGCCCTTTCCCACACTCTCCATCTCACTCTCTCCCTTTCTCACTCTCTCTGTCTCTCTCCCTTTCTCAAACTCTCCGTCTCTCTCTCCCTTTCTCACACACTTGTCTTTCTCTCTCTCCCTTTCTCACACTCTCCCTCTCTCTCTCCCTTTCTCTCACTCTCCGTCTCACTCTCCCTTTCCCACACTCTCCGTTTCTCTCTCTCCCTTTCTCACACTCTCCGTCTCTCTCTCTCCCCCTTTCTCACACTCTCCGTCTCTCCCTTTCTCACACTCTCCGTCGCTCTCCCTTTCTCACACTCTCCATTTCTCTCTCTCCCTTTCTCACACTCTCCGTCTCTCTCTCTCCCTTTCTCACATACTCTCTCTCTCTCTCCCTTTCCCACACTCTCCGTCTCTCTCTCCCTTTACCACACTCTCTGTCTCTCTCTCTCCCTTTCTCACGCACTCTGTCTCTCTCTCTCTCCCTTTCTCACACACTCTCTCTCTCACTCCCTTTCCCACACTCTCCGCCTCTCTCTCCCTTTACCACACTCTCTGTCTCTCTCCCTCCCTTTCTCACACTCTCCGTCACTCCCTTTCTCACACTCTCCGTCTCTCTCTCGCTTTCTCACACTCTCCATCCCTATCCCTTTCTCACACTCTCAGTCTCTCTCCCTTTCTCTCACTCTCCGTCTCTCTCTCCCTTTCCCACACTCTCCGTTTCTCTCTCTCCCTTTCTCACACTCTCCGTCTCTCTCTCCCTTTCTCACACTCTCTCTCTCTCTCTCCCTTTCCACACTCTCCGCCTCTCTCTCCCTTTACCACACTCTCTGTCTCTCTCTCTCCCTTTCTCACACTCTCGTCTCTCTCGATTTCTCACACTCTCCGTGTCTCCCTTTCTCACTCTCTCCGTCTCTCTCCCTTTCTCACACTCTCCGTCTCTCTCTCCCTTTCCCACACTCTCCGTTTCTCTCTCTCTTCCTTTCTCAGACTCTCCGTCTCTCCCTTTCTCACACTCTCCGTCTCTCTCCATTTCTCACACTCTCTGTCTCTCTCCCTTTCTCACACTCTCCGTCTCTCTCTCGCATTCTCACACTCTCCGTCCATCTCCCTTTCTCACACTCTCCGTCTCTCTCTCTCTCTCTCGCTTTCTCACACTCCCCGTCTCTCTCTCTCACTTTCTCACACTCTCCGTCTCTCTCTCCCTTACTCACACTCTCCGTCTCTCTCTCTCCCTTTCTCACACTCTCCGTCTCTCTCTCTCCCTTTCTCACACTCCCCGGCTCTCTCTCTCCCTTCCTCACACTCTCCGTCTCTCTCTCCCTTTCTCACACTCTCCGTCTCTCTCCCGCCCTTTCACACACTCTTCGTCTCTCTCTCTCCCTTTCTCACACTCTCTGTCTCTCTCTCCCTTTCTCACACTCTCCGTCTCTCTCTCCCTTTCTCACACTCTGTCTCTCTCTCTCCCTTTCTCACTCTCCGTCTCTCTCTCCCTTTCTCACACACTCCGTCTCTCCCTTTCTCACACTCTTCGTCTCTCCCTTTCTCACACTCTCCGTCTCTCTCTCGCTTTCTCACACTTTCCGTCTCTCTCGCTTTCTCACACTCTCCGTCTCTCTCACTCACTTTCTCACACTCTCCGTCTCTCTCTCCCTTTCTCACACTCTCCATCTCTCCCTTTCTCACACTCTCCGTCTCTCTCTCCCTTTCTCACACTCTCCATCTCTCCCTTTCTCACACTCTCCATCTCTCTCTCCCTTTCTCACACTCTCCGTCTCTCCCTTTGACACTCTCTCCGTCTCTCTCCCTTTCTCACACTCTCCATATCTCCCTTTCTCACACTCTCCATCTCTCCCTTTCTCACACTCTCCGATTCTCTCTCTCTCCCTTTCTCACACTCTCCGTCTCTCTCCCTTTCTCACACTCTTCGTCTCTCTCTCCCTTTCTCACACTCTCCGTCTCTCTCTCTTTCTCACACTCTCCATCTCTCTCTCTCCCTTTCTCACACACTCCGTCTCTCTCTCCCTTTCTCGCACTCTCCGTCTCTCTCTCCCTTTCTCACACTCTCCGTCTCTCTCCCTTTCTCACACTCTCTGTCTCTCTCTCTCCCTTTCTCACACTCTCCGTCTCTGTCTCCCTTTCTCACACTCTCCGTCTCACTCTCGCTTTCTCATACTCTCCGTCTCTCTCTCCCTTTCTCACACTCTCCCTCTCTCTCTCCCTATCTCACACTCTCCGTCTCTCTCTCGCTTTCTCACGCTCTCCGTCTCTCTCTCTCCCTTTCTCACACTCTCTGTCTCTCTCTCCCTTTCTCACACTCTCCGTCTCTCTCTCCCTTTCTCACACGCTCCGTCTCTCTCTTTCCCTTTCTCACACTCTCCGTCTCTCTCCCTTTCTCACACTCTCTGTCTCTCTCTCTCCCTTTCTCACACTCTGCGTCTCTCTCCCTTTCTCACACTCTCCGTCTCTCTCTCGCTTTCTCATACTCTCCGTCTCTCTCTCTCTTTCTCACACTCTCCATCTCTCTCTCCCATTCTCACACTCTCCGTCTCTCTCTCTCCCTTTCTCACACTCTCCGTCTCTCTCTCCCTTTCTCACACTCTCCGTCTCTCTCTCTCCCTTTCTCACACTCTGTCTCTCTGTCTCCCTTTCTCACACTCTTCATCTCTCTCTCCCACTCTCCGTCTCTCTCCCTTTCTTACACTCTCCGTCTCTCTCTCCCTTTCTCACACTCTCCGTCTCTCTCCCTTTCTCACACTCTCCGTCTCTCTCCCTTTCCCACACTCTCCGTCTCTCCCTTTCTCACACTCTCCGTCTCTCTCTCACACTCTCCGTCTCTTTCTCTCGCTTTCTCACACTCTCCGTCTCTCTCTCCCTTTCTCACACTCTCCGTCTCCCTCTCTCCCTTTCTCACACACTCTCTCTCTCTCTCTCCCTTTCCACACTCTCCGTCTCTCTCTCCCTTTTCCACACTCTCTGTCTCTCTCTCTCCCTTTCTCACACTCTCCGTCTCTCTCGCTTTCTCACACTCTCCGTCTCTCCCTTTCTCACTCTCTCCGTCTCTCTCCCTTTCTCACACTCTCCGTCTCTCTCTCCCTTTCCCACACTCTCCGTTTCTCTCTCTCTTCCTTTCTCACACTCTCCGTCTCTCCATTTCTCACACTCTCCGTCTCTCTCCATTTCTCACACTCTCCGTCTCTCTCTCCCTTTCTCACACTCTCCGTCTCTCTCTCGCTTTCTCACACTCTCCGTCCATCTCCCTTTATCACACTCTCCGTCTCTCTCTCTCTCTCTCGCTTTCTCACACTCTCCGTCTCTCTCTCTCGCTTTCTCACACTCTCCGTCTCTCTCTCCCTTTCTCACACTCTCCATCTCTCTCTCTCCCTTTCTCACACTCTCCGTCTCACTCTCTCCCTTTCTCACACTCTCCGGCTCTCTCTCTCCCTTCCCCACACTCTCCGTCTCTCTCTCCCTTTCTCACACTCTCCGTCTCTCTCCCCCCTTTCCCACACTCTCTGTCTCTCTCTCTCCCTTACTCACACTCTGTCTCTCTCCCTTTCTCACACTCTCTGTCTCTCTCTCCCTTTCTCACACTGTCCGTCTCTCTCTCCCTTTCTCACACTCTGTCTCTCTCTCTCCCTTTCTCACTCTCCGTCTCTCTCTCCCTTTCTCACACACTCCGTCTCTCCCTTTCTCACACTCTCCCTCTCTCTCTCCCTTTCTGACACTCTCCGTCTCTCTCTCTCTCCCTTTGTCTCACTCTCCGTCTCTCTCGCTTTCTCACACTCTGAATCTCTCTCTCTCCCTTTCTGGCACTCTCCGTCTCTCTCCCTTTCTCACACTCTCCATCTCTCTCTCTCCCTTTCTCACACTCTCCGTTTCTCTCTCCCTTTCTCACACTCTCCGTCTCTCTCTCTCGCTTTCTCACTCTCTCCATCTCTCTCTCTCCCTTTCTTACACTCTCCGTCTCTCTCACTCGCTTTCTTACACTCTCCGTCTCTCTCTTTCCCTTTCTCACACTCTCCGTCTCTCATTCCCTTACTCACGCTCTCCGTTTCTCTCTCTTCCTTTCTCACAATCTCCGTCACTCCCTTTCTCACACTCTCCGTCTCTCTCTCTCTCTCTCTCGCTTTCTCACACTCTCCGTCGCTCTCTCCATTTCTCACACTCTCCGTCTCTCTCCCTTTCTCACACTCTCCGTCTCTCTCGCTTTCTCACACTCTCCATCTCTCTCTCTCCCTTTCTCACACTCTCCGTCTCTCTCTCTCGCTTTCTCACACTCTCCGTCTCTCTGTCCCTTTCTCACACTCTCCGTCTCTCTCCCGCCCTTTCCCACACTCTCCATCTCTCTCTCTCCCTTTCTCACACTCTCTGTCTCTCTCTCCCTTTCTCAAACTCTCCGTTTCTCTCTCTCCCTTTCTCACACTCTCCGTCTCTCTCTCTCGCTTTATCACCTCTCCGTCTCTCTCTCCCTTTCTCACACTCTCCGTCTCTCTCCCGCCCTTTCCCACACTCTCCATCTCTCTCTCTACCTTTCTCACACTCTCTGTCTCTCTCACCCTTTCTCAAACTCTCCGTCTCTCTCTCCCTGTCTCACACACTCTGTCTCTCTCTCTCTCCCTTTCTCACACTCTCCGTCTCTCTCTCCCTTTCTCACACTCTCCGTTTCTCTCTCTCCCTTTCTCACACTCTCCGTCTCTCTCTCTCCCTTTCTCACACACTCTCTCTCTCTCTCCCTTTCCCACACTCTCCGTCGCTCTCCCGCTTTCTCACACTCTCCGTTCCTCTCCCTTTCTCACACTCTCAGTCCCTCTCCCTTTCTCACACTCTCAGTCTCTCTCCCTTTCCCACACTCTCCGTCGCTCTCTCGCTTTCTCACACTCTCCGTCCCTCTCCCTTTCTCACACTCTCAGTCTCTCTCCCTTTCTCACACTCTCCGTCTCTCTCTCCCTTTCTCACACTCACCGTCTCTCTCTCTCCCTTTCTCACACACTCTCTCTCTCTCTCCCTTTCCACACTCTCCGTCTCTCTCTCCCTTTACCACACTCTCTGTCTCTCTCTCTCCCTTTCTCACACTCTCTGTCTCTCTCTCCCTTTCTCACACTCTCCGTCTCTCTCGCTTTCTCACACTCTCCGTCTCTCTCTCTCACTTTCTCACACTCTCCGTCTCTCTCCCTTTCTCACACTCTTCGTCTCTCTCTCTCACTTTCTCACAATCTCCGTCTCTCTCCCTTTCTCACACTCTTCGTCTCTATCTCTCTCCCTTCCTCACACTCTCCGTCTCTCTCGCTTTCTCACACTCTCCATCGCTCTCTCTCCCTTTCTGACACTCTCCGTCTCTCTCCCTTTCTCACACTCACCATCTCTCTCTCTCCCTTTCTCACACCCTCCGTCTCTCTCTCTCCCTTTCTCACACTCTCCATCTCTCTGTCTCGCTTTCTCACTCTCTCCATCTCTCTCTCTCCCTTTCTCACACCCTCCGTCTCTCTCTCGCTTTCTTACACTCTCCGTCTCTCTCTTTCACTTCCTCACACTCTCCGTCTCTCATTCCCTTACTCACACTCTCCGTCTCTCTCTCCCTTTCTCACATTCTCCGCCTCTCTCTCTCCCTTTCTCACACTCTCCATCTCTCTCTCTCCCTTTCTCACACTTTCCGTCTCTCCCTTTTTCACACTCTCCGTCTCTCTCTCTTCCTTTCTCACAATCTCCGCCACTCCCTTTCTCACATTCTCCGTCTCTCTCTCTCTCTCTCTCTCGCTTTCTCACACTCTCCGTCTCTCTCTCCATTTCTCACACTCTCCGTCTCTCTCCCTTTCTCCCACTCTCCGTCTCTCTCGCTTTCTCACACTCTTCGTCTCTCTCTCTCCCTTTCTCACACTCTTCGTCTCTCTCTCCCTTTCTCACACTCTCCGTCTCTCTCTCTTTCTCACACTCTCCATCTCTCTCTCTCCCTTTCTCACACACTCCGTCTCTCTCTCCCTTTCTCGCACTCTCCGTCTCTCTCTCCCTTTCTCACACTCTCCGTCTCTCTCCCTTTCTCACACTCTCTGTCTCTCTCTCTCCCTTTCTCACACTCTCCGTCTCTCTCTCCCTTTATCACACTCTCCGTCTCACTCTCGCTTTCTCATACTCTCCGTCTCTCTCTCCCTTTCTCACACTCTCCCTCTCTCTCTCCCTATCTCACACTCTCCGTCTCTCTCTCGCTTTCTCACGCTCTCCGTCTCTCTCTCTCCCTTTCTCACACTCTCTGTCTCTCTCTCCCTTTCTCACACTCTCCGTCTCTCTCTCCCTTTCTCACACGCTCCGTCTCTCTCTTTCCCTTTCTCACACTCTCCGTCTCTCTCCCTTTCTCACACTCTCTGTCTCTCTCTCTCCCTTTCTCACACTCTGCGTCTCTCTCCCTTTCTCACACTCTCCGTCTCTCTCTCGCTTTCTCATACTCTCCGTCTCTCTCTCTCTTTCTCACACTCTCCGTCTCTCTCTCCCATTCTCACACTCTCCGTCTCTCTCTCTCTCCCTTTCTCACACTCTCCGTCTCTCTCTCCCTTTCTCACACTCTCCGTCTCTCTCTCTCCCTTTCTCACACTCTGTCTCTCTGTCTCCCTTTCTCACACTCTTCATCTCTCTCTCCCACTCTCCGTCTCTCTCCCTTTCTTACACTCTCCGTCTCTCTCTCCCTTTCTCACACTCTCCGTCTCTCTCCCTTTCTCACACTCTCCGTCTCTCTCCCTTTCCCACACTCTCCGTCTCTCCCTTTCTCACACTCTCCGTCTCTCTCTCACACTCTCCGTCTCTTTCTCTCGCTTTCTCACACTCTCCGTCTCTCTCTCCCTTTCTCACACTCTCCGTCTCCCTCTCTCCCTTTCTCACACACTCTCTCTCTCTCTCCCTTTCCACACTCTCCGTCTCTCTCTCTCCCTTTCTCACACTCTCCAGCTCTCCCTTTCTCAGACTCTCCATCTCTCCCTTTTTCACACTCTCCGTCTCCCTCTCTCCCTTTCTCACACACTCTCTCTCTCTCTCCCTTTTCCACACTCTCTGTCTCTCTCTCTCCCTTTCTCACACTCTCCAGCTCTCCCTTTCTCAGACTCTCCATCCCTCCCTTTTTCACACTCTCCGTCTCTCTCTCTCCCTTTCTGACACTCTCCGTCTCTCTCTCTCTCCATTTCTCACACTCTCCGTCTCTCTCGCTTTCTCACAAGTCTCTGTCTCTCTCTCTCACTTTCTCACACTCTAAGTCTCTCTCCCTTTCTCACACTCTCCGTCTCTCTCTCTCTCCCTTTCTCACACTCTCCGTCTCTCTCGCTTTCCCACACTCTCCATCTCCGTCTCTCCCTTTCTGACACTCTCCGTCTCTCTCCCTTTCTCACACTCCATCTCTCTCTATCCCTTTCTCATACTCTCCGTCTCTCTCTCTCCCTTTCTCACACTCTCCGTCCCTCTCTCTCGCTTTCTCACTCTCTCCATCTCTCTCTCTCCCTTTCTCACACTCTCCGTCTCTCTCTCTCGCTTTCTCACACTCTCCGTCTCTCTGTCCCTTTCTCACACTCTCCGTGTCTCTCCCGCACTTTCCCACACTCTCCATCTCTCTCTCTCCCTTTCTCAAACTCTCCGTCTCTCTCTCTCGCTTTATCACCTCTCCGTCTCTCTCTCCCTTTCTCACACTCTCCGTCTCTCTCCCGCCCTTTCCCACACTCTCCATCTCACTCTCTCCCTTTCTCACTCTCTCTGTCTCTCTCTCCCTTTCTCAAACTCTCCGTCTCTCTCTCCCTTTCTCACACACTCTGTCTTTCTCTCTCTCCCTTTCTCACACTCTCCCTCTCTCTCTCCCTTTCTCTCACTCTCCGTCTCTCTCTCCCTTTCCCACACTCTCCGTTTCTCTCTCTCCCTTTCTCACACTCTCCGTCTCTCTCTCTCCCCCTTTCTCACACTCTCCGTCTCTCCCTTTCTCACACTCTCCGTCGCTCTCCCTTTCTCACACTCTCCATCTCTCTCTCCCTTTCCCACACTCTCCGTTTCTCTCTCTCCCTTTCTCACACTCTCCGTCTCTCTCTCTCCCTTTCTCACACACTCTCTCTCTCTCTCCCTTTCCCACACTCTCCGTCTCTCTCTCCCTTTACCACACTCTCTGTCTCTCTCTCTCCCTTTCTCACGCACTCTGTCTCTCTCTCTCTCTCCCTTTCTCACACACTCTCTCTCTCACTCCCTTTCCCACACTCTCCGCCTCTCTCTCCCTTTACCACACTCTCTGTCTCTCTCCCTCCCTTTCTCACACTCTCCGTCTCTCCCTTTCTCACACTCTCCGTCTCTCTCCCTTTCTCACACTCTCCGTCGCTCTCCCTTTCCCACACTCTCCGTCTCTCCCTTTCTCATACTCTCCGTCTCTCTCTCACACTCTCCGTCTCTTTCTCTCGCTTTCTCACACTCTCCGTCTCTCTCTCCCTTTCTCACACTCTCCGTCTCCCTCTCTCCCTTTCTCACACACTCTCTCTCTCTCTCCCTTTCCACACTCTCCGTCTCTCTCTCCCTTTTCCACACTCTCTGTCTCTCTCTCTCCCTTTCTCACACTCTCCATCTCTCCCTTTCTCACACTCTCCGTCTCTCTCTCCCTTTCTCACACTCTCCGTCTCTCTCTCCCTGTTTCACACTCTCCGTCTCTCACTTTGACTATCTCTCCGTCTCTCTCCCTTTCTCACACTCTCCATCTCTCCCTTTCTCAGACTCTCCATCTCTCCCTTTTTCACACTCTCCGTCTCTCTCTCTCCCTTTCTGACACTCTCCGTCTCTCTCTCTCTCCATTTCTCACACTCTCCGTCTCTCTCGCTTTCTCACACGTCTCTGTCTCTCTCTCTCACTTTCTCACACTCTAAGTCTCTCTCCCTTTCTCACACTCTCCGTCTCTCTCTCTCTCCCTTTCTCACACTCTCCGTCTCTCTCGCTTTCCCACACTCTCCATCTCCGTCTCTCCCTTTCTGACACTCTCCGTCTCTCTCCCTTTCTCACACTCCATCTCTCTCTATCCCTTTCTCATACTCTCCGTCTCTCTCTATCCCTTTCTCACACTCTCCGTCCCTCTCTCTCGCTTTCTCACTCTCTCCATCTCTCTCTCTCCCTTTCTCACACTCTCCGTCTCTCTCACTCGCTTTCTTACACTCTCCGTCTCTCTCTTTCCCTTTCTCACACTCTCCGTCTCTCATTCCCTTACTCACACTCTCCGTTTCTCTCTCTTCCTTTCTCACAATCTCCGTCACTCCCTTTCTCACACTCTCCGTCTCTCTCTCTCTCTCTCTCGTTTCTCACACTCTCCGTCTCTCTCTCCATTTCTCACACTCTCCGTCTCTCTCCCTTTCTCACACTCTCCGTCTCTCTCGCTTTCTCACACTCTCCGTCTCTCTCTCTCCCTTTCTCACACTCTCCGTCTCTCTCTCTCGCTTTCTCACACTCTCCGTCTCTCTGTCCCTTTCTCACACTCTCCGTGTCTCTCCCGCACTTTCCCACACTCTCCATCTCTCTCTCTCCCTTTCTCAAACTCTCCGTCTCTCTCTCTCGCTTTATCACCTCTCCGTCTCTCTCTCCCTTTCTCACACTCTCCGTCTCTCTCCCGCCCTTTCCCACACTCTCCATCTCACTCTCTCCCTTTCTCACTCTCTCTGTCTCTCTCCCTTTCTCAAACTCTCCGTCTCTCTCTCCCTTTCTCACACACTTGTCTTTCTCTCTCTCCCTTTCTCACACTCTCCCTCTCTCTCTCCCTTTCTCTCACTCTCCGTCTCACTCTCCCTTTCCCACACTCTCCGTTTCTCTCTCTCCCTTTCTCACACTCTCCGTCTCTCTCTCTCCCCCTTTCTCACACTCTCCGTCTCTCCCTTTCTCACACTCTCCGTCGCTCTCCCTTTCTCACACTCTCCATCTCTCTCTCCCTTTCCCACACTCTCCATTTCTCTCTCTCCCTTTCTCACACTCTCCGTCTCTCTCTCTCCCTTTCTCACATACTCTCTCTCTCTCTCCCTTTCCCACACTCTCCGTCTCTCTCTCCCTTTACCACACTCTCTGTCTCTCTCTCTCCCTTTCTCACGCACTCTGTCTCTCTCTCTCTCCCTTTCTCACACACTCTCTCTCTCACTCCCTTTCCCACACTCTCCGCCTCTCTCTCCCTTTACCACACTCTCTGTCTCTCTCCCTCCCTTTCTCACACTCTCCGTCACTCCCTTTCTCACACTCTCCGTCTCTCTCTCGCTTTCTCACACTCTCCATCCCTATCCCTTTCTCACACTCTCAGTCTCTCTCCCTTTCTCTCACTCTCCGTCTCTCTCTCCCTTTCCCACACTCTCCGTTTCTCTCTCTCCCTTTCTCACACTCTCCGTCTCTCTCTCCCTTTCTCACACTCTCTCTCTCTCTCTCCCTTTCCACACTCTCCACCTCTCTCTCCCTTTACCACACTCTCTGTCTCTCTCTCTCCCTTTCTCACTCTCTCCGTCTCTCTCCCTTTCTCACACTCTCCGTCTCTCTCTCCCTTTCCCACACTCTCCGTTTCTCTCTCTCTTCCTTTCTCAGACTCTCCGTCTCTCCCTTTCTCACACTCTCCGTCTCTCTCCATTTCTCACACTCTCTGTCTCTCTCCCTTTCTCACACTCTCCGTCTCTCTCTCGCATTCTCACACTCTCCGTCCATCTCCCTATCTCACACTCTCCGTCTCTCTCTCTCTCTCTCGCTTTCTCACACTCCCCGTCTCTCTCTCTCACTTTCTCACACTCTCCGTCTCTCTCTCCCTTACTCACACTCTCCGTCTCTCTCTCTCCCTTTCTCACACTCTCCGTCTCTCTCTCTCCCTTTCTCACACTCCCCGGCTCTCTCTCTCCCTTCCTCACACTCTCCGTCTCTCTCTCCCTTTCTCACACTCTCCGTCTCTCTCCCGCCCTTTCACACACTCTTCGTCTCTCTCTCTCCCATTCTCACACTCTCTGTCTCTCTCTCCCTTTCTCACACTCTCCGTCTCTCTCTCCCTTTCTCACACTCTGTCTCTCTCTCTCCCTTTCTCACTCTCCGTCTCTCTCTCCCTTTCTCACACACTCCGTCTCTCCCTTTCTCACACTCTTCGTCTCTCCCTTTCTCACACTCTCCGTCTCTCTCTCGCTTTCTCACACTTTCCGTCTCTCTCGCTTTCTCACACTCTCCGTCTCTCTCACTCACTTTCTCACACTCTCCGTCTCTCTCTCCCTTTCTCACACTCTCCATCTCTCCCTTTCTCACACTCTCCGTCTCTCTCTCCCTTTCTCACACTCTCCGTCTCTCCCTTTGACACTCTCTCCGTCTCTCTCCCTTTCTCACACTCTCCATATCTCCCTTTCTCACACTCTCCATCTCTCCCTTTCTCACACTCTCCGTCTCTCCCTTTCTCACACTCTCCGTCGCTCTCCCTTTCTCACACTCTCCATCTCTCTCTCCCTTTCCCACACTCTCCGTTTCTCTCTCTCCCTTTCTCACACTCTCCGTCTCTCTCTCTCCCTTTCTCACACACTCTCTCTCTCTCTCCCTTTCCCACACTCTCCGTCTCTCTCTCCCTTTACCACACTCTCTGTCTCTCTCTCTCCCTTTCTCACGCACTCTGTCTCTCTCTCTCTCTCCCTTTCTCACACACTCTCTCTCTCACTCCCTTTCCCACACTCTCCGCCTCTCTCTCCCTTTACCACACTCTCTGTCTCTCTCCCTCCCTTTCTCACACTCTCCGTCTCTCCCTTTCTCACACTCTCCGTCTCTCTCCCTTTCTCACACTCTCCGTCGCTCTCCCTTTCCCACACTCTCCGTCTCTCCCTTTCTCATACTCTCCGTCTCTCTCTCACACTCTCCGTCTCTTTCTCTCGCTTTCTCACACTCTCCGTCTCTCTCTCTCCCTTTCTCACACTCTCCGTCTCCCTCTCTCCCTTTCTCACACACTCTCTCTCTCTCTCCCTTTCCACACTCTCCGTCTCTCTCTCCCTTTTCCACACTCTCTGTCTCTCTCTCTCCCTTTCTCACACTCTCCATCTCTCCCTTTCTCACACTCTCCGTCTCTCTCTCCCTTTCTCACACTCTCCGTCTCTCTCTCCCTGTTTCACACTCTCCGTCTCTCACTTTGACTATCTCTCCGTCTCTCTCCCTTTCTCACACTCTCCATCTCTCCCTTTCTCAGACTCTCCATCTCTCCCTTTTTCACACTCTCCGTCTCTCTCTCTCCCTTTCTGACACTCTCCGTCTCTCTCTCTCTCCATTTCTCACACTCTCCGTCTCTCTCGCTTTCTCACACGTCTCTGTCTCTCTCTCTCACTTTCTCACACTCTAAGTCTCTCTCCCTTTCTCACACTCTCCGTCTCTCTCTCTCTCCCTTTCTCACACTCTCCGTCTCTCTCGCTTTCCCACACTCTCCATCTCCGTCTCTCCCTTTCTGACACTCTCCGTCTCTCTCCCTTTCTCACACTCCATCTCTCTCTATCCCTTTCTCATACTCTCCGTCTCTCTCTCTCCCTTTCTCACACTCTCCGTCCCTCTCTCTCGCTTTCTCACTCTCTCCATCTCTCTCTCTCCCTTTCTCACACTCTCCGTCTCTCTCACTCGCTTTCTTACACTCTCCGTCTCTCTCTTTCCCTTTCTCACACTCTCCGTCTCTCATTCCCTTACTCACACTCTCAGTTTCTCTCTCTTCCTTTCTCACAATCTCCGTCACTCCCTTTCTCACACTCTCCGTCTCTCTCTCTCTCTCTCTCGTTTCTCACACTCTCCGTCTCTCTCTCCATTTCTCACACTCTCCGTCTCTCTCCCTTTCTCACACTCTCCGTCTCTCTCGCTTTCTCACACTCTCCGTCTCTCTCTCTCCCTTTCTCACACTCTCCGTCTCTCTCTCTCGCTTTCTCACACTCTCCGTCTCTCTGTCCCTTTCTCACACTCTCCGTGTCTCTCCCGCACTTTCCCACACTCTCCATCTCTCTCTCTCCCTTTCTCAAACTCTCCGTCTCTCTCTCTCGCTTTATCACCTCTCCGTCTCTCTCTCCCTTTCTCACACTCTCCGTCTCTCTCCCGCCCTTTCCCACACTCTCCATCTCACTCTCTCCCTTTCTCACTCTCTCTGTCTCTCTCCCTTTCTCAAACTCTCCGTCTCTCTCTCCCTTTCTCACACACTTGTCTTTCTCTCTCTCCCTTTCTCACACTCTCCCTCTCTCTCTCCCTTTCTCTCACTCTCCGTCTCACTCTCCCTTTCCCACACTCTCCGTTTCTCTCTCTCCCTTTCTCACACTCTCCGTCTCTCTCTCTCCCCCTTTCTCACACTCTCCGTCTCTCCCTTTCTCACACTCTCCGTCGCTCTCCCTTTCTCACACTCTCCATCTCTCTCTCCCTTTCCCACACTCTCCATTTCTCTCTCTCCCTTTCTCACACTCTCCGTCTCTCTCTCTCCCTTTCTCACATACTCTCTCTCTCTCTCCCTTTCCCACACTCTCCGTCTCTCTCTCCCTTTACCACACTCTCTGTCTCTCTCTCTCCCTTTCTCACGCACTCTGTCTCTCTCTCTCTCCCTTTCTCACACACTCTCTCTCTCACTCCCTTTCCCACACTCTCCGCCTCTCTCTCCCTTTACCACACTCTCTGTCTCTCTCCCTCCCTTTCTCACACTCTCCGTCACTCCCTTTCTCACACTCTCCGTCTCTCTCACTCACTTTCTCACACTCTCCGTCTCTCTCTCCCTTTCTCACACTCTCCATCTCTCCCTTTCTCACACTCTCCGTCTCTCTCTCCCTTTCTCACACTCTCCGTCTCTCCCTTTGACACTCTCTCCGTCTCTCTCCCTTTCTCACACTCTCCATATCTCCCTTTCTCACACTCTCCATCTCTCCCTTTCTCACACTCTCCGATTCTCTCTCTCTCCCTTTCTCACACTCTCCGTCTCTCTCCCTTTCTCACACTCTTCGTCTCTCTCTCCCTTTCTCACACTCTCCGTCTCTCTCTCTTTCTCACACTCTCCATCTCTCTCTCTCCCTTTCTCACACACTCCGTCTCTCTCTCCCTTTCTCGCACTCTCCGTCTCTCTCTCCCTTTCTCACACTCTCCGTCTCTCTCCCTTTCTCACACTCTCTGTCTCTCTCTCTCCCTTTCTCACACTCTCCGTCTCTGTCTCCCTTTCTCACACTCTCCGTCTCACTCTCGCATTCTCATACTCTCCGTCTCTCTCTCCCTTTCTCACACTCTCCCTCTCTCTCTCCCTATCTCACACTCTCCGTCTCTCTCTCGCTTTCTCATGCTCTCCGTCTCTCTCTCTCCCTTTCTCACACTCTCTGTCTCTCTCTCCCTTTCTCACACTCTCCGTCTCTCTCTCCCTTTCTCACACGCTCCGTCTCTCTCTTTCCCTTTCTCACACTCTCCGTCTCTCTCCCTTTCTCACACTCTCTGTCTCTCTCTCTCCCTTTCTCACACTCTGCGTCTCTCTCCCTTTCTCACACTCTCCGTCTCTCTCTCGCTTTCTCATACTCTCCGTCTCTCTCTCTCTTTCTCACACTCTCCATCTCTCTCTCCCATTCTCACACTCTCCGTCTCTCTCTCTCCCTTTCTCACACTCTCCGTCTCTCTCTCCCTTTCTCACACTCTCCGTCTCTCTCTCTCCCTTTCTCACACTCTGTCTCTCTGTCTCCCTTTCTCACACTCTTCATCTCTCTCTCCCACTCTCCGTCTCTCTCCCTTTCTTACACTCTCCGTCTCTCTCTCCCTTTCTCACACTCTCCGTCTCTCTCCCTTTCTCACACTCTCCGTCTCTCTCCCTTTCCCACACTCTCCGTCTCTCCCTTTCTCACACTCTCCGTCTCTCTCTCACACTCTCCGTCTCTTTCTCTCGCTTTCTCACACTCTCCGTCTCTCTCTCCCTTTCTCACACTCTCCGTCTCCCTCTCTCCCTTTCTCACACACTCTCTCTCTCTCTCTCCCTTTCCACACTCTCCGTCTCTCTCTCCCTTTTCCACACTCTCTGTCTCTCTCTCTCCCTTTCTCACACTCTCCGTCTCTCTCGCTTTCTCACACTCTCCGTCTCTCCCTTTCTCACTCTCTCCGTCTCTCTCCCTTTCTCACACTCTCCGTCTCTCTCTCCCTTTCCCACACTCTCCGTTTCTCTCTCTCTTCCTTTCTCACACTCTCCGTCTCTCCATTTCTCACACTCTCCGTCTCTCTCCATTTCTCACACTCTCCGTCTCTCTCTCCCTTTCTCACACTCTCCGTCTCTCTCTCGCTTTCTCACACTCTCCGTCCATCTCCCTTTATCACACTCTCCGTCTCTCTCTCTCTCTCTCGCTTTCTCACACTCTCCGTCTCTCTCTCTCGCTTTCTCACACTCTCCGTCTCTCTCTCCCTTTCTCACACTCTCCATCTCTCTCTCTCCCTTTCTCACACTCTCCGTCTCACTCTCTCCCTTTCTCACAGTCTCCGGCTCTCTCTCTCCCTTCCCCACACTCTCCGTCTCTCTCTCCCTTTCTCACACTCTCCGTCTCTCTCCCCCCTTTCCCACACTCTCTGTCTCTCTCTCTCCCTTACTCACACTCTGTCTCTCTCCCTTTCTCACACTCTCTGTCTCTCTCTCCCTTTCTCACACTGTCCGTCTCTCTCTCCCTTTCTCACACTCTGTCTCTCTCTCTCCCTTTCTCACTCTCCGTCTCTCTCTCCCTTTCTCACACACTCCGTCTCTCCCTTTCTCACACTCTCCCTCTCTCTCTCCCTTTCTGACACTCTCCGTCTCTCTCTCTCTCCCTTTGTCTCACTCTCCGTCTCTCTCGCTTTCTCACACTCTGAATCTCTCTCTCTCCCTTTCTGGCACTCTCCGTCTCTCTCCCTTTCTCACACTCTCCATCTCTCTCTCTCCCTTTCTCACACTCTCCGTTTCTCTCTCCCTTTCTCACACTCTCCGTCTCTCTCTCTCGCTTTCTCACTCTCTCCATCTCTCTCTCTCCCTTTCTTACACTCTCCGTCTCTCTCACTCGCTTTCTTACACTCTCCGTCTCTCTCTTTCCCTTTCTCACACTCTCCGTCTCTCATTCCCTTACTCACGCTCTCCGTTTCTCTCTCTTCCTTTCTCACAATCTCCGTCACTCCCTTTCTCACACTCTCCGTCTCTCTCTCTCTCTCTCTCGCTTTCTCACACTCTCCGTCGCTCTCTCCATTTCTCACACTCTCCGTCTCTCTCCCTTTCTCACACTCTCCGTCTCTCTCGCTTTCTCACACTCTCCATCTCTCTCTCTCCCTTTCTCACACTCTCCGTCTCTCTCTCTCGCTTTCTCACACTCTCCGTCTCTCTGTCCCTTTCTCACACTCTCCGTCTCTCTCCCGCCCTTTCCCACACTCTCCATCTCTCTCTCTCCCTTTCTCACACTCTCTGTCTCTCTCTCCCTTTCTCAAACTCTCCGTTTCTCTCTCTCCCTTTCTCACACTCTCCGTCTCTCTCTCTCGCTTTATCACCTCTCCGTCTCTCTCTCCCTTTCTCACACTCTCCGTCTCTCTCCCGCCCTTTCCCACACTCTCCATCTCTCTCTCTACCTTTCTCACACTCTCTGTCTCTCTCACCCTTTCTCAAACTCTCCGTCTCTCTCTCCCTGTCTCACACACTCTGTCTCTCTCTCTCTCCCTTTCTCACACTCTCCGTCTCTCTCTCCCTTTCTCACACTCTCCGTTTCTCTCTCTCCCTTTCTCACACTCTCCGTCTCTCTCTCTCCCTTTCTCACACACTCTCTCTCTCTCTCCCTTTCCCACACTCTCCGTCGCTCTCCCGCTTTCTCACACTCTCCGTTCCTCTCCCTTTCTCACACTCTCAGTCCCTCTCCCTTTCTCACACTCTCAGTCTCTCTCCCTTTCCCACACTCTCCGTCGCTCTCTCGCTTTCTCACACTCTCCGTCCCTCTCCCTTTCTCACACTCTCAGTCTCTCTCCCTTTCTCACACTCTCCGTCTCTCTCTCCCTTTCTCACACTCACCGTCTCTCTCTCTCCCTTTCTCACACACTCTCTCTCTCTCTCCCTTTCCACACTCTCCGTCTCTCTCTCCCTTTACCACACTCTCTGTCTCTCTCTCTCCCTTTCTCACACTCTCTGTCTCTCTCTCCCTTTCTCACACTCTCCGTCTCTCTCGCTTTCTCACACTCTCCGTCTCTCCCTTTCTCACTCTCTCAGTCTCTCTCCCATTCTCACACTCTCCGTCTCTCTCTCTCCCTTTCTCACACACTCCGTCTCTCTCTCTCCCTTTCTCACACTCTCTGTCTCTCTCTCCCTTTCTCACACTCTCTGTCTCTCTCTCCCTTTCCCACACTCTCCGTTTCTCTCTCTCTTCCTTTCTCACACTCTCCGTCTCTCCCTTTCTCACACTCTCCGTCTCTCTCCATTTCTCACACTCTCCGTCTCTCTCTCCCTTTCTCACACTCTCCGTCTCTCTCTCGCTTTCTCACACTCTCCGTCCATCTCCCTTTCTCACACTCTCCGTCTCTCTCTCTCTCTCTCGCTTTCTCACACTCTCCGTCTCTCTCTCTCGCTTTCTCACACTCTCCGTCTCTCTCTCCCTTTCTCACACTCTCCGTCTCTCTCTCTCCCTTTCTCACACTCTCCGTCTCTCTCTCTCCCTTTCTCACACTCCCCGGCTCTCTCTCTCCCTTCCCCACACTCTCCGTCTCTCTCTCCCTTTCTCACACTCTCCGTCTCTCTCCCGCCCTTTCCCACACATTCCGCCTCTCTCTCCCTTTACCACACTCTCTGTCTCTCTCCCTCCCTTTCTCACACTCTCCGTCTCTCCCTTTCTCACACTCTCCGTCTCTCTCTCGCTTTCTCACACTCTCCGTCCCTCTCCCTTTCTCACACTCTCAGTCTATCTCCCTTTCTCACACTCTCCGTCTCTCTCTCCCTTTCCCACACTCTCCGTTTCTCTCTCTCCCTTTCTCACACTCTCCGTCTCTCTCTCTCCCTTTCTCACACACTCTCTCTCTCTCTCCCTTTCCACACTCTCCGTCTCTCTCTCCCTTTACCACACTCTCTGTCTCTCTCTCTCCCTTTCTCACACTCTCTGTCTCTCTCTCCGTTTCTCACACTCTCCGTCTCTCTCGCTTTCTCACACTCTCCGTCCCTCTCCCTTTCTCACACTCTCAGTCTCTCTCCCTTTCTCACACTCTCCGTCTCTCTCTCCCTTTCCCACACTCTCCGTTTCTCTCTCTCCCTTTCTCACACTCTCCGTCTCTCTCCCTTTCTCACACTCTCCATCTCTCTCTCTCCCTTTCTCACACTCTCCGTTTCTCTCTCTCCCTTTCTCACACTCTCCGTCTCTCTCTCTCGCTTTCTCACTCTCTCCATCTCTCTCTCTCCCTTTCTTACACTCTCCGTCTCTCTCACTCGCTTTCTTACACTCTCCATCTCTCTCTTTCCCTTTCTCACACTCTCCGTCTCTCATTCCCTTACTCACACTCTCCGTTTCTCTCTCTTCCTTTCTCACAATCTCCGTCACTCCCTTTCTCACACTCTCCGTCTCTCTCTCTCTCTCTCTCGCTTTCTCACACTCTCCGTCGCTCTCTCCATTTCTCACACTCTCCGTCTCTCTCCCTTTCTCACACTCTCCGCCTCTCTCGCTTTCTCACACTCTCCATCTCTCTCTCTCCCTTTCTCACACTCTCCGTCTCTCTCTCTCGCTTTCTCACACTCTCCGTCTCTCTGTCCCTTTCTCACACTCTCCGTCTCTCTCCCGCCCTTTCCCACACTCTCCATCTCTCTCTCTCCCTTTCTCACACTCTCTGTCTCTCTCTCCCTTTCTCAAACTCTCCGTCTCTCTCTCTCCCTTTCTCACACTCTCCGTTTCTCTCTCTCCCTTTCTCACACTCTCCGTCTCTCTCTCTCGCTTTCTCACTCTCTCCATCTCTCTCTCTCCCTTTCTTACACTCTCCGTCTCTCTCACTCGCTTTCTTACATTCTCCGTCTCTCTCTTTCCCTTTCTCACACTCTCCGTCTCTCATTCCCTTACTCACACTCTCCGTTTCTCTCTCTTCCTTTCTCACAATCTCCGTCACTCCCTTTCTCACACTCTCCGTCTCTCTCCCGCCCTTTCCCACACTCTCCATCTCTCTCTCTACCTTTCTCACACTCTCTCTCTCACCCTTTCTCAAACTCTCCGTCTCTCTCTCCCTGTCTCACACACTCTGTCTCTCTCTCTCTCCCTTTCTCACACTCTCTGTCTCTCTCTCTCCCTTTCTCACACACTCTCTCTCTCTCTCCCTTTCCCACACTCTCCGTCGCTCTCTCGCTTTCTCACACTCTCCGTCCCTCTCCCTTTCTCACACTCTCCATTTCTCTCTCTCCCTTTCTCACTCTCTCCGTCTCTCTCTCTCCCTTTCTCACACACTCTCTCTCTCTCTCCCTTTCCACACTCTCCGTCTCTCTCTCCCTTTACCACACTCTCTGTCTCTCTCTCTCCCTTTCTCACACTCTCTGTCTCTCTCTCCCTTTCTCACACTCTCCGTCTCTCTCGCTTTCTCACACTCTCCGTCTCTCCCTTTCTCACTCTCTCAGTCTCTCTCCCTTTCTCACACTCTCCGTCTCTCTCTCTCCCTTTCTCACACACTCCGTCTCTCTCTCTCCCTTTCTCACACTCTCTGTCTCTCTCTCCCTTTCTCACACTCTCCGTCTCTCTCTCCCTTTCCCACACTCTCCGTTTCTCTCTCTCTTCCTTTCTCACACTCTCCGTCTCTCCCTTTCTCACACTCTCCGTCTCTCTCCATTTCTCACACTCTCCGTCTCTCTCTCCCTTTCTCACACTCTCCGTCTCTCTCTCGCTTTCTCACACTCTCCGTCCATCTCCCTTTCTCACACTCTCCATCTCTCTCTCTCGCTTTCTCACACTCTCCGTCTCGCTTTCTCACACTCTCCGTCTCTCTCTCCCTTTCTCACACTCTCCGTTTCTCTCTCTCCCTTTCTCACACTCTCCGTCTCTCTCTCTCCCTTTCTCACACACTCTCTCTCTCTCTCCCTTTCCCACACTTTCCGTCGCTCTCTTGCTTTCTCACACTCTCCGTCCCTATCCCTTTCTCACACTCTCAGTCCCTCTCCCTTTCTCACACTCTCAGTCTCTCTCCCTTTCCCACACTCTCCGTCGCTCTCTCGCTTTCTCACACTCTCCGTCCCTCTCCCTTTCTCACACTCTCAGTCTCTCTCCCTTTCTCACACTCTCCGTCTCTCTCTCCCTTTCTCACACTCTCCGTCTCTCTCTCTCCCTTTCTCACACACTCTCTCTCTCTCTCCCTTTCCACACTCTCGGTCTCTCTCTCCCTTTACCACACTCTCTGTCTCTCTCTCTCCCTTTCTCACACTCTCTGTCTCTCTCTCCCTTTCTCACACTCTCCGTCTCTCTCGCTTTCTCACACTCTCCGTCTCTCCCTTTCTCACTCTCTCAGTCTCTCTCCCTTTCTCACACTCTCCGTCTCTCTCTCTCCCTTTCTCACACACTCCGTCTCTCTCTCCCTTTCTCACACTCTCCGTCTCTCTCTCCCTTTCCCACACTCTCCGTTTCTCTCTCTCTTCCTTTCTCACACTCTCCGTCTCTCCCTTTCTCACACTCTCCGTCTCTCTCCATTTCTCACACTCTCCGTCTCTCTCTCCCTTTCTCACACTCTCCGTCTCTCTCTCGCTTTCTCACACTCTCCGTCCATCTCCCTTTCTCACACTCTCCATCTCTCTCTCTCTCTCTCGCTTTCTCACACTCTCCGTCTCTCTCTCTCGCTTTCTCACACTCTCCGTCTCTCTCTCCCTTTCTCACACTCTCCGTCTCTCTCTCTCCCTTTCTCACACTCTCCGTCTCTCTCTCTCCCTTTCTCACACTCCCCGGCTCTCTCTCTCCCTTCCCCACACTCTCCGTCTCTCTCTCCCTTTCTCACACTCTCCGTCTCTCTCCCGCCCTTTCCCACACACTCCGCCTCTCTCTCCCTTTACCACACTCTCTGTCTCTCTCCCTCCCTTTCTCACACTCTCCGTCTCTCCCTTTCTCACACTCTCCGTCTCTCTATCGCTTTCTCACACTCTCCGTCCCTCTCCCTTTCTCACACTCTCAGTCTATCTCCCTTTCTCACACTCTCCGTCTCTCTCTCCCTTTCCCACACTCTCCGTTTCTCTCTCTCCCTTTCTCACACTCTCCGTCTCTCTCTCTCCCTTTCTCACACACTCTCTCTCTTTCTCCCTTTCCACACTCTCCGTCTCTCTCTCCCTTACCACACTCTCTGTCTCTCTCTCTCCCTTTCTCACACTCTCTGTCTCTCTCTCCGTTTCTCACACTCTCCGTCTCTCTCGCTTTCTCACACTCTCCGTACCTCTCCCTTTCTCACACTCTCAGTCTCTCTCCCTTTCTCACACTCTCCGTCTCTCTCTCCCTTTCCCACACTCTCCGTTTCTCTCTCTCCCTTTCTCACACTCTCCGTCTCTCTCCCTTTCTCACACTCTCCATCTCTCTGACTCCCTTTC
The DNA here is from genome assembly GCF_047496885.1 of Scyliorhinus torazame. Classification (NCBI taxonomy): domain Eukaryota; kingdom Metazoa; phylum Chordata; class Chondrichthyes; order Carcharhiniformes; family Scyliorhinidae; genus Scyliorhinus; species Scyliorhinus torazame. Next base: position 72,688,638 of record NC_092710.1, read on the forward strand.
TCACACTCTCCGTCTCTCTCACTCGCTTTCTTACACTCTCCGTCTCTCTCTTTCCCTTTCTCAGACTCTCCGTCTCTCTTTCCCTTACTCACACTCTCCGTTTCTCTCTCTTCCTTTCTCACAATCTCCGTCACTCCCTTTCTCACACTCTCCGTCTCTCTCTCTCTCTCTCTCGTTTCTCACACTCTCCGTCTCTCTCTCCATTTCTCACACTCTCCGTCTCTCTCCCTTTCTCACACTCTCCGTCTCTCTCGCATTCTCACACTCTCCGTCTCTCTCTCTCCCTTTCTCACACTCTCCGTCTCTCTCTCTCGCTTTCTCACACTCTCCATCTCTCTCTCTCCCTTTCTCAAACTCTCCGTCTCTCTCTCTCGCTTTATCACCTCTGCGTCTCTCTCTCCCTTTCTCACACTCTCCGTCTCTCTCCCGCCCTTTCCCACACTCTCCATCTCACTCTCTCCCTTTCTCACTCTCTCTGTCTCTCTCTCCCTTTCTCAAACTCTCCGTCTCTCTCTCCCTTTCTCACACACTCTGTCTTTCTCTCTCTCCCTTTCTCACACTCTCCCTCTCTCTCTACCTTTCTCTCACTCTCCGTCTCTCTCTCCCTTTCCCACACTCTCCGTTTCTCTCTCTCCCTTTCTCACACTCTCCGTCTCTCTCTCTCCCCCTTTCTCACACTCTCCGTCTCTCCCTTTCTCACACTCTCCGTCGCTCTCCCTTTCTCACACTCTCCATCTCTCTCTCCCTTTCCCACACTCTCCGTTTCTCTCTCTCCCTTTCTCACACTCTCCGTCTCTCTCTCTCCCTTTCTCACACACTCTCTCTCTCTCTCCCTTTCCCACACTCTCCGTCTCTCTCTCCCTTTACCACACTCTCTGTCTCTCTCTCTCCCTTTCTCACGCACTCTGTCTCTCTCTCTCTCTCCCTTTCTCACACACTCTCTCTCTCACTCCCTTTCCCACACTCTCCGCCTCTCTCTCCCTTTACCACACTCTCTGTCTCTCTCCCTCCCTTTCTCACACTCTCCGTCTCTCCCTTTCTCACACTCTCCGTCTCTCTCCCTTTCTCACACTCTCCGTCGCTCTCCCTTTCCCACACTCTCCGTCTCTCCCTTTCTCACACTCTCCGTCTCTCTCTCACACTCTCCGTCTCTTTCTCTCGCTTTCTCACACTCTCCGTCTCTCTCTCCCTTTCTCACACTCTCCGTCTCCCTCTCTCCCTTTCTCACACACTCTCTCTCTCTCTCCCTTTCCACACTCTCCGTCTCTCTCTCCCTTTTCCACACTCTCTGTCTCTCTCTCTCCCTTTCTCACACTCTCCATCTCTCCCTTTCTCACACTCTCCGTCTCTCTCTCCCTTTCTCACACTCTCCGTCTCTCTCTCCCTGTTTCACACTCTCCGTCTCTCACTTTGACACTCTCTCCGTCTCTCTCCCTTTCTCACACTCTCCATCTCTCCCTTTCTCAGACTCTCCATCTCTCCCTTTTTCACACTCTCCGTCTCTCTCTCTCCCTTTCTGACACTCTCCGTCTCTCTCTCTCTCCATTTCTCACACTCTCCGTCTCTCTCGCTTTCTCACACGTCTCTGTCTCTCTCTCTCACTTTCTCACACTCTAAGTCTCTCTCCCTTTCTCACACTCTCCGTCTCTCTCTCTCTCCCTTTCTCACACTCTCCGTCTCTCTCGCTTTCCCACACTCTCCATCTCCGTCTCTCCCTTTCTGACACTCTCCGTCTCTCTCCCTTTCTCACACTCCATCTCTCTCTATCCCTTTCTCATACTCTCCGTCTCTCTCTCTCCCTTTCTCACACTCTCCGTCCCTCTCTCTCGCTTTCTCACTCTCTCCATCTCTCTCTCTCCCTTTCTCACACTCTCCGTCTCTCTCACTCGCTTTCTTACACTCTCCGTCTCTCTCTTTCCCTTTCTCACACTCTCCGTCTCTCATTCCCTTACTCACACTCTCCGTTTCTCTCTCTTCCTTTCTCACAATCTCCGTCACTCCCTTTCTCACACTCTCCGTCTCTCTCTCTCTCTCTCTCGTTTCTCACACTCTCCGTCTCTCTCTCCATTTCTCACACTCTCCGTCTCTCTCCCTTTCTCACACTCTCCGTCTCTCTCGCTTTCTCACACTCTCCGTCTCTCTCTCTCCCTTTCTCACACTCTCCGTCTCTCTCTCTCGCTTTCTCACACTCTCCGTCTCTCTCTCTCCCTTTCTCACACTCTCCGTCTCTCTCTCTCGCTTTCTCACACTCTCCGTCTCTCTGTCCCTTTCTCACACTCTCCGTCTCTCTCCCTTTCTCACACTCTCCGTCTCTCTCGCTTTCTCACACTCTCTGTCTCTCTCTCTCCCTTTCTCACGCACTCTGTCTCTCTCTCTCTCCCTTTCTCACACACTCTCTCTCTCACTCCCTTTCCCACACTCTCCGCCTCTCTCTCCCTTTACCACACTCTCTGTCTCTCTCCCTCCCTTTCTCACACACTCCGTCACTCCCTTTCTCACACTCTCCGTCTCTCTCTCGCTTTCTCACACTCTCCGCCCCTATCCCTTTCTCACACTCTCAGTCTCTCTCCCTTTCTCTCACTCTCCGTCTCTCTCTCCCTTTCCCACACTCTCCGTTTCTCTCTCTCCCTTTCTCACACTCTCCGTCTCTCTCTCCCTTTCTCACACTCTCTCTCTCTCTCTCCCTTTCCACACTCTCCGCCTCTCTCTCCCTTTACCACACTCTCTGTCTCTCTCTCTCCCTTTCTCACACTCTCCGTCTCTCTCGATTTCTCACACTCTCCGTGTCTCCCTTTCTCACTCTCTCCGTCTCTCTCCCTTTCTCACACTCTCCGTCTCTCTCTCCCTTTCCCACACTCTCCGTTTCTCTCTCTCTTCCTTTCTCAGACTCTCCGTCTCTCCCTTTCTCACACTCTCCGTCTCTCTCCATTTCTCACACTCTCTGTCTCTCTCCCTTTCTCACACTCTCCGTCTCTCTCTCGCATTCTCACACTCTCCGTCCATCTCCCTTTCTCACACTTTCCGTCTCTCTCTCTCTCTCTCGCTTTCTCACACTCCCCGTCTCTCTCTCTCGCTTTCTCACACTCTCCGTCTCTCTCTCCCTTACTCACACTCTCCGTCTCTCTCTCTCCCTTTCTCACACTCTCCGTCTCTCTCTCTCCCTTTCTCACACTCCCCGGCTCTCTCTCTCCCTTCCTCACACTCTCCGTCTCTCTCTCCCTTTCTCACACTCTCCGTCTCTCTCCCGCCCTTTCACACACTCTTCGTCTCTCTCTCTCCCTTTCTCACACTCTCTGTCTCTCTCTCCCTTTCTCACACTCTCCGTCTCTCTCTCCCTTTCTCACACTCTGTCTCTCTCTCTCCCTTTCTCACTCTCCGTCTCTCTCTCCCTTTCTCACACACTCCGTCTCTCCCTTTCTCACACTCTTCGTCTCTCCCTTTCTCACACTCTCCGTCTCTCTCTCGCTTTCTCACACTTTCCGTCTCTCTCGCTTTCTCACACTCTCCGTCTCTCTCACTCACTTTCTCACACTCTCCGTCTCTCTCTCCCTTTCTCACACTCTCCATCTCTCCCTTTCTCACACTCTCCGTCTCTCTCTCCCTTTCTCACACTCTCCGTCTCTCCCTTTGACACTCTCTCCGTCTCTCTCCCTTTCTCACACTCTCCATATCTCCCTTTCTCACACTCTCCATCTCTCCCTTTCTCACACTCTCCGATTCTCTCTCTCTCCCTTTCTCACACTCTCCGTCTCTCTCCCTTTCTCACACTCTTCGTCTCTCTCTCCCTTTCTCACACTCTCCGTCTCTCTCTCTTTCTCACACTCTCCATCTCTCTCTCTCCCTTTCTCACACACTCCGTCTCTCTCTCCCTTTCTCGCACTCTCCGTCTCTCTCTCCCTTTCTCACACTCTCCGTCTCTCTCCCTTTCTCACACTCTCTGTCTCTCTCTCTCCCTTTCTCACACTCTCCGTCTCTGTCTCCCTTTCTCACACTCTCCGTCTCACTCTCGCTTTCTCATACTCTCCGTCTCTCTCTCCCTTTCTCACACTCTCCCTCTCTCTCTCCCTATCTCACACTCTCCGTCTCTCTCTCGCTTTCTCACGCTCTCCGTCTCTCTCTCTCCCTTTCTCACACTCTCTGTCTCTCTCTCCCTTTCTCACACTCTCCGTCTCTCTCTCCCTTTCTCACACGCTCCGTCTCTCTCTTTCCCTTTCTCACACTCTCCGTCTCTCTCCCTTTCTCACACTCTCTGTCTCTCTCTCTCCCTTTCTCACACTCTGCGTCTCTCTCCCTTTCTCACACTCTCCGTCTCTCTCTCGCTTTCTCATACTCTCCGTCTCTCTCTCTCTTTCTCACACTCTCCATCTCTCTCTCCCATTCTCACACTCTCCGTCTCTCTCTCTCTCCCTTTCTCACACTCTCCGTCTCTCTCTCCCTTTCTCACACTCTCCGTCTCTCTCTCTCCCTTTCTCACACTCTGTCTCTCTGTCTCCCTTTCTCACACTCTTCATCTCTCTCTCCCACTCTCCGTCTCTCTCCCTTTCTTACACTCTCCGTCTCTCTCTCCCTTTCTCACACTCTCCGTCTCTCTCCCTTTCTCACACTCTCCGTCTCTCTCCCTTTCCCACACTCTCCGTCTCTCCCTTTCTCACACTCTCCGTCTCTCTCTCACACTCTCCGTCTCTTTCTCTCGCTTTCTCACACTCTCCGTCTCTCTCTCCCTTTCTCACACTCTCCGTCTCCCTCTCTCCCTTTCTCACACACTCTCTCTCTCTCTCTCCCTTTCCACACTCTCCGTCTCTCTCTCCCTTTTCCACACTCTCTGTCTCTCTCTCTCCCTTTCTCACACTCTCCGTCTCTCTCGCTTTCTCACACTCTCCGTCTCTCCCTTTCTCACTCTCTCCGTCTCTCTCCCTTTCTCACACTCTCCGTCTCTCTCTCCCTTTCCCACACTCTCCGTTTCTCTCTCTCTTCCTTTCTCACACTCTCCGTCTCTCCATTTCTCACACTCTCCGTCTCTCTCCATTTCTCACACTCTCCGTCTCTCTCTCCCTTTCTCACACTCTCCGTCTCTCTCTCGCTTTCTCACACTCTCCGTCCATCTCCCTTTATCACACTCTCCGTCTCTCTCTCTCTCTCTCGCTTTCTCACACTCTCCGTCTCTCTCTCTCGCTTTCTCACACTCTCCGTCTCTCTCTCCCTTTCTCACACTCTCCATCTCTCTCTCTCCCTTTCTCACACTCTCCGTCTCACTCTCTCCCTTTCTCACACTCTCCGGCTCTCTCTCTCCCTTCCCCACACTCTCCGTCTCTCTCTCCCTTTCTCACACTCTCCGTCTCTCTCCCCCCTTTCCCACACTCTCTGTCTCTCTCTCTCCCTTACTCACACTCTGTCTCTCTCCCTTTCTCACACTCTCTGTCTCTCTCTCCCTTTCTCACACTGTCCGTCTCTCTCTCCCTTTCTCACACTCTGTCTCTCTCTCTCCCTTTCTCACTCTCCGTCTCTCTCTCCCTTTCTCACACACTCCGTCTCTCCCTTTCTCACACTCTCCCTCTCTCTCTCCCTTTCTGACACTCTCCGTCTCTCTCTCTCTCCCTTTGTCTCACTCTCCGTCTCTCTCGCTTTCTCACACTCTGAATCTCTCTCTCTCCCTTTCTGGCACTCTCCGTCTCTCTCCCTTTCTCACACTCTCCATCTCTCTCTCTCCCTTTCTCACACTCTCCGTTTCTCTCTCCCTTTCTCACACTCTCCGTCTCTCTCTCTCGCTTTCTCACTCTCTCCATCTCTCTCTCTCCCTTTCTTACACTCTCCGTCTCTCTCACTCGCTTTCTTACACTCTCCGTCTCTCTCTTTCCCTTTCTCACACTCTCCGTCTCTCATTCCCTTACTCACGCTCTCCGTTTCTCTCTCTTCCTTTCTCACAATCTCCGTCACTCCCTTTCTCACACTCTCCGTCTCTCTCTCTCTCTCTCTCGCTTTCTCACACTCTCCGTCGCTCTCTCCATTTCTCACACTCTCCGTCTCTCTCCCTTTCTCACACTCTCCGTCTCTCTCGCTTTCTCACACTCTCCATCTCTCTCTCTCCCTTTCTCACACTCTCCGTCTCTCGCTCTCGCTTTCTCACACTCTCCGTCTCTCTGTCCCTTTCTCACACTCTCCGTCTCTCTCCCGCCCTTTCCCACACTCTCCATCTCTCTCTCTCCCTTTCTCACACTCTCTGTCTCTCTCTCCCTTTCTCAAACTCTCCGTTTCTCTCTCTCCCTTTCTCACACTCTCCGTCTCTCTCTCTCGCTTTATCACCTCTCCGTCTCTCTCTCCCTTTCTCACACTCTCCGTCTCTCTCCCGCCCTTTCCCACACTCTCCATCTCTCTCTCTACCTTTCTCACACTCTCTGTCTCTCTCACCCTTTCTCAAACTCTCCGTCTCTCTCTCCCTGTCTCACACACTCTGTCTCTCTCTCTCTCCCTTTCTCACACTCTCCGTCTCTCTCTCCCTTTCTCACACTCTCCGTTTCTCTCTCTCCCTTTCTCACACTCTCCGTCTCTCTCTCTCCCTTTCTCACACACTCTCTCTCTCTCTCCCTTTCCCACACTCTCCGTCGCTCTCCCGCTTTCTCACACTCTCCGTTCCTCTCCCTTTCTCACACTCTCAGTCCCTCTCCCTTTCTCACACTCTCAGTCTCTCTCCCTTTCCCACACTCTCCGTCGCTCTCTCGCTTTCTCACACTCTCCGTCCCTCTCCCTTTCTCACACTCTCAGTCTCTCTCCCTTTCTCACACTCTCCGTCTCTCTCTCCCTTTCTCACACTCACCGTCTCTCTCTCTCCCTTTCTCACACACTCTCTCTCTCTCTCCCTTTCCACACTCTCCGTCTCTCTCTCCCTTTACCACACTCTCTGTCTCTCTCTCTCCCTTTCTCACACTCTCTGTCTCTCTCTCCCTTTCTCACACTCTCCGTCTCTCTCGCTTTCTCACACTCTCCGTCTCTCCCTTTCTCACTCTCTCAGTCTCTCTCCCTTTCTCACACTCTCCGTCTCTCTCTCTCCCTTTCTCACACACTCCGTCTCTCTCTCTCCCTTTCTCACACTCTCTGTCTCTCTCTCCCTTTCTCACACTCTCTGTCTCTCTCTCCCTTTCCCACACTCTCCGTTTCTCTCTCTCTTCCTTTCTCACACTCTCCGTCTCTCCCTTTCTCACACTCTCCGTCTCTCTCCATTTCTCACACTCTCCGTCTCTCTCTCCCTTTCTCACACTCTCCGTCTCTCTCTCGCTTTCTCACACTCTCCGTCCATCTCCCTTTATCACACTCTCCGTCTCTCTCTCTCTCTCTCGCTTTCTCACACTCTCCGTCTCTCTCTCTCGCTTTCTCACACTCTCCGTCTCTCTCCCTTTCTCACACTCTCCGTCTCTCTCTCTCCCTTTCTCACACTCTCCGTCTCTCTCTCTCCCTTTCTCACACTCCCCGGCTCTCTCTCTCCCTTCCCCACACTCTCCGTCTCTCTCTCCCTTTCTCACACTCTCCGTCTCTCTCCCGCCCTTTCCCACACATTCCGCCTCTCTCTCCCTTTACCACACTCTCTGTCTCTCTCCCTCCCTTTCTCACACTCTCCGTCTCTCCCTTTCTCACACTCTCCGTCTCTCTCTCGCTTTCTCACACTCTCCGTCCCTCTCCCTTTCTCACTCTCTCAGTCTATCTCCCTTTCTCACACTCTCCGTCGCTCTCTCCCTTTCCCACACTCTCCGTTTCTCTCTCTCCCTTTCTCACACTCTCCGTCTCTCTCTCTCCCTTTCTCACACACTCTCTCTCTCTCTCCCTTTCCACACTCTCCATCTCTCTCTCCCTTTACCACACTCTCTGTCTCTCTCTCTCCCTTTCTCACACTCTCTGTCTCTCTCTCCGTTTCTCACACTCTCCGTCTCTCTCGCTTTCTCACACTCTCCGTCCCTCTCCCTTTCTCACACTCTCAGTCTCTCTCCCTTTCTCACACTCTCCGTCTCTCTCTCCCTTTCCCACACTCTCCGTTTCTCTCTCTCCCTTTCTCACACTCTCCGTCTCTCTCCCTTTCTCACACTCTCCATCTCTCTCTCTCCCTTTCTCACACTCTCCGTTTCTCTCTCTCCCTTTCTCACACTCTCCGTCTCTCTCTCTCGCTTTCTCACTCTCTCCATCTCTCTCTCTCCCTTTCTTACACTCTCCGTCTCTCTCACTCGCTTTCTTACACTCTCCATCTCTCTCTTTCCCTTTCTCACACTCTCCGTCTCTCATTCCCTTACTCACACTCTCCGTTTCTCTCTCTTCCTTTCTCACAATCTCCGTCACTCCCTTTCTCACACTCTCCGTCTCTCTCTCTCTCTCTCTCGCTTTCTCACACTCTCCGTCGCTCTCTCCATTTCTCACACTCTCCGTCTCTCTCCCTTTCTCACACTCTCCGCCTCTCTCGCTTTCTCACACTCTCCATCTCTCTCTCTCCCTTTCTCACACTCTCCGTCTCTCTCTCTCGCTTTCTCACACTCTCCGTCTCTCTGTCCCTTTCTCACACTCTCCGTCTCTCTCCCGCCCTTTCCCACACTCTCCATCTCTCTCTCTCCCTTTCTCACACTCTCTGTCTCTCTCTCCCTTTCTCAAACTCTCCGTCTCTCTCTCTCCCTTTCTCACACTCTCCGTTTCTCTCTCTCCCTTTCTCACACTCTCCGTCTCTCTCTCTCGCTTTCTCACTCTCTCCATCTCTCTCTCTCCCTTTCTTACACTCTCCGTCTCTCTCACTCGCTTTCTTACACTCTCCGTCTCTCTCTTTCCCTTTCTCACACTCTCCGTCTCTCATTCCCTTACTCACACTCTCCGTTTCTCTCTCTTCCTTTCTCACAATCTCCGTCACTCCCTTTCTCACACTCTCCGTCTCTCTCTCTCTCTCTCTCGCTTTCTCACACTCTCCGTCGCTCTCTCCATTTCTCACACTCTCCGTCTCTCTCCCTTTCTCACACTCTCCGCCTCTCTCGCTTTCTCACACTCTCCATCTCTCTCTCTCCCTTTCTCACACTCTCCGTCTCTCTCTCTCGCTTTCTCACACTCTCCGTCTCTCTGTCCCTTTCTCACACTCTCCGTCTCTCTCCCGCCCTTTCCCACACTCTCCATCTCTCTCTCTCCCTTTCTCACACTCTCTGTCTCTCTCTCCCTTTCTCAAACTCTCCGTCTCTCTCTCTCCCTTTCTCACACTCTCCGTTTCTCTCTCTCCCTTTCTCACACTCTCCGTCTCTCTCTCTCGCTTTCTCACTCTCTCCATCTCTCTCTCTCCCTTTCTTACACTCTCCGTCTCTCTCACTCGCTTTCTTACACTCTCCGTCTCTCTCTTTCCCTTTCTCACACTCTCCGTCTCTCATTCCCTTACTCACACTCTCCGTTTCTCTCTCTTCCTTTCTCACAATCTCCGTCACTCCCTTTCTCACACTCTCCGTCTCTCTCCCGCCCTTTCCCACACTCTCCATCTCTCTCTCTACCTTTCTCACACTCTCTCTCTCACCCTTTCTCAAACTCTCTGTCTCTCTCTCTCCCTTTCTCACACACTCTCTCTCTCTCTCCCTTTCCCACACACTCTGTCTCTCTCTCTCTCCCTTTCTCACACTCTCTGTCTCTCTCTCTCCCTTTCTCACACACTCTCTCTCTCTCTCCCTTTCCCACACTCTCCGTCGCTCTCTCGCTTTCTCACACTCTCCGTCCCTCTCCCTTTCTCACACTCTCCATTTCTCTCTCTCCCTTTCTCACTCTCTCCGTCTCTCTCTCTCCCTTTCTCACACACTCTCTCTCTCTCTCCCTTGCCACACTCTCCGTCTCACTCTCCCTTTACCACACTCTCTGTCTCTCTCTCTCCCTTTCTCACACTCTCTGTCTCTCTCTCCCTTTCTCACACTCTCCGTCTCTCTCGCTTTCTCACACTCTCCGTCTCTCCCTTTCTCACTCTCTCAGTCTCTCTCCCTTTCTCACACTCTCCGTCTCTCTCTCTCCCTTTCTCACACACTCCGTCTCTCTCTCTCCCTTTCTCACACTCTCTGTCTCTCTCTCCCTTTCTCACACTCTCCGTTTCTCTCTCTCTTCCTTTCTCACACTCTCCGTCTCTCCCTTTCTCACACTCTCCGTCTCTCTCCATTTCTCACACTCTCCGTCTCTCTCTCCCTTTCTCACACTCTCCGTCTCTCTCTCGCTTTCTCACACTCTCCGTCCATCTCCCTTTCTCACACTCTCCATCTCTCTCTCTCGCTTTCTCACACTCTCCGTCTCGCTTTCTCACACTCTCCGTCTCTCTCTCCCTTTCTCATACTCTCCGTTTCTCTCTCTCCCTTTCTCACACTCTCCGTCTCTCTCTCTCCCTTTCTCACACACTCTCTCTCTCTCTCCCTTTCCCACACTTTCCGTCGCTCTCTTGCTTTCTCACACTCTCCGTCCCTATCCCTTTCTCACACTCTCAGTCCCTCTCCCTTTCTCACACTCTCAGTCTCTCTCCCTTTCCCACACTCTCCGTCGCTCTCTCGCTTTCTCACACTCTCCGTCCCTCTCCCTTTCTCACACTCTCAGTCTCTCTCCCTTTCTCACACTCTCCGTCTCTCTCTCCCTTTCTCACACTCTCCGTCTCTCTCTCTCCCTTTCTCACACACTCTCTCTCTCTCTCCCTTTCCACACTCTCGGTCTCTCTCTCCCTTTACCACACTCTCTGTCTCTCTCTCTCCCTTTCTCACACTCTCTGTCTCTCTCTCCCTTTCTCACACTCTCCGTCTCTCTCGCTTTCTCACACTCTCCGTCTCTCCCTTTCTCACTCTCTCAGTCTCTCTTCCTTTCTCACACTCTCCGTCTCTCCCTTTCTCACACTCTCCGTCTCTCTCCATTTCTCACACTCTCCGTCTCTCTCTCCCTTTCTCACACTCTCCGTCTCTCTCTCGCTTTCTCACACTCTCCGTCCATCTCCCTTTCTCACACTCTCCATCTCTCTCTCTCTCTCTCGCTTTCTCACACTCTCCGTCTCTCTCTCTCGCTTTCTCACACTCTCCGTCTCTCTCTCCCTTTCTCACACTCTCCGTCTCTCTCTCTCCCTTTCTCACACTCTCCGTCTCTCTCTCTCCCTTTCTCACACTCCCCGGCTCTCTCTCTCCCTTCCCCACACTCTCCGTCTCTCTCTCCCTTTCTCACACTCTCCGTCTCTCTCCCGCACTTTCCCACACACTCCGCCTCTCTCTCCCTTTACCACACTCTCTGTCTCTCTCCCTCCCTTTCTCACACTCTCCGTCTCTCCCTTTCTCACACTCTCCGTCTCTCTATCGCTTTCTCACACTCTCCGTCCCTCTCCCTTTCTCACACTCTCAGTCTATCTCCCTTTCTCACACTCTCCGTCTCTCTCTCCCTTTCCCACACTCTCCGTTTCTCTCTCTCCCTTTCTCACACTCTCCGTCTCTCTCTCTCCCTTTCTCACACACTCTCTCTCTTTCTCCCTTTCCACACTCTCCGTCTCTCTCTCCCTTACCACACTCTCTGTCTCTCTCTCTCCCTTTCTCACACTCTCTGTCTCTCTCTCCGTTTCTCACACTCTCCGTCTCTCTCGCTTTCTCACACTCTCCGTCCCTCTCCCTTTCTCACACTCTCAGTCTCTCTCCCTTTCTCACACTCTCCGTCTCTCTCTCCCTTTCCCACACTCTCCGTTTCTCTCTCTCCCTTTCTCACACTCTCCGTCTCTCTCCCTTTCTCACACTCTCCATCTCTCTGACTCCCTTTCTCACACTCTCCGTCTCTCTCACTCGCTTTCTTACACTCTCCGTCTCTCTCTTTCCCTTTCTCAGACTCTCCGTCTCTCTTTCCCTTACTCACACTCTCCGTTTCTCTCTCTTCCTTTCTCACAATCTCCGTCACTCCCTTTCTCACACTCTCCGTCTCTCTCTCTCTCTCTCTCGCTTTCTCACACTCTCCGTCGCTCTCTCCATTTCTCACACTCTCCGTCTCTCTCCCTTTCTCACACTCTCCGCCTCTCTCGCTTTCTCACACTCTCCATCTCTCTCTCTCCCTTTCTCACACTCTCCGTCTCTCTCTCTCGCTTTCTCACACTCTCCGTCTCTCTGTCCCTTTCTCACACTCTCCGTCTCTCTCCCGCCCTTTCCCACACTCTCCATCTCTCTCTCTCCCTTTCTCACACTCTCTGTCTCTCTCTCCCTTTCTCAAATTCTCCGTCTCTCTCTCTCCCTTTCTCACACTCTCCGTTTCTCTCTCTCCCTTTCTCACACTCTCCGTCTCTCTCTCTCGCTTTCTCACTCTCTCCATCTCTCTCTCTCCCTTTCTTACACTCTCCGTCTCTCTCACTCGCTTTCTTACACTCTCCGTCTCTCTCTTTCCCTTTCTCACACTCTCCGTCTCTCATTCCCTTACTCACACTCTCCGTTTCTCTCTCTTCCTTTCTCACAATCTCCGTCACTCCCTTTCTCACACTCTCCGTCTCTCTCTCTCTCTCTCTCGCTTTCTCACACTCTCCGTCGCTCTCTCCATTTCTCACACTCGCCGTCTCTCTCCCTTTCTCACACTCTCCGCCTCTCTCGCTTTCTCACACTCTCCATCTCTCTCTCTCCCTTTCTCACATTCTCCGTCTCTCTCTCTCGCTTTCTCACACTCTCCGTCTCTCTGTCCCTTTCTCACACTCTCCGTCTCTCTCCCGCCCTTTCCCAGACTCTCCATCTCTCTCTCTCCCTTTCTCACACTCTCTGTCTCTCTCTCCCTTTCTCAAACTCTCCGTCTCTCTCTCTCCCTTTCTCACACTCTCCGTCTCTCTCTCTCGCTTTATCACCTCTCCGTCTCTCTCTCCCTTTCTCACACTCTCCGTCTCTCTCCCGCCCTTTTCCACACTCTCCATCTCTCTCTCTACCTTTCTCACACTCTCTGTCTCTCTCACCCTTTCTCAAACTCTCCGTCTCTCTCTCCCTGTCTCACACACTCTGTCTCTCTCTCTCTCCCTTTCTCACACTCTCCGTCTCTCTCTCCCTTTCCCACACTCTCCGTTTCTCTCTCTCCCTTTCTCACACTCTCTGTCTCTCTCTCTCCCTTTCTCACACACTCTCTCTCTCTCTCCCTTTCCCACACTCTCCGTCGCTCTCTCGCTTTCTCACACTCTCCGTCCCTCTCCCTTTCTCACACTCTCAGTCTCTCTCCCTTTCTCACACTCTCCGTCTCTCTCTCCCTTTCCCACACTCTCCGTTTCTCTCTCTCCCTTTCTCACTCTCTCCGTCTCTCTCTCTCCCTTTCTCACACACTCTCTCTCTCTCTCCCTTTCCACACTCTCCGTCTCTCTCTCCCTTTACCACACTCTCTGTCTCTCTCTCTCCCTTTCTCACACTCTCTGTCTCTCTCTCCCTTTCTCACACTCTCCGTCTCTCTCGCTTTCTCACACTCTCCGTCTCTCCCTTTCTCACTCTCTCAGTCTCTCTCCCTTTCTCACACTCTCCGTCTCTCTCTCTCCCTTTCTCACACACTCCGTCTCTCTCTCTCCCTTTCTCACACTCTCTGTCTCTCTCTCCCTTTCTCACACTCTCCGTCTCTCTCTCCCTTTCCCACACTCTCCGTTTCTCTCTCTCTTCCTTTCTCACACTCTCCATCTCTCCCTTTCTCACACTCTCCGTCTCTCTCCATTTCTCACACTCTCCGTCTCTCTCTCCCTTTCTCACACTCTCGGTCTCTCTCTCGCTTTCTCACACTCTCCGTCCATCTCCCTTTCTCACACTCTCCATCTCTCTCTCTCTCTCTCGCTTTCTCACACTCTCCGTCTCGCTTTCTCACACTCTCCGTCTCTCTCTCCCTTTCTCACACTCTCCGTCTCTCTCTCTCGCTTTCTCACTCTCTCCATCTCTCTCTCTCCCTTTCTTACACTCTCCGTCTCTCTCACTCGCTTTCTTACACTCTCCGTCTCTCTCTTTCCCTTTCTCACACTCTCCGTCTCTCATTCCCTTACTCACACTCTCCGTTTCTCTCTCTTCCTTTCTCACAATCTCCGTCACTCCCTTTCTCACACTCTCCGTCTCTCTCTCTCTCTCTCTCGCTTTCTCACACTCTCCGTCGCTCTCTCCATTTCTCACACTCTCCGTCTCTCTCCCTTTCTCACACTCTCCGCCTCTCTCGCTTTCTCACACTCTCCATCTCTCTCTCTCCCTTTCTCACACTCTCCGTCTCTCTCTCTCGCTTTCTCACACTCTCCGTCTCTCTGTCCCTTTCTCACACTCTCCGTCTCTCTCCCGCCCTTTCCCACACTCTCCATCTCTCTCTCTCCCTTTCTCACACTCTCTGTCTCTCTCTCCCTTTCTCAAACTCTCCGTCTCTCTCTCTCCCTTTCTCATACTCTCCGTTTCTCTCTCTCCCTTTCTCACACTCTCCGTCTCTCTCTCTCGCTTTCTCACTCTCTCCATCTCTCTCTCTCCCTTTCTTACACTCTCCGTCTCTCTCACTCGCTTTCTTACACTCTCCGTCTCTCTCTTTCCCTTTCTCACACTCTCCGTCTCTCATTCCCTTACTCACACTCTCTGTTTCTCTCTCTTCCTTTCTCACAATCTCCGTCACTCCCTTTCTCACACTCTCCGTCTCCCTCTCTCTCTCTCTCGCTTTCTCACACTCTCCGTCGCTCTCTCCATTTCTCACACTCGCCGTCTCTCTCCCTTTCTCACACTCTCCGCCTCTCTCGCTTTCTCACACTCTCCATCTCTCTCTCTCCCTTTCTCACACTCTCCGTCTCTCTCTCTCGCTTTCTCACACTCTCCGTCTCTCTGTCCCTTTCTCACACTCTCCGTCTCTCTCGCGCCCTTTCCCACACTCTCCATCTCTCTCTCTCCCTTTCCCACACTCTCTGTCTCTCTCTCCCTTTCTCAAACTCTCCGTCTCTCTCTCTCCCTTTCTCACACTCTCCGTCTCTCTCTCTCTCGCTTTATCACCTCTCCGTCTCTCTCTCCCTTTCTCACACTCTCCGTCTCTCTCCCGCCCTTTCCCACACTCTCCATCACTCTCTCTACCTTTCTCACACTCTCTGTCTCTCTCACCCTTTCTCAAACTCTCCGTCTCTCTCTCCTTGTCTCACACACTCTGTCTCTCTCTCTCTCCCTTTCTCACACTCTCCGTCTCTCTCTCCCTTTCCCACACTCTCCGTTTCTCTCTCTCCCTTTCTCACACTCTCTGTCTCTCTCTCTCCCTTTCTCACACACTCTCTCTCTCTCTCCCTTTCCCACACTCTCCGTCGCTCTCTCGCTTTCTCACACTCTCCGTCCCTCTCCCTTTCTCACACTCTCAGTCTCTCTCCCTTTCTCACACTCTCCGTCTCTCTCTCCCTTTCCCACACTCTCCGTTTCTCTCTCTCCCTTTCTCACTCTCTCCGTCTCTCTCTCTCCCTTTCTCACACACTCTCTCTCTCTCTCCCTTTCCACACTCTCCGTCTCTCTCTCCCTTTACCACACTCTCTGTCTCTCTCTCTCCCTTTCTCACACTCTCTGTCTCTCTCTCCCTTTCTCACACTCTCCGTCTCTCTCGCTTTCTCACACTCTCCGTCTCTCCCTTTCTCACTCTCTCAGTCTCTCTCCCTTTCTCACACTCTCCGTCTCTCTCTCTCCCTTTCTCACACACTCCGTCTCTCTCTCTCCCTTTCTCACACTCTCTGTCTCTCTCTCCCTTTCTCACACTCTCCGTCTCTCTCTCCCTTTCCCACACTCTCCGTTTCTCTCTCTCTTCCTTTCTCACACTCTCCGTCTCTCCCTTTCTCACACTCTCCGTCTCTCTCCATTTCTCACACTCTCCGTCTCCCTCTCCCTTTCTCACACTCTCCGTCTCTCTCTCGCTTTCTCACACTCTCCGTCCATCTCCCTTTCTCACACTCTCCATCTCTCTCTCTCTCTCTCGCTTTCTCACACTCTCCGTCTCGCTTTCTCACACTCTCCGTCTCTCTCTCCCTTTCTCACACTCTCCGTCTCTCTCCCGCCCTTTCCCACACTCTCCATCTCTCTCTCTACCTTTCTCACACTCTCTGTCTCTCTCACCCTTTCTCAAACTCTCCGTCTCTCTCTCCCTGTCTCACACACTCTGTCTCTCTCTCTCTCCCTTTCTCACACTCTCCGTCTCTCTCTCCCTTTCCCACACTCTCCGTTTCTCTCTCTCCCTTTCTCACACTCTCTGTCTCTCTCTCTCCCTTTCTCACACACTCTCTCTCTCTCTCCCTTTCCCACACTCTCCGTCGCTCTCTCGCTTTCTCACACTCTCCGTCCCTCTCCCTTTCTCACACTCTCAGTCTCTCTCCCTTTCTCACACTCTCCGTCTCTCTCTCCCTTTCCCACACTCTCCGTTTCTCTCTCTCCCTTTCTCACTCTCTCCGTCTCTCTCTCTCCCTTTCTCACACACTCTCTCTCTCTCTCCCTTTCCACACTCTCCGTCTCTCTCTCCCTTTACCACACTCTCTGTCTCTCTCTCTCCCTTTCTCACACTCTCTGTCTCTCTCTCCCTTTCTCACACTCTCCGTCTCTCTCGCTTTCTCACACTCTCCGTCTCTCCCTTTCTCACTCTCTCAGTCTCTCTCCCTTTCTCACACTCTCCGTCTCTCTCTCTCCCTTTCTCACACACTCCGTCTCTCTCTCTCCCTTTCTCACACTCTCTGTCTCTCTCTCCCTTTCTCACACTCTCCGTCTCTCTCTCCCTTTCCCACACTCTCCGTTTCTCTCTCTCTTCCTTTCTCACACTCTCCATCTCTCCCTTTCTCACACTCTCCGTCTCTCTCCATTTCTCACACTCTCCGTCTCTCTCTCCCTTTCTCACACTCTCGGTCTCTCTCTCGCTTTCTCACACTCTCCGTCCATCTCCCTTTCTCACACTCTCCATCTCTCTCTCTCTCTCTCGCTTTCTCACACTCTCCGTCTCGCTTTCTCACACTCTCCGTCTCTCTCTCCCTTTCTCACACTCTCCGTCTCTCTCTCTCGCTTTCTCACTCTCTCCATCTCTCTCTCTCCCTTTCTTACACTCTCCGTCTCTCTCACTCGCTTTCTTACACTCTCCGTCTCTCTCTTTCCCTTTCTCACACTCTCCGTCTCTCATTCCCTTACTCACACTCTCCGTTTCTCTCTCTTCCTTTCTCACAATCTCCGTCACTCCCTTTCTCACACTCTCCGTCTCTCTCTCTCTCTCTCTCGCTTTCTCACACTCTCCGTCGCTCTCTCCATTTCTCACACTCTCCGTCTCTCTCCCTTTCTCACACTCTCCGCCTCTCTCGCTTTCTCACACTCTCCATCTCTCTCTCTCCCTTTCTCACACTCTCCGTCTCTCTCTCTCGCTTTCTCACACTCTCCGTCACTCTGTCCCTTTCTCACACTCTCCGTCTCTCTCCCGCCCTTTCCCACACTCTCCATCTCTCTCTCTCCCTTTCTCACACTCTCTGTCTCTCTCTCCCTTTCTCAAACTCTCCGTCTCTCTCTCTCCCTTTCTCATACTCTCCGTTTCTCTCTCTCCCTTTCTCACACTCTCCGTCTCTCTCTCTCGCTTTCTCACTCTCTCCATCTCTCTCTCTCCCTTTCTTACACTCTCCGTCTCTCTCACTCGCTTTCTTACACTCTCCGTCTCTCTCTTTCCCTTTCTCACACTCTCCGTCTCTCATTCCCTTACTCACACTCTCTGTTTCTCTCTCTTCCTTTCTCACAATCTCCGTCACTCCCTTTCTCACACTCTCCGTCTCCCTCTCTCTCTCTCTCGCTTTCTCACACTCTCCGTCGCTCTCTCCATTTCTCACACTCGCCGTCTCTCTCCCTTTCTCACACTCTCCGCCTCTCTCGCTTTCTCACACTCTCCATCTCTCTCTCTCCCTTTCTCACACTCTCCGTCTCTCTCTCTCGCTTTCTCACACTCTCCGTCTCTCTGTCCCTTTCTCACACTCTCCGTCTCTCTCGCGCCCTTTCCCACACTCTCCATCTCTCTCTCTCCCTTTCTCACACTCTCTGTCTCTCTCTCCCTTTCTCAAACTCTCCGTCTCTCTCTCTCCCTTTCTCACACTCTCCGTCTCTCTCTCTCGCTTTATCACCTCTCCGTCTCTCTCTCCCTTTCTCACACTCTCCGTCTCTCTCCCGCCCTTTCCCACACTCTCCATCTCTCTCTCTACCTTTCTCACACTCTCTGTCTCTCTCACCCTTTCTCAAACTCTCCGTCTCTCTCTCCTTGTCTCACACACTCTGTCTCTCTCTCTCTCCCTTTCTCACACTCTCCGTCTCTCTCTCCCTTTCCCACACTCTCCGTTTCTCTCTCTCCCTTTCTCACACTCTCTGTCTCTCTCTCTCCCTTTCTCACACACTCTCTCTCTCTCTCCCTTTCCCACACTCTCCGTCGCTCTCTCGCTTTCTCACACTCTCCGTCCCTCTCCCTTTCTCACACTCTCAGTCTCTCTCCCTTTCTCACACTCTCCGTCTCTCTCTCCCTTTCCCACACTCTCCGTTTCTCTCTCTCCCTTTCTCACTCTCTCCGTCTCTCTCTCTCCCTTTCTCACACACTCTCTCTCTCTCTCCCTTTCCACACTCTCCGTCTCTCTCTCCCTTTACCACACTCTCTGTCTCTCTCTCTCCCTTTCTCACACTCTCTGTCTCTCTCTCCCTTTCTCACACTCTCCGTCTCTCTCGCTTTCTCACACTCTCCGTCTCTCCCTTTCTCACTCTCTCAGTCTCTCTCCCTTTCTCACACTCTCCGTCTCTCTCTCTCCCTTTCTCACACACTCCGTCTCTCTCTCTCCCTTTCTCACACTCTCTGTCTCTCTCTCCCTTTCTCACACTCTCCGTCTCTCTCTCCCTTTCCCACACTCTCCGTTTCTCTCTCTCTTCCTTTCTCACACTCTCCGTCTCTCCCTTTCTCACACTCTCCGTCTCTCTCCATTTCTCACACTCTCCGTCTCTCTCTCCCTTTCTCACACTCTCCGTCTCTCTCTCGCTTTCTCACACTCTCCGTCCATCTCCCTTTCTCACACTCTCCATCTCTCTCTCTCTCTCTCGCTTTCTCACACTCTCCGTCTCGCTTTCTCACACTCTCCGTCTCTCTCTCCCTTTCTCACACTCTCCGTTTCTCTCTCTCCCTTTCTCACACTCTCCGTCTCTCTCGCTCCCTTTCTCACACACTCTCTCTCTCTCTCCCTTTCCACACTCTCCGTCTCTCTCTCCCTTTACCACACTCTCTGTCTCTCTCTCTCCCTTTCTCACACTCTCTGTCTCTCTCTCCCTTTCTCACACTCTCCGTCTCTCTCGCTTTCTCACACTCTCCGTCTCTCCCTTTCTCACTCTCTCAGTCTCTCTCCCTTTCTCACACTCTCCGTCTCTCTCTCTCCCTTTCTCACACACTCCGTCTCTCTCTCTCCCTTTCTCACACTCTCTGTCTCTCTCTCCCTTTCTCACACTCTCCGTCTCTCTCTCCCTTTCCCACACTCTCCGTTTCTCTCTCTCTTCCTTTCTCACACTCTCCGTCTCTCCCTTTCTCACACTCTCCGTCTCTCTCCATTTCTCACACTCTCCGTCTCTCTCTCCCTTTCTCACACTCTCCGTCTCTCTCTCGCTTTCTCACACTCTCCGTCCATCTCCCTTTCTCACACTCTCCATCTCTCTCTCTTGCTTTCTCACACTCTCCGTCTCTCTCTCGCGCTTTCTCACACTCCCCGTCTCTCTCTCTCCCTTTCTCACACTCTCCGTCTCTCTCTCTCCCTTTCTCACACTCTCCGTCTCTCTCTCTCCATTTTTCACACTCCCCGGCTCTCTCGCTCCCTTCCCCACACTCTCCGTCTCTCTCTCCCTTTCTCACACTCTCCGTCTCTCTCCCGCCCTTTCCCACACTCTCCGCCTCTCTCTCTCCCTTTCTCACACTCTCTGTCTCTCTCTCCCTTTCTCACACTCTCCGTCTCTCTCTCCCTTCCTCACACCCTCTCTCTCTCTCTCCCTTTCCCACTCTCCGTCTCTCTCTCACTTTCTCACACACTCCGTCTCTCCCTTTCTCACACTCTCCGTCTCTCCCTTTCGCACACTCTCCGTCTCTCTCTCGCTTTCTCACACTTTCCGTCTCTCTCGCTTTCTCACACTCTCCGTCTCTCTCTCTCACTTTCTCACACTCTCCGTCTCTCTCTCCCTTTCTCACACTCTCCGTCTCCCTCTCCCTTTCTCACACTCTCCGTCTCTCCCTTTGACACTCTCTCCGTCTCTCTCCCTTTCTCACACTCTCCATCTCTTCCTTTCTCACACTCTCCGTCTCTCTCTCCCTTCTCACACTCTCCGGTTCTCTCTCCCTTTCTCACACTCTCCGTCTCTCCCTTTGACACTCTCTCCGTCTCTCTCCCTTTCTCACACTCTCCATCTCTCCCTTTCTCACACTCTCCATCTCTCCCTTTCTCACACTCTCCGTCTCTCTCTCTCCCTTTCTGACACTCTCCGTCTCTCTCTCTCTCCCTTTCTCACACTCTCCGTCTCTCTCGCTTTCTCACACTCTCCGTCTCTCTCTCTCACTTTCTGACACTCTCCGTCTCTCTCCCTTTCTCACACTCTTCGTCTCTCTCTCTCTCCCTTTCTCACACTCTCCATCTCTCTCGCTTTCTCACACTCTCCATCTCTCTCTCTCCCTTTCTGACACTCTCCGTCTCACTCCCTTTCTCACACTCTCCATCTCTCTCTCTCCCTTTCTCACACTCTCCGTCTCTCTCTCTCCCTTTCTCACTCTCTCCGTCTCTCTCTCTCCCTTTCTCACACACTCTCTCTCTCTCTCCCTTTCCACACTCTCCGTCTCTCTCTCCCTTTACCACACTCTCTGTCTCTCTCTCTCCCTTTCTCACACTCTCTGTCTCTCTCTCCCTTTCTCACACTCTCCGTCTCTCTCGCTTTCTCACACTCTCCGTCTCTCCCTTTCTCACTCTCTCAGTCTCTCTCCCTTTCTCACACTCTCCGTCTCTCTCTCTCCCTTTCTCACACACTCCGTCTCTCTCTCTCCCTTTCTCACACTCTCTGTCTCTCTCTCCCTTTCTCACACTCTCCGTCTCTCTCTCCCTTTCCCACACTCTCCGTTTCTCTCTCTCTTCCTTTCTCACACTCTCCGTCTCTCCCTTTCTCACACTCTCCGTCTCTCTCCATTTCTCACACTCTCCGTCTCTCTCTCCCTTTCTCACACTCTCCGTCTCTCTCTCGCTTTCTCACACTCTCCGTCCATCACCCTTTCTCACACTCTCCATCTCTCTCTCTCTCTCTCGCTTTCTCACACTCTCCGTCTCGCTTTCTCACACTCTCCGTCTCTCTCTCCCTTTCTCACACTCTCCGTTTCTCTCTCTCCCTTTCTCACACTCTCCGTCTCTCTCGCTCCCTTTCTCACACACTCTCTCTCTCTCTCCCTTTCCACACTCTCCGTCTCTCTCTCCCTTTACCACACTCTCTGTCTCTCTCTCTCCCTTTCTCACACTCTCTGTCTCTCTCTCCCTTTCTCACACTCTCCGTCTCTCTCGCTTTCTCACACTCTCCGTCTCTCCCTTTCTCACTCTCTCAGTCTCTCTCCATTTCTCACACTCTCCGTCTCTCTCTCTCCCTTTCTCACACACTCCGTCTCTCTCTCTCCCTTTCTCACACTCTCTGTCTCTCTCTCCCTTTCTCACACTCTCCGTCTCTCTCTCCCTTTCCCACACTCTCCGTTTCTCTCTCTCTTCCTTTCTCACACTCTCCGTCTCTCCCTTTCTCACACTCTCCGTCTCTCTCCATTTCTCACACTCTCCGTCTCTCTCTCCCTTTCTCACACTCTCCGTCGCTCTCTCGCTTTCTCACACTCTCCGTCCATCTCCCTTTCTCACACTCTCCATCTCTCTCTCTTGCTTTCTCACACTCTCCGTCTCTCTCTCTCGCTTTCTCACACTCCCCGTCTCTCTCTCTCCCTTTCTCACACTCTCCGTCTCTCTCTCTCCCTTTCTCACACTCTCCGTCTCTCTCTCTCCATTTTTCACACTCCCCGGCTCTCTCGCTCCCTTCCCCACACTCTCCGTCTCTCTCTCCCTTTCTCACACTCTCCGTCTCTCTCCCGCCCTTTCCCACACTCTCCGCCTCTCTCTCTCCCTTTCTCACACTCTCTGTCTGTCTCTCCCTTTCTCACACTCTCCGTCTCTCTCTCCCTTCCTCACACCCTCTCTCTCTCTCTCCCTTTCCCACTCTCCGTCTCTCTCTCACTTTCTCACACACTCCGTCTCTCCCTTTCTCACACTCTCCGTCTCTCCCTTTCGCACACTCTCCGTCTCTCTCTCTCCCTTTCTCACACACTCCGTCTCTCTCTCTCCCTTTCTCACACTCTCTGTCTCTCTCTCCCTTTCTCACACTCTCCGTCTCTCTCTCCCTTTCCCACACTCTCCGTTTCTCTCTCTCTTCCTTTCTCACACTCTCCGTCTCTCCCTTTCTCACACTCTCCGTCTCTCTCCATTTCTCACACTCTCCGTCTCTCTCTCCCTTTCTCACACTCTCCGTCTCTCTCTCGCTTTCTCACACTCTCCGTCCATCTCCCTTTCTCACACTCTCCATCTCTCTCTCTTGCTTTCTCACACTCTCCGTCTCTCTCTCTCGCTTTCTCACACTCCCCGTCTCTCTCTCTCCCTTTCTCACACTCTCCGTCTCTCTCTCTCCCTTTCTCACACTCTCCGTCTCTCTCTCTCCATTTTTCACACTCCCCGGCTCTCTCGCTCCCTTCCCCACACTCTCCGTCTCTCTCTCCCTTTCTCACACTCTCCGTCTCTCTCCCGCCCTTTCCCACACTCTCCGCCTCTCTCTCTCCCTTTCTCACACTCTCTATCTCTCTCTCCCTTTCTCACACTCTCCGTCTCTCTCTCCCTTCCTCACACCCTCTCTCTCTCTCTCCCTTTCCCACTCTCCGTCTCTCTCTCACTTTCTCACACACTCCGTCTCTCCCTTTCTCACACTCTCCGTCTCTCCCTTTCGCACACTCTCCGTCTCTCTCTCGCTTTCTCACACTTTCCGTCTCTCTCGCTTTCTCACACTCTCCGTCTCTCTCTCTCACTTTCTCACACTCTCCGTCTCTCTCTCCCTTTCTCACACTCTCCGTCTCCCTCTCCCTTTCTCACACTCTCCGTCTCTCCCTTTGACACTCTCTCCGTCTCTCTCCCTTTCTCACACTCTCCATCTCTTCCTTTCTCACACTCTCCGTCTCTCTCTCCCTTCTCACACTCTCCGGTTCTCTTTCCCTTTCTCACACTCTCCGTCTCTCCCTTTGACACTCTCTCCGTCTCTCTCCCTTTCTCACACTCTCCATCTCTCCCTTTCTCACACTCTCCATCTCTCCCTTTCTCACACTCTCCGTCTCTCTCTCTCCCTTTCTGACACTCTCCGTCTCTCTCTCTCTCCCTTTCTCACACTCTCCGTCTCTCTCGCTTTCTCACACTCTCCGTCTCTCTCTCTCACTTTCTGACACTCTCCGTCTCTCTCCCTTTCTCACACTCTTCGTCTCTCTCTCTCTCCCTTTCTCACACTCTCCATCTCTCTCGCTTTCTGACACTCTCCATCTCTCTCTCTCCCTTTCTGACACTCTCCGTCTCTCTCCCTTTCTCACACTCTCCATCTCTCTCTCTCCCTTTCTCACACTCTCCGTCTCTCTCTCTCCCTTTCTCACACTCTCCGTCTCTCTCTCTCGCTTTCTCACTCTCTCCATCATCTCTCTCCCTTTCTCACACTCTCCGTCTCTCTCACTCGCTTTCTTACACTCTCCGTCTCTCTCTTTCTCTTTCTCACACTCTCCGTCTCTCATTCCCATACTCACACTCTCTGTCTCTCTCTCCCTTTCTCACATTCTCCGCCTCTCTCTCTCCCTTTCTCACACTCTCCATCTCTCTCTTTCCCTTTCTCACACTTTACGACTCTCCCTTTTTCACACTCTCCGTCTCTCTCTCCCTTTGCCACACTTTCCGTTTCTCTCTCTCCCTTTCGCACACTCTCCGTCTCTCTCTCTCCCTTTCTCACACACTCTCTCTCTCTCTCCCTTTCCCACACTCTCCGTCTCTCTCTCCCTTTACCACACTCTCTGTCTCTCTCTCTCCCTTTCTCACGCACTCTGTCTCTCTCTCTCTCCCTTTCTCACACACTCTCTCTCTCACTCCCTTTCCCACACTCTCCGCCTCTCTCTCCCTTTACCACACTCTCTGTCTCTCTCCCTCCCTTTCTCACACTCTCCGTCTCTCCCTTTCTCACACTCTCCGTCTCTCTCTCGCTTTCTCACACTCTCCGTCCCTCTCCCTTTCTCACACTCTCAGTCTCTCTCCCTTTCTCACACTCTCCGTCTCTCTCTCCCTTTCCCACACTCTCCGTTTCTCTCTCTCCCTTTCGCACACTCTCCGTCTCTCTCTCTCCCTTTCTCACACACTCTCTCTCTCTCTCCCTTTCCACATTCTCCGTCTCTCTCTCCCTTTACCACAATCTCTGTCTCGCTCTCTCCCTTTCTCACACTCTCCGTCTCTCTCGCTTTCTCACACTCTCCGTCTCTCCCTTTCTCACTCTCTCAGTCTCTCTCCCTTTCTCACACTCTCCGTCTCTCTCTCCCTTTCCCACACTCTCCGTTTCTCTCTCTCTTCCTTTCTCACACTCTCCGTCTCTCCCTTTCTCACACTCTCCGTCTCTCTCCATTTCTCACACTCTCCGTCTCTCTCTCCCTTTCTCACACTCTCCGTCTCTCTCTCGCTTTCTCACACTCTCCGTCCATCTCCCTTTCTCACACTCTCCGTCTCTCTCTCTCTCTCTCGCTTTCTCACACTCTCCGTCTTTCTCTCTCGCTTTCTCACACTCTCCGTCTCTCTGTCCCTTTCTCACACTCTCCGTCTCTCTCTCTCCCTTTCTCACACTCTCCGTCTCTCTCTCTCCCTTTCTCACACTCCCCGGCTCTCTCTCTCCCTTCCCCACACTCTCCGTCTCTCTCTCCCTTTCTCACACTCTCCGTCTCTCTCTCTCCCTTTCTCACACTCTCCGTCTCTCTCTCTCCCTTTCTCACACTCCCCGGCTCTCTCTCTCCCTTCCCCACACTCTCCGTCTCTCTCTCCCTTCACCACACTCTCCGTCTCTCTCTCCCTTCCTCACACTCTCCGTCTCTCTCTCCCTTTCTCACACTCTCCGTCTCTCTCTCCCTTTCTCACACTCTCTGTCTCTCTCTCACTTTTTCACACTCTCAGTCTCTCTTACCCTTTCTCACACTCTCCATCTCTCTCTCTCCCTTTCTCACACTCGCCGTCTCTCTCCCTTTCTTAATCTCTCCGTCTCTCTCTCCCTTTCTCACACTCTCCGTCTCTCTCACTTTCTCACACACTCTGTCTTTCTCTCTCCCTTTCTCACACTCTCCGTCTCTCTCTCTCCCTTTCTCACACTCTCCGTCTCTCTCTCTCCCTTTCTCACACTCTCCGTCTCTCTCTCTCCCTTTCTCACACTCTTCGTCTCTCTCTCTCCCTTTCTCACTCTCCGTCTCTCCCTTTCTCACACTCTCCGTCTCTCTCTCTCCCTTTCTCACACTCTCTGTCTCTCTCTCTCCCTTTCTCACACTCTCCGTCTCTCTCTCTCCCTTTCTCACACTCTCCGTCTCTCTCCCTTTCTCACACTCTCCGTCTCTCACTCTCCCTTTCTCACACTCCCCGTTTCTCTCTCCCTTTCTCACACTCTCTGTCTCTCTCTCCCTTTCTCACACTCTCCGTCTCTCTCGCTTTCTCACATTCTCCGTATCTCTCCCTTTCTCACACTCTCCGTCTCTCTCTCCCTTTCTCACACTCTCCGTCTCTCTCTCTCCCTTTCTCACACTCTCCGTATCACTCTCCCTTTCTCACACTCTCTGTCTCTCTCCCTATCTCACACTCTCCGTCTCTCTCTCTCCCTTTCTCACACTCTCCGTCTCTCTCTCCCTTTCTCACACTCTCCGTCTCTCTCTCCCTTTCTCACACTCTCCGTCTCTCTCCCTTTCTCACACTCTCCGTCTCTCTCTCTCCCTTTCTCACACTCTCCGTCTCTCTCTCTCCCTTTCCCACACTCTCCGTCTCTCTCTCTCCCTTTCTCACACTCTCCGTCTCTCTCTCCCTTTCTCACACTCTCCGTCTCTCTCTCCCTTTCTCACACTCTCCGTCTCTCTCTCCCTTTCTCACACTCTCCGTCTCTCTCTCGCTTTCTCACACTCTCCGTCCATCTCCCTTTCTCACACTCTCCATCTCTCTCTCTTGCTTTCTCACACTCTCCGTCTCTCTCTCTCGCTTTCTCACACTCCCCGTCTCTCTCTCTCCCTTTCTCACACTCTCCGTCTCTCTCTCTCCCTTTCTCACACTCTCCGTCTCTCTCTCTCCATTTTTCACACTCCCCGGCTCTCTCGCTCCCTTCCCCACACTCTCCGTCTCTCTCTCCCTTTCTCACACTCTCCGTCTCTCTCCCGCCCTTTCCCACACTCTCCGCCTCTCTCTCTCCCTTTCTCACACTCTCTGTCTGTCTCTCCCTTTCTCACACTCTCCGTCTCTCTCTCCCTTCCTCACACCCTCTCTCTCTCTCTCCCTTTCCCACTCTCCGTCTCTCTCTCACTTTCTCACACACTCCGTCTCTCCCTTTCTCACACTCTCCGTCTCTCCCTTTCGCACACTCTCCGTCTCTCTCTCTCCCTTTCTCACACACTCCGTCTCTCTCTCTCCCTTTCTCACACTCTCTGTCTCTCTCTCCCTTTCTCACACTCTCCGTCTCTCTCTCCCTTTCCCACACTCTCCGTTTCTCTCTCTCTTCCTTTCTCACACTCTCCGTCTCTCCCTTTCTCACACTCTCCGTCTCTCTCCATTTCTCACACTCTCCGTCTCTCTCTCCCTTTCTCACACTCTCCGTCTCTCTCTCGCTTTCTCACACTCTCCGTCCATCTCCCTTTCTCACACTCTCCATCTCTCTCTCTTGCTTTCTCACACTCTCCGTCTCTCTCTCTCGCTTTCTCACACTCCCCGTCTCTCTCTCTCCCTTTCTCACACTCTCCGTCTCTCTCTCTCCCTTTCTCACACTCTCCGTCTCTCTCCTCTCCATTTTTCACACTCCCCGGCTCTCTCGCTCCCTTCCCCACACTCTCCGTCTCTCTCTCCCTTTCTCACACTCTCCGTCTCTCTCCCGCCCTTTCCCACACTCTCCGCCTCTCTCTCTCCCTTTCTCACACTCTCTGTCTCTCTCTCCCTTTCTCACACTCTCCGTCTCTCTCTCCCTTCCTCACACCCTCTCTCTCTCTCTCCCTTTCCCACTCTCCGTCTCTCTCTCACTTTCTCACACACTCCGTCTCTCCCTTTCTCACACTCTCCGTCTCTCCCTTTCGCACACTCTCCGTCTCTCTCTCGCTTTCTCACACTTTCCGTCTCTCTCGCTTTCTCACACTCTCCGTCTCTCTCTCTCACTTTCTCACACTCTCCGTCTCTCTCTCCCTTTCTCACACTCTCCGTCTCCCTCTCCCTTTCTCACACTCTCCGTCTCTCCCTTTGACACTCTCTCCGTCTCTCTCCCTTTCTCACACTCTCCATCTCTTCCTTTCTCACACTCTCCGTCTCTCTCTCCCTTCTCACACTCTCCGGTTCTCTTTCCCTTTCTCACACTCTCCGTCTCTCCCTTTGACACTCTCTCCGTCTCTCTCCCTTTCTCACACTCTCCATCTCTCCCTTTCTCACACTCTCCATCTCTCCCTTTCTCACACTCTCCGTCTCTCTCTCTCCCTTTCTGACACTCTCCGTCTCTCTCTCTCTCCCTTTCTCACACTCTCCGTCTCTCTCGCTTTCTCACACTCTCCGTCTCTCTCTCTCACTTTCTGACACTCTCCGTCTCTCTCCCTTTCTCACACTCTTCGTCTCTCTCTCTCTCCCTTTCTCACACTCTCCATCTCTCTCGCTTTCTGACACTCTCCATCTCTCTCTCTCCCTTTCTGACACTCTCCGTCTCTCTCCCTTTCTCACACTCTCCATCTCTCTCTCTCCCTTTCTCACACTCTCCGTCTCTCTCTCTCCCTTTCTCACACTCTCCGTCTCTCTCTCTCTCTCTCCCTTTCTCACACTCTCCGTCTCTCTCACTCGCTTTCTTACACTCTCCGTCTCTCTCTTTCTCTTTCTCACACTCTCCGTCTCTCATTCCCATACTCACACTCTCTGTCTCTCTCTCCCTTTCTCACATTCTCCGCCTCTCTCTCTCCCTTTCTCACACTCTCCATCTCTCTCTTTCCCTTTCTCACACTTTACGACTCTCCCTTTTTCACACTCTCCGTCTCTCTCTCCCTTTCCCACACTTTCCGTTTCTCTCTCTCCCTTTCGCACACTCTCCGTCTCTCCCTCTCCCTTTCTCACACACTCTCTCTCTCTCTCCCTTTCCCACACTCTCCGTCTCTCTCTCCCTTTACCACACTCTCTGTCTCTCTCTCTCCCTTTCTCACGCACTCTGTCTCTCTCTCTCTCCCTTTCTCACACACTCTCTCTCTCACTCCCATTCCCACACTCTCCGCCTCTCTCTCCCTTTACCACACTCTCTGTCTCTCTCCCTCCCTTTCTCACACTCTCCGTCTCTCCCTTTCTCACACACTCCGTCTCTCTCTCGCTTTCTCACACTCTCCGTCCCTCACCCTTTCTCACACTCTCAGTCTCTCTCCCTTTCTCACACTCTCCGTCTCTCTCTCCCTTTCCCACACTCTCCGTTTCTCTCTCTCCCTTTCGCACACTCTCCGTCTCTCTCTCTCCCTTTCTCACACACTCTCTCTCTCTCTCCCTTTCCACATTCTCCGTCTCTCTCTCCCTTTACCACAATCTCTGTCTCGCTCTCTCCCTTTCTCACACTCTCTGTCTGTCTCTCCCTTTCTCACACTCTCCGTCTCTCTCGCTTTCTCACACTCTCCGTCTCTCCCTTTCTCACTCTCTCAGTCTCTCTCCCTTTCTCACACTCTCCGTCTCTCTCTCCCTTTCCCACACTCTCCGTTTCTCTCTCTCTTCCTTTCTCACACTCTCCGTCTCTCCCTTTCTCACACTCTCCGTCTCTCTCCATTTCTCACACTCTCCGTCTCTCTCTCCCTTTCTCACACTCTCCGACTCTCTCTCGCTTTGTCACACTCTCCGTCCATCTCCCTTTCTCACACTCTCCGTCTCTCTCTCTCTCTCTCGCTTTCTCACACTCTCCGTCTTTCTCTCTCGCTTTCTCACACTCTCCGTCTCTCTGTCCCTTTCTCACACTCTCCGTCTCTCTCTCTCCCTTTCTCACACTCTCCGTCTCTCTCTCTCCCTTTCTCACACTCCCCGGCTCTCTCTCTCCCTTCCCCACACTCTCCGTCTCTCTCTCCCTTTCTCACACTCTCCGTCTCTCTCTCTCCCTTTCTCACACTCTCCGTCTCTCTCTCTCCCTTTCTCACACTCCCCGGCTCTCTCTCTCCCTTCCCCACACTCTCCGTCTCTCTCTCCCTTCACCACACTCTCCGTCTCTCTCTCCCTTCCTCACACTCTCCGTCTCTCTCTCCCTTTCTCACACTCTCCGTCTCTCTCTCCCTTTCTCACACTCTCCGTCTCTCTCTCACTTTTTCACACTCTCAGTCTCTCTTACCCTTTCTCACACTCTCCATCTCTCTCTCTCCCTTTCTCACACTCGCCGTCTCTCTCCCTTTCTTAATCTCTCCGTCTCTCTCTCCCTTTCTCACACTCTCCGTCTCTCTCACTTTCTCACACACTCTGTCTTTCTCTCTCCCTTTCTCACACTCTCCGTCTCTCTCTCTCCCTTTCTCACACTCTCCGTCTCTCTCTCTCCCTTTCTCACACTCTCCGTCTCTCTCTCTCCCTTTCTCACACTCTTCGTCTCTCTCTCTCCCTTTCTCACTCTCCGTCTCTCCCTTTCTCACACTCTCCGTCTCTCTCTCTCCCTTTCTCACACTCTCTGTCTCTCTCTCTCCCTTTCTCACACTCTCCGTCTCTCTCTCTCCCTTTCTCACACTCTCCGTCTCTCTCCCTTTCTCACACTCTCCGTCTCTCTCTCTCCCTTTCTCACACTCCCCGTTTCTCTCTCCCTTTCTCACACTCTCTGTCTCTCTCTCCCTTTCTCACACTCTCCGTCTCTCTCGCTTTCTCACATTCTCCGTATCTCTCCCTTTCTCACACTCTCCGTCTCTCTCTCCCTTTCTCACACTCTCCGTCTCTCTCTCTCCCTTTCTCACACTCTCCGTATCACTCTCCCTTTCTCACACTCTCTGTCTCTCTCCCTATCTCACACTCTCCGTCTCCCTCTCTCCCTTTCTCACACTCTCCGTCTCTCTCTCCCTTTCTCACACTCTCCGTCTCTCTCTCCCTTTCTCACACTCTCCGTCTCTCTCCCTTTCTCACACTCTCCGTCTCTCTCTCTCCCTTTCTCACACTCTCCGTCTCTCTCTCTCCCTTTCCCACACTCTCCGTCTCTCTCTCTCCCTTTCTCACACTCTCCGTCTCTCTCTCCCTTTCTCACACTCTCCGTCTCTCTCTCCCTTTCTCACACTCTCCGTCTCTCTCTCCCTTTCTCACACTTTCCGTCTCTCTCTCTTCCTTTCTCACACTCTCCGTCTCTCTCTCCCTTTCTCACACTCTCCGTCTCTCTCTCTCCCTTTCTCAAACTCTCCGTCTCTCTCTCCCTTTCTCACACTCTCCGTCTCCCTCTCTCCCTTTCTCACACTCTCCGTCTCTCTCTCTCCCTTTCTCACACTCTCCGTCTCTCTCTCCCTTTCTCACACTCTCCGTCTCTCTCTCTCCCTTTCCCACACTCTCCGTCTCTCTCTCCCTTTCTCACTCTCTCCGTCTCTCTCTCTCCCTTTCTCACACTCTCCATCTCTCTCTCCCTTTCTCACACTCTCCATCTCTCTCTCCCCCTTTCTCACACTCTCCGTCTCTCTCTCTCCCTTTCTCACACTCTCCGTCTCTCTCTCCCTTTCTCACACTCTCCGTCTCTCTCTCCCTTTCTCACACTCTCCGTCTCTCTCCCTTTCTCACACTCTCCGTCTCTCCCTTTCTCACACTCTCCGTCTCTCTCTCTCTCCCTTTCTCACACTCTCCGTCTCTCTCTCTCCCTTTCTCACACACTCCGTCTCTCTCTCCCTTTCACACACTCTCCGTCTCTCTCTCCCTTTCTCACACTCTCTGTCTCTCTCTCTCCCTTTCTCACACTCTCCGTCTCTCTCTCCCTTTTTCACACTCTCCGTCTCACTCTCGCTTTCTCATACTCTCCGTCTATCACTCCCTTTCTCACACTCTCCCTCTCTCTCTCCTTTTCTCACACTCTCCGTCTCTCTCTCGCTTTCTCACACTCTCCGTCTCTCTCTCTCTTTCTCACACTCTCCGTCTCTCTCTCCCATTCTCACACTCTCTGTCTCTCTCTCTCCCTTTCTCACACTCTCCGTCTCTCTCTCTCCCTTTCTCACACTCTGTCTCTCTCTCTCCCTTTCTCACACTCTCCGTCTCTCTCTCCCTTTCTCACACTCTCCGTCTCTCTCTCCCTTTCTCCCACTCTCCGTCTCTCTCCCTTTCTCACACTCTCCGTCACTCTCTCCCTTTCTCACACTCTCAGTCTCTCTCCCTCTCTCACACTCTCCGTCTCTCTCTCCGTTTCTCACACTCTCTGTCTCTCTCCCTTTCCCACACTCTCCATCTCTCTCTCTCCCTTTCTCACACTCTCCGTCTCTCTCTCTCCATTTCTGACACTCTCCGTCTCTCTCCCTTTCTCACACTCTCCCTCTCTCTCTCTCCCTTTCTCACACTCTCCGTCTCTCTCTCTTCCTTTCTCACACTCTCCGTCTCCCTCCCTTTCTCACACTCTCCGTCTCTCTCTCCCTTTCTCACACTCTCCGTCTCTCTCTCGCTTTCTCACACTCTCCGTCTCTCTCTCCCTTTCTCACACTCTCCGTCTCTCTCTCCCTTTCTCACACTCACCCTCATTCTCTCCATTTCTCACACTCTCCGTCTCTCTTTCCCTTTCTCACACTCTCCGTCTCTCTCTCCCTTTTTCACACTCTCAGTCTCTCTTACCCTTTCTCACACTCTCCGTCTCTCTCTCTCCCTTTCTCACACTCGCCGTCTCTCTCCCTTTCTTTATCTCTCCGTCTCTCTCTCCCTTTCTCACACTCTCCGTCTCTCTCCCTTTCTCACACACTCTGTCTTTCTCTCTCCCTTTCTCACACTCTCCGTCTCTCTCACTTTCTCACACTCTCCGTCTCTCTCTCTCCCTTTCTCACACTCTCCGTCTCTCTCTCTCCCTTTCTCACACCCTCCGTCTCTCTCTCTCCCTTTCTCACACTCTCCGTCTCTCTCTCTCCCTTTCTCACACTCGCCGTCTCTCTCCCTTTCTTAATCTCTCCGTCTCTCTCTCCCTTTCTCACACTCTCCGTCTCTCTCCCTCTCTCACACACTCTGTCTTTCTCTCTCCCTTTCTCACACTCTCCGTCTCTCTCACTTTCTCACACTCTCCGTCTCTCTCTCTCCCTTTCTCACACTCTCCGTCTCTCTCTCTCCCTTTCTCACACCCTCCGTCTCTCTCTCTCCCTTTCTCACACTCTCCGTCTCTCTCTCTCCCTTTCTCACACACTCTGTCTCTCTCTCTCCCTTTCTCACACTCTCCGTCTCTCTCACTTTCTCACACTCTCCGTCTCTCTCTCTCCCTTTCTCACACTCTCCGTCTCTCTCTCTCCCTTTCTCACACTCTCCGTCTCTCTCTCTCCCTTTCTCACACTCTCCGTCTCTCTCTCTTCCTTTCTCACTCTCCGTCTCTCCCTTTCTCACACTCTCCGTCTCTCTCTCTCCCTTTCTCACACACTCTGTCTCTCTCTCTCCCTTTCTCACACTCTCCATCTCTCTCTCTCCCTTTCTCACACTCTCCGTCTCTCTCTCTCCCTTTCTCACACTCTCCGTCACTCTCTCCCTTTCTCACACTCTCCGTCTCTCTCCCTTTTTCAACTCTCCGTCTCTCTCCCTTTCTCACACTCTCCGTCTCTCTCCCTTTCCCACACTCTCCATCTCTCTCTCTCCCTTTCTCACACTCTCCGTCTCTCTCTCTCCCTTTCTCACACTCCCCGTTTCTCTCTCCCTTTCTCACACTCTCTGTCTGTCTCTCCCTTTCTCACAATCTCCGTCTCTCTCCCTTTCTCACACTCTCCGTCTCTCTCGCTTTCTCACATTCTCCGTATCTCTCCCTTTCTCACACTCTCCGTCTCTCTCTCCCTTTCTCACACTCTCCGTCTCTCTCTCTCCCTTTCTCACACTCTCCGTATCTCTCTCCCTTTCTCACACTCTCTGTCTCTCTCCCTTTCTCACACTCTCCGTCTCTCTCTCTCCCTTTCTCACACTCTCCGTCTCTCTCTCCCTTTCTCACACTCTCCGTCTCTCTCTCCCTTTCTCACACTCTCCGTCTCTCTCCCTTTCTCACACTCTACGTCTCTCTCTCTCCCTTTCTCACACTCTCCGTCTCTCTCTCCCTTTCTCACGCTCTCCGTCTCTCTCTCCCTTTCTCACACTCTCCGTCTCTCTCTCCCTTTCTCACACTCTCCGTCTCTCTCTCTTCCTTTCTCACACTCTCCGTCTCTCTCTCCCTTTCCCACACTCTCCGTCTCACTCTCTCCCTTTCTCACACACTCTGTCTCTCTCTCTCCCTTTCTCACACTCTCCGTCTCTCTCACTTTCTCACGCTCTCCGTCTCTCTCTCTCCCTTTCTCACACTCTCCGTCTCACTCTCTCTCCCTTTCTCACACTCTCCGTCTCTCTCTCCCCCTTTCTCACACTCTCCGTCTCTCTCTGTCCCTTTCTCACTCTCCGTCTCTCCCTTTCTCACACTCTCCGTCTCTCTCTCCCTTTCTCACACTCTCCGTCTCCCTCTCTCCCTTTCTCACACTCTCCGTCTCTCTCTCTCCCTTTCTCACACTCTCCGTCTCTCTCTCCCTTTCTCACACTCTCCGTCTCTCTCTCTCCCTTTCCCACACTCTCCGTCTCTCTCTCCATTTCTCACACTCTCCGTCTCTCTCTCCCTTTCTCACACTCTCCGTCTCTCTCTCCCTTTCTCACACTCTCCGTCTCTCTCTCCCTTTCTCACACTCTCCGTCTCTCTCTCCCTTTCTCACACTCTCCGTCTCTCTCCCTTTCTCACACTCTCCGTCTCTCCCTTTCTCACACTCTCTGTCTCTCTCTCTCCCTTTCTCACACTCTCCGTCTCTCTCGCTCCCTTTCTCACACTCTCCGTCTCTCCCTTTCTCACACTCTCCGTCTCTCCCTTTCTCACACTCTCCGTCTCTCTCTCTCCCTTTCTCACACTCTCCGTCTCTCTCTCTCCCTTTCTCACACACTCCGCCTCTCTCTCCCTTTCTCACACTCTCCGTCTCTCTCTCCCTTTCTCACACTCTCTGTCTCTCTCTCTCCCTTTCTCACACTCTCCGTCTCTCTCTCCCTTTCTCACACTCTCCGTCTCTCTCTCGCTTTCTCATACTCTCCGTCTCTCTCTCCCTTTCTCACACTCTCCCTCTCTCTCTCCTTTTCTCACACTCTCCGTCTCCCTCTCGCTTTCTCACACTCTCCGTCTCTCTCTCTCTTTCTCACACTCTCCGTCTCTCTCTCCCATTCTCACACTCTCCGTCTCTCTCTCTCCCTTTCTCACACTCTCCGTCTCTCTCTCTCCCTTTCTCACACTCTGTCTCTCTCTCTCCCTTTCTCACACTCTCCGTCTCTCTCTCCCTTTCTCACACTCTCCGTCTCTCTCTCCCTTTCTCCCACTCTCCGTCTCTCTCCCTTTCTCACACTCTCCGTCACTCTCTCCCTTTCTCACACTCTCCGTCTCTCTCCCTTTTTCAACTCTCCGTCTCTCTCCCTTTCTCACACTCTCCGTCTCTCTCCCTTTCCCACACTCTCCATCTCTCTCTCTCCCTTTCTCACACTCTCCATCTCTCTCTCTCCCTTTCTCACACTCTCCGTCTCTCTCTCTCCCTTTCTCACACTCTCCGCCTCTCTCCCTTTCTCACACTCTCCGTCTCTCTCTCTCCCTTTCTCACACTCTCCGTCTCTCTCTCTTCCTTTCTCACACTCTCCGTCTCTCTCCCTTTCTCACACTCTCTGTCTCTCTCTCCCTTTCTCACACTCTCCGTCTCTCTCTCACTTTCTCACACTCTCCGTCTCTCTCTCCCTTTCTCACACTCTCCGTCTCTCTCTCCCTTTCTCACACTCACCCTCTCTCTCTCCCTTTCTCACACTCTCCGTCTCTCTCTCCCCTTTCTCACACTCTCCGCCTCTCTCCCTTTCTCACACTCTCCGTCGCTCTCTCCCTTTCTCACACTCTCCGTCTCTCTCTCTCCCTTTCTCACACTCTCCGTCTCTCTCTCCCTTTCTCACACTCTCCGTCTCACTCTCCCTTTCTCACACTCTCCGTCTATCTCTCTCCCTTTCTCACACTCTCCGTCTCTCTCTCCCTTTCTCACACTCTCCGTCTCTCTCTCTCGCTTTCTCACACTCTCCGTCTCTCTCTCCCTTTCTCACACTCTCCGTCTCCCTCTCTCCCTTTCTCACACTCTCCGTCTCTCTCTCTCCCTTTCTCACACTCTCTGTCTCTCTCTCCCTTTCTCACATTCTCCGTCTCTCTCTCCCTTTCTCACACTCTCCGTCTCTCTCTCTCCCTTTCTCACACTCTCCGTCTCTCTCTCCCTTTCTCACACACTCCGTCTCTCTCTCTCCCTTTCTCACACTCTCCATCTCTCTCTCCCTTTCTCACACTCTCCGTCTCTCTCTCTCGCTTTCTCACACTCTCCATCTCTCTCTCGCTTTCTCACACTCTCCGTCTCTCTTTCCCCTTCTCATACTTTCCTTCTCTCTCCCTTTCTCTCACTCTCCGTCTCCCTCTCCCTTTCTCACACTCACCGTCTCTCTCTCCCTTTCTCACACTCTCCGTCTCTCTCTCCCTTTCTCACACACTCCGTCTCTCTCCCTTTCTCACACTCTCTGTCTCTCTCTCCCTTTCTCACACTCTCCGTCTCTCTCTCTCCCTTTCTCACACTCTCCGTCTCTCTCTCTCTCTTTCTCACACTCTCCGTTTCTCTCTCCCTTTCTCACACTCTACGTCTCTCTCTCTCTTTCTCACACTCTCCGTCTCTCTCTCCCTTTCTCACACTCGCCGTCTCTCTCTCCCTTTCTCACACTCTCCGTCTCTCTTTCCCTTTCTCACACTTTCCGTCTCTCTCCCTTTCTCACACTCTCCGTCTCTCTCCCTTTCTCACACTCTCCGTCTCTCTCTCCCTTTCTCACTCTCTCCGTCTCTCTCTCCCTTTCTCACACTCTCCGTCTCTCTCTCTCCCTTTCTTACACTCTGTCTCTCTCTCCCTTTCTTCCACTCTCCGTCTCTCGCTCTCTCTCGCTATCTCACACTCTCCGTCTCTCTCTTGCTTTCTCACACTCTCCGTCCCTCTCCCTCTCTCGCTTTCTCACACTCTCCGTCTCTCTCTCTCCCTTTCTCACACTCGCCGTCTCTCTCCCTTTCTCACACACTCTGTCTCTCTCTCTCCCTTTCTCACACTCTCCGGCTCTCTCGCTTTCTCACACTCTCCGTCTCTCTCCCTTTCTCAGACTCTCCGTCTCTCTCCCTTTCTCACAGACTCTGTCTGTCTCTCTCGTTTTCTCACACTCTCTGTCTCTCTCGCTTTCTCACACTCTCCGTCTCTCTTTCCCTTTCTCATACTCTCCATCTCACTCCCTTTCTCTCACTCTCCGTCTCTCTCTCCCTTTCTCACACTCACCGTCTCTCTCTCTCCCTTTTTCACACTCTCCGTCCCTCATTCCCTTTCTCACACTCTCCATCTCTCTCCCTTTCTCACACTCTCTGTCTCTCTCTCCCTTTCTCACAGACTCTGTCTGTCTCTCTCGTTTTCTCACACTCACCGTCTCTCTCTCCCTTTCTCACACTCTCTGTCTCTCTCGCTTTCTCACACTCTCCGTCTCTCTTTCCCTTTCTCATACTCTCCATCTCACTCCCTTTCTCTCACTCTCCGTCTCTCTCTCCCTTTCTCGCACTCACCGTCTCTCTCTCCCTTTTTCACACTCTCCGTCCCTCTTTCCCTTTCTCACACTCACCGTCTCTCTCTCCCTTTCTCACACTCTCCGTCTCTCTCGCTTTCCCACACTCTCCGTCTCTCTCTCTCCCTTTCTCACAATCTGTCTCTCTCTCTCCCTTTCTTACACTCTCCGTCTCTCGCTCTCTCTCGCTATCTCACACTCTCCGTCTCTCTCTCCCTCTCTCGCTTTCTCACACTCTCCGTCTCTCTCTCTCTCTTGCTTTCTCACACTCTCCGTCGTTCTCTCCCTCTCTCGCTTTCTCACACTCTCTGTCTCTCTCGCTTTCTCACACTCTCTGTCTCTCTCTCCGTCTCTCGCTTTCTCACACTCTCCGTCTCTCTCTCCCTCTCTCGCTTTCTCACACTCTCCGTCTCTCTCTCCCTCTCTTGCTTTCTCACACTCTCCGTCTCTCTCTCCCTCTCTCGCTTTTTCACACTCTCCGTCTCTGTCTCCCTCTCTCGCTTTCTCACTCTCTCCGTCTCTCTCTCTCGCTGTCTCACCCTCTCCGTCTCTCTCTCCCTCTCTCGCTTTCTCACACTCTCTGTCTCTCTCTCCCTCTCTTGCTTTCTCACACTCTCCGTCTCTCTCTCCCTCTCTCGCTTTCTCACACTCTCCGTCTCTCTCTCCCTCTCTCGCTTTCTCACACTCTCCGTATCTCTCTCCCTCTCTCGCTTTCTTACACTCTCCGCCTCTCTCTCTCTCTCTCGCTTTCTCACACTCTCCGTATCTCTCTCCCTCTCTCGCTTTCTCACACTCTCCGTCTCACTCTCTCTCTCTCGCTGTCTCACACTCTCCGTCTCTCTCTCCCTCTCTCGCTGTCTCACACTCTCCGTCTCTCCCGAACCACCTTGGTTGGCCAGCATTTTGAACGCTGGCTCCGGGAGCCACATTGAGGGCCTTCGATGCCGACGTTTTGGGCATTCCTGTTCTGGATGGTCGCGGTCGTGGTTTTGGAAGGTGTTGCTGTGGAGCCTTGGTGATGTGGTGCAGTGCACCTTGAAGATGGTACACACGGCTGCCCCCGTGCATTGGTGGTGAATGTCGAAGGCGGTGGTGGGTGGGGTGCCACTAAGCAGGACTGCTTTGTCCTGGATGGTGTCGAGCTCCTTGAGTGTTGTTGAAGCTGCACTCACCCAGGCAAGTGGGGAGTATTCCACTGACCAATGCATTGCGATTGCAATGGGCAAGCAGGTGGCAATTGCAGTTTAACACAGGGATAACTAATCAGAATGAATGTGTTGTGAAGTATTGTCACCCTGAGTAAGTTCTCTCAGCTAGAGTGAGCTAACACCCAACCCGTACTGACTTTGGAAAGCTGCCTCCATATCTTAGCCCAGTCTCTCTGTCTAACCTCGGGGTCAGGGGCTAATTACCTCACATGTGGGCAAAAGATCTCAGACAGGAAGCCATGTTGTCCAATTCTCACTAACGACACCTCTTGTCTCAATCGCACAGCAAAGGCGGGAGCTGACGGCAGTCAGGGGACTGGACGATATCAGGCCCGCAAGGAAAACATTCAGGTGAGTGTGAGAGCGTGGGGCTGCGTACTCAGGTGGGCAAAGCAGTGTGGGCAAGTGAGTGAGTGTGTCAACGAGCAGAGTGTGGGGGAGAGAGAGAGAGGGAGGAGTGAGAGAGTGGGGGAGGGAGAGAGAGAGAGGAGTGAGGGAGAGAGAGAGCGGGGAGTGAGAGAGAGAGAGAGAGCGGGGAGTGAGAGAGTGGGGGAGGGACAGAGAGAGAGGAGTGGGAGAGTGGGGGAGGGAGAGAGAGAAAGGAGTGAGAGAGTGGGGGAGTGTGAGAGAGCGGGGAGTGTGAGAGAGTGAGCGGGGAGTGATTGAGAGAGAGGGAGTGATCGGGGAGTGAGTGAGAGAGAGCGGGGAGTGAGGGAGAGAGAGCGGGGAGTGAGAGACAGAGCGGGGAGTAAGAGAGAGCCGGGAGTGTGAGAGAGTGAGCGGGGAGTGATTGAGAGAGAGGGAGTGATCGGGGAGTGAGTGAGAGAGAGAGCGGGGAGTGAGTGAGAGAGAGGGAGTGATCGGGGAGTGAGTGAGAGAGAGAGCGGGGAGTGAGTGAGAGAGAGCGGGGAGTGATTGAGAGAGAGGGAGTGATCGGGGAGTGAGGGAGAGAGAGAGCGGGGAGTGAGTGAGACAGAGGGAGTGATCGGGGAGTGAGTGAGAGAGAGAGCGGGGAGTGAGGGAGAGAGAGCGGGGAGTGAGGGAGAGAGCGGGGAGTGAGAAAGAGCGGGGAGTGAGAGAGAGCGGGGAGTGAGAGAGAGAGAGGGAGTGATAGGGGAGTGAGTGAGAGAGAGAGCGGGGATGAGTGAGAGAGAGGGAGTGATCGGGGAGTGAGTGAGAGAGAGAGCGGGGAGTGAGTGAGAGAGAGCGGGGAGTGATTGAGAGAGAGGGAGTGATCGGGGAGTGAGGGAGAGAGAGAGCGGGGAGTGAGTGAGAGAGAGGGAGTGATCGGGGAGTGAGTGAGAGAGAGAGCGGGGAGTGAGGGAGAGAGAGAGCGGGGAGTGAGGGAGAGAGCGGGGAGTGAGAAAGAGAGCGGGGAGTGAGAAAGAGCGGGGAGTGAGGGAGAGCGGGGACTGAGAGAGAGCAAGGAGTGAGAGAGAGCGGGGAGTGAGAGAGAGAGCGAGGAGTGAGAGAGAGCGGGGAGTGAGAGAAACCGGGGAGTGAGAGAGAGAGAGAGCGGGGAGTGAGGGAGAGAGCGGGGAGTGAGGGAGAGAGCGGGGAGTGAGAAAGAGCGGGGAGTGAGGGAGAGAGAGAGCGGGGAGTGAGAGAGAGCGGGGAGTGAGGGAGAGAGTGGGGAGTGAGGGAGAGAGCGGGGAGTGAGAGAGAGCGGGGAGTGAGGGAGAGAGAGAGCGGGGAGTGAGAGAGAGCGGGGAGTGAGGGAGAGAGCGGGGAGTGAGAAAGAGCGGGGAGTGAGAAAGAGCGGGGAGTGAGGGAGAGAGAGCGGGGAGTGAGGGAGAGAGCGGGGAGTGAGAGAGCGGGGAGTGAGAGAGAGCAAGGAGTGAGGGAGAGAGAGAGCGGGGAGTGAGAGAGAGAGAGCGGGGAGTGAGAGAGAGAGACAGCGGGGAGTGAGGGAGAGAGCGGGGAGTGAGAAAGAGCAAGGAGTGAGGGAGAGAGAGAGCGGGGAGTGAGGGAGAGAGCGGGGAGTGAGGGAGAGAGCGGGGAGTGAGAGAGAGCAGGGTGTGAGGGAGAGAGAGAGCGGGGAGTGAGAGAGAGCGGGGAGTGAGAGAGAGAGCGGGGAGTGAGGGAGAGGGAGAGCGGGGAGTGAGGGAGAGAGCGGGGAGTGAGAGAGAGCGGGGAGTGAGAGAGAGCGGGGAGTGAGGGAGAGCGGGGAGTGAGAGAGAGCGGGGAGTGAGGGAGAGAGCGGGAGTGAGAAAGAGCGGGGAGTGAGAGAGAGCGGGGAGTGAGAGAGAGAGAGAGCCGGGAGTGAGGGAGAGAGCAGGGAGTGAGGGCGAGAGCGGGGAGTGAGAGAGAGCAGGGTGTGAGGGAGAGAGAGAGCGGGGAGTGAGAGAGAGCGGGGAGTGAGGGAGAGAGCGGGAGTGAGAAAGAGCGGGGAGTGAGAGAGAGCGGGGAGTGAGAGAGAGAGAGAGCCGGGAGTGAGGGAGAGAGCAGGGAGTGAGGGAGAGAGCGGGGAGTGAGAAAGAGCGGGGAGTGAGAGAGAGTGGGGAGTGAGGGAGAGAGAGAGCGGGGAGTGAGGGAGAGAGCGGGGAGTGAGAGAGAGCGGGGAGTGAGAAAGAGCGGGGAGTGAGAGAGAGCGGGGAGTGAGAGAGAGCGGGGAGTGAGAGAGAGCGGGGAGTGAGAGAGAGCGGGGAGTGAGAGAGAGCGGGGAGTGAGAGAGAGCGGGGAGTGAGGGAGAGAGCGGGGAGTGAGGGAGAGAGCGGGGAGTGAGAGAGAGCGGGGAGTGAGAGAGAGCGGGGAGTGAGAGAGAGCGGGGAGTGAGGGAGAGAGCGGGGAGTGAGGGAGAGCGCGGGGAGTGAGAAAGAGCGGGGAGTGAGAGAGAGCGGGGAGTGAGGGAGAGAGAGAGCGGGGAGTGAGGGAGAGAGCGGGGAGTGAGAGAGAGCGGGGAGTGAGAGAGAGCGGGGAGTGAGGGAGAGCGGGGAGTGAGAGAGAGCGGGGAGTGAGGGAGAGAGCGGGGAGTGAGGGAGAGCGCGGGGAGTGAGAAAGAGCGGGGAGTGAGAGAGAGCGGGGAGTGAGGGAGAGAGAGAGCGGGGAGTGAGGGAGAGAGCGGGGGGTGAGGGAGACAGCGGGGAGTGAGAGAGAGCGAGAGTGGGGAGTGAGGGAGAGAGAGAGCGGGGAGTGAGGGAGAGAGCGGGGAGTGAGAAAGAGCGGGGAGTGAGAGAGAGCGGGGAGTGAGGGAGAGAGAGCGGGGAGTGAGGGAGAGAGCGGGGAGTGAGGGAGAGAGCGGGGAGTGAGAGAGAGCAGGGTGTGAGAGACATTCTCCCTGCGGGTTGAGCCCCCGAGATAGCCCGGGCCCCGCCGGCGGGTTCACCTTTGGGATTATTATTTAAATGATAAAATATTAAAACATGCTGCGGTGCAGAGAGACCTGGGTGTGCTAGTGCATGAGTCGCAAAAAGGTGGTTTCCAGGTGCAACAGGTGATTAAGAAGGCAAATGGAATGTTGTCCTTCATTGCTAGAGGGATGGAGTTTAAGACTAGGGAGGTTCTGCTGCAATTGTATAAGGTGTTAGTGAGGCCACACCTGGAGTATTGTGTTCAGTTTTGGTCTCCTTACTTGAGAAAGGACGTACTGGCACTGGAGGGTGTGCAGAGGAGATTCACTAGGTTAATCCCAGAGCTGAAGGGGTTGGATTACGAGGAGAGGTTGAGTAGACTGAGACTGTACTTGTTGGAATTTAGACGGATGAGGGGGGATCTTATTGAAACATATAAAATTATGAAGGGAATAGACAGGATAGATGCGGGCAGGTTGTTTCCACTGGCGGGTGAAAGCAGAACTAGGGGGCATAGCCTCCAAATAAGGGGAAGTAGATTTAGGACTGAGCTTAGGAGGAACTTCTTCACCCAAAGGGTTGTGAATCAATGGAATTCCTTGCCCAGTGAAGCAGTAGAGGCTCCTTCATTAAATGTTTTTAAGATAAAGATAGATAGTTTTTTGAAGAATAAAGGGATTAAGGGTTATGGTGTTCGGGCCGGAAAGTGGAGCTGAGTCCACAAAAGATCAGCCATGATCTCATTGAATGGTGGAGCAGGCTCGAGGGGCCAGATGGCCTACTCCTGCTCCTAGTTCTTATGTTCTTATGTCTTGCCCGGCGGGACCTCTGTGTCCATCCTGTGGGGGGGGCGGCCTGCTGAGGGGGAGGGGGTATCCGACCCCGGGGGGCCTCCACCGTGGCCTGGCCCACGAACGGGACCTACTGCTCGGCGGGCCGGCTGATGCACGATCAATGACCACTAAAAGCGAGGCTGCAGTCCAACTGAAGGCTTTAAT
Organism: Scyliorhinus torazame; assembly: GCF_047496885.1. NCBI lineage: Eukaryota > Metazoa > Chordata > Chondrichthyes > Carcharhiniformes > Scyliorhinidae > Scyliorhinus > Scyliorhinus torazame. The sequence continues at coordinate 72,731,152 of NC_092710.1, forward strand.
AAGCTAGATGTTTCCCCCAGCAGCTCAGGTACAGAATGAGGGCTGCTGGGGCGGCACGGGTTGTTATACCCCGCCTACCATGGCGGAGCTATCATACACTCTAACCAATAGAAAGCATACAGTTTCCACCAATGGTGCTTTAGCCTATCAGGCACCGTATTGCCTATAATACCACACCGGCTTCTCCTGGTGGGGGTCCTCTTTTACTCCGCGCCGGGCCCTGTAGCTCGATGCCATGGTGTGTCATGGACAAGGAAGCCAGTGCGCATGGGCAAGTCTGCTCGGTCACAGCGCGCATGCGCAGACTCCTGGAGTCCGTTTGACGCCGGTATCGGCTGTTGGAGCTGCGCGAGTCACTCCACTACCATGCTGGCCTCCTGTGGGGCGCAGGATCGCTGCTCCTGGGGGCCTGTTGACGCCGTCGCAAAACACTCAGCCCCAGGATCAGAGAGTCCCGCCCAGAGAGAGTAATGTGGGGCAGAGAGAGAGAGAGAGAGAGAGAAAGACGGAGAGCAAAACGGAGAGAGAAGTAAAGAGTAGCAAACATTGAGAGAGGGGGAGAGGGAGCGAGTACAAAAGCAAGGCGGTCGTACTAAAACTTCCTAAAACACAGGGCCCCGTACTTCAGGAAGGATGTCGAGAGGCCTCGGAGAGGGTGGGGAGGAAGATTTACCGGAATGGTTCCGGGGATGAGGGACCTCAGTCGATGCGGAGAGACTGGAGAAGCCGGGATTGTTCTCCTTCGAGCAGAGAAGGTTCAGGGGGGGAGATTGAATCGAGACGGTCAAACTCAGTGTTCAGATCGAGTAAAGAAGGAGGAAGTGTTTCAAGTGACAGGAGGGTGGGTAACCAGAGGGACACAGATGGAAGAGAATCGGTAACAGAACCAGAGGGGGAGCTGAGGATGAGGAGAAATGTTTTTACATAGAGAGCTGTTGCGATCTGGAAGGAGCTGCCTGAAAGGGCGGCGGAAGCAGATTCAATAGCAACTTCCAGAAAGAGGGAATGGGAGAAAGACTGGAAGGGGGTAAATTTACAGGGAGATTGGGGGTGGTGGAAGAGGAAGGATCAATTGGTTCAATCTGTCAAAGGGCTAGCATGGTCACTTTGGGCTGAATGGGCTGTTCCTGAACCTGGCGATTCTACGATTTGGAGATTGTCAGTCACGACCAGGAGGTTCTAACCAAGTGGCTTGGGAAACGGAAGAATGTGGAGTTTGGAGGGGGGGGGATTGGCGTTGTGGGAGGGGGTGAGTGGGTGGGAGGAATGCGAGGGGTGACGACAGGATTCTGACGGACGCTTGCGTTAAACGGAGAGACCGGCGACCTCAGCACGCCCTTCGGTTTGAATTGCAGGTGGTGATCCTCCGCAGCGATTCGATGCCCTCCCCAGAACCGGTTCCAACGCCCCCACTCCAGCCGGCAGGGCCGGAGGAGTCCGATTACAGCGAGATTCAGGCACCCGCAAAGACTCCGCCAGGGGTGCTGGAGACGGAGGTGTAGCCCCGGAGGGGCGGGCAGGAAGAGCACCGCGGAGGGCGAGAAGGGACTGCAGGGGTTCGGGAGCTGGCAGAGCGGCGAGTGAGGAACGTGCGCCCGCTGTATTCAGCTCGCTCCAACCCGGGGCCAGCGAGTTTGAACAGGCCCGTCAAAACCGCCTTCAGACAGGAAAGCAGTAAAATGCACTGAGTCAAAAATGTATTCCTGAGTAAAATTCATTCTGCTCTTCAACGACAAGACCGGGGTGGGGGGTGGAGGTGGGTGGGAGGGGGCGTGATGGGAGAGGGGGGGTTATTGGGGGGGGGGGGGGTGAGTGAGTGAGGCATCTCACAGTTTGGGGAGGATATCACCAAACTCCCCCTTACAATCACCAACCCCCCCTTATAATCACCAACCCCCCCTTATAATCACCAACCCCCCCTTATAATCACCAACCTCCCCTTATAATCACCAACCCCCCCTTATAATCACCAACCTCCCCTTACAATCACCAACCCCCCCTTATAATCACCAACCCCCCCTTATAATCACCAACCCCCCCTTATAATCACCAACCCCCCCTTATAATCACCAACCTCCCCTTACAATCACCAACCCCCCCTTATAATCACCAACCCCCCCTTATAATCACCAACCCCCCCTTATAATCACCAACCCCCCCTTATAATCACCAACCCCCCCTTATAATCACCAACCTCCCCTTATAATCACCAACCCCCCCTTATAATCACCAACCCCCACTTATAATCACCAACCCCCCCCTTATAATCACCAACCCCCCCTTATAATCACCAACCCCCTTATAATCACCAATCCCCCTTATAATCACCACCACTCCTTATAATCACCAACCACCCCTTATAATCACCAACCCCCCCTTATAATCACCAACCCCCCTTATAATCACCACCACCCCTTATAATCACCAATCCCCCCTTATAATCACCAACCCCCCCTTATAATCACCAACCCCCCCTTATAATCACCAACCTCCCCTTATAATCACCAACCCCCCCTTATAATCACCAACCCCCACTTATAATCACCAACCCCCCCCTTATAATCACCAACCCCCCCTTATAATCACCAACCCCCCTTATAATCACCAATCCCCCCTTATAATCACCACCACTCCTTATAATCACCAACCACCCCCTTATAATCACCAACCTCCCCTTATAATCACCAACCCCCACTTATAATCACCAACCCCTCCCTTATAATCACCAACCCCCCTTATAATCACCAACCCCCCCTTATAATCACCAATCCCCCCTTATAATCACCAACCCACCACCCTTATAATCACCAACCCCCCCTTATAATCACTCTAATCACAACCCCACCCCCCTTTATAATCACCAACCCCCCCCTTATAATCACCAACCCCCCCTTATAATCACCAACCCCCCCTTATAATCACCCCCCTCCTATAATCACCAACCCCCTTATAATCACCCACCCCCCTTATAATCACCAACCCCCCCTTATAATCACCAACCCCCCCTTATAATCACCAACCTCCCCTTATAATCACCAACCCCCCGTTATAATCACCAACCTCCCCTTATAATCACCAACCCCCCCTTATAATCACCAACCCCCCCTTATAATCACCAACCCCCCCTTATAATCACCAACCCCCCCTTATAATCACCAACCCCCCCTTATAATCACCAACCCACCCCTTATAATCACCCCCCCTTATAATCACCAACCCCCCTTATAATCGCCAAACCCCCCATATCATCACCAACCCCCCCTTATAATCACCAACCTCCCCTTATAATCACCAACCCCCCCTTATAATCACCAACCCCCCCTTATAATCACCAACCCCCCCTTATAATCACCAACCCCCCCTTATAATCACCAACCCCCCCTTATAATCACCCCCCCTTATAATCACCAACCCCCCTTATAATCGCCAAACCCCCCATATCATCACCAACCCCCCTTATAATCACCAATCCACCTTATAATCACCAACCCCCCCTTATAATCACCAACCCCCCCTTATAACCACCAACCCCCCCCCTTATAATCACCCACACCCCTTATAGTCACCAACCCCCCTTATAATCACACCCCTTATAATCACCGACCCCTCCTTATAATCACCAAGCCCCTTAAAATCACCAAGCCCCTTATAATCACCAACCCCCTTATAATCACCAACCCCCCCTTATAACCACCACCACCCCTTAGAATCACCAACCCCCCCCTTATAATCACCAATCCCCCCTTATAATCACCAACCCCCCTTTATAATCACCAACCCCCCTTTATAATCACCAACCCCCCCGTTATAATCGCCAACACTACCCTTATAATCACCAACCCCCCCTTATAATTGCTAACCCCCCCTTATAATCACCAACCTCCCCTTATAATCACCAACCCCCCATTATAATCACCAACCCCCCTTATAATCACCAAACCCCCTCCTTATAATCACCAAACCCCCCCCTTATAATCACCCACCCCCCTTATAATCACCAACCCCCCCTTATAATCACCCCCCCTTATAATCACCAACCCCCCCTTATAATCACCAACCCCCCCCTTATAATCACCAACCCCCCCTTATAATCACCAACCCCCCCCCTTATAATCACCAACCCCCCCCTTATAATCACCAACCCCCCCTTATAATCACCAACCCCCTTATAACCACCAACCCCCCCTTATAATCACCAACCCCCTTTATAATCACCAACCCCCCTTATAATCACCCACACCCCTTATAATCACCAATCCCCCCTTATAATCACCCCCCCTTATAATCGCCAAACCCCCCTTATCATCACCAACCCCCTTATAATCACCAACCCCCTTATAATCACCAACCCCCCCCTTATAATCACCAACCCCCCCTTATAATCACCCCCCTTATAATCACCAAATCCCCCTTATAATCACCAACCCCCCCTTATAATCACCAACCCCCCCTTAAATCATCAACCCCCCTTTATAATCACCAACCCCCCCCTTATAATCACCAACCCCCCCTTATAATCACCAACCCCCCCTTATAACCACCAATTCCCCCTTATAATCACCAACCCCCCCTTATAATCACCAACCCACCCTTATAATCACCAAACCCCCCTTATAATCACCCCCCCTTATAATCACCAACCCCCCCTTATAATCACCGACCCCTCCTTATAATCACTAACCCCCCCTTATAATCACCAACCCCCCCTTATAATCACCAACCCCCCCTTATAATCACCCCCCTTATAATCACCAACCCCCCCTTATAATCACCGACCCCTCCTTATAATCACTAACCCCCCCTTATAATCGCCAACCCCCCCTATAATCGCCAACCCCCCCTTATAATCGCCAACCCCCCCTTATAATGGACAACACCCCCTTATAGTCACCGACCCCCCCCCCCATTTTAAACCATCTATATATTTCATAGAATTTACAGTGCAGATGGAGGCCATTAGGCCCATCGAGTCTGCACCGGCTCTTGGAAAGAGCACCCTACCCAAGGTCCACACTTCCACCCTATCCCCACAACCCAGTAACCCCACCCAACACTGAGGGCAATTTTGGACACTAAGGGCAATTGATCATGGCTAATCCACCTAACCTGCACATCTTTGGACTGTGGGAGGAAACCGGAGCACCCGGAGGAAACCCACGCACACACGGGGAGAACGTGCAGACTCCGCACAGACAGTGACCCAAGCCGGAATCGAACCTGGGACCCTGGAGCTGTGAAGCAATTGTGCTATCCACATTGCTACCGTGCTGCCCTTAGAGTGGAGGTATTTCTCAATCCCGAATTAATCCCACCACCCCCTCACTCCCAGTAGCTCTGTGTCATGTTGCGACACCCCGGGCTAGTGCACGGTCAATTCTAGTCCCACGTGGCCCGGAGTCCCAACACACGCGAATTAACTATGAATTCTCATACAAATACCCGAGGCCTTTGGCCCTCGCTGCCCAATAATTACAGTCACCAGGTTTGTAAATGTAAACATTTACCCAACGATCACAGGCTGATTGGAGAGAAAGAGTTCGCTGGATCTTTTTCTTTTTTGAAAAGGCCTTGCAGACATTTTCTGGAGGGGATTTATGCTGGGTCCTTTCCTTCCACTGCGAAAACCGAAAGTAAGACTAAAAGGGAACCTCGTGACTCTGACAAACATGCCAGAGGGATAATATCGAATCACCGCCTGTTACCGGGCAGAGCACAGCCCTTTGGGCCAGTTCATTGGCCACCGGTCACATCAATCAAACCGAGGCATCACTGAGGCCAGCCAATCCCCAATCACCAGTCTCAAACAGCACAGCCTTCTTGAATCTGCTTGTTTGAATTAAAGGCTTCTTCCTGCAAGCTGATTTGCCTTAAAGTCACAGGTCCATTAAACATCCATGGATCAAAAATGTAATGGCGAAAACTAAAGGGGGAAACAATGGAATAGACAGGGAATAAATAAGGAGGGACAAGAAGGACCCTTGCAAACAATCCCCAAACTAATCCCACTGCCCCGCTCTCCCCTAGCCATGAATCTATCGGCAAACTAATCCTACTGCCCTGCACTCTCCCCATAGCCCTGTATCATCTCCAAGCTAATCCCACTGCCCCACTCTCCCCATAGCCCTGTACCATCTCCAAGCTAATCCAACTGCCCCACTCTCCCCATAGCCCTGTATCATCTCCAAGCTAATCCCACTGCCCCACTCTCCCCATAGCCCTGTACCATCTCCAAGCTAATCCAACTGCCCCACTCTCCACATAGCCCTGTATCATCTCCAAGCTAATCCCACTGCCCCACTCTCCCCATAGCCCTGTACCATCTCCAAGCTAATCCAACTGCCCCACTCTCCCCATAGCCCTGTATCATCTCCAAGCTAATCCCACTGCCCCACTCTCCCCATAGCCCTGTACCATCTCCAAGCTAATCCAACTGCCCCAATTTCTCCCATAGCCCTGTATCAATCGTCAAAATAATAATTCTGCAGTGCTCTCTCTCTCTCTCCTTGCATTCCCTCTGACCTTTCAATCAGAGGGAACGCTCCTTCCACGTTCAATCTACTGAAACACTCCATATAATTGTAGATACATTCGATTTGCTTTCCTCTTAGCCTGCTGCACTTAACTGGAACAATTGACGAAATCCCTGTCACAGTTCTCCATTCCTGACCCCATTCCAGAATCCCATTGTCGTTTTTACAGATTTCCAAACTTTTGTTGTGCGACCAGATTGAAGGAGTTTGGACACGGCCGATGGTCAGGATGGGAGCCAGTACAGGTCAGGAGGTGATGGATGGACGGGACTCAGTGCGGTACCAAATGCGATGTCCATCAGAGGCTTTAATGAACATTTTCCAGCTGTTTGGGGATACTAATCTCCCTACTTTTCACGGCCGCAGATCCTGAGCCCGATTGCACTCACGCACAAAGCAGAGGGGGGTGGATGCCCTGTTCGAGAGTTCGGGGGCCAGCGACCAGGGAGTAGATTGTGTTGGCCTGCGGATCAGCAACAATTCTGGCAGCCTGAAATAGAATGGACAGGGTGAAACTGAGAGGCTGGAGTAGAACAAAGAAAGGTTACTGCGCAGGAACAGGCCCTTCGGCCCTCCAAGCCCGTGCCGACCATGCTGCCCGACTAAACTAAAATCTTCTACACTTCCTGGGTCCGTATCCTTCTATTCCCATCCTATTCATGTATTTGTCCAGATGCCCCTTAAATGTCCCTATCGTCCCTGCTTCCACCACCTCCTCCGGTAGTGAGTTCCAGGCACCCACTACCCTCTGCGTAAAAAACTTGCCTCGTACATCTACTCTAAACCTTGCCCCTCTCACCTTAAACCTATGCCCCCTAGTAATTGGCCCCTCTACCCCGGGGAAAAGCCTCTGACTATCCACTCTGTCTATGCCCCTCATAATTTTGTATACCTCTATCAGGTCGCCCCTCAACCTCCGTCGTTCCAGTGAGAACAAACCGAGTTTATTCAACCGCTCCTCACAGCTAATGCCCTCCATACCAGGCAACATTCTGGTAAATCTCTTCTGCACCCTCTCTAAAGCCTCCACATCCTTCTGGTAGTGTGGCGACCAGAATTGAACACTATATTCCAAGTGTGGCCTAACTAAGGTTCTATACAGCTGCAACGTGACTTGCCAATTCTTATACTCAATGCCCCGGCCGATGAAGGCAAGCATGCCATATGCCTTTTGACTACCAAGAAGGAACAAGACAGAGACAAAGGGAGAGAGAAAGAGGTGGAGATAGGCAGAGACTGAGAGAGACAGAGGCGTGAGGGAGGGACAGAGAGAGAGTGGGGGGACTAAGACAGAGGAGGGAGAGATGGTGGCTCAAAGAGAGAAGTTAATGGAGAGACAGAGAACGCGGTTTAACGGGAATGAGTCCCGTGTTGGGCGGGTGTTTTCCGGCACTTGCAGAGCCGAGGACAACCCCGCTAGTAAATGGGACTCTGCTTCATTCGCAGGCCTCAGTGAAGAATGCCTCACCCAGGCAGCACTTAGTCCCCAATTCCTGCACCAACGAGAACCTCACCGCCCCCCCCCCCCCCCCCCCCCCCCCACCTCACAAAGTTAGGCACACCCGAGCCCTGCGCGGGCAAAGTGCCACCCGGGCCCCACCAGGCCTGGCATTGCCCCACCAGGCTGGCAGCTGGCAAAACCACAGTGCCTGGGCAGCATCAGGGTGTGACCCTGCCAGGGCCCGAACACCCAGGGGTTCCCGATGGCTTGGGAGAGCCCCCTCGAATGCCAGCTATGCCTGGTCCACATTGGTGATGACCAGTGGTAAACGGCGCCTGCTCAGATTCTACCAAGTGCCCGGTTTAGATCCCGCGCCTTGGGTAACTGCGGCGAGAGGGACGGCACTGCTGCCTCACCGTGCCGGGGCCCCAGGTTCAATTCCCACCTCGAGTGACCGTGCGGAGTCTGCACACCCTCCCCGTGTCTGCCTGGGATTCCTCCGGGCGCTCCGGTTTCCTCCCAGTGTCCGAAGACGTGCGGGTCAGGTGGATTGGCCATACTGATATAGTCCAAAGGTTAGGGGGGGGGGTTATTAATAATAATAATAATCTTTATTGTCAGGAGGAGGCTTGCATTGAGCTGCAATGAAGTTACTGTGAAAAGCCCCTAGTCTCCACATTCCGGCGCCTGTTCGGGACACAGAGGGAGAATTCAGAATGTCCAAATGACGTAACGGCACGTCTTTCGCGATTTGTCGGAGGAAACTGGAGCGCCCGGAGGAAACCCACGGGGAGAAGGTGCAGACTCCGCACAGACAGTGACCCAGCGGGGAATCGAACCTGGAGCTGTGAAGCAACAGTGCTACCCAATGTGCTTCCACCATCTCCTGACCTGTACTGGCTCCCATCCTGGCACTGAGGGCAATTTTGGACACTAAGGGCAATTTATCATGGGCAATCCCCCTAACCTGCACATCTTTGGACTGTGGGAGGAAACCGGAGCACCCGGAGGAAACCCACGCAGACACGGGGAGGACGTGCAGACTCCGCACAGACAGTGACCCAAGCCGGGAATCGAACCTGGGACCCTGGAGCTGTGAAGCAATTGTGCTATCCACAAGGCTACCGTGCTGCCCTTAGAGTGGAGGTATTACTCAATCCCGAATTAATCCCACCACCCCCTCACTCCCAGTAGCTCTGTGTCATGTTGCGACATCCCGGGCTAGTGCACGGTCAATTCTAGTCCCACGTGGCCCGGAGTCCCAACACACGTGAATTAACTATGAATTCTCATACAAATACCCGAGGCCTTTGGCCCTCGCTGCCCAATAATTACAGTCACCAGGTTTGTAAATGTAAACATGATTACTGTTTATTTATAGCAATAATAATGGTGAAAACGCAGCAGATACATTGGTTAAATATTAAAAGTGCCTGCCCCATCTTTTATTTTGCCTCCCCCACCATCTCTATATACACACACACACATACACACACACACAAGACAAGCAAACACAGAAGGGGGGGAATGTAAATGAAAAAGAAAAGTCTTTGCTCCAGATGATGAGCCGGTCTTCTCCACCGGAGCTTGGGAATCACAGTCCTTGCTTTACAGCCTGTACTCAACCTGAAACAGAGTCCCTGTTTCGTCAGACTTTGCTCTCAATCCATGGTCCGTCATCAGGCCCTGTTTTCAGGAACCCAACGTTCACAGGCTGATTGGAGAGAAAGAGTTCTACACTGTCCCCATCAAACACTCCCAGGACAGGTACAGCACGGGGTTAGATACAGAGTAAAGCTCCCTCTACACTGTCCCCATCAAACACTCCCAGGACAGGTACAGCACGGGGTTAGAAACAGAGTAAAGCTCCCTCTACACTGTCCCCATCAAACACTCCCAGGACAGGTACAGCACGGGGTTAGATACAGAGTAAAACTCCCTCTACACTGTCCCCATCAAACACTCCCAAGACAGGTACAGCACGGGGTTAGATACAGAGTAAAACTCCCTCTACACTGTCCCCATCAAACACTCCCAGGACAGGTACAGCACGGGGTTAGATACAGAGTGAAACTCCCTCTACACTGTCCCCGTCAAACACTCCCAGGACAGGTAGAGCACGGGGTTAGATACAGAGTAAAGCTCCTACACTGTCCCCATCAAACACTCCCAGGACAGGTACAGCACGGGGTTAGATACAGAGTAAAGCTCCCTCTACGCTGTCCCCATCAAACACTCCCAGGACAGGTGCAGCACGGGGTTAGACACAGAGTAAAGCTCCCTCTACACTGTCCCCACCAAACACTCCCAGGACAGGTACAGCACGGAGTTAGATACAGAGTAAAACTCCCTCTACACTGTCCCCATCAAACACTCCCAGGACAGGTACAGCACGGGGTTAGATACAAAGGAAAGCTCCCTCTACACTGTCCCCATCAAACACTCCCAGGACAGGTACAGCACGGGGTTAGATACAGAGTAAAGCTCCCTCTACACTGTCCCCATCAAACACTCCCAGGACAGGTACAGCACGGGGTTAGATACAGAGTAAAGCTCCCTCTGCACTGTCCCCATCAAACACTCCCAGGACAGGTACAGCACGGGGTTAGATACAGAGTAAAGCTCCCTCGACACTGTCCTCATCAAACACTCCCAGGACAGGTACAGCACAGGGTTAGATACAGAGTAAAGCTCCCTCTACACTGTCCCCATCAAACACTCCCAGGACAGGTACAGCACGGGGTTAGATACAGAGTAAAGCTCCCTCTACACTGTCCCCATCAAACACTCCCAGGACAGGTACAGCACGGGGTTAGATACAGAGTAAAGCTCCCTCTCCACTGTCCCCATCAAACACTGCCAGGACAGGTACAGCACTGGGTTAGATACAGAGTAAAGCTCCCACTACACTGTCCACATCAAACACTCCCAGGACAGGTACAGCACGGGGTTAGATACAGAGTAAAGCTCCCTCTACACTGTCCTCATCAAACACTCCCAGGACAGGTACAGCACGGGGTTAGATACAGAGTAAAGCTCCCCCTACACTGTCCCATTCAAACATTCCCAGGACAGGTACAGCACTGGGTTAGATACAGAGTAAAGCTCGCTCTACAATGTCCCCATCAAACACCCCCAGGACAGGTACAGCACGGGGTTAGATACAGAGTAAAGCTCCCTCTCCACTGTCCCCATCAAACACTCGCAGGACAGGTACAGCACTGGGTTAGATACAGAGTAAAGTTCCCACTACACTGTCCACATCAAACACTCCCAGGACAGGTACAGCACGGGGTTAGATACAGAGTAAAGCTCCCTCTACACTGTCCTCATCAAACACTCCCAGGACAGCTACAGCACGGGGTTAGATACAGAGTAAAGCTCCCTCTACACTGTCCCCATCAAACATTCCCAGGACAGGTACAGCACTGGGTTAGATACAGAGTAAAGCTCCCTCTACACTGTCCCCATCAAACACCCCCAGGACAGGTACAGCACGGGGTTAGATACAGAGTAAAGCTCCCTCTCCACTGTCCCCATCAAACACTCCCAGGACAGGTACAGCACTGGGTTAGATACAGAGTAAAGCTCACCCTACATTGTCCACATCAAACACTCCCAGGACAGGTACAGCACGGGGTTAGATACAGAGTAAAGCTCCCTCTACACTGTCCTCATCAAACACTCCCAGGACAGGTACAGCACGGGGTTAGATACAGAGTAAAGCTCCCTCTACACAGCCCCATCAAACACTCCCAGGACAGGTACAGCACGGGGTTAGATACAGAGTAAAGCTCCCTCTACACTGTCCCCATCAAACACTCCCAGGACAGGTACAGCACGGGGTTAGATACAGAATAAAGCTCCCACTACACTGTCCCCATCAAACACTCCCAGGACAGGTACAGCACGGGGTTAGATACAGGGTAAAGCTCCCTCTACACAGCCCCATCAAACACTCCCAGGACAGGTACAGCACGGGGTTAGATACAGAGTAAAGCTCCCTCCACACTGTCCCCATCAAACACTCCCAGGACAGGTACAGCACGGGGTTAGATACAGAGTAAAGCTCCCACTGCACTGTCCCCATCAAACACTCCCAGGACAGGTACAGCACGGGGTTAGATACAGGGTGAAGCTCCCTCTACACTGTCTCCATCAAACACTCCCAGGACAGGTACAGCACGGGGTTAGATACAGAGTAAAGCTCCCACTACACTGTCCCCATCAAACACTCCCAGGACAGGTACAGCACGGGGTTAGGTACAGAGTAAAGCTCCCGCTACACTGTCCCCATCAAACACTCCCAGGACAGGTACAGCACGGGGTTAGATACAGAGTAAAGCTTCCTCTACACTGTCCCGATCAAACACTCCCAGGACAGGTAAAGCACGGGTTTAGAGACAGAGTAAAGCTCCCTCTACACTGTCCCCATCAAACACTCCCAGGACAGGTACAGCACGGGGTTAGATACAGAGGAAAGCTCCCTCTGCTCTGTCCCCATCAAACACTCCCAGGACAGGTAAAGCACGGGGTTAGAGACAGAGTAAAGCTCCCTCTGCTCTGTCCCCATCAAACACTCCCAGGACAGGTACAGCACGGGGTTAGATACAGAGGAAAGCTCCCTCTGCACTGTCCCCATCAAACACTCCCAGGACAGGTACAGCACGGGGTTAGATACAGAGTAATGTTCCCTCAACACTGTCCCCATCAAACACTCCCAGGACAGGTACAGCACGGGGTTAGATACAGAGTAAAGCTCCCTCCACACTGTCCCCATCAAACACTCCCAGGACAGGTACAGCACGGGGTTAGATACAGAGTAAAGCTCCCACTGCACTGTCCCCATCAAACACTCCCAGGACAGGTACAGCACGGGGTTAGATACAGGGTGAAGCTCCCTCTACACTGTCCCCATCAAACACTCCCAGGACAGGTACAGCACGGGGTTAGATACAGAGTAAAGCTCCCACTACACTGTCCCCATCAAACACTCCCAGGACAGGTACAGCACGGGGTTAGGTACAGAGTAAAGCTCCCGCTTCACTGTCCCCATCAAACACTCCCAGGACAGGTACAGCACGGGGTTAGATACAGAGTAAAGCTTCCTCTACACTGTCCCGATCAAACACTCCCAGGACAGGTAAAGCACGGGTTTAGAGACAGAGTAAAGCTCCCTCTGCTCTGTCCCCATCAAACACTCCCAGGACAGGTACAGCACGGGGTTAGATACAGAGGAAAGCTCCCTCTGCTCTGTCCCCATCAAACACTCCCAGGACAGGTAAAGCACGGGGTTAGAGACAGAGTAAAGCTCCCTCAGCTCTGTCCCCATCAAACACTCCCAGGACAGGTACAGCACGGGGTTAGATACAGAGGAAAGCTCCCTCTGCACTGTCATCATCAAACACTCCCAGGACAGGTACAGCACGGGGTTAGATACAGAGTAAAGTTCCCTCAACACTGTCCCCATCAAACACTCCCAGGACAGGTACAGCACGGGGTTAGATACAGAGTAAAGCTCCCTCTGCACTGTCTCCATCAAACACTCCCAGGGCAGGTACAGCACGGGGTTAGATACAGAGTAAAGCTCTCTCTACACTGTCACCATCAAACACTCCCAGGACAGGTACAGCACGGGGTTAGATACAGGGTAAAGCTCCCTCTACACTGTCCCCATCAAACACTCCCAGGACAGGTACAGCACGGGTTTAGATACAGAGTAAAGCTCCCTCTACACTGTCCACATCAAACACTCCCAAGACAGGTACAGCATGGGGTTAGATACAGAGTAAAGCTCCCTCTGCACTGTCCCCATCAAACACTCCCAGGACAGGTACAGCACGGGGTTACATACAGAGTAAAGCTCCCTCTACACTGTCACTCTACGCTCCAACTAGGCACCAACTATCTCTCATCCCCCTACGCTCCTACTTTCGCTCTGCTCCTTCTAATTACCAACTTTTTTGTTGCCCCCCCTCCCTGCTCTTGCTGTGGATGGATGTAGGGAAGGTTTACCCGGCTGATTCGGGGGATGGTGAGTCTGTGAGTCTGTCATATGAGGAGAGACTAAGTCATTTAGGATTATATTGATTGGAGTTTAGAAGAGTGAGATGGAATCTCATAGAAACTGACAAAACTCTAACAGGATTAGACAGGGTAGATTCAAAAAGAATGTTCCCGATGGTGGGGGTGTCCAGAACGAGGGGGTCATAGTTTGAGCATAACGGTAAACCTTTTAGGACTGAGGTGAGGAGAAATTTCTTCACCCAGAGAGTGGTCGAATCTGTGGAATTCACCACCATAGAAAGTAGATGAGGCCAAAACATTGTGTAATTTCAAGAAGGAATTCAACATAGCTCCTGGGGCTAAAGGGATCAATGGGATATGGGGGGGAAGGCGGGATCAGGGTATTAAACTTGATGATCAGCCATGATCGTAACGAATGGCGGAGCAGCCTCGAAGGGCCGAATGGCCTCCTCCTGCCTCTATTTTTTAGGTATCTTTCTATGTATGTTGCTGTGCTCCATCTCTCTCAGCTCCCTCTATCGTCTTGCTGTCACCTCCCACCATACACCAAGTCTCAGCTTCCTCTATGCTCCAACTCTCTCAACTTGCTCTATGTTCGAACTCTCTCTCAGCTCACTCGCTGATCCAACCCTCTCAGCTCCTGCTTCAGTCCAGTTATTTCTCTCAGCTCTCTCTACGTTCTAACTCTCTCTCCCCACTCCCTCTATGCTCATACTCTCACTGAGCTTCCTCGATGCTCAAACTCTCTCTCAACTTCCTCTGCGCTCAAACTCTCCCTCAGTTCCCTCTATGCTCCAACTCTGCCTCAGCACACTCTACGCTCTAACTCTGTCAGCCCACATTACGATCCAACTCTCTCTCAGATTCCCTGGGCTCCAGTTCTCACTCAGGCAGCCCTAAGCAACTCTCTGTCAGTTCCTCTTATGTTCCAAGTGTTTCTCATTTCCTGTTGTGCCCCACCTCACTCTCAGTTCTCTCAAAGCTCCAACATCACCCTATGTGCCAACTCTCTTGCTGCACCCTCTACGCTCCAAAACTCTCTCAGCTCCCTCTATGCTCCAACTCTCTCTCAGGTTCTCCTACACACCTGCTCTCTCTCAGTACATTCCAACTCTCCCTCAGCTCCCTCCCTGCTCCAAATCACTCTCTGCTCACTCTCCAATCCTACTCTCTCTCAGGTTCTTCTATATTTCAACGGCCCCCTCTCAACTCTCCAACTCTCTCTCAGCTCTCACTATATTCCAACTCTCTCTCAGCTCCCTCTATGCTCCAACTCTCTCTCAGGTTCTCCTACACACCTGCTCTCTCTCAGTACATTCCAACTGGAATATAGTGTTCAATTCTGGTCGCCACACTACCAGAAGGATGTGGAGGCTTTAGAGAGGGTGCAGAAGAGATTTACCAGAATGTTGCCTGGTATGGAGGGCATAAGCTATGAGGAGCGGTTGAATAAACTCGGTTTGTTCTCACTGGAACGAAGGAGGTTGAGGGGCGACCTGATAGAGGTATACAAAATTATGAGGGGCATAGACAGAGTGGATAGTCAGAGGCTTTTCCCCAGGGTAGAGGGGTCAATTACTAGGGGGCATAGGTTTAAGGTGAGAGGGGCAAGGTTTAGAGTAGATGTACGAGGCAAGTTTTTTACGCAGAGGGTAGTGGGTGCCTGGAACTCGCTACCGGAGGAGGTAGTGGAAGCAGGGACGATAGGGACATTTAAGGGGCATCTTGACAAATATATGAATAGGATGGGAATAGAAGGATACGGACCCAGGAAGTGTAGAAGATTGTAGTTTAGTCGGGCAGTATGGTCGGCACGGGTTTGGAGGGCCGAAGGGCCTGTTCCTGTGCTGTACATTTCTTTGTTCTTTGTTCTTTGTTCTCCCTCAGCTCCCTCCCTGCTCCAAATCACTCTCTGCTCACTCTCCAATCCTACTCTCTCTCAGGTTCTTCTATATTTCAACGGCCCCCTCTCAACTCTCCAACTCTCGCTCAGCTCTCACTATGTTCCAACTCTCTCTCAGCTCCCTCTATGCTCCAACTCTCTCTCAGCTCCCTCTATGCTCCAACTCTCTTTCAGCTCTCACTATGCTCCAACTCTCTCTCAGCTCCCTCTATGCTCCAACTCTCTCTCAGCTCTCACTATGCCCCAACTCTCTCTCAGCTCCCTCTATACTCCATCTCTCTCAGCTCTCACTATGCTCCAACTCTCTCTCAGCTCTCACTATGCTCCAACTCTCTCTCAGCTCCCTCTATGCTCCAACTCTCTCTCAGCTCTCACTATGCTCCAACTCTCTCTCAGCTCCAACTCTCTCTCAGCTCTCACTATGCTCCAACTCTCTCTCAGCTCCAACTCTCTCTCAGCTCTCACTATGCTCCAACTCTCTCTCAGCTCCCTCCATACTCCATCTCTCTCAGCTCCCTCTATGGTCTTGCTGTCTTTCAGCTCCCGCCACACTCCGTCTCAGCTCCCTCTATGCTCCAACTCTCTCTCAGCTCCCTCTATGGTCTTGCTGTCTTTCAGCTCCCGCCACACTCCGTCTCAGCTTCCTCTATGCTCCAACTCTCTCTCAACTTGCTCTACGTTTGAACTCTCTCTCAGCTCCTTCCCTTATCCAACCCTCTCAGCTCCCTCGTCGGTCCAGCTATGTCTCTCAGCCCCTCTCTAGGTTCTAACTCTCTCTCCCCACCCCCTCTATGCTCAAACTCTCCCTGAGCTTCCTCGATGCTCAAACTCTCTCCCAGCTCCCTCTACGCACCAACCCTCTCTCAGTTCCCTCTACGCAGCAACTCTCTCTCAGCTCCCTCTATGCTCCAACTCTCAGCTCCCTCTATGCTCCAACTCTCTCTCAGTTCCCTCTATGCTCCAACTCTCTCTCAGCTGCCTCAATGCTCCAACCCTTTCTCAGCTCCCTTTCCGCACTAACTCTCTCTCAGCTCCCTCTATGCTCCAACTCTCTTTCAGGTTCTTCTACACTCCAACTGTCTCCGAGTTCTCTCAATGCTCCAACTCTCTCTCAGCTCTCACTATGCTCCAATACTCTCTCAGCTGCCTCAATGCTCCAACCCTTTCTCAGCTCCCTTTCCGCACTAACTCTCTCTCAGCTCCCTCTATGCTCCAACTCTCTTTCAGGTTCTTCTACACTCCAACTGTCTCCGAGTTCTCTCAATGCTCCAACTCTCTCTCAGCTCTCACTATGCTCCAATACTCTCTCAGCTCCCTCTATGCTCCAACTCTCTCTCAGCTCCCTCTATGCTCCAACTCTCTCTCAGCTCCCTCTATGCTCCAACTCTCTCTCAGCCCCCTTTGTAGAACACAGAACATAGAACAGTACAGCACAGTACAGGCCCTTCAGCCCACGATGTTGTGCCGACCATTTATCCTAATCTAAGATCCACCTAACCTAAACCCCTTCAATTTACTTCTGTCCATGTGCCAGTCTAAGAGTCGCTTAAATGTCCCTAATGACTCTGACTCCACCACCTCTGCTGGCAGTGCATTCCACACACCCACCACTCTCTGTGTAAAGAACCTACCTCTGACATCTCCCCTATACCTTCCTCCAATCACCTTAACATTATGTCCCCTCGTGACAGCCATTTCTGCCCTGGGGAAAAGTCTCTGGCTATCCACTCTATCCATGCCTCTCATCACCTTGTACACCTCTATCACGTCACCTCTCTGCCTTCTTCGCTCCAATGAGAAAAGCCCCAGCTCCCTCAATCTTTCTTCATAAGACATGCCCTCCAGTCCAGGCAGCATCCTGGTAAATCTCCTCTGTACCCTCTCCAAAACATCCACATCCTTCCTATAATGAAGCGACCAGAACTGGACACAATATTCCAAGTGTGGTATAACTAGGGTTTTATAAAGCTGCAGCAAAACCTCGCGGCTCTTAAACTCAATACTGCTGTTAATGAAAGCCAACTCACCATACGCCTTCTTAACAAACCTATCAACTTGGGTGGTGACTTTGAGGGATCTATGTACGTGGACCCCAAGATCCCTCTGTTCCTCCACACTTCCAAGAATCCTGCCTTTAACCCTGTATTCAGCATTCAAATTCGACCTTCCAAAATTAACCACTTCACATTTATCTACGTTGAACTCCATTTGCCACTTCTCAGCCCAGCTCTGCATCCTGTCAATGTCCTGTTGTAACCTGCAACAGCCCTCGACACTATCTACAACTCCCCCAACCTTCGTGTCATCGGCAAACTTACTAACCCACCCTTCCACTTCCTCATCCAAGTCATTTATAAAAACCACAAAGAGCAGAGGTCCCAGCACAGATCCTTGCGGGACACCACTGGTCATCGACCTCCAGGCGCAATACTTGCCATCCACTACCACTCGCTGTCTTCTTTCGGCCAGCCAATTCTATATCCAGACAGCCAAGTTCCCCTGTATCCCATGCCCCCTAACTTTCTGAACGAGCCTACCATGGGGAACCTTATCAAATGTCTTACTGAAATCCAGATACACCACATCCACTGCCCGACCTTCATCAATGTGTCTCGTCACATCCTCAAAGAATTCAATGAGGCTTGTGAGCCATGACCTGCCCCTCACAAAGCCATGCTGACTATCTTTAATCAAACTATGTTTTTCTAAATAATCATAAATTCTATCTCTCAGAATCCTTTCCAGTATTTTGCTCACCACAGACGTAAGACTGGCTGGTCTGTAAATCCCAGGGATTTCCCTATTCCCTTTCTTGAACAGGGGAACAACATTCGCCTCCCTCCAATCATCCGGTACTACTCCAGTGGAGAGTGAGGACGCAAAGATCATCGCCAACGGCGCAGGAATCTCCTCCCCCCCTACCCGTAGTAACCTTGGGTATATCCTGTCAGGTCCAGGGGGCTTATCTATCCTGATGCTTTTCAAAATTTCCAGCACATCCTCCTTCTCAATAGCAACCTGTTTGAGTCTATTAACCTGGTTCATGCCGTTCTCACGAGCAACAAGGTCCGTCTCTCTAGTGAATACTGAAGCAAAATATTCATTTCGGGCCTCCTCCATCTCCTCCGACACTCGGCACAGGTTCCCTCCACTATCCCTGGTCATCCCTACTCTCACTCTGATCATCCTCTTATTTCTCACATAAGTGTAGATCGCCTTGGGGTTTTCCCTAATCCTTCCCGCCAGGGCTTTTTCATGCCCCCTTCTAGCTCTCCTAAGTCCATTTTGAGTTCCTTCCTGGCTACCTTGTAACCCTTTGGGAGCTGTGCCAGATCCTTGCTTCCTCAACCTACGCAAGCTTCCTTCTTCCTCTTGACTAGAAGCTCCACTTCTCTTGTCATCCAAGGCTCCTTCACCTTACCATTCCTTCCTTGTCTCAGTGGGACAAAACAATTCAGCACTCGCAGCATGTGCTCCTTAAACAATCCCCAAATTATTGTTGTGCATTTCCCCAAGAACAATTGTTCCCACTTTATGCTCCTCAGCACCTGTCTAATAGCAGTATAATTTCCCCTCCCCCAATTAAATACCTTCCCATACTGTGTGTTCCTGCCCCTCTCCATGACTATGGTAAAGGTGAAGGGGTTATGGTCACTGTCACCGAAATGCTCTCCCACCGAGACATCTGACACCTGGCCTGGTTCGTTGCCGAGCACCAAGTCCAATATGGCCTCTCCCCTAGTCGGCCTATCTACATATTGAGTCAGGAATCCTTCCTGTACACACCTGACAAAATCTGCTCCATCAAAACCATTTGCAGTAAGGAGGTTCCAGTCAATATTCGGGAAGTTGAAGTCACCCATGACAACAACTTTGTTACTTCTGCACTTTTCCAAGATATGACGCCCAATCTGTTCCTCTGTCTCTCTGCTGCTATTGGGGGGTCTATAGAAAACTCCCAATAAAGTGACTGCACCTTTCTTGTTTCTGACTTAGTTCTCTCTCAGCTCCCTCTACTTTCCAACTCTCTCTTAGCTTCCTCTATGCTCCAACTCTCTCTCAGCTCCCTCTATGCTCCAACTCTCACTCGGTTCCCTCTACACTCCAACTCTCTCTTAGCTCCCTCTACGCTCCAACTCTCTCTCAGCTCCCTCTATGCTCCAACTCTCTCTCAGCTCCCTCCACAGTCCAAACCTCTCTCAGCTCTCTCTATGCTCCAACTCTCTCTCAGCTCCCTCTGTGCTCTAACTGTCTCTAAGCTTGCCATGCACTCCAACTGTCTCTCAGCTCCCTCTATGCTCCAACTCTCTCTCAGCCCCTCTTTGCTCCAACTCTCTCTCAGCTCCCTCTTTGCTCGAACTCTCTCTTAGTTCCCTCTATTCTCAAACTCTCTCACAGCTCCCTAGATGCTCCAACTCTCTCTCAGCTCCCTCTAAGCTCCAATTCTCTCTCAGCTCCCTCTACGCTCCAGCTCTCTCTTGGCTCCCTCTTTGCTCCAACTCTCTCTCAGCTCCCTCTATGCTCCAACTCCCCCTGAGCTTCCTCTATGCTCCAACTCTCTCTCAGCTCCCTCTATGCTCCCACTCTCTCTCAGCTCCCTCTGTGCTCCAACTCTCTCTCAGCTCCCTCTCCGCTCCAACTCCCCCTGAGCTTCCTCTATGCTCCAACTCTCTCTCAGCTCCCTCGATGCTCCCACTCTGTCTTAGCTCCCTCTATACTCCAACTCTTTTTCAGATCCCTTTTTGCTCCAACTCTGTCTTAGTTCCCCGTGTGCTCCAAGTCTCTCTCAGCTCCCTTATGATCCAACGCTCTCTCGGCTCCCTCTACGCTCCAACTCTCCCTTCGCTCCCTCTATGCTCCAACTTTCTCTCAGCTCCCTTATGCTCCAATGCTCTCTCAGCTCCCTCTGTGCTCCAACTCTCCCTTCGCTCCCTCTATTCTCCATTTCTCTCTTAGCTCCCCTTGCACTCCAACCTAATCCGTTCTGATCATTCCTCTGTGCCTGCTCCCTGAATGCTGTTCACCTGGCCGTTTCTCCCTGGCCATTGGCTCTGATCCATGACTCACCCAGAAACGTGTGAAAACTATCAGTTTAGTGGAGAGACATTGTCCGAACGAACTGCTTACCTCAGAAAGTCTCAGCTCAAACTCCTCTTGACATTCAAAGTCCCAATCTTTACGAGCACTGATTTGGTAGAGTCCTGCGTTTGATGGTTGAAGGGACGTAATTTCCATTGTCAGATCACTGAAATTTAATGTGGTTCTGTCTCCAAACTTGGCATGACACCCTTTGTTTTTTTGCCATTTGGCAAATAATGTCTTTTTGGTTCGTCCTCTGCCATGTAATATCGTCACGTGTCTGATTTAGTGAGTCGGGATTAACCTGACTGCTTTTCCCAGAATGCCATTCACCAGGACTCTCGGGGTTCTGTCCCGTACACACTGTCCCAATCCTGCAACAACAAAGGGAGCTCACACACTGAGACAGTTCAGCTGGGGAGAGAGGGTGAAGGAGCAAAAGAGAGAGCGAAGCAGAGAGGAACAGAAAGAAAAAGCTCAGCATGAGAGAGATTGACAGGGAGAGACAGTGACTGTGACAGAGAGATTGGTACAGACATAGAGAGAGAGAGGCTACAGGAGGGAAAATCAGATACATGGCAGGAGAGAGAGAGGCTACAGGAGGGAGTATCAGATAGATGGGAGAGAGAGAGGCTACAGGAGGGAGTATCAGATAGATGGGAGAGAGAGAGGCTACAGTAGGGAGTATCAGATAGATGGGAGAGAGAGACTACAGTAGGGAGTATCAGATAGATGGGAGAGAGAGGATACAGGAAGGAGTATCAGAGAGATGGGAGAGAGAGAGGCTACAGTAGGGAGTATCAGATAGATGGGAGAGAGAGAGGCTACAGGAGGGAGTATCAGATAGATGGGAGAGAGAGACTACAGTAGGGAGTATCAGATAGATGGGAGAGAGAGGATACAGGAGGGAGTATCAGATAGATGGGAGAGAGAGAGGCTACAGGAGGGAGTATCAGATAGATGGGAGAGAGAGAGGCTACAGGAGGGGGTATCAGATAGATTTAATAGATTTCATAGAATTTACAGTGCAGAAGGAGGCCATTCGGCCTATCGAGTCTGCACCGGCTCTTGGAAAGAGCACCATACCCAAGGTCAACACCTCCACCCTATCCCCATAACCCAGTAAACCCCACCCAACAGTAAGGGCAATTTTGAACACTAAGGGCAATTTATCATGGCCATCCATTTATCAATGATAGATGGGAGATGGGAGAGAGAGAGAGGCTACAGGAGGGAGTATCAGACAGATGGGAGGGAGAGAGACCACAGGAGGGAGT
Organism: Scyliorhinus torazame; assembly: GCF_047496885.1. Lineage (NCBI taxonomy): Eukaryota > Metazoa > Chordata > Chondrichthyes > Carcharhiniformes > Scyliorhinidae > Scyliorhinus > Scyliorhinus torazame. The sequence goes on from NC_092710.1 coordinate 72,753,409, forward strand.
ATCAGATAGATGGGAGGGAGAGAGGCTACAGGAGGGGGTATCAGATAATGGGAGAGAGAGAGAGGCTACAGGAGGGAGTATCAGATAGATGGGAGAGAAAGAGACCAAAGGAGGGAGTATCAGATAGATGGGAGAGAGAGAGAGACTACAGGAGTGAGTATCAGATAGATGGGAGAGAGAGAGGCTCCAGGAGGAAGTATCAGATAGATGGGAGAGACAGAGGCTACAGGAGGGAGTATCAGATAGATGGGAGAGAGAGAGACTACAGGAGAGCGTATCAGATAGATGGGAGAGAGAGAGGCTCCAGGAGGAAGTATCAGATAGATGGGAGAGACAGAGGCTACAGGAGGGAGTATCAGATAGATGGGAGAGAGAGAGAGGCTACAGGAGGGAGTATCAGATAGATGGGAGAGAGACTACAAGAGGGAGTATCAGATAGATGGGAGAGAGAGAGAGGCTACAGGAGGGAGTATCAGATAGTTGGGAGAGAGAGAGACTACAGGAGGGAGTATCAGATAGATGAGAGAGAGAGGCTACAGGAGGGAGTATCAGATAGATGGGAGAGGGAGAGACTACAGGAGGGAGTATCAGATAGATGTGAGAGAGAGAGAGGCTACAGGAGGGAGTATCAGATAGATGGGAGAGAGAGAGAGGCTACAGGAGGAAGTATCAGATAGATGGGAGAGAGAGATTTCAGGAGGGAGTATCAAATAGATGGTAGAGAGACAGACTACAGGAGGGAGAGTCAGATAGATGGGAGAGAGAGGCTACAGGAGGGAGTATCAGATAGATGGGAGAGAGAGGCTACAGGAGGGAGTATCAGATAGATGGGAGAGAGACAGACTGCAGGAGGGAGTATCAGATAGATGGGAGAGAGACAGACTACAGGAGGGAGAATCAGATTGATGGGAGAGAGAGAGGCTACAGGAGGGAGTATCAGATAGATGGGAGAGAGAGGCTACAGGAGGGAGTATCAGATAGATGGGAGAGACAGAGAGATTACAGGAGGGTGTATCAGATAGATGGGAGAGAGAGAGGCTACAGGACGGAGTATCAGAAAGATGGGAGAGAGAGAGAGGATACAGGAGGGAGTATCAGATAAATGGGAGAGAGACAGACTAGAGGAGGGAGAGTCAGATAGATGGGAGAGAGAGGCTACAGGAGGGAGTATCAGATAAATGGGAGGGAGACAGACTAGAGGAGGGAGAGTCAGATAGATGTTAGAGAGAGACTACAGGAGGAAGTATCAGATAGATGGGAGAGAGAGATTTCAGGAGGGAGTATCAGATAAATGGGAGAGAGACAGACTAGAGGAGGGAGAGTCAGATAGATGTGAGAGAGAGGCTACAGGAGGGAGTATCAGATAAATGGGAGAGAGACAGACTAGAGGAGGGAGAGTCAGATAGATGTGAGAGGGAGACTACAGGAGGGAGTATCAGATAGATGGGAGAGAGAGAGGCTACAGGAGGGAGAATCAGATAGATGGGAGAGAGAGAGACTACAGGAGGGAGTATCAGATAGATGGGAGAGAGAGAGAGAGGCTACAGGAGGGAGTATCAGATAGATGGGAGAGAGAGAGGCTACAGGAGGGAGTATCAGAGAGATGGGAGAGAGAGAGAGGCTACAGGAGGGAGTATCAGATAGATGGGAGAGACAGGCTACAGGAGGGAGTATCAGAGAGATGGGAGAGAGAGAGAGGCTACAGGAGGGAGTATCAGATAGATGGGAGAGAGACAGACTACAGGAGCGGGTATCAGATTGATGGGAGAGAGAGAGGCTACAAGAGGGAGTATCAGATAGATGGGAGAGAGACAGAGTGCTGGAGGAAGAATCAGATAGATGGGAGAGAGACAGACTACTGGAGGGAGAATCTGATAAATGGGAGAGAGAGGCTACAGGAGGGAGTATCAGAGAGATGGGAGAGAGACAGACTGCAGGAGGGAGAGTCAGATAGATGGGATAGAGAGAGAGGCTACAGGAGGGAGTATCAGATAGATGGGAGAGAGACAGGCAACAGGAGGGAGTATCAGAGAGATGGGAGAGAGAGAGACTACAGGAGGGAGTATCAAATAGATGGGAGACAGAGGCTACAGGAGGGAGTATCAGATTGATGGGAGAGAGACAGACTACAGGAGGGGGAGTCAGATAGATGGGAGAGAGAGGCTACAGGAGGGAGTATCAGATAGATGGGAGAGAGAGAGGATACAGGAGGGAGTATCAGATAGATGGGAGAGTGAGAGAGGCTACAGGAGGGAGTATCAGATAGATGGGAGAGAGAGAGACTGCAGGAGGGAGTATCAAATAGATGGGAGACAGAGGCTACAGGAGGGAGTATCAGATTGATGGGAGAGAGACAGACTACAGGAGGGGGAGTCAGATAGATGGGAGAGAGAGGCAACAGGAGGGAGAATCAGATAGATGGGAGAGAGAGAGGATACAGGAGGGAGTATCAGATAGATGGGAGAGAGAGAGTCTACAGGAGGGAGTATCAGATAGATGGGAGAGAGAGAGAGAGGCTACAGGAGGGAGTATCATATAGATGGGAGAGAGAGACGCTACAGGAGGGAGTATCAGATAGATGGGAGAGAGACAGGCTACAGGAGGGAGTATCAGATAGATGGGAGAGAGAGAGAGCCTACAGGAGCGGGTATCAGATAGATGGGAGAGAGAGATTTCAGGAGGGAGTATCAGATAGATGGCAGAGAGAGATTTCAGGAGGGAGTATCAGATAGATGGGAGAGAGACAGGCTACAGGAGGGAGTATCAGATAGATGGGAGAGAGAGATTTCAGGAGGGAGTATCAGATAGATGGGAGAGAGAGAGAGGCTACAGGAGAGAGTATCAGATAGATGGGAGAGAGAGATTTCAGGAGGGAGAATCAGATAGATGGGAGAGAGAGACTACAGGAGGGAGTATCAGTTAGATGGGAGAGAGAGAGGCTACAGGAGGGATTATCAGATAGATGGGAGAGAGACAGGCTACAGGAGGGAGTATCAGATAGATGGGAGAGAGAGAGGCTACAGGAGGGAGTATCAGATAGATGGGAGAGAGACAGGCTACAGGAGGGAGTATCACATAGATGGGAGAGAGAGAGGCTACAGTAGTGAGTATCAGATAGATGGGAGAGAGAGGCTACAGGAGGGAGTATCAGATAGATGGGGGAGGGACAGACTACAGGAGGGAGTATCAGATAGTTGGGAGAGGGAGATTTCAGGAGGGAGTATCAGATAGATGGGAGAGAGAGATTTTTAGGAGGGAGTATCAGATAAATGGGAGAGAGACAGACTACAGGAGGGAGAGTCAGATAGATTGGAGAGAGAGGCTACAGGAGGGAGTATCAGATAGATGAGAGAGACAGAGTACAGGAGGGAGAATCAGATAGATGGGAGAGAGAGAGGCTACAGGAGGGAGAATCAGAGAGATGGGAGAGAGACAGAGTGCAGGAGGGAGAGTCAGATAGATGGGAGAGAGAGAGAGGCTACAGGGGGGAGTACCATATAGATGGGAGAGAGAGAGAGGCTACAGGAGGGAGAATCAGATAGATGGGAGAGAGAGAGGCTACAGGAGGGAGTATCAAATAGATGGGAGAGACAGGCTACAGGAGGGAGTATCGGATAGATGGGAGAGAGCGGCTACAGGAGGGAGTATCAGATAGATGGGAGAGAGACAGATTACAGGAGGGAGAATCAGATAGATGGGAGAGAGAGGCTACAGGAGGGAGTATCAGATAGATGGGAGAGAGCGGCTTCAGGAGGGAGTATCAGATAGATGGGAGAGAGAGACTACAGTAGGGAGTATCAGATAGATGGGAGAGAGAGGATACAGGAAGGAGTATCAGAGAGATGGGAGAGAGAGAGGCTACAGTAGGGAGTATCAGATAGATGGGAGAGAGAGAGGCTACAGGAGGGAGTATCAGATAGATGGGAGAGAGAGACTACAGTAGGGAGTATCAGATAGATGGGAGAGAGAGGATACAGGAGGGAGTATCAGATAGATGGGAGAGAGAGAGGCTACAGGAGGGAGTATCAGATAGATGGGAGAGAGAGAGGCTACAGGAGGGGGTATCAGATAGATTTAATAGATTTCATAGAATTTACAGTGCAGAAGGAGGCCATTCGGCCTATCGAGTCTGCACCGGCTCTTGGAAAGAGCACCCTACCCAAGGTCAACACCTCCACCCTATCCCCATAACCCAGTAAACCCCACCCAACAGTAAGGGCAATTTTGAACACTAAGGGCAATTTATCATGGCCATCCATTTATCAATGATAGATGGGAGATGGGAGAGAGAGAGAGGCTACAGGAGGGAGTATCAGACAGATGGGAGGGAGAGAGACCACAGGAGGGAGTATCAGATAGATGGGAGGGAGAGAGGCTACAGGAGGGGGTATCAGATAATGGGAGAGAGAGAGAGGCTACAGGAGGGAGTATCAGATAGATGGGAGAGAAAGAGACCAAAGGAGGGAGTATCAGATAGATGGGAGAGAGAGAGAGACTACAGGAGTGAGTATCAGATAGATGGGAGAGAGAGAGGCTCCAGGAGGAAGTATCAGATAGATGGGAGAGACAGAGGCTACAGGAGGGAGTATCAGATAGATGGGAGAGAGAGAGACTACTGGAGAGCGTATCAGATAGATGGGAGAGAGAGAGGCTCCAGGAGGAAGTATCAGATAGATGGGAGAGACAGAGGCTACAGGAGGGAGTATCAGATAGATGGGAGAGAGAGAGAGGCTACAGGAGGGAGTATCAGATAGATGGGAGAGAGACTACAGGAGGGAGTATCAGATAGATGGGAGAGAGAGAGAGGCTACAGGAGGGAGTATCAGATAGTTGGGAGAGAGAGAGACTACAGGAGGGAGTATCAGATAGATGAGAGAGAGAGGCTACAGGAGGGAGTATCAGATAGATGGGAGAGGGAGAGACTACAGGAGGGAGTATCAGATAGATGTGAGAGAGAGAGAGGCTACAGGAGGGAGTATCAGATAGATGGGAGAGAGAGAGAGGCTACAGGAGGAATTATCAGATAGATGGGAGAGAGAGATTTCAGGAGGGAGTATCAAATAGATGGTAGAGAGACAGACTACAGGAGGGAGAGTCAGATAGATGGGAGAGAGAGGCTACAGGAGGGAGTATCAGATAGATGGGAGAGAGAGGCTACAGGAGGGAGTATCAGATAGATGGGAGAGAGACAGACTGCAGGAGGGAGTATCAGATAGATGGGAGAGAGACAGACTACAGGAGGGAGAATCAGATTGATGGGAGAGAGAGAGGCTACAGGAGGGAGTATCAGATAGATGGGAGAGAGAGGCTACAGGAGGGAGTATCAGATAGATGGGAGAGACAGAGAGATTACAGGAGGGTGTATCAGATAGATGGGAGAGAGAGAGGCTACAGGACGGAGTATCAGAAAGATGGGAGAGAGAGAGAGGATACAGGAGGGAGTATCAGATAAATGGGAGAGAGACAGACTAGAGGAGGGAGAGTCAGATAGATGGGAGAGAGAGGCTACAGGAGGGAGTATCAGATAAATGGGAGGGAGACAGACTAGAGGAGGGAGAGTCAGATAGATGTTAGAGAGAGACTACAGGAGGAAGTATCAGATAGATGGGAGAGAGAGATTTCAGGAGGGAGTATCAGATAAATGGGAGAGAGACAGACTAGAGGAGGGAGAGTCAGATAGATGTGAGAGAGAGGCTACAGGAGGGAGTATCAGATAAATGGGAGAGAGACAGACTAGAGGAGGGAGAGTCAGATAGATGTGAGAGGGAGACTACAGGAGGGAGTATCAGATAGATGGGAGAGAGAGAGGCTACAGGAGGGAGAATCAGATAGATGGGAGAGAGAGAGACTACAGGAGGGAGTATCAGATAGATGGGAGAGAGAGAGAGAGGCTACAGGAGGGAGTATCAGATAGATGGGAGAGAGAGAGGCTACAGGAGGGAGTATCAGAGAGATGGGAGAGAGAGAGAGGCTACAGGAGGGAGTATCAGATAGATGGGAGAGAGACAGACTACAGGAGCGGGTATCAGATTGATGGGAGAGAGAGAGGCTACAAGAGGGAGTATCAGATAGATGGGAGAGAGACAGAGTGCTGGAGGAAGAATCAGATAGATGGGAGAGAGACAGACTACTGGAGGGAGAATCTGATAAATGGGAGAGAGAGGCTACAGGAGGGAGTATCAGAGAGATGGGAGAGAGACAGACTGCAGGAGGGAGAGTCAGATAGATGGGATAGAGAGAGAGGCTACAGGAGGGAGTATCAGATAGATGGGAGAGAGAGAGGCTACAGGAGGGATTATCAGATAGATGGGAGAGAGACAGGCAACAGGAGGGAGTATCAGAGAGATGGGAGAGAGAGAGACTACAGGAGGGAGTATCAAATAGATGGGAGACAGAGGCTACAGGAGGGAGTATCAGATTGATGGGAGAGAGACAGACTACAGGAGGGGGAGTCAGATAGATGGGAGAGAGAGGCTACAGGAGGGAGTATCAGATAGATGGGAGAGAGAGAGGATACAGGAGGGAGTATCAGATAGATGGGAGAGTGAGAGAGGCTACAGGAGGGAGTATCAGATAGATGGGAGAGAGAGAGACTGCAGGAGGGAGTATCAAATAGATGGGAGACAGAGGCTACAGGAGGGAGTATCAGATTGATGGGAGAGAGACAGACTACAGGAGGGGGAGTCAGATAGATGGGAGAGAGAGGCAACAGGAGGGAGAATCAGATAGATGGGAGAGAGAGAGGATACAGGAGGGAGTATCAGATAGATGGGAGAGAGAGAGTCTACAGGAGGGAGTATCAGATAGATGGGAGAGAGAGAGAGAGGCTACAGGAGGGAGTATCATATAGATGGGAGAGAGAGACGCTACAGGAGGGAGTATCAGATAGATGGGAGAGAGACAGGCTACAGGAGGGAGTATCAGATAGATGGGAGAGAGAGAGAGCCTACAGGAGCGGGTATCAGATAGATGGGAGAGAGAGATTTCAGGAGGGAGTATCAGATAGATGGCAGAGAGAGATTTCAGGAGGGAGTATCAGATAGATGGGAGAGAGACAGGCTACAGGAGGGAGTATCAGATAGATGGGAGAGAGAGATTTCAGGAGGGAGTATCAGATAGATGGGAGAGAGAGAGAGGCTACAGGAGAGAGTATCAGATAGATGGGAGAGAGAGATTTCAGGAGGGAGAATCAGATAGATGGGAGAGAGAGACTACAGGAGGGAGTATCAGTTAGATGGGAGAGAGAGAGGCTACAGGAGGGATTATCAGATAGATGGGAGAGAGACAGGCTACAGGAGGGAGTATCAGATAGATGGGAGAGAGAGAGGCTACAGGAGGGAGTATCAGATAGATGGGAGAGAGACAGGCTACAGGAGGGAGTATCACATAGATGGGAGAGAGAGAGGCTACAGTAGTGAGTATCAGATAGATGGGAGAGAGAGGCTACAGGAGGGAGTATCAGATAGATGGGGGAGGGACAGACTACAGGAGGGAGTATCAGATAGTTGGGAGAGGGAGATTTCAGGAGGGAGTATCAGATAGATGGGAGAGAGAGATTTTTAGGAGGGAGTATCAGATAAATGGGAGAGAGACAGACTACAGGAGGGAGAGTCAGATAGATTGGAGAGAGAGGCTACAGGAGGGAGTATCAGATAGATGAGAGAGACAGAGTACAGGAGGGAGAATCAGATAGATGGGAGAGAGAGAGGCTACAGGAGGGAGAATCAGAGAGATGGGAGAGAGACAGAGTGCAGGAGGGAGAGTCAGATAGATGGGAGAGAGAGAGAGGCTACAGGGGGGAGTACCATATAGATGGGAGAGAGAGAGAGGCTACAGGAGGGAGAATCAGATAGATGGGAGAGAGAGAGGCTACAGGAGGGAGTATCAAATAGATGGGAGAGACAGGCTACAGGAGGGAGTATCGGATAGATGGGAGAGAGCGGCTACAGGAGGGAGTATCAGATAGATGGGAGAGAGACAGATTACAGGAGGGAGAATCAGATAGATGGGAGAGAGAGGCTACAGGAGGGAGTATCAGATAGATGGGAGAGAGCGGCTACAGGAGGGAGTATCAGATAGATGGGAGAGAGAGGCTACAGGAGGGAGTATCAGATAGATGGGAGAGACAGAGAGATTACAGGAGGGTGTATCAGATAGATGGGCGAGAGAGAGAATAAGGAGGGAGTATCAGATAGATGGGAGAGAGAGAGGCTACAGGAGGGAGTATCAGAAAGATGGGAGAGAGAGAGAGGATACAGGAGGGAGAGTCAGATAGATGGGAGAGAGACAGACTAGATGAGGGAGAGTCAGATAGATGGGAGAGAGAGGCTACAGGAGGGAGTATCAGATAAATGGGAGGGAGACAGACTAGAGGAGGGAGAGTCAGATAGATGTGAGAGAGAGACTACAGGAGGAAGTATCAGATAGATGGGAGAGAGAGATTTCAGGAGGGAGTATCAGATAAATGGGAGAGAGACAGACTAGAGGAGGGAGAGTCAGATAGATGGGAGAGAGAGGCTACAGGAGGGAGTATCAGATAAATGGGAGAGAGACAGACTAGAGGAGGGAGAGTCAGATAGATGTGAGAGAGAGACTACAGGAGGGAGTATCAGATAGATGGGAGCGAGAGAGGATACAGGAGGGAGTATCAGATAGATGGGAGAGAGAGAGACTACAGGAGGGAGTATCAGATAGATGGGAGAGAGAGAGAGAGGCTACAGGAGGGAGTATCATATAGATGGGAGAGAGAGACGCTACAGGAGGGAGTATCAGATAGATGGGAGAGAGACAGGCTACAGGAGGGAGTATCAGATAGATGGGAGAGAGAGAGAGCCTACAGGAGCGGGTATCAGATAGATGGGAGAGAGAGATTTCAGGAGGGAGTATCAGATAGATGGGAGAGAGAGATTTCAGGAGGGAGTATCAGATAGATGGGAGAGAGACAGGCTACAGGAGGGAGTATCAGATAGATGGGAGAGAGAGATTTCAGGAGGGAGTATCAGATAGATGGGAGAGAGAGATTTCAGGAGGGAGTATCAGATAGATGGGAGAGAGAGATTTTTAGGAGGGAGTATCAAATCGATGGGAGAGAGAGGCTACAGGAGGGAGTATCAGATAAATGGGAGAGAGACAGACTACAGGAGGGAGAGTCAGATAGATTGGAGAGAGAGGCTACAGGAGGGAGTATCAGATAGATGAGAGAGAGACAGAGTACAGGAGGGAGAATCAGATAGATGGGAGAGAGAGAGGCTACAGGAGGGAGAATCAGAGAGATGGGAGAGTGACAGAGTGCAGGAGGGAGAGTCAGATAGATGGGAGAGAGAGAGAGGCTACAGGGGGGAGTACCATATAGATGGGAGAGAGAGAGAGGCTACAGGAGGGAGAATCAGATAGATGGGAGAGAGAGAGGCTACAGGAGGGAGTATCAAATAGATGGGAGAGACAGGCTACAGGAGGGAGTATTGGATAGATGGGAGAGAGCGGCTACAGGAGGGAGTATCAGATAGATGGGAGAGAGACAGATTACAGGAGGGAGAATCAGATAGATGGGAGAGAGAGGCTACAGGAGGGAGTATCGGATAGATGGGAGAGAGCGGCTACAGGAGGGAGTATCAGATAGATGGGAGAGAGAGGCTACAGGAGGGAGTATCAGATAGATGGGAGAGACAGAGAGATTACAGGAGGGTGTATCAGATAGATGGGCGAGAGAGAGAATAAGGAGGGAGTATCAGATAGATGGGAGAGAGAGAGGCTACAGGAGGGAGTATCAGAAAGATGGGAGAGAGAGAGAGGATACAGGAGGGAGAGTCAGATAGATGGGAGAGAGACAGACTAGAGGAGAGAGAGTCAGATAGATGGGAGAGAGAGGCTACAGGAGGGAGTATCAGATAAATGGGAGGGAGACAGACTAGAGGAGGGAGAGTCAGATAGATGTGAGAGAGAGACTACAGGAGGAAGTATCAGATAGATGGGAGAGAGAGATTTCAGGAGGGAGTATCAGATAAATGGGAGAGAGACAGACTAGAGGAGGGAGAGTCAGATAGATGGGAGAGAGAGGCTACAGGAGGGAGTATCAGATAAATGGGAGAGAGACAGACTAGAGGAGGGAGAGTCAGATAGATGTGAGAGAGAGACTACAGGAGGGAGTATCAGATAGATGGGAGAGAGAGAGGCTACAGGAGGGAGAATCAGATAGATGGGAGAGAGAGAGACTACAGGAGGGAGTATCAGATAGATGGGAGAGAGAGAGAGAGGCTACAGGAGGGAGTATCAGATAGATGGGAGAGAGGGAGGCTACAGGAGGGAGTATCAGAGAGATGGGAGAGAGAGAGAGGCTACAGGAGGGAGTATCAGATAGATGGGAGAGACAGGCTACAGGAGGGAGTATCAGAGAGATGGGAGAGAGAGAGAGGCTACAGGAGGGAGTATCAGATAGATGGGAGAGAGAGAGGCTACAGGAGGGAGTATCAGATAGATGGGAGAGAGACAGACTACAGGAGCGGGTATCAGATAGATGGAAGAGAGAGAGGCTACAGGAGGGAGTATCAGATAGATGGGAGAGAGAGAGACTTCAGGAGGGAGTATCAGAAAGATGATAGAGAGAGAGGCTACAGGAGGGAGTATCAGATAGATGGGAGAGAGAGAGACTTCAGGAGGGAGTATCAGAAAGATGAGAGAGAGAGAGGCTACAGGAGAGAGTATCAGATAGATGGGAGAGAGAGAGGCTACAGGAGGGAGTATCAGATAGATGTGAGAGAGAGAGAGGCTACAGGAGGGAGTATCAGATAGATGTGAGAGAGAGAGAGGCTACAGGAGGGAGTGTCAGATAGATGGGAGAGAGAGAGACCACAGGAGGGAGTATCAGATAGATGGGAGAGAGAGAGACTACAGGAGGGGATATCAGTTAGATGGGAGAGAGAGAGACTACAGAGGGAGCATCAGATAGATGGGAGAGAGAGAGGCTACAGGAGGGAGTATCAGATAGATGGGAGAGAGAGAGAGGCGACAAGAGGGAGTATCAAATAGATGGTAGAGAGACAGACTACAGGAGGGAGTGTCAGATAGATGGGAGAGAGAGGATACAGGAGGGAGTATCAGATAGATGGGAGAGAGAGGCTACATGAGGGAGTATCAGATAGATGGGTCAGAGACAGACTGCAGGAGGGAGAGTCAGATAGATGGGAGAGAGAGAGAGGCTACAGGAGGGAGTATCAGATAGATGGGAAAGAGAGGCTACAGGAGGGAGTACCAGGAAGATGGGAGAGAGACAGACTGCAGGAGGGAGAGTCAGATAGATGGGAGAGAGAGAGAGGCTACAGGAGGGAGTATCAGATAGATGGGAGAGAGAGAGAGAGGCTACAGGAGGGAGTATCAGATAGATGGGACAGAGACAGAATACAGGAGTTAGAATCAGATGGATGGGAGAGAGAGGCTACAGGAGGGAGTACCAGATAGATGGGAATGAGACAGACTGCAGGAGGGAGAGTCAGATAGATGGGAGAGAGAGAGAGGCTACAGGAGGGAGTATCAGATAGATGGGAGAGAGAGGCTACAGGAGGGAGTATCAGATAGATGGGAGAGAGAGAGGCTGCAGGAGGGAGTATCAGATAGATGGAAGAGAGAGAGAGGCTACAGGAGGATGTATCGGATAGATGGGAGAGAGACAGGCTAGAGGAGGGAGAGTCAGATAGATGGGAGAGAGAGTCTACAGGAGGGAGTATCAGATAGATGGGAGGGAGACAGACTACAGGAGGAGAATCAGATAGATGGGAGAGAGAGAGAGGCTACAGGAGGGAGTATCAGATAGATGGGAGAGAGAGAGAATAAGGAGGGAGTATCAGATAGATGGGAGAGCGAGAGGCTACAGGAGGGAGTATCAGATAGATGGGAGAGAGAGAGGCTACAAGAGGGAGTATCAGATAGATGGGAGAGAGACAGGCTACAGGAGGGAGTATCAGATAGATGGGAGAGAGAGAGAGAGGCTACAGGAGGGAGTATGAGATAGATGGGAGAGAGACAGACTACAGAAGCGGGTATCAGATAGATGGGAGAGAGAGATTTCAGGAAGGAGTATCAGATAGATGGGAGAGAGAGATTTCAGTAGGGAGTATCAAATAGATGGGAGAGAGACAGACTACAGGAGGGAGAGTCAGATAGATGGGAGAGAGAGGCTACAGGAGGGAGTATCAGATAGATGGGAGAGAGACAGACTACAGGAGGGAGAATCAGATAGATGGGAGAGAGAGACGCTACAGGAGGGAGTATCAGATAGATGGGAGAGAGAGAGAGGCTACAGGATGGAGTATCAGATAGATGGGGGAGAGAGAGGCTACAGGAGGGATTATCGGATAGATGGGAGAGAGAGGCTACAGGAGGGAGTATCAGATAAATGGGAGAGAGAGAGGCTACAGGAGGGAGTATCAGATAGATGGGAGAGAGAGGGAGGCTACAGGAGGGAGTATCAGATAGATGGGAGAGAGACAGACTACAGGACGGAGTATCAGATAGATGGGAGAGAGAGAGAGACTACAGGAGGGAGTATCAGATAGATGGGAGAGAGAGATTTCAGGAGGGAGTATCAAATAGATGGGAGAGAGAGGCTACAGGAGGGAGTATCAGATAGATGGGAGAGAGAGAGACTACTGGAGGGAGTATCAGATAGATGGGAGAGAGAGAGAGAGGCTACAGGAGGGAGTATCAGATAGATGGGAGAGAGAGAGGCTACAGGAGGGAGTATCAGAGAGATGGGAGAGAGAGAGAGGCTACAGGAGGGAGTATCAGATAGATGGGAGAGACAGGCTACAGGAGGGAGTATCAGAGAGATGGGAGAGAGAGAGAGGCTACAGGAGGGAGTATCAGATAGATGGGAGAGAGAGAGGCTACAGGAGGGAGTATCAGATAGATGGGAGAGGGACAGACTACAGGAGCGGGTATCAGATAGATGGAAGAGAGAGAGGCTACAGGAGGGAGTATCAGATAGATGGGAGAGAGAGAGACTTCAGGAGGGAGTATCAGAAAGATGATAGAGAGAGAGGCTACAGGAGGGAGTATCAGATAGATGGGAGAGAGAGAGACTTCAGGAGGGAGTATCAGAAAGATGAGAGAGAGAGAGGCTACAGGAGAGAGTATCAGATAGATGGGAGAGAGAGAGGCTACAGGAGGGAGTATCAGATAGATGTGAGAGAGAGAGAGGCTACAGGAGGGAGTATCAGATAGATGTGAGAGAGAGAGAGGCTACAGGAGGGAGTGTCAGATAGATGGGAGAGAGAGAGACCACAGGAGGGAGTATCAGATAGATGGGAGAGAGAGAGACTACAGGAGGGGATATCAGTTAGATGGGAGAGAGAGAGACTACAGAGGGAGCATCAGATAGATGGGAGAGAGAGAGGCTACAGAAGGGAGTGTCAGATAGATGGGAGAGAGAGGATACAGGAGGGAGTATCAGATAGATGGGAGAGAGAGGCTACATGAGGGAGTATCAGATAGATGGGTGAGAGACAGACTGCAGGAGGGAGAGTCAGATAGATGGGAGAGAGAGAGAGGCTACAGGAGGGAGTATCAGATAGATGGGAAAGAGAGGCTACAGGAGGGAGTACCAGGTAGATGGGAGAGAGACAGACTGCAGGAGGGAGAGTCAGATAGATGGGAGAGAGAGAGAGGCTACAGGAGGGAGTATCAGATAGATGGGAGAGAGAGAGAGAGGCTACAGGAGGGAGTATCAGATAGATGGGACAGAGACAGAATACAGGAGTTAGAATCAGATGGATGGGAGAGAGAGGCTACAGGAGGGAGTACCAGATAGATGGGAATGAGACAGACTGCAGGAGGGAGAGTCAGATAGATGGGAGAGAGAGAGAGGCTACAAGAGGGAGAATCTGATAAATGGGAGAGAGAGGCTACAGGAGGGAATATCAGAGAGATGGGAGAGAGAGACTACAGGAGGGAGTATCAGATAGATGGGAGAGAGAGAGACAGACTACTGGAGGGAGAATCTGATAAATGGGAGAGAGAGGCTACAGCAGGGAATATCAGAGAGATGGGAGAGAGACAGACTGCAGGAGGGAGAGTCAGATAGATGGGATAGAGAGAGAGGCTACAGGAGGGAGAATCAGATAGATGGGAGAGAGAGAGGCTACAGGAGGGATTATCAGATAGATGGGAGAGAGACAGGCTACAGGAGGGAGTATCAGAGAGATGGGAGAGAGAGAGACTACAGGAGGGAGTATCAGATAGATGGGAGAGAGAGATTTCAGGAGGGAGTATCAAATTGATGGGAGACAGAGGCTACAGGAGGGAGTATCAGATTGATGGGAGAGTGACAGACTACAGGAGGGGGAGTCAGATAGATGGGAGAGAGAGGCTACAGGAGGGAGTATCAGATAGATGGGAGAGAGAGAGGATACAGGAGGGAGTATCAGATAGATGGGAGAGAGAGAGAGGCTACAGGAGGGAGTATCAGATAGATGGGAGAGAGAGAGACTACAGGAGGGAGTATCAAATAGATGGGAGACAGAGGCTACAGGAGGGAGTATCAGATTGATGGGAGAGAGACAGACTACAGGAGGGGGAGTCAGATAGATGGGAGAGAGAGGCTACAGGAGGGAGAATCAGATAGATGGGAGAGAGATAGGATACAGGAGGGTGTATCAGATAGATGGGAGAGAGAGAGAGGCTACAGGAGGGAGTATCAGATAGATGGGAGAGAGAGAGAGGCTACAGGAGGGAGTATCATATAGATGGGAGAGAGAGAGACTACAGGAGGGAGTATCAGATAGATGGGAGAGAGAGAGAGAGGCTACAGGAGGGAGTATCATATCGATGGGAGAGAGAGACGCTACAGGAGGGAGTATCAGATAGATGGGAGAGAGACAGGCTACAGGAGGGAGTATCAGATAGATGGGAGAGAGAGAGAGCCTACAGGAGCGGGTATCAGAAAGATGGGAGAGAGAGATTTCAGGAGGGAGTATCAGATAGAAGGGAGAGAGAGATTTCAGGAGGGGGTATCAGATAGATGGGAGAGAGACAGGCTACAGGAGGGAGTATCAGATAGATGGGAGAGAGAGATTTCAGGAGGGAGTATCAGATAGATGGGAGAGAGAGAGAGGCTACAGGAGAGAGTATCAGATAGATGGGAGAGAGAGAGGCTACAGGACGGAGTATCAGATAGATGGGAGAGAGAGATTTCAGGAGGGAGAATCAGATAGATGGGAGAGAGAGATACTACAGGAGGGAGTATCAGATAGATGGGAGAGAGACAGGCTACAGGAGGGAGTATCAGATAGATGGGAGAGAGAGAGGCTACAGGAGGGAGTATCAGATAGATGGGAGAGAGACAGGCTACAGGAGGGAGTATCAGATAGATGGGAGAGAGAGAGGCTACAGTAGGGAGTATCAGATAGATGGGAGAGAGAGGCTACAGGAGGGAGTATCAGATAGATGGGAGAGGGACAGACTACAGGAGGGAGTATCAGATAGTTGGGAGAGGGAGATTTCAGGAGGGAGTATCAGATAGATGGGAGAGAGAGATTTTTAGGAGGGAGTATCAAATAGATGGGAGAGAGAGGCTACAGGATGGAGTATCAGATAAATGGGAGAGAGACAGACTACAGGAGGGAGAGTCAGATAGATGGGAGAGAGAGGCTACAGGAGGGAGTATCAGGTAGATGAGAGAGAGACAGAGTACAGGAGGGAGAATCAGATAGATGGGAGAGAGAGAGGCTACAGGAGGGAGAATCAGAGAGATGGGAGAGAGAGAGAGGCTACAGGGGGGAGTACCATATAGATGGGAGAGAGAGAGAGGCTACAGGAGGGAGAATCAGATAGATGGGAGAGAGAGCGGCTACAGGAGGGAGTATCAAATAGATGGGAGAGACAGGCTACAGGAGGGAGTATCGGATAGATGGGAGAGAGCGGCTACAGGAGGGAGTATCAGATAGATGGGAGAGAGACAGACTACAGGAGGGAGAATCAGAGAGATGGGAGAGAGAGGCTACAGGAGGGAGTATCGGATAGATGGGAGAGAGCGGCTACAGGAGGGAGTATCAGATAGATGGGAGAGAGAGAGACTACAGGAGGGGATATCAGTTAGATGGGAGAGAGCGGCTATAGGAGGGAGTATCAGATAGATGGGAGAGAGAGAGACTACAGGAGGGGATATCAGTTAGATGGGAGAGAGAGAGACTACAGAGGGAGCATCAGAGAGATGGGAGAGAGAGTGAGACTACAGGAGGGTGTATCAGATAGATGGGAGAGAGAGAGAATAAGTAGGGAGTATCAGATAGATGGGGGAGAGAGAGGCTACAGGAGGGAGTATCAGATAGATGAGAGAGAGAGAGAGAGAGGCTACAGGAGGGTGTAGCTGATAGATGGGAGAGGGACAGACTACAGGAGGGAGTATCAGATAGATGGGAGAGAGAGAGAGACTACAGGAGGGAGTATCAGATAGATGGGAGGGAGAGAGAGGCTATAGCAGGGAGTATCAGATATTTGGGAGAGAGAGAGTATACAGGAGGGAGAATCAGATAGATGGGAGAGAGAGAGAGGCTACAGGAGGGAGTATCAGATAGATGGGAGAGAGAGAGAGGCTACAGGAGGGAATATCAGATAGATGGGAGAGAGTGAGACCACTGGAGTGAGTATCAGATAGATGGGAGAGAGAGAGAGAGGCTACAGGAGGGAGTATCAGATAAATGGGAGTGAGAGAGGCTACAGGAGGGAGTATCAGATAGATGGGAGAGAGAGAGACAGACTACAGGAGGGAATATCAGATAGTTGGGAGAGAGACAGGGTACAGGAGGGAGAATCAGATAGATGGGAGAGAGAGAGGCTACAGGAGGGAGAATCAGATAGATGGGAGAGAGAGGCTACAGGAGGTAGTATCAGATAGATGGGAGAGAGACAGACTACAGGAGGGAGATTCTGATAGATGGGAGAGAGAGGCTACAGGAGGGAGTATCAGATAGATGGGAGAGAGAGGCTACAGGAGGGAGTATCGGATAGATGGAAGAGAGACAGACTACAAGAGGGAGTATCAGATAGATGGGAGAGGTTCAGACTACAGGAGGGAATATCAGTTAGATGGGAGAGGGAGAGAGAGAGGCTACAGGACGGAGTATCAGATAGATGGGAGAGGGACAGACTACAGAAGGGAGTATCAGATAGATGGGAGAGAGAGAGAGGCTACAGGAGGGACTATCAGATAGATGGGAGAGAGCGAGACTACAGGAGGGGATATCAGTTTGATGGGAGAGAGAGAGACTACAGAGGGAGCATCAGATAGATGGGAGAGAGAGAGAGGCTACAGGAGGGAGTATCAGATAGATGGGAGAAAGAGAGAATAAGTAGGGAGTATCAGATAGATGGGAGAGAGAGAGAGAGAGGCTACACGAGGGAGTAGCAGATAGATGGGAGAGGGACAGACTACAGGAGCAAGTATCAGATAGATGGGAGAGAGAGAGTCTACAGGAGGGGATATCAGATAGATGGGAGAGAGAGAGAGACTACAGGAGGGCGTATCAGGTAGATGGGACGGAGAGAGAATAAGGAGGGAGTATCAGATAGATGGGAGAGAGAGAGAGGCTACAGCAGGGAGTATCAGATAGATGGGAGAGAGAGAGTATACAGGAGGGAGAATCAGATAGATGGGAGAGAGAGAGGCTACAGGAGAGGGTATCAGATACATGGGAGTGAGAGAGGCTACAGGAGGGAGTATCAGATAGATGGGAGAGAGAGAGACAGACTACAGGAGGGAATATCAGATAGATGGAAGATAGATAGGCTACAGGAGGGAGTATCAGGTAGATGGGAGAGAGTGAGGCTACAGGAGGGATTATCAAATAGATGGGAGAGACAGGCTACAGGAGGGAGTATCGGATAGATGGGAGAGAGCGGCTACAGGAGGGAGTATCAAATAGATGGGAGAGAGACAGACTACAGGAGGGAGAATCAGATAGATGGGAGAGAGAGAGGCTACAGGAGGGAGAATCAGATAGATGGGAGAGAGAGAGGCTACAGGAGGGAGTATCAAATAGATGGGAGAGACAGGCTACAGGAGGGAGTATCGGATAGATGGGAGAGAGCGGCTACAGGAGGGAGTATCAAATAGATGGGAGAGAGACAGACTACAGGAGGGAGAATCAGATAGATGGGAGAGAGAGGCTACAGGAGGGAGTATCGGATAGATGGGAGAGAGCGGCTACAGGAGGGAGTATCAGATAGATGGGAGAGAGAGAGACTACAGGAGGGGATATCAGTTAGATGGGAGAGAGAGAGACTACAGAGGGAGCATCAGAGAGATGGGAGAGGGACAAGCTATAGGAGGGAGTATCAGATAGATGGGAGAGAGAGAGACTACAGGAGGGGATATCAGTTAGATGGGAGAGAGAGAGACTACAGAGGGAGCATCAGAGAGATGGGAGAGAGAGAGAGACTACAGGAGGGAGTATCAGATAGATGGGAGAGAGAGAGGCTGCAGGAGGGAGTATCAGATAGATGAGAGAGAGAGAGAGAGAGAGGCTACAGGAGGGTGTAGCAGATAGATGGGAGAGAGAGAGAGGCTACAGGAGGGAGTATCAGATAGATGGGAGAGAGACAGGCTACAGGAGGGAGTATCAGATAGATGGGAGAGAGAGAGGCTACAGGAGGGAGTATCAGATAGATGGGAGAGAGACAGGCTACAGGAGGGAGTATCAGATAGATGGGAGAGAGAGAGACTACAGGAGGGGATATCAGTTAGATGGGAGAGAGAGAGACTACAGAGGGAGCATCAGAGAGATGGGAGAGAGAGTGAGACTACAGGAGGGTGTATCAGATAGATGGGAGAGAGAGAGAATAAGTAGGGAGTATCAGATAGATGGGGGAGAGAGAGGCTACAGGAGGGAGTATCAGATAGATGAGAGAGAGAGAGAGAGAGGCTACAGGAGGGTGTAGCTGATAGATGGGAGAGGGACAGACTACAGGAGGGAGTATCAGATAGATGGGAGAGAGAGAGAGACTACAGGAGGGAGTATCAGATAGATGGGAGGGAGAGAGAGGCTATAGCAGGGAGTATCAGATATTTGGGAGAGAGAGAGTATACAGGAGGGAGAATCAGATAGATGGGAGAGAGAGAGAGGCTACAGGAGGGAGTATCAGATAGATGGGAGAGAGAGAGAGGCTACAGGAGGGAATATCAGATAGATGGGAGAGAGTGAGACCACTGGAGTGAGTATCAGATAGATGGGAGAGAGAGAGAGAGGCTACAGGAGGGAGTATCAGATAAATGGGAGTGAGAGAGGCTACAGGAGGGAGTATCAGATAGATGGGAGAGAGAGAGACAGACTACAGGAGGGAATATCAGATAGTTGGGAGAGAGACAGGGTACAGGAGGGAGAATCAGATAGATGGGAGAGAGAGAGGCTACAGGAGGGAGAATCAGATAGATGGGAGAGAGAGGCTACAGGAGGTAGTATCAGATAGATGGGAGAGAGACAGACTACAGGAGGGAGATTCTGATAGATGGGAGAGAGAGGCTACAGGAGGGAGTATCAGATAGATGGGAGAGAGAGGCTACAGGAGGGAGTATCGGATAGATGGAAGAGAGACAGACTACAAGAGGGAGTATCAGATAGATGGGAGAGGTTCAGACTACAGGAGGGAATATCAGTTAGATGGGAGAGGGAGAGAGAGAGGCTACAGGACGGAGTATCAGATAGATGGGAGAGGGACAGACTACAGAAGGGAGTATCAGATAGATGGGAGAGAGAGAGAGGCTACAGGAGGGACTATCAGATAGATGGGAGAGAGCGAGACTACAGGAGGGGATATCAGTTTGATGGGAGAGAGAGAGACTACAGAGGGAGCATCAGATAGATGGGAGAGAGAGAGAGGCTACAGGAGGGAGTATCAGATAGATGGGAGAAAGAGAGAATAAGTAGGGAGTATCAGATAGATGGGAGAGAGAGAGAGAGAGGCTACACGAGGGAGTAGCAGATAGATGGGAGAGGGACAGACTACAGGAGCAAGTATCAGATAGATGGGAGAGAGAGAGTCTACAGGAGGGGATATCAGATAGATGGGAGAGAGAGAGAGACTACAGGAGGGCGTATCAGATAGATGGGACGGAGAGAGAATAAGGAGGGAGTATCAGATAGATGGGAGAGAGAGAGAGGCTACAGCAGGGAGTATCAGATAGATGGGAGAGAGAGAGTATACAGGAGGGAGAATCAGATAGATGGGAGAGAGAGAGGCTACAGGAGAGGGTATCAGATACATGGGAGTGAGAGAGGCTACAGGAGGGAGTATCAGATAGATGGGAGAGAGAGAGACAGACTACAGGAGGGAATATCAGATAGATGGAAGATAGATAGGCTACAGGAGGGAGTATCAGGTAGATGGGAGAGAGTGAGGCTACAGGAGGGATTATCAAATAGATGGGAGAGACAGGCTACAGGAGGGAGTATCGGATAGATGGGAGAGAGCGGCTACAGGAGGGAGTATCAAATAGATGGGAGAGAGACAGACTACAGGAGGGAGAATCAGATAGATGGGAGAGAGAGAGGCTACAGGAGGGAGAATCAGATAGATGGGAGAGAGAGAGGCTACAGGAGGGAGTATCAAATAGATGGGAGAGACAGGCTACAGGAGGGAGTATCGGATAGATGGGAGAGAGCGGCTACAGGAGGGAGTATCAAATAGATGGGAGAGAGACAGACTACAGGAGGGAGAATCAGATAGATGGGAGAGAGAGGCTACAGGAGGGAGTATCGGATAGATGGGAGAGAGCGGCTACAGGAGGGAGTATCAGATAGATGGGAGAGAGAGAGACTACAGGAGGGGATATCAGTTAGATGGGAGAGAGAGAGACTACAGAGGGAGCATCAGAGAGATGGGAGAGGGACAAGCTATAGGAGGGAGTATCAGATAGATGGGAGAGAGAGAGACTACAGGAGGGGATATCAGTTAGATGGGAGAGAGAGAGACTACAGAGGGAGCATCAGAGAGATGGGAGAGAGAGAGAGACTACAGGAGGGAGTATCAGATAGATGGGAGAGAGAGAGGCTGCAGGAGGGAGTATCAGATAGATGAGAGAGAGAGAGAGAGAGAGGCTACAGGAGGGTGTAGCAGATAGATGGGAGAGAGAGAGAGGCTACAGGAGGGAGTATCAGATAGATGGGAGAGAGACAGGCTACAGGAGGGAGTATCAGATAGATGGGAGAGAGAGAGGCTACAGGAGGGAGTATCAGATAGATGGGAGAGAGACAGGCTACAGGAGGGAGTATCAGATAGATGGGAGAGAGAGAGGCTACAGTAGGGAGTATCAGATAGATGGGAGAGAGAGGCTACAGGAGGGAGTATCAGATAGATGGGAGAGGGACAGACTACAGGAGGGAGTATCAGATAGTTGGGAGAGAGAGATTTTTAGGAGGGAGTATCAAATAGATGGGAGAGAGAGGCTACAGGATGGAGTATCAGATAAATGGGAGAGAGACAGACTACAGGAGGGAGAGTCAGATAGATGGGAGAGAGAGGCTACAGGAGGGAGTATCAGGTAGATGAGAGAGAGACAGAGTACAGGAGGGAGAATCAGATAGATGGGAGAGAGAGAGGCTACAGGAGGGAGAATCAGAGAGATGGGAGAGAGACAGAGTGCAGGAGGGAGAGTCAGATAGATGCGAGAGAGAGAGAGGCTACAGGGGGGAGTACCATATAGATGGGAGAGAGAGAGAGGCTACAGGAGGGAGAATCAGATAGATGGGAGAGAGAGAGGCTACAGGAGGGAGTATCAAATAGATGGGAGAGACAGGCTACAGGAGGGAGTATCGGATAGATGGGAGAGAGCGGCTACAGGAGGGAGTATCAGATAGATGGGAGAGAGACAGACTACAGGTGGGAGAATCAGAGAGATGGGAGAGAGAGGCTACAAGAGGGAGTATCGGATAGATGGGAGAGAGAGAGACTACAGGAGGGAGTATCAGATAGATGGGAGAGAGAGAGACTACAGGAGGGGATATCAGTTAGATGGGAGAGATCGGCTATAGGAGGGAGTATCAGATAGATGGGAGAGAGAGAGACTACAGGAGGGGATATCAGTTAGATGGGAGAGAGAGAGACTACAGGAGGGGATATCAGTTAGATGGGAGAGAGAGAGACTACAGAGGGAGCATCAGAGAGATGGGAGAGAGAGAGAGACTACAGGAGGGTGTATCAGATAGATGGGAGAGAGAGAGAATAAGTAGGGAGTATCAGATAGATGGGGGAGACAGAGGCTACAGGAGGGAGTATCAGATAGATGAGAGAGAGAGAGAGAGAGGCTACAGGAGGGTGTAGCTGATAGATGGGAGAGGGACAGACTACAGGAGGGAGTATCAGATAGATGGGAGAGAGAGAGTCTACAGGAGGGGATATCAGATAGATGGGAGAGAGAGAGAGACTACAGGAGGGAGTACCAGATAGATGGGAGGGAGAGAGAGGCTATAGCAGGGAGTATCAGATATTTGGGAGAGAGAGAGTATACAGGAGGGAGAATCAGATAGATGGGAGAGAGAGAGAGGCTACAGGAGGGAGAATCAAATAGATGGGAGAGAGAGAGAGGCTACAGGAGGGAATATCAGATAGATGGGAGAGAGTGAGACCACTGGAGTGAGTATCAGATAGATGGGAGAGAGAGAGAGGCTACAGGAGGGAGTATCAGATAAATGGGAGTGAGAGAGGCTAGAGGAGGGAGTATCAGATAGATGGGAGAGAGAGAGACAGACTACAGGAGGGAATATCAGATAGTTGGGAGAGAGACAGGGTACAGGAGGGATAATCAGATAGATGGGAGAGAGAGAGGCTACAGGAGGGAGAATCAGATAGATGGGAGAGAGAGGCTACAGGAGGGAGTATCAGATAGATGGGAGAGAGAGGCTACAGGAGGGAGTATCGGATAGATGGAAGAGAGACAGACTACAGGAGGGAGTATCAGATAGATGGAAGAGAGACAGACTACAGGAGGGAGTATCAGATAGATGGGAGAGAGACAGACTACAGGAGGGAGTATCAGATAGATGGGAGAGGGACAGACTACAGGAGGGAGAATCAGATAGATGGGAGAGAGAGGCTACAGGAGGGAGTATCAGATAGATGGGAGAGAGAGGCTACAGGAGGGAGTATCAGATAGATGGGAGAGAGAGGCTACAGGAGGGAGTATCGGATAGATGGAAGAGAGACAGACTACAGGAGGGAGTATCAGATAGATGGGAGAGAGCGAGACTACAGGAGGGAGTATCAGATAGATGGGAGAGAGAGAGGCTACAGGAGGGAGTATCAGATAGATGGGAGAGAGAGGCTACAGGAGGGAGTATCGGATAGATGGAAGAGAGACAGACTACAGGAGGGACTATCAGATAGATGGGAGAGAGCGAGACTACAGGAGGGGATATCAGTTTGATGGGAGAGAGAGAGACTACAGAGGGAGCATCAGATAGACGGGAGAGAGAGAGAGACTACAGGAGGGAGTATCAGATAGATGGGAGAGAGACAGACTACAGGAGGGAGAATCAGAGAGATGGGAGAGAGAGGCTACAGGAGGGAGTATCGGATAGATGGGAGAGAGAGAGACTACAGGAGGGGATATCAGATAGATGGGAGAGAGAGATTTCAGGAGGGAGTATCAGATAGATGGGAGAGAGAGAGAGGCTACAGGAGAGAGTATCAGATAGATGGGAGAGGGAGAGAGGCTACAGGACGGAGTATCAGATAGATGGGAGAGAGAGATTTCAGGAGGGAGAATCAGATAGATGGGAGAGAGAGAGACTACAGGAGGGAGTATCAGATAGATGGGAGAGAGACAGGCTACAGGAGGGAGTATCAGATAGATGGGAGAGAGAGAGGCTACAGGAGGGAGTATCAGATAGATGGGAGAGAGACAGGCTACAGGAGGGAGTATCAGATAGATGGGAGAGAGAGAGGCTACAGTAGGGAGTATCAGATAGATGGGAGAGAGAGGCTACAGGAGGGAGTATCAGATAGATGGGAGAGGGACAGACTACAGGAGGGAGTATCAGATAGTTGGGAGAGGGAGATTTCAGGAGGGAGTATCAGATAGATGGGAGAGAGAGATTTTTAGGAGGGAGTATCAAATAGATGGGAGAGAGAGGCTACAGGAGGGAGTATCAGATAGATGGGAGAGAGAGGCTACAGGAGGGAGTATCGGATAGATGGAAGAGAGACAGACTACAAGAGGGAGTATCAGATAGATGGGAGAGGGTCAGACTACAGGAGGGAATATCAGTTAGATGGGAGAGGGAGAGAGAGAGGCTACAGGACGGAGTATCAGATAGAGGGAAAGGGACAGACTACAGAAGGGAGTATCAGATAGATGGGAGAGAGAGAGAGGCTACAGGAGGGACTATCAGATAGATGGGAGAGAGCGAGACTACAGGAGGGGGTATCAGTTTGATGGGAGAGAGAGAGACTACAGAGGGAGCATCAGATAGATGGGAGAGGTTCAGACTACAGGAGGGAATATCAGTTAGATGGGAGAGGGAGAGAGAGAGGCTACAGGACGGAGTATCAGATAGATGGGAGAGGGACAGACTACAGAAGGGAGTATCAGATAGATGGGAGAGAGAGAGAGGCTACAGGAGGGACTATCAGATAGATGGGAGAGAGCGAGACTACAGGAGGGGATATCAGTTTGATGGGAGAGAGAGAGACTACAGAGGGAGCATCAGATAGATGGGAGAGAGAGAGAGGCTACAGGAGGGAGTATCAGATAGATGGGAGAAAGAGAGAATAAGTAGGGAGTATCAGATAGATGGGAGAGAGAGAGAGAGAGGCTACACGAGGGAGTAGCAGATAGATGGGAGAGGGACAGACTACAGGAGCAAGTATCAGATAGATGGGAGAGAGAGAGTCTACAGGAGGGGATATCAGATAGATGGGAGAGAGAGAGAGACTACAGGAGGGCGTATCAGATAGATGGGACGGAGAGAGAATAAGGAGGGAGTATCAGATAGATGGGAGAGAGAGAGAGGCTACAGCAGGGAGTATCAGATAGATGGGAGAGAGAGAGTATACAGGAGGGAGAATCAGATAGATGGGAGAGAGAGAGGCTACAGGAGAGGGTATCAGATACATGGGAGTGAGAGAGGCTACAGGAGGGAGTATCAGATAGATGGGAGAGAGAGAGACAGACTACAGGAGGGAATATCAGATAGATGGAAGATAGATAGGCTACAGGAGGGAGTATCAGGTAGATGGGAGAGAGTGAGGCTACAGGAGGGATTATCAAATAGATGGGAGAGACAGGCTACAGGAGGGAGTATCGGATAGATGGGAGAGAGCGGCTACAGGAGGGAGTATCAAATAGATGGGAGAGAGACAGACTACAGGAGGGAGAATCAGATAGATGGGAGAGAGAGAGGCTACAGGAGGGAGAATCAGATAGATGGGAGAGAGAGAGGCTACAGGAGGGAGTATCAAATAGATGGGAGAGACAGGCTACAGGAGGGAGTATCGGATAGATGGGAGAGAGCGGCTACAGGAGGGAGTATCAAATAGATGGGAGAGAGACAGACTACAGGAGGGAGAATCAGATAGATGGGAGAGAGAGGCTACAGGAGGGAGTATCGGATAGATGGGAGAGAGCGGCTACAGGAGGGAGTATCAGATAGATGGGAGAGAGAGAGACTACAGGAGGGGATATCAGTTAGATGGGAGAGAGAGAGACTACAGAGGGAGCATCAGAGAGATGGGAGAGGGACAAGCTATAGGAGGGAGTATCAGATAGATGGGAGAGAGAGAGACTACAGGAGGGGATATCAGTTAGATGGGAGAGAGAGAGACTACAGAGGGAGCATCAGAGAGATGGGAGAGAGAGAGAGACTACAGGAGGGAGTATCAGATAGATGGGAGAGAGAGAGGCTGCAGGAGGGAGTATCAGATAGATGAGAGAGAGAGAGAGAGAGAGGCTACAGGAGGGTGTAGCAGATAGATGGGAGAGAGAGAGAGGCTACAGGAGGGAGTATCAGATAGATGGGAGAGAGACAGGCTACAGGAGGGAGTATCAGATAGATGGGAGAGAGAGAGGCTACAGGAGGGAGTATCAGATAGATGGGAGAGAGACAGGCTACAGGAGGGAGTATCAGATAGATGGGAGAGAGAGAGGCTACAGTAGGGAGTATCAGATAGATGGGAGAGAGAGGCTACAGGAGGGAGTATCAGATAGATGGGAGAGGGACAGACTACAGGAGGGAGTATCAGATAGTTGGGAGAGAGAGATTTTTAGGAGGGAGTATCAAATAGATGGGAGAGAGAGGCTACAGGATGGAGTATCAGATAAATGGGAGAGAGACAGACTACAGGAGGGAGAGTCAGATAGATGGGAGAGAGAGGCTACAGGAGGGAGTATCAGGTAGATGAGAGAGAGACAGAGTACAGGAGGGAGAATCAGATAGATGGGAGAGAGAGAGGCTACAGGAGGGAGAATCAGAGAGATGGGAGAGAGACAGAGTGCAGGAGGGAGAGTCAGATAGATGCGAGAGAGAGAGAGGCTACAGGGGGGAGTACCATATAGATGGGAGAGAGAGAGAGGCTACAGGAGGGAGAATCAGATAGATGGGAGAGAGAGAGGCTACAGGAGGGAGTATCAAATAGATGGGAGAGACAGGCTACAGGAGGGAGTATCGGATAGATGGGAGAGAGCGGCTACAGGAGGGAGTATCAGATAGATGGGAGAGAGACAGACTACAGGTGGGAGAATCAGAGAGATGGGAGAGAGAGGCTACAAGAGGGAGTATCGGATAGATGGGAGAGAGAGAGACTACAGGAGGGAGTATCAGATAGATGGGAGAGAGAGAGACTACAGGAGGGGATATCAGTTAGATGGGAGAGATCGGCTATAGGAGGGAGTATCAGATAGATGGGAGAGAGAGAGACTACAGGAGGGGATATCAGTTAGATGGGAGAGAGAGAGACTACAGGAGGGGATATCAGTTAGATGGGAGAGAGAGAGACTACAGAGGGAGCATCAGAGAGATGGGAGAGAGAGAGAGACTACAGGAGGGTGTATCAGATAGATGGGAGAGAGAGAGAATAAGTAGGGAGTATCAGATAGATGGGGGAGACAGAGGCTACAGGAGGGAGTATCAGATAGATGAGAGAGAGAGAGAGAGAGGCTACAGGAGGGTGTAGCTGATAGATGGGAGAGGGACAGACTACAGGAGGGAGTATCAGATAGATGGGAGAGAGAGAGTCTACAGGAGGGGATATCAGATAGATGGGAGAGAGAGAGAGACTACAGGAGGGAGTACCAGATAGATGGGAGGGAGAGAGAGGCTATAGCAGGGAGTATCAGATATTTGGGAGAGAGAGAGTATACAGGAGGGAGAATCAGATAGATGGGAGAGAGAGAGAGGCTACAGGAGGGAGTATCAGATAGATGGGAGAGAGAGAGAGGCTACAGGAGGGAATATCAGATAGATGGGAGAGAGTGAGACCACTGGAGTGAGTATCAGATAGATGGGAGAGAGAGAGAGGCTACAGGAGGGAGTATCAGATAAATGGGAGTGAGAGAGGCTAGAGGAGGGAGTATCAGATAGATGGGAGAGAGAGAGACAGACTACAGGAGGGAATATCAGATAGTTGGGAGAGAGACAGGGTACAGGAGGGATAATCAGATAGATGGGAGAGAGAGAGGCTACAGGAGGGAGAATCAGATAGATGGGAGAGAGAGGCTACAGGAGGGAGTATCAGATAGATGGGAGAGAGAGGCTACAGGAGGGAGTATCGGATAGATGGAAGAGAGACAGACTACAGGAGGGAGTATCAGATAGATGGAAGAGAGACAGACTACAGGAGGGAGTATCAGATAGATGGGAGAGAGACAGACTACAGGAGGGAGTATCAGATAGATGGGAGAGGGACAGACTACAGGAGGGAGAATCAGATAGATGGGAGAGAGAGGCTACAGGAGGGAGTATCAGATAGATGGGAGAGAGAGGCTACAGGAGGGAGTATCAGATAGATGGGAGAGAGAGGCTACAGGAGGGAGTATCGGATAGATGGAAGAGAGACAGACTACAGGAGGGAGTATCAGATAGATGGGAGAGAGCGAGACTACAGGAGGGAGTATCAGATAGATGGGAGAGAGAGAGGCTACAGGAGGGAGTATCAGATAGATGGGAGAGAGAGGCTACAGGAGGGAGTATCGGATAGATGGAAGAGAGACAGACTACAGGAGGGACTATCAGATAGATGGGAGAGAGCGAGACTACAGGAGGGGATATCAGTTTGATGGGAGAGAGAGAGACTACAGAGGGAGCATCAGATAGACGGGAGAGAGAGAGAGACTACAGGAGGGAGTATCAGATAGATGGGAGAGAGACAGACTACAGGAGGGAGAATCAGAGAGATGGGAGAGAGAGGCTACAGGAGGGAGTATCAGATAGATGGGACGGAGAGAGAATAAGGAGGGAGTATCAGATAGATGGGAGAGAGAGAGAGGCTACAGCAGGGAGTATCAGATAGATGGGAGAGAGAGAGTATACAGGAGGGAGAATCAGATAGATGGGAGAGAGAGAGGCTACAGGAGAGGGTATCAGATACATGGGAGTGAGAGAGGCTACAGGAGGGAGTATCAGATAGATGGGAGAGAGAGAGACAGACTACAGGAGGGAATATCAGATAGATGGAAGATAGATAGGCTACAGGAGGGAGTATCAGGTAGATGGGAGAGAGTGAGGCTACAGGAGGGATTATCAAATAGATGGGAGAGACAGGCTACAGGAGGGAGTATCGGATAGATGGGAGAGAGCGGCTACAGGAGGGAGTATCAAATAGATGGGAGAGAGACAGACTACAGGAGGGAGAATCAGATAGATGGGAGAGAGAGAGGCTACAGGAGGGAGAATCAGATAGATGGGAGAGAGAGAGGCTACAGGAGGGAGTATCAAATAGATGGGAGAGACAGGCTACAGGAGGGAGTATCGGATAGATGGGAGAGAGCGGCTACAGGAGGGAGTATCAAATAGATGGGAGAGAGACAGACTACAGGAGGGAGAATCAGATAGATGGGAGAGAGAGGCTACAGGAGGGAGTATCGGATAGATGGGAGAGAGCGGCTACAGGAGGGAGTATCAGATAGATGGGAGAGAGAGAGACTACAGGAGGGGATATCAGTTAGATGGGAGAGAGAGAGACTACAGAGGGAGCATCAGAGAGATGGGAGAGGGACAAACTATAGGAGGGAGTATCAGATAGATGGGAGAGAGAGAGACTACAGGAGGGGATATCAGTTAGATGGGAGAGAGAGAGACTACAGAGGGAGCATCAGAGAGATGGGAGAGAGAGAGAGACTACAGGAGGGAGTATCAGATAGATGGGAGAGAGAGAGGCTGCAGGAGGGAGTATCAGATAGATGAGAGAGAGAGAGAGAGAGGCTACAGGAGGGTGTAGCAGATAGATGGGAGAGAGAGAGAGGCTACAGGAGGGAGTATCAGATAGATGGGAGAGAGACAGGCTACAGGAGGGAGTATCAGATAGATGGGAGAGAGAGAGGCTACAGGAGGGAGTATCAGATAGATGGGAGAGAGACAGGCTACAGGAGGGAGTATCAGATAGATGGGAGAGAGAGAGGCTACAGTAGGGAGTATCAGATAGATGGGAGAGAGAGGCTACAGGAGGGAGTATCAGATAGATGGGAGAGGGACAGACTACAGGAGGGAGTATCAGATAGTTGGGAGAGAGAGATTTTTAGGAGGGAGTATCAAATAGATGGGAGAGAGAGGCTACAGGATGGAGTATCAGATAAATGGGAGAGAGACAGACTACAGGAGGGAGAGTCAGATAGATGGGAGAGAGAGGCTACAGGTGGGAGTATCAGGTAGATGAGAGAGAGACAGAGTACAGGAGGGAGAATCAGATAGATGGGAGAGAGAGAGGCTACAGGAGGGAGAATCAGAGAGATGGGAGAGAGACAGAGTGCAGGAGGGAGAGTCAGATAGATGGGAGAGAGAGAGAGGCTACAGGGGGGAGTACCATATAGATGGGAGAGAGAGAGAGGCTACAGGAGGGAGAATCAGATAGATGGGAGAGAGAGAGGCTACAGGAGGGAGTATCAAATAGATGGGAGAGACAGTCTACAGGAGGGAGTATCGGATAGATGGGAGAGAGCGGCTACAGGAGGGAGTATCAGATAGATGAGAGAGAGAGGCTACAGGAGGGAGTATCGGATAGATGGGAGAGAGAGAGACTACAGGAGGGGATATCAGTTAGATGGGAGAGAGCGGCTATAGGAGGGAGTATCAGATAGATGGGAGAGAGAGAGACTACAGGAGGGGATATCAGTTAGATGGGAGAGAGAGAGACTACAGAGGGAGCATCAGAGAGATGGGAGAGAGAGAGAGACTACAGGAGGGTGTATCAGATAGATGGGAGAGAGAGAGAATAAGTAGGGAGTATCAGATAGATGGGGGAGACAGAGGCTACAGGAGGGAGTATCAGATAGATGAGAGAGAGAGAGAGAGAGGCTACAGGAGGGTGTAGCTGATAGATGGGAGAGGGACAGACTACAGGAGGGAGTATCAGATAGATGGGAGAGAGAGAGTCTACAGGAGGGGATATCAGATAGATGGGAGAGAGAGAGAGACTACAGGAGGGAGTACCAGATAGATGGGAGGGAGAGAGAGGCTATAGCAGGGAGTATCAGATATTTGGGAGAGAGAGAGTATACAGGAGGGAGAATCAGATAGATGGGAGAGAGAGAGAGGCTACAGGAGGGAGTATCAGATAGATGGGGGAGAGAGAGAGGCTACAGGAGGGAATATCAGATAGATGGGAGAGAGTGAGACCACTGGAGTGAGTATCAGATAGATGGGAGAGAGAGAGAGGCTACAGGAGGGAGTATCAGATAAATGGGAGTGAGAGAGGCTACAGGAGGGAGTATCAGATAGATGGGAGAGAGAGAGACAGACTACAGGAGGGAATATCAGATAGTTGGGAGAGAGACAGGGTACAGGAGGGATAATCAGATAGATGGGAGAGAGAGAGGCTACAGGAGGGAGAATCAGATAGATGGAAGAGAGAGGCTACAGGAGGGAGTATCGGATAGATGGAAGAGAGACAGACTACAGGAGGGAGTATCAGATAGATGGAAGAGAGACAGACTACAGGAGGGAATATCAGTTTGATGGGAGAGAGAGAGACTACAGAGGGAGCATCAGATAGACGGGAGAGAGAGAGAGACTACAGGAGGGAGTATCAGATAGATGGGAGAGGGACAGACTACAGGAGGGAGTATCAGATAGATGGGAGAGAGAGAGAGGCTACAGGAGGGACTATCAGATAGATGGGAGAGAGCGAGACTACAGGAGGGGATATCAGTTTGATGGGAGAGAGAGAGACTACAGAGGGAGCATCAGATAGACGGGAGAGAGAGAGAGACTACAGGAGGGAGTATCAGATAGATGGGAGAGAGACAGACTACAGGAGGGAGAATCAGAGAGATGGGAGAGAGAGGCTACAGGAGGGAGTATCGGATAGATGGGAGAGAGACAGGCTACAGGAGGGAGTATCAGATATATGGGAGAGAGAGATTTCAGGAGGGAGTATCAGATAGATGGGAGAGAGAGAGAGGCTACAGGAGAGAGTATCAGATAGATGGGAGAGAGAGAGAGGCTACAGGACGGAGTATCAGATAGATGGGAGAGAGAGATTTCAGGAGGGAGAATCAGATAGATGGGAGAGAGAGAGACTACAGGAGGGAGTATCAGATAGATGGGAGAGAGACAGGCTACAGGAGGGAGTATCAGATAGATGGGAGAGAGAGAGGCTACAGGAGGGAGTATCAGATAGATGGCAGAGAGACAGGCTACAGGAGGGAGTATCAGATAGATGGGAGAGAGAGAGGCTACAGTAGGGAGTATCAGATAGATGGGAGAGAGAGGCTACAGGAGGGAGTATCAGATAGATGGGAGAGGGACAGACTACAGGAGGGAGTATCAGATAGTTGTGAGAGGGAGATTTCAGGAGGGAGTATCAGATAGATGGGAGAGAGAGATTTTTAGGAGGGAGTATCAAATAGATGGGAGAGAGAGGCTACAGGAGGGAGAGTCAGATAGATGGGAGAGAGAGAGTATACAGGAGGGAGAATCAGATAGATGGGAGAGAGAGAGGCTACAGGAGGGAGTATCAGATAGATGGGAGAGAGAGAGACAGACTACAGGAGGGAATATCAGATAGATGGAAGATAGATAGGCTACAGGAGGGAGTATCAGCTAGATGGGAGAGAGAGAGAGGCTACAGGGGGGAGAATCAGATAGATGGGAGAGAGAGAGGCTACAGGAGGGAGTATCAAATAGATGGGAGAGACAGGCTACAGGAGGGAGTATCGGATAGATGAGAGAGAGCGGCTACAGGAGGGAGTATCAGATAGATGGGAGAGAGAGAGACTACAGGAGGGGATATCAGTTAGATGGGAGAGAGAGAGACTACAGAGGGAGCATCAGAGAGATGGGAGAGGGACAAACTATAGGAGGGAGTATCAAATTGATGGGAGAGAGAGAGACTACAGGAGGGGATATCAGTTAGATGGGAGAGAGAGAGACTACAGAGGGAGCATCAGAGAGATGGGAGAGAGAGAGAGACAACAGGAGGGAGTATCAGATAGATGGGAGAGAGAGAGGCTGCTGGAGGGAGTATCAGATAGATGAGAGAGAGAGAGAGAGGCTACAGGAGGGTGTAGCAGATAGATGGGAGAGAGAGAGAGGCTACAGGAGGGAGTATCAGATAGGTGGGAGAGAGACAGGCTACAGGAGGGAGTATCAGATAGATGGGAGAGAGAGAGGCTACAGGAGGGAGTATCAGATAGATGGGAGAGAGACAGGCTACAGGAGGGTGTATCAGAGAGATGGGAGAGAGAGAGGCTACAGGAGGGAGTATCAGATAGTTGGGAGAGGGAGATTTCAGGAGGGAGTATCAGATAGATGGGAGAGACAGATTTTTAGGAGGGAGTATCAAATAGATGGGAGAGAGAGGCTACAGGATGGAGTATCAGATAAATGGGAGAGAGACAGACTACAGGAGGGAGAGTCAGATAGATGGGAGAGAGAGGCTACAGGAGGGAGTATCAGGTAGATGAGAGAGAGACAGAGTACAGGAGGGAGAATCAGATAGATGGGAGAGAGAGAGGCTACAGGAGGGAGAATCAGAGAGATGGGAGAGAGACAGAGTGCAGGAGGGAGAGTCAGATAGATGGGAGAGAGAGAGAGGCTACAGGGGGGAGTACCATATAGATGGGAGAGAGAGAGAGGCTACAGGAGGGAGAATCAGATAGATGGGAGAGAGAGAGGCTACAGGAGGGAGTATCAAATAGATGGGAGAGACAGGCTACAGGAGGGAGTATCGGATAGATGGGAGAGAGCGGCTACAGGAGGGAGTATCAGATACATGGGAGAGAGACAGACTACAGGATGGAGAATCAGAGAGATGGGAGAGAGAGGCTACAGGAGGGAGTATCGGATAGATGGGAGAGAGAGAG
The DNA here is from genome assembly GCF_047496885.1 of Scyliorhinus torazame. Classification (NCBI taxonomy): domain Eukaryota; kingdom Metazoa; phylum Chordata; class Chondrichthyes; order Carcharhiniformes; family Scyliorhinidae; genus Scyliorhinus; species Scyliorhinus torazame. Next base: position 72,786,905 of record NC_092710.1, read on the forward strand.
ACTACAGGAGGGAGTATCAGATAGATGGGAGAGAGAGAGACTACAGGAGGGGATATCAGTTAGATGGGAGAGAGAGAGACTACAGGAGGGGATGTCAGTTAGATGGGAGAGAGCGGCTATAGGAGGGAGTATCAGATAGATGGGAGAGAGAGAGACTACAGGAGGGGATATCAGTTAGATGGGAGAGAGAGAGACTACAGAGGGAGCATCAGAGAGATGGGAGAGAGAGAGAGACTACAGGAGGGTGTATCAGATAGATGGGAGAGAGAGAGAATAAGTAGGGAGTATCAGATAGATGGGGGAGACAGAGGCTACAGGAGGGAGTATCAGATAGATGAGAGAGAGAGAGAGAGAGGCTACAGGAGGGTGTAGCTGATAGATGGGAGAGGGACAGACTACAGGAGGGAGTATCAGATAGATGGGAGAGAGAGAGTCTACAGGAGGGGATATCAGATAGATGGGAGAGAGAGAGAGACTACAGGAGGGAGTATCAGATAGATGGGAGAGGGAGAGTCTACAGGAGGGGATATCAGATAGATGGGAGAGAGAGAGTCTACAGGAGGGGATATCAGATAGATGGGAGAGAGAGAGAGACTACAGGAGGGAGTATCAGATAGATGGGAGGGAGAGAGAGGCTATAGCAGGGAGTATCAGATATTTGGGAGAGAGAGAGTATACAGGAGGGAGAATCAGATAGATGGGAGAGAGAGAGAGGCTACAGGAGGGAGTGTCAGATAGATGGGAGAGAGAGAGAGGCTACAGGAGGGAATATCAGATAGATGGGAGAGAGTGAGACCACTGGAGTGAGTATCAGATAGATGGGAGAGAGATAGAGGCTACAGGAGGGAGTATCAGATAAATGGGAGTGAGAGAGGCTACAGGAGGGAGTATCAGATAGATGGGAGACAGACAGGGTACAGGAGGGGATATCAGATAGATGGGAGAGAGAGAGAGACTACAGGAGGGAGTATCAGATAGATGGGAGGGAGAGAGAGGCTATAGCAGGGAGTATCAGATATTTGGGAGAGAGAGAGTATACAGGAGGGAGAATCAGATAGATGGGAGAGAGAGAGAGGCTACAGGAGGGAGTATCAGATAAATGGGAGTGAGACAGACTACAGGAGGGAATATCAGATAGTTGGGAGAGAGACAGGGTACAGGAGGGAGAATCAGATAGATGGGAGAGAGAGAGGCTACAGGAGGGAGAATCAGATAGATGGGAGAGAGAGGCTACAGGAGGTAGTATCAGATAGATGGGAGAGAGAGGCTACAGGAGGGAGTATCGGATAGATGGAAGTGAGACAGACTACAGGAGGGAGTATCAGATAGATGGGAGAGGGACAGACTACAGGAGGGAGTATCAGATAGATGGGAGAGGATCAGACTACAGGAGGGAATATCAGTTAGATGGGAGAGGGAGAGAGAGAGGCTACAGGACGGAGTATCAGATAGATGGGAGAGGGACAGACTACAGGAGGGAGTATCAGATAGATGGGAGAGAGAGAGGGGCTACAGGAGGGACTATCAGATAGATGGGAGAGAGCGAGACTACAGGAGGGGATATCAGTTTGATGGGAGAGAGAGAGAGACTACAGGAGGGAGTATCAGATAGATGGGAGAAAGAGAGAATAAGTAGGGAGTATCAGATAGATGGGAGAGAGAGAGAGAGAGGCTACACGAGGGAGTAGCAGATAGATGGGAGAGAGAGAGAGGCTACAGGAGGGAGTATCAGATAGATGGGAGAGGGACAGACTACAGGAGCAAGTATCAGATAGATGGGAGAGAGAGAGAGGCTACAGGAGGGAGTATCAGATAGATGGCACGGAGAGAGAATAAGGAGGGAGTATCAGATAGATGGGAGAGAGAGAGAGGCTACAGCAGGGAGTATCAGATAGATGGGAGAGAGAGAGTATACAGGAGGGAGAATCAGATAGATGGGAGAGAGAGAGGCTACAGGAGAGGGTATCAGATACATGGGAGTGAGAGAGGCTACAGGAGGGAGTATCAGATAGATGGGAGAGAGAGTGTCAGACTACAGGAGGGAATATCAGATAGATGGAAGATAGATAGGCTACAGGAGGGAGTATCAGGTAGATGGGAGAGAGAGAGGCTACAGGGGGGAGAATCAGATAGATGGGAGAGAGAGAGTATACAGGAGGGAGAATCAGATAGATGGGAGAGAGAGAGGCTACAGGAGAGGGTATCAGATACATGGGAGTGAGAGAGGATACAGGGGGGAGAATCAGATAGATGGGAGAGAGAGAGGCTACAGGAGGGAGTATCAAATAGATGGGAGAGACAGGCTACAGGAGGGAGTATCGGATAGATGGGAGAGAGCGGCTACAGGAGGGAGTATCAAATAGATGGGAGAGAGACAGACTACAGGAGGGAGAATCAGATAGATGGGAGAGAGAGGCTACAGGAGGGAGTATCGGATAGATGGGAGAGAGCGGCTACAGGAGGGAGTATCAGATAGATGGGAGAGAGAGAGACTACAGGAGGGGATATCAGTGAGATGGGAGAGAGAGAGACTACAGAGGGAGCATCAGAGAGATGGGAGAGGGACAAACTATAGGAGGGAGTATCAGATAGATGGGAGAGAGAGAGACTACAGGAGGGGATATCAGTTAGATGGGAGAGAGAGAGACTACAGAGGGAGCATCAGAGAGATGGGAGAGAGAGAGAGACTACAGGAGGGAGTATCAGATAGATGGGAGAGAGAGAGGCTACAGGAGGGTGTAGCAGATAGATGGGAGAGAGAGAGAGGCTACAGGAGGGAGTATCAAATAGATGGGAGAGAGACAGACTACAGGAGGGAGAATCAGATAGATGGGAGAGAGAGGCTACAGGAGGGAGTATCGGATAGATGGGAGAGAGCGGCTACAGGAGGGAGTATCAGATAGATGGGAGAGAGAGAGACTACAGGAGGGGATATCAGTTAGATGGGAGAGAGAGAGACTACAGAGGGAGCATCAGAGACATGGGAGAGGGACAAACTATAGGAGGGAGTATCAGATAGATGGGAGGGAGAGAGAGGCTACAGGAGGGAGTATCAAATAGATGGGAGAGAGAGAGGCTACAGGAGGGAGTATCAGATAGATGGGAGAGAGAGAGGCTACAGGAGGGAGTATCAGATAGATGGGAGAGAGAGAGAGACTACAGGGGGGAATATCAGATAGATGGGAGAGAGAGAGAGGCTACAGGAGGGAGAATCAGGTAGATGGGAGAGAGACAGGCTACAGGAGGGAATATCAAATAGATGGGAGAGAGAAGCTATAGTAGGGAGTATCAGATAGATGGGAGAGAGACAGACTGCAGGAGGGAGAGTCAGATCGATGGGAGAGAGAGAGGGGCTACAGGAGGGAGCATCAGATAGATGGGAGAGAGAGAGACAGGCTATAGGAGGGAGTATCAGATAGATGGGAGAGAGAGAGAGACTACAGGGGGGAGTAACAGATAGATGGGAGAGAGACAGACTGCAGGAGGGAGAGTCAGATAGATTGGAGAGAGAGAGGGGCTACAGGAGGGGGCATCAGATAGATGGGAGAGAGAGGCGACAGGAGGGAGTATCGGATAGATGGGAGTGAGACAGACTACAGGAGGGAGAATCAGATAGATGGAGAGAGAGGCTACAGGAGGGAGTATCAGATAGATGAGAGAGAGACAGACTGCAGGAGGGAGAGTCAGATAGATGGGAGAGAGAGCGAGGCTACAGGAGGGAGTATCAGATAGATGGGAGAGAGAGAGAGGCTACAGGAGGGAGTATCAGATAGATGGGAGAGAGAGAGAGGCTACAGGAGTGAGTATCATATAGATGGGAGGGAGAGAGAGGCTACAGCAGGGAGTATCAGATAGATGGGAGGGAGAGAGAGGCTACAGCAGGGAGTATCAGATATTTGGGAGAGAGAGAGTATACAGTAGGGAGAATCAGATAGATGGGAGAGCGAGAGAGGCTACAGGAGGGAGTATCAGATAGATGGGAGAGAGAGAGTCTACAGGAGGGAGTATCAGATATTTGGGAGAGAGAGAGAGGCGACAGCAGGGAGTATCAGATATTTGGGAGAGAGAGAGTGTACAGGAGGGAGAATCAGGTAGATGGGAGAGAGAGAGAGGCTACAGGAGAGAGTATCAGATAGATGGGAGAGAGAGAGAAGCTACAGGAGGGATTATCAGATAGATGGGAGAGAGAGAGTCTACAGGAGGGAGTATCAGATAGATGGGAGAGAGACAGACTGCAGGAGGGAGTATCGGATAGATGGGAAGGACGGCTACAGGAGGGAGTATCAAATAGATGGGAGAGAGACAGACTACAGGAGGGAGAATCAGATAGATGGGAGAGAGAGGCTACAGGAGGGAGTATCGGATAGATGGGAGAGAGCGGCTACAGGAGGGAGTATCAGATAGATGGGAGAGAGAGAGACTACAGGAGGGGATATCAGTTAGATGGGAGAGAGAGAGACTACAGAGGGAGCATCAGAGAGATGGGAGAGGGACAAACTATAGGAGGGAGTATCAGATAGATGGGAGAGAGAGAGACTACAGGAGGGGATATCAGTTAGATGGGAGAGAGAGAGACTACAGAGGGGGCATCAGAGAGATGGGAGAGAGAGAGAGACTACAGGTGGGAGTATCAGATAGATGGGAGAGAGAGAGGCTACAGGAGGGAGTATCAGATAGATGAGAGAGAGAGAGAGAGAGGCTACAGGAGGGTGTAGCAGATAGATGGGAGAGAGAGAGAGGCTACAGGAGGGAGTATCAGATAGATGGGAGAGGGACAGACTACAGGACGGAGTATCAGATAGATGGGAGAGAGAGAGTCTACAGGAGGGGATATCAGATAGATGGGAGAGAGAGACTACAGGAGGGAGTATCAGATAGATGGGAGGGAGAGAGAGGCTACAGCAGGGAGTATCAGATATTTGGGAGAGAGAGAGTATACAGGAGGGAGAATCAGATAGATGGGAGAGAGAGAGGCTACAGGAGGGAGTATCAGATAGATGGGAGAGAGAGAGAGGCTACAGGAGGGAATATCAGATAGATGGGAGAGAGAGAGACCACTGGAGGGAGTATCAGATAGATGGGAGAGAGAGAGAGGCGACAGGAGGGAGTATCAGATAAATGGGAGTGAGAGAGGCTACAGGAGGGAGTATCAGATAGATGGGAGAGAGAGAGAGACTACAGGGGGGAATATCAGATAGATGGGAGAGAGAGAGAGGCTACAGGAGGGAGAATCAGATAGATGGGAGAGAGACAGGCTACAGGAGGGAATATCAAATAGATGGGAGAGAGAAGCTATAGTAGGGAGTATCAGATAGATGGGAGAGAAACAGACTGCAGGAGGGAGAGTCAGATAGATGGGAGAGAGAGAGGGGCTACAGGAGGGGGCATCAGATAGATGGGAGAGAGAGGCTACAGGAGGGAGTATCAGATAGATGGGAGAGAGAGAGACAGACTACAGGAGGGAATATCAGATAGATGGAAGATAGATAGGCTACAGGAGGGAGTATCAGGTAGATGGGAGAGAGAGAGGATACAGGGGGGAGAATCAGATAGATGGGAGAGAGAGAGGCTACAGGAGGGAGTATCAAATAGATGGGAGAGACAGGCTACAGGAGGGAGTATCGGATAGATGGGAGAGAGCGGCTACAGGAGGGAGTATCAAATAGATGGGAGAGAGACAGACTACAGGAGGGAGAATCAGATAGATGGGAGAGAGAGGCTACAGGAGGGAGTATCGGATAGATGGGAGAGAGCGGCTACAGGAGGGAGTATCAGATAGATGGGAGAGAGAGAGACTACAGGAGGGGATATCAGTGAGATGGGAGAGAGAGAGACTACAGAGGGAGCATCAGAGAGATGGGAGAGGGACAAACTATAGGAGGGAGTATCAGATAGATGGGAGAGAGAGAGACTACAGGAGGGGATATCAGTTAGATGGGAGAGAGAGAGACTACAGAGGGAGCATCAGAGAGATGGGAGAGAGAGAGAGACTACAGGAGGGAGTATCAGATAGATGGGAGAGAGAGAGGCTACAGGAGGGAGTATCAGATAGATGAGAGAGAGAGAGAGAGAGGCTACAGGAGGGTGTAGCAGATAGATGGGAGAGAGAGAGAGGCTACAGGAGGGAGTATCAAATAGATGGGAGAGAGACAGACTACAGGAGGGAGAATCAGATAGATGGGAGAGAGAGGCTACAGGAGGGAGTATCGGATAGATGGGAGAGAGCGGCTACAGGAGGGAGTATCAGATAGATGGGAGAGAGAGAGACTACAGGAGGGGATATCAGTTAGATGGGAGAGAGAGAGACTACAGAGGGAGCATCAGAGACATGGGAGAGGGACAAACTATAGGAGGGAGTATCAGATAGATGGGAGAGGGAGAGACTACAGGAGGGGATATCAGTTAGATGGGAGAGAGAGGGACTACAGAGGGAGCATCAGAGAGATGGGAGAGAGAGAGAGACTATAGGAGGGAGTATCAGATAGATGGGAGAGAGAGAGGCTACAGGAGGGAGTATCAGATAGATGAGAGAGAGAGAGAGAGAGGCTACAGGAGGGAGTATCAGATAGATGGGAGAGAGAGAGTCTACAGGAGGGGATATAAGATAGATGGGAGGCAGAGAGAGGCTACAGCAGGGAGTATCAGATATTTGGGAGAGAGAGAGTATACAGGAGGGAGAATCAGATAGATGGGAGAGAGAGAGAGGCTACAGGAGGGAGTATCAGATAAATGGGAGTGAGAGAGGCTACAGGAGGGAGTATCAGATAGATGGGAGAGAGAGAGAGACTACAGGGGGGAATATCAGATAGATGGGAGAGAGAGAGAGGCTACAGGAGGGAGAATCAGGTAGATGGGAGAGAGACAGGCTACAGGAGGGAATATCAAATAGATGGGAGAGAGAAGCTATAGTAGGGAGTATCAGATAGATGGGAGAGAGACAGACTGCAGGAGGGAGAGTTAGATCGATGGGAGAGAGAGAGGGGCTACAGGAGGGAGCATCAGATAGATGGGAGAGAGAGAGACAGGCTATAGGAGGGAGTATCAGATAGATGGGAGAGAGAGAGAGACTACAGGGGGGAGTAACAGATAGATGGGAGAGAGACAGACTGCAGGAGGGAGAGTCAGATAGATTGGAGAGAGAGAGGGGCTACAGGAGGGGGCATCAGATAGATGGGAGAGAGAGGCGACAGGAGGGAGTATCGGATAGATGGGAGTGAGACAGACTACAGGAGGGAGAATCAGATAGATGGAGAGAGAGGCTACAGGAGGGAGTATCAGATAGATGAGAGAGAGACAGACTGCAGGAGGGAGAGTCAGATAGATGGGAGAGAGAGCGAGGCTACAGGAGGGAGTATCAGATAGATGGGAGAGAGAGAGAGGCTACAGGAGGGAGTATCAGATAGATGGGAGAGAGAGAGAGGCTACAGGAGTGAGTATCATATAGATGGGAGGGAGAGAGAGGCTACAGCAGGGAGTATCAGATAGATGGGAGGGAGAGAGAGGCTACAGCAGGGAGTATCAGATATTTGGGAGAGAGAGAGTATACAGTAGGGAGAATCAGATAGATGGGAGAGCGAGAGAGGCTACAGGAGGGAGTATCAGATAGATGGGAGAGAGAGAGTCTACAGGAGGGAGTATCAGATATTTGGGAGAGAGAGAGAGGCGACAGCAGGGAGTATCAGATATTTGGGAGAGAGAGAGTGTACAGGAGGGAGAATCAGGTAGATGGGAGAGAGAGAGAGGCTACAGGAGAGAGTATCAGATAGATGGGAGAGAGAGAGAAGCTACAGGAGGGATTATCAGATAGATGGGAGAGAGAGAGTCTACAGGAGGGAGTATCAGATAGATGGGAGAGAGACAGACTGCAGGAGGGAGTATCGGATAGATGGGAAGGACGGCTACAGGAGGGAGTATCAAATAGATGGGAGAGAGACAGACTACAGGAGGGAGAATCAGATAGATGGGAGAGAGAGGCTACAGGAGGGAGTATCGGATAGATGGGAGAGAGCGGCTACAGGAGGGAGTATCAGATA